>NC_142503.1:11175000-11775000 GCF_057876585.1 Rhinolophus sinicus | reverse complement strand
GGACAAAAGTGATGAAAGGATGTGGAATTTCATCAAAGAACTGGAATCCATAAAATAGCAATCATTCTAATACTGAAAAATACAATATTTGAAATTAAGACCTCACTGGAGGAGGTTAACAGCACAGCAGAAAATTAAATGATCCCAAAGACAGATCAGTATAAAACGTTTGACTAAAGCACAGAGAGAACAAAGAAATATACATATCGGTCACACGTAGGCCATAGTGCAAAATTCTGCATCCTTATTATTAGAGTTAACTAAAGAAGAATAAAGAAAAAATATGGCATGATAAGTACATAAAGAAAACATGGTCAAGAATTGTTCAAAGTGCTTAAAGAGAGCAACCCTCATACTCAAGAATCTCAGCTGACCCCAAACAAGATAAGTATAAAGAAAACCATGACTAGGTCATCACCAAACTGCTGAAGACAAAAGATTGTCCATGATTCCAATAGACTGAATGGATGATCACTGTGCCACAGTCATTATTTTAAACTCAAATGGAATGTGCTACAAATTATTTTTTAATACTGCTCATTTTAAAAGGGAAATTAACGTCAAGTGAAAGATGCATAAATCGTGTTTATTGTGTGAACATTTTAACTGTTTTTCAAAAATAATAGAAACCATTTGTTTCAAACTGTCCTAAAACCGAGATAAATATAATAAAACCAAGTTCAAGGAGAATCTCCATGCCTGACTAATACGAGTGAACTAGAACATTGAGAAAGTAATTCCAAAGAAGGAGACTTAGGAATTTGAAGTCTTAACTCTCACTTTAGGTATTTGCTTTAGAAAGCACAGACACACACTTTAGAAGGCTTGGGTGAGGTTGCTGACGATACCAAAATAATAGAGAATCAGGCACAAGTTGTGGGTGGCATCTGACGTCAAGACTCAACATTTATTGAGCCCTTAATAGATGCCAGGCATTATTCTAAACTGTTTACAAAGATCACCATGGATGTACAATGAATTTTATGTGGATATGATCATATATGGAGATAAAAATGAACTCACCCATCACCTGAAACTCCATAATGTAAATCACTTCTTTAAATCAGTCCAGTATCTTCAGGACCATTTAACCTCCTTTTTTCTTTCTCTTTACAGATAAATATTCATTCTAGCTGAGAGCTTCTGGGTTTGGGCTGTAGTATTGCAGGTCCCGGTGGCATCACCTCAGTTCGCACTGAGTCCTTTATTCAAGGACCGAGTCTGCTGTCCTCTCCTCCAATTACTCCTCTCAGAAGCTTCCAACCCCTCTCCCTTCCTCCAATTACGCCCACCCCTCCACAACAGCAAGCCTGGCTATGAAATGGGATATAGTCCTCTGAATTTTCTCTTCCCTTCTAGCACACACATCCATTTCCTTTTAAATTGCCTCTGCTAATCACTTTGGAAAACAAGGATAATTAAAACCATGAACATGAAGGAATTTAAAAACTCACAGGATTCTTGGAGCAGTGCTTTCTGGCTCACTCTTTTCCCTGAATCTAAAATTATAACTAAATACAGTTGGCATTCTGGGCCCTGTACCTTGATTAAATTAAATCCTACTGGTGCCATGAAAATGTCTGGTTTCTCTGGGCTCCAAGGGCTCAACTCACAACTCGGAGGCCCAGACGAGGTCTCTGCTCTGAGTCTACAAGCAATTCCTCCACAACATGGGACTCTCCAAGGTAAATGATCCATCAGCACCTGGCACCTCTCATTTCCCTCCCCCCTTGGATGAAAAGATAAAACTTGGAACAGATTTTATCAAAATCTCATAAGGTGACATCTTGTCCTAGCCCCTTTGGAGGGACCTATGTACCACCTATCATAAGTCAACCTATACAGTAAAAGTTTTGCCATCTATTAAGATATTCCTGAAGTTCCTAACTTTCAAGCCAACTATGCATATATCTCCCCATTTCACTCAACTGGGTCATCTTTCCCAACTAGACACATAGGAGTTATCTTTCCCTCCTTTTTTATCCTTCTCACTTGATCTACGCTTATTACTTATTTTCTTATATATTTTATAAGTCACCCTTTCATCTTCAATCATTTTCCTTCTTCTGTTGAATGCAAGTGCTTGCTGTCTATATGTAGTCATCCTTGAAATATCTTAGAGGAAATGGACACCAGTTGGTGTTTGAAAGATTTACTTTCTATAGTAATTCTAATTTCATTTCAATGATTGCTAATTCTATTGTCTTAGGCTAATACTTATTTTTTATGCCTTAAGTAATTTTGCCTCCCACAAGGTAGAGTCTTTTCTTTTTCTTTTTTTTTTTTCAGCATTCCCTGCTAACTCTTTATAAACACAATAAAATAGGAAAGGGAGGATTATTTCATACATACCTTCCACTATTCTGTCTTTGATTCTTAGCATTTAGCATCAAAAACAAGCACACAGAGCAGCATAGCAGTTAGCAACTTTCATCACTTTTGATGCTTTCCTCCCTGTTATTGGATCTGCCTAAAGAACACATCACTCTGACTGCTGGGAGATGTCAGTACTCAGAGAGGAAGTTTAAAATTATGTAAGAAAGGGGCTCAATGACCTCCACTTCCTTGCCTAATTGATAAATAATGTGTGGTTTTCTGAAACTGGAAGCGTATTTTAGAGTTCAAGCAAGCTTGGTAATAAATTGTCCCCAGGCTCATAAAAATGTGCACACAGGGTTGCAGACACCAAATCAAATAACGAAAGTGAAGTGAAACCAAAACAGAGCTGATACGTGTGTGCTCACAGGGTACCCAGTCCCAGAACTGCAGATCCAATGGTCCATCTTCTGTGTACCATAAATTCTGTGATAATAAATAATTCAGTGGTCGGGTAGCTTGTTCAAGTTGCCTTCTTTTTTCAACTTTTAAAATAGCTCTAAACTCATTTTTGACCTCTTCACTGACACAGGTTATGGGTTGTACCCTACAATCCCAGCATGTCTCAGAGCCTTGCAAGGCCATTGTCCATTGGCCTCTTGCCTTCCACATGTGCCAAGGAAGGTTGGAAGGGAAGTCAGAGTTGACAGTAAGGACCCTGTGAGGACAGAGGTGGGAAAAGATACAAAAACCAAACTTGGCAATCTTAGTGGGCTGCAAATTGTGGGGAGTAAGAGGAAATTAGCTCAGACATACACTGTTAGTTGTATTTCCCTTTCTAGTAAAACATTAAGCACTTGTCCTAAGAACCCCCAAAAGTCAGTGAAAAGAGGAGTCCCAACTAGAATACAGAACTCGAGACCATAAGTGCACTGCTCCTTGGCCGTATGCCCAGTTCACCATCCCTTACAACTAGAATCCCCTGCATTCTTACTGTTACTGTTTTTTCTCAAGGCATCCAATAGGTGATCCTATTTAAAACAAGTCAGATAATAAAGCATGTTCACTCCCCTGCTCAAATCACCCAATGGACCTCAATATGACACAGGAAAAGAGGCAAAGTCCTTATAGTAGCCTCTAGAGTATCCACCATCTGGTCAGCCACACCTTCACTCAACTCTAACACCTGACACTTCAGATCTTGCTTCCTACCCAAACCTGTTTTCTACCCTGTTCCAACCACAAAGGGTTTTCTGCTGCCTCAGTGCCTTTGCACTTGTTATTTTCCTGCTATTCCCCCAGATATCACTGGGACTTGTTCTCTCACTTCTTTTAAGTCTCTATCCAGATATCACCTTCCCAGGAGTCCTTTCTGACCATCATATCTAAACTTATAAACTATGATTCTCCAAGATTTCTCATCTTCCCCATGCCACTCTGCTTTTTTCTACACCTTCCTCATCACCTTCTGATGTTCTATATAATATGATTTCTTTTTGTCTCCCTCACCAGAATGCAAGCTCTATGAAGCCAAAAGGTATTCTCTCTTTTGCTCACTGTTGAATCCCAGCATCAAAAATAATGCCTACTTCACGGAAGAACTCTACCACTGTTTATAGAACAAATGAGTACAATAGAAAGACGATTAACACTTTCTTCATGCGTCAATGTCATCACTAGCTAGCTTTCTGATCTTAGACAGCTAACTGATATCTCAGATAACTAACTAGCTTTCTGACCTTAAAGACATAACTGCTCTGAGCCTTTGTTGTCTCATTTGAAGATAATCACCCTTCCCTCTAAGGATCACATGAGACAATGTAACACAAAAGCCCTGCAAAAAGCATTAAACATACATAATTTAAAGGTATGATTAGAAAACTTATTGGTTTAATTAGCAACTTCTCATAAAATAAACAATACAAATCATCCAAAAGAAATAACATATATCTCTCTATGTCTATATCTATATCTATCTATCTGTCTATCTAGAGGGGGAACAAAAGAGAGAGAGAAAGAGAAAGAGAAGGGGAAAGAAAATGTCCATGAGTAAACTTAAGAATAGACTTATGGAACAACCATTTTTTTTCCCAATTAAGAAGTTAATGAAGAAATGGGAACTAACAAACACAAGTCTAAAGCAAAATATCATACTTAATTAAGGTTCTCTCTTTTAATTTAGTGACTAAAGTTATTATAAAATAAATTATTTGGCAGGATGTACGTTCCTTGGGGGCCAGGAAGTTTGAAACGTTCATCAGTATACCCTCTGGATCTCACAGAAAATTGTTTTCTCAATGTTTGAGTGAATAAGTAACCAGCAGAAGCGGTGAACAATTGTAGTAGAAAAACAGACATTTCAGAATAAAAGCTGACTGTATCAAAAAATGGCATATCTAGAAGCTATCTCTTCCTTGATTTAAGACTTTCAGGATGAGTGGACAATTTTGAAAAGGTACATGGTGATTCCTTTGCAGTTCAGCACAAGTCATTGCACACTCAGGGTCCCTAGACACAGGGAGACTTGAGTGCGTGGCACAAAAGTTGGGGGGGGGGGTGGCAGGCAGTAATAACCACCAGGGTGCTTCATAATTACTGTTTGATCCAGCTGATACTTTTTCAGAATCCTAAAACGTTGGTATTTCATTGCCTACTAAACCATTTAAGTCCTCATGGCCATTTGACCTGTTCAACCTAAAATTTAAATAAATAAAAAAGGGGGGAGGGGTTGGTGAATGACAGTCTCACCGTACAACAAAATTAAAGATTACTGAAAATTAACCTACTAATATTGACATTTCTCAAAAAAGTAATCAGCTTTAAAGAAATTGAACAGGGAGTGGAGAGGAGATCAAGTGTTCTTTTATTGTTCTCTTTTGATCTTTTCACTGCTCCAACTTTACTTTAATAACATGTCCAAAGACTGATTCAACCTCTCTCCCACTTTAATAAAGGTTCATTAGTGGATTAGGAGAGATTTGAAACTGAGCCCAGTGGAGTCAGCAGAGACAAGTTCCAAACAGCCACTCAGCTCATTTTGAAAAGCACCAAGCTAGCAACCTGGAAAAGATCCACCCATAAAATTGGGTTGTACTTGTGCATGTGGAGCCCCGCTGGACAGGCAAACCGTCTCTACTTTGGGCAAGCGTGGCAACATTACCCACTGAAATTAACAAGGCAAAGATTGTTGCATTCAATTTGAGCTCATCCCAACAAAGCAAACAGCAGCCCATCAGCATGAAAAATAATGAGAAAACTAACTGTCCAGCATATATTCTTGTGATAAAAATAAGCAAGTAAGTACTGCCACATGGTCTCTGCTACTCTAGGATCCCATCCTTTCCTTTGAAATCTTCAAAGTCCATCTCAATAGAAGCATGACCCACCAGGCTGGGTTTAAGCCCAGGCTCTCTCTTTCCAGAGCCCCTGTTGTTAACCCCTAGGACGTGCTCCTGACAACAGTGAGTTTGGAAATATGGCCATTTTAAAATCAAAATAAAGCAGGGATTTTCCCTCAAATTTTTAAAAATATAGCCATTATCATGATTATTTTACACCACCTCAACACGTATTACTCATCAGCTACAGATACCCAAAGACAAGTTCCGGATCACCTCACCTCACCGTGCATCTCTGTTGCCTTTTCTCCCAGGGAAAGCATCCATCCTGGCTCTAGCCAAGGTTTTCTTTTAATTATTTAATCTTACATTATTTTAATCTGCAGAATATGCCCATAAACCAAAGTTTCCTTAAGTGTATTCATCTGTAAGATCTGGAAGGAAGGGGTAAGGGGGAGGGCAGGAGGGGGACAGGAAGGAAGGAGGAGGGAAAAAAGAAAGGGAAGAGGAGGAAAAGGTGGGGAATAAAGAAAGAAGGAATGGAAAGACAGGAAACATTGTTATTAACTAACTTTACAAGATTTAATACATGATATTGTGCTCACTTTTTAAAACTTTCTATTTGAAAATAATTTCAGAGTTATTAAAAGTTGCAAAAAATAAAAATGGATATACAGAATTGGACACCTGAAACCTATGTAACTTTACTAACCATTGTCACCCCAATAAACTTTAATTAAAAAAATACATAAAATAAGTAAATAAAAAAATAAAGATTTGTGAATAAAAATAAATAAATAGAAATAGTACAAGGATCACCCATTTAATCTTAATAGATTCTACTGTTGTTAAAAGTTTACCCCGTTTGAGAGAAAGTTAGTGCCAGTGCCCCATGAGGAAAGTGGCAAGAGAGACAGAGCCATAGGACTCCTCTACAAAAGGCTGTCGGGAGAAGGCGGTTAGCCAAGGCGGTGCTCACAAGGCTAAATGGCTGCACAAGGAGCTCAGGTCTTTGTGGAAGGACATCCTGGATCATGGTCATGGGCTAGTGTTAGACTAGCCACCATCTCCAAGTTCTGCCTATGTGTTTCTTTTTTCTGGGCATGTTTGTTTGAGGGCTCACTTATGGAAACAGTGTTCCTGCTGCTAGCAGTTGTGTAGCCTCACTGAGACACATATTCTACCTCATCCCCCAAAAAAAGAGTTTATCCATTTGTTTGTTATTTGCTATAGGTGATAGATGATAGATAGATAGATAGATAGATAGATAGATAGATAGATAGATAGATAGATAGATGATAGATGATATATACATACATACATACATACATACATAGACAGATTTTTTTTCCGAACATGGTTCTTTATCCCTAAATGCTTCAGAGTGTACTTCCTAAGTAAAAGAATATTGTCTTATATAACCATTGGATAGTTGTCAACTTTATACATTTACATTGATGCAATGACTTTATCTAATCTACCAACCATATTCTAATTTTATCAGTTAACCTCATCGTGTCATTTACAGCATTTTCTCTTTCCAGTGCAAGTTTGCTGAGCATTTATTGTAAGAGCTCTTTTTATCATTGTTGATGTTGTTGTTTATATTAATTAAATTCTTTGGTGAAGTTGTTGTCAGTCTCTTGAATAGTGGTCAACCCATGGACATCCTTCCCAGGACTCAAACTTGTAAGAACAGCTCACATTTACCTAATCTCTCCCACATCTGTCCTCTGCTTTATTCTTTTCACTTGTTTTGTCACAGGAAGCAAACAGAAGGCAATGCAGACTTTAGACTCAGGTCAGCTGGGCTCCTGCCTGGGATCTTGTGCTTCAGGGGCCTGAAACTTCTCTGTGCCTTCTATGAAATTTCCTAAGACTCCCACACCTCTGGTGCCTGGACCTGATTGGATCTGGTAGTGCTGTCTGGGCAGGTTCCCTGAGCCTGGGTAAGAGCTGACATGTACCCAGTTCCTGTTTTTATCCTTTAGGCTTCCCTCCAACTGTCCACCCTGAGCATGGCATGGACCCAATGCCACAAAGAGCTCCAGAACTTGTACCTGTGGGGTCACCCTGGGGCCCTGGAGCTGGGCTGCAGTGTCCTGGTGAGTGTATCAATTCTGCTGACAGGTGCAGTATTGCTTTCATGGGATGGCATGAGATTGGGCTATTAGAATGATGCTGACACTCTGATTTTGAGTGATTCCCACTTACTGGGGCACAGAATGAATTCAGGACTCTGAGCTCCCCATAGCCCGTAGACAACCCTTGAGTTTCAGCTGCATGTGTGGTCTCCTGCATCCTCAATCACACATCACACCCCCACCGTGCTGCTGCCATGGGGCTACAGCACCCAAAGTGACAGATGTCATTTACCTGGTGTAACTTCCCCCACCCCCTCACTGCCAGCACACAGGAGTTGCCTCATCCCTCTGCAGGCTCTCACCATATGTAATACAGTCCTCAGGGGTGGCCTCACCTATCTCCTCCAAGGGCTTTCTAAACGGTTGCTCTGCAATGTCCATGGGCCCTTCCAATGCATGTCCTCTCTTGTCTACAATTGGTGTGGTAACTGTGCTGTCCCAGGTTAAGCTGAGTCACATGGGGACCAGAAATTCCTTGCAAGAATGGGATCACTCTTCTTGCTTTATCTACAGAACTCTCCCCTATCCTTCCCACTGGCGATGGTGGGTAGAAACCACGGGTGCAGCAAACATGGAAAGAGATCGCATATTAGGAATGTTGTGATTACAGCCTGAAGAGTTCAAGAGAAGACACAGTTGGAAAATAAATTATTGTCTACTTTTTGCTGTATACTGTGTGCATTTGTGGTCATCTACAAAGAAGCACAGGAACAACATTTGAAAGCGCCATCGGAAGCCAGTACTCACCGGCAGGAGGAAGCATGATGCACTGTCATAAATAATGACATAACCAGCATGAAACAAATGGTATTAGGGCACTTAGAGTCCAGAAGAGCTCTATTGTTTCAACCCAGACAGGTTCTGAGGAGCTTGAATAATAATAATGGCATTACCTTTTTCAGTGGAGATATGAAATTACCCAGTAACAGCACATTCATCAAGAAAGAATATGAAGAGATGATTCCAGGATCTAAACAGAAAGAGGTGGTGTCTGGATACCAGGATCAGTACTTCTTTATCCATCATTCTAAATCTTTAGTGATAAATCACTCTGCTTCACACATGTTCACAAGTTTGGCAAAGTATTTTTAAACAAAATTGATTACATACATAGAGACCCACACAAAAAAAATATTTATCCAGGGAATATATCCTACGTGGCTCTAGAGCAAGAGGTGGGCTGTAATAACCACTATGTCCCAATTCTAACAGGTGCATCACAAAGGATGAGAACAGCAAAAAGAGGATGAGCTTTTCCAACATCTTGAGGAATTCATTTTTCTTTTTGGAATTATAAGAAATAGAAAAATTATAATTGGAAAATGTGTCTAGAATAGAAGTCAGGTTCTGTAACAAGCAGAAATGCCAGTTGAAGCTTGAGGTCAACGTAGGAGACACTTCGACTTCAGCCCAAAAGGATGAAGTCACCAAGGCCACATAAACACCCTTTGACCAAAGAAGGAAAAATAGGGAAAACCTGGCTTTACAATTATCTGTACAACTTAAAGAAATAGCACATGAGGGATAGGCGGCCAGTCTAACTCGAGAATGACGTTTATAATAACATTACTGCAAGCAAAGACGAGGAAGACATGGCAAGAAGTTTCCATGGCAACGTCTAGGGAGTCGCTGTGATTTTATTCACTATTAAAACAAAACTTAGAAAAAAGTGATCTGTTTTTGCAACTGGTTGAGTCCTAGACCCTGTGGTTTGGCAATGGCTTCCTTTCGTTTCCACTCCATTTTTACCTAGGCACACACCATACTCCCTGGACACACAGGCCACTGCTCTGTCCTGGGAGCCCGGCCAAACACAGTCTGTTCTGTTCCTCACTCACAGCACACTTGCACACACAGACGTTCTCACCTATGCATGGATTCTTCCACCGCCAGCTCCATTCTTTTGAAGCATAGATATTCCTTCCTTTGTTTGGTCGTCCTTATACCTATTGGTATCCCCACTCATTTTCCCAAAGAACAGTGAGAAATGCATGATCGCAGAGCAACAGAAACATAACCCTCTGCATTTCCTTTTCTTTGGAGTCCCTTGCTTAAGTCAGGCTACCACTTACTGTATTACAGTCGGGAAGAATTACAAAAGTAAACAGGTCCTATTTGTAATAGAACGCTAATGTCAGCCATTACTGGAAGCCACAGTTAATTCAAGCAAAAGGTATTGCAGCGATTCTAACATTTAGAGAAGCCAAGCTACGCTATCCTTCCATTATTTAGTAAAACATACTCTCCTAAGGGGTAATAATCTCTTTATTTCTTTTACTACATTGGTAGTAAAAACCTGACAGAGGATGTAGCTTCTTTTGGCAAACTTTAGACAAAACAGGCAGAAGGAATAAAAATAAAGAAAATAAAGAATATGGTGCAAACAGTAAGCAGGAAAGAGGAAATGGAAAAATAAAAGAAAGAGGTGCATCTGATAGGAGGGAGTGGGGTACCACCAGCAATGGCCCATCTATCACATAGCGGCCCCTGGGGAACAGTTACCTGCTAGGTATTATATATGTATAAAAGTATATATAACAGGAGAGCAATATCAGAGGTTGTGTCTTTTCATTATTATTATTATTATTATTATTATTATTATTATTATTAAAGTTTATTGGGGTGACAATGGTTAGTAAAGTTACATAAGTTTCAGGTGTACAATTCTGTAATACATCATCTATATATCACTGTGTGTTCATGATCCAGAGTCAGTTCTCTTTCCATCACCATATGTTTGATCTCTTTTACCCTCATCTACGGCCTCCTTCCCGCTTACCCTCTGGTAACCACTAAACTATTGTCTGTGTCTATGAGAGGTTGTGTCTTGAAAATGAATTGACTGATGAGCATTGCCTGCCTCGCTCAACACATATGTAAAATTTCACAACTAATTGTTACAAATCAGTATTAGCTTTCATTGTTTCTTTTGTTGCATTTCATTATGCCTCTTTAAATAAAAGTGAAAATTGTGATGCAGTGAAAATAAAGACTGAGTTCACCGAGCACAATACCCTTTGTTCCAGCAGTTTTACTAACATAACAATAATTGTGCCAAATGCCATAATACAATTGTCAAACAGAAGACTTTAAATACATTGTTTTCCTTCTGGCTTTACAAGGACTTCAGTATATGAGGAGATTTCCTTGCTTCAATTATTTTTCTGAAGTGTGTAAATAATAATTACCATTTATTAAGTGTTTAGGATGTTCTGGTATGTTTATGATGGTTTAAGGTACTTTAAATGTAATAATTTATGGATCTCTCACAGCCCTACTCTCTTTGCAGAAAAGGAAACTGAGGTCAGAGAGACTGAGCAACACTCCCAAAGTGCCACAGCTAGTGATGGAGCTGGGTTATAACTACAAAGCGGTGTCTTCAAAGATATTTTTGAATTCTCAGACATTTCAAAACATTAAATAAATTAGCATCAGCTAGGGGTGAAAAATACAACTTCTTGATTTGGTTCTGCTTACTGCATCTGCAATTAATGCCATTCATCTACAAAATAAATATGCTTCCTCACTCTCCTGATTTTTAGAGTGCTGTGTTCCCCTGGATCTGGAGAAAGCTGAATATTCATGCAGAAAACAAACAACTGGTAAAGTCTACTGACACTGTCATGGATAGATTAGTGCTCGTCGAGAATCCACAGTACCCTCAGAACTGGACAGAACGTGAAAGAACGTTTTTCCTGTCTCATTGTTCCTGTCTCATCCTCTAAAATAAGTCAGAGTGCCCCCCAAAATCATGAAAACTTTCCATTGCCTGTATCACCTCATATGCTATTTGGTATATCCATCTGGGCACTTGGTTTTTCATTTTTCGTTTTGTAACCCAAAATGAAAACCAGCAGAAGTTTCCAAGTAGTCCCACGCTGCGTTAGTATTCGGGCTGATGAGGCGTGGGGTACTGTTCTTCTTTAATTCTGGGAACTAACACTCATAATGGAAACCTGATCCTACAAAACTGTACCTCTGGGATAGCATCACCTTTCAGTCTCGCAATCTTTAACTACCTGTGTAATTCACGCTTTTATAATGTAATTATGAGCTAATATCACATTTGCACACAAACTTCACAAGGCAGTATACTGGGCATAAATCAATTACAGCAGCTTAAAAAAAAAAAATCAAAGACACAGCTCTCAGGTAGCTGCTTTTCCACATGCCTGTTTTAAAAAATGTTCCCTACCTTTTTAATCTGTCTCCAGGGCTAACAATCTAAATCAAAAAAAGAAAAAAGAAAGAAAAAAAGAAAACGGAATAGACCATCCCTTCATTTCCATGTCCATTTTTTCCAAGGAGCACTCCAAACTCAATTTTAAGCCCTTTTCTCAAAAACATTCTCTTAATGGTAGTCTTTTAAATATATGTAGAAATATTTCAATATTAATAACCAACTTCTGTGGGCTTTCTGGTTTGCAGAGCCTTACCTAATATATTATTCTTGTAACACTCCAAACAACACTGTGAAAAGTTCAGGTCATGTGATTATCAACACTTCACACATATAAAAAGTGTGAAGTGAGAGGTGATGTAACATGATTACTGGCCACATGACTAGCAGGTATTACAGTTAAGAATCAAACCCAGGTTTTCTGAGGCTGAAATGTTCAGCACAAAGTACACTTTAATATGAATCAATTCAGTTCGTATTCTCATGCATTTTATTAAACAAAAACCAAGAAAATATTCCAAGGGTAGACTGTAAGCATTCCCCTGAGGTTTTTCCAACAAATTCAAGCATACTATAGCTTACCACCACATAAAAGACAAAGGAACAAAACCAGACACAAAATGAAAACCAACAGAGCTATTTTTACTGCCCACGCTGTATAAAAGGCTAGAGGAAGAAAAAGCCGGAAGATCAAATGACAAAGAACTTTCTAAATCTGTCACTTAGTAACGTATTGCCACATTCTTGGTGTTTTTACCCCAAGAAGTTTAAATTCTGCATTTCTGCAGCCCACTACTAAAGGTTCGTTTCTCTCTCTCTCTCTCTCTCTCTCTCTCTCTCTCTCTCTCTCTCCCCCCTCCCCCACCCCGCACCACTTTCTTGGGCACAATGGGAGAATCACAGGCCTACTGATTAATACGTACATAATTCAGAAAAGTAAAAAGAACTGTTTTCCAACCGTTGACATTTTCTCTTTCCCTCCCAGTTTTACCTATTTTCTAGAGATGCTATTGTATAATGAAGACACAGAGGAAAACAAAAAACTTACACCTGGAGAAATGCATATGTACACATACCTACCAGCTTCCTCTTTCTTTGTGCCTGCATTTCAAACCACCCCGAAAATACATGTAGGCAGCCTGTACTTCTCTCCAAATTCATATTTACCTTTGGGAGTCATATTAGCTGACAGGGCTTTGGCATTCATTGAATAGAAAACAGATCAATATACTCTATATTTTGAAGGGCTTCGAATTCTGCACCTCAGGAGCAGAGAGGCTGTGTAGCAGGAGGCGAGCCAGCAGCCAGCAGATCAAACCCCACTGAACTGCCTCGCAGGATAGAGAAGAACCTTCTGGGCCTGTGTAGCATTACTCACCTGGCAGAGACTAAGACGGTGTGCTTTTGCTGGGCACCCAGAAATCCATCAGCCTGGATCAATAAATCATGGCCAAAGCCCAAACTAATCACAGTCGGGGTGGGGGAGGAGGGTATCCAAGCAGACCCACAATACCTTGTGATTAAACCTCAGGGAGTTCTGAAATAAAACATCTGCAGGTAGGAACATTTCAGTGGCTGCTTCATCGCTACGGCATCTAGATCCCTCAACAAACTGTCGAGCAAGACTACGGGAGACGCTCCCTTTCCACAGCGTGTATTTCTGTAACAACTGAGTGTTTTAAAACAATAAGTAGATATCGCTTATTGAAAAAAAGAGAGATGCTTAAAAACTACTTCTAACTCAATATTCTTTCTAGTTATTGGTGTGTCATTTTATTATTATTAAAGTTTACTGGGGTGACAATTGTCAGCAAAGTTACATAGATTTCAGGTGTACAATTCTGTATTACATCATCTATAAATCCCATTGTGTGTTCACCACCCAGGGTCAGTTCTTCCATCACCATGTATTTGATCCCCTTTTCCCTCATCTCCCACCTCTCTCCCCGCTTACCCTCTGGTAACCACTAAACCATTGTCTGTATAGCTTGAATAACATGTATAAATGAGAAGTGTTTTGCCCGTGTTTAAATTGAGCCATGACAATTCAGGGCTGAGATGCTTCCAGTTGTTAAGAATGAAGTTCAGTGCATTTTAAATGATTATCTCATTGTGAGGTATGCATAGGTTTTGTTAGGGTCTTGGATCTGTTTCTGGGTTGCATATCACAAAGGCGTGAAGGAGTAAAGTAATAATATGTAAGTGAGTCAAATGTATAATTACACACTGTTATGGGCTGAATTGTGTCCCCCCAAAGTCATATGTTGAAGCCCTAGTACCTTAGAATACAACTGTATTTGTAAATAGGGCCTTTACAAAGTAATTGAGGTAAAATGAAGTCATATGGGTTGGGTCCTAATCCAATCTGATTGGTGTCCTTAAAAGAGATGATTAGGACACAGACAGACAGGGAGAAAAGACCATGTGAAAAGAAAGAGAAGGCAGCCATCTACAAGCCAGAGAGGCTTCTGCAGAAACAACCCTGCCGATGGATACCTTGATCTCAGACTTCCACCATCCAGAAAAGTGAGAAAATAAATTACGGCCGTTTAAACCACTCAGTTTGTGGCATTTGTTGTGACAGCCCTACCAAACTCGTACACACACACTGAAATTTGAACCTTTCATTAGAAAAGCTGAAAATTCTGACTTAATTCTGAAAAATCCTTCAATAGAGTGGGTTAGAAAAAAATCCATCAAACTAAATTTATCTTATGAAGAAAACACACCACGTGACACATCTAATCTGTCAAAAATGCTCTTGGGTCTACCTTCAAAGGTTATCTAGCCCCTAACCACTGCTCACCACTTCCATTGCTACAACACAAGCGAGCGCAAGCCATTATCTCTCACCTGGATTTTAGACGTGATGGATCCGATACAGCCTATGTCTCTTCAAAGCACATGGCCCTTTGAAAACACATCAGACCATGTTACTCCTCTGTCCAGTACCCTGCAATGGCTTCCCAGGTACCCCCAGGAAAAGCCAATGCCCATATAAATGGCTATCGTGACGTACTTGAGTGGACCCCAAATTAGAGCACCCCACCTCATCCTTCTGATCCAGCACAGTGGATGTCCTCAGTCACCCCTTTGCTCTAGCTCCTCCCTTGATTTAATTATTTGCATAGTTAAATCCCTCACCTCCTTCAAATTTTTGCTCAAATTACCCAGTTTCAAGGAGGCCCTCCGAGAGCACTCTATTTAAAATTGTAGCCACTCCCCCTTCCCTCCCCCATATCCAACTCTGCTGTTTCCTTTTTCCATAGCATTTAGTCTCTTCTGATTTATAATATAAATTACTAATGTATTGTTTATTTTATGTCTTCGTTCCTTTGGTTCACTCACATATCTCAAATCACCTACAACGATACCTGACTCATAGTAGGAGGTCAGCAAATATTTGCTTCATGAATGTTAAATGAAAGACGAGATATGGATGCCAGAATTTTCTCTTAAATCACTATAACATCAAACGACCCCATTTTAGACACCTTTACTAATACAATCCACTGTGAATGCTGACAATTTCCTTTTTCTTATGTGTATTAGGTTGGTGCAAAAGTAATTGCAATTTAAAAGGTTAAAAGTAAATGCAAAAACCGCAATGATTTTTGCACCAACCTAATACTGACTCATTTCTTAATACTGACTCATTTTTCCAACAAATCCCCAAAGGAATGAAAGAAGTTTCAATCCCTTTTAGTCTACTCCAACCAAAAGTCATATTTTGGGGGACAACAAAATGTAATATAGAGCCCTACAGCTGTGAACTTGAAAATTTTTAATTATGCATGAATGCTTGCTATGTGTATGTGTTCCTAGAATGATCTCATAAATTGTGCCAGCAAGTCAGGCAAAGCTGAGTGAGATATCCAAAACTTCACTGGATTTCATTTTAAATATCCATCAAAATCATAAGGTTTTAATACTATGAAAAAATACGCGATCATATCAAGAAAAAGAGATGTTTATTATTTAATAGAAAATATACTTTTGACTATCTTGAGATTCCATTAAGAAACCAAGGGAAAATACATTTTGCAGATCTTATGAGCCAAAGAAATATAAAGTTCCATCAATTAATCAACCTGGAATCTGAAGATTTCTGTGAATAAAAAGAAGAATTAGGGAATGCGTACGCAATTTGAGATGTGGTCTCCAAGACCAAAGAAACCTATCCTTTTGCAGCTTTAAAGCCCATCACATAACAAATATAACATCAGGTACCATGAGCCACTTGTAGGATGGAACATTCTGCAGATATAAATTTGAAAATATGAATTTTGACAACACGAATTTGAAAATATCAATGTTATTATAGAAGCATGAACAAAAGGCATAAAATAGTAGTCCTCAATCTTGAGCACACAGCAGAATCACCTGAGAGTTGGCTAAAATACAGATTTCTGGGCCCACCCCCAATCTCCCATTTAGTAGGTGTTGGGCGCAGCTGAAAAATCTGCATTTCTAACAAACTCCCAGGTGATACTGATGAGTTCTGGTCCAGGGACCACACTTTCAGAATCTTCACTGAAATAACAGTGAAGATAGTTCTACATTCAATTAATTTGTAAAATGGGAATAATGGGTTGTCTTGAGTTCTGAGGAAAAAGATACCTGTTGTTGGTACGTATTTGTAAATGCAGTGTCTTCATTCACATTAAAGGGGTATTCCTCCAGAAAGGATGTTAACCAAGTCCGTGAGGGGAGGAAGGCATCCATGGCCGCACTCTCCCTCTCTGCTATTGCTGAGGTGGCCTCATCACTGAGTGGCTGCTGAAAAGAGCACATGTTCGAAATAAACAATGGTGAAAAGATTCCTACCTGGCTTTAGAGAATCAGATTCTATTAGGTTGGTGCAAAGGTAATTGAGGTTTGTGCAATCATTTTTAACCTTTTAAACCGCAGCTGCTTTTGCACCAACCTAATATTAACATTCCCGGTTTGAGACAAAACTCAGGTCCTCATGGGTGGGTGTGAATGACGCTGGCCCAGAAAGAAGCACACTGGAGGATATTCAGAGGCAGAAGAAGCCAGCTTCAGGTCTCAGCAGTGTGCGGGTCCCGCAGGACATTGGTTCTGTGTGGCTGCAGCTGGTCGTCCATCTGTCTGGTCTCAGAGCAATTTGCAGACAGGGTAATAGGGTAATATGCAAGCCAGATCTAAGTGATTCTGGTTTTTGGGTTTTGTTTGTTTGTTTGTTTGTTTGTTTATTTCCACCAACTACTGATGGTTGGCAAAGAGGTTAAAATCCTAGCAGCAATGAATACAGAGAAAAAGGTATCTTACGGGAACTACAAATAGCTATCAGATAATTATACATATTTAACTTGAATAATCAGCCTACTATGTTTACTCCCAAGTACCTGTCCTGTAGGCATACTGGTAGTACCTTTCAATTTTTTGGCTGAGAAAATGATTCTTGTTATGAAATAATGTCATATTTCTCTCACACAATTATTGTGTTTTTAGGAATGAAAAGGGGCTTTAGAAATAGTTGAGTCAGTTCATATGTGAAATTCGATTTAATTTAAATAGGCTTTCCCCAGTACCTCTTACCTCCATATATTTTGGAGCACGGGCCCTGATTCTTTCTTCCAGAACTTTCATCCAGAAACCAGACATCTAGGTGGTATGGTTTCACGGTCCAGATAGACTGCCCAGAGGAATTTCCAAACTGCCCTGATTTGGGCACGGTTCTAGCAGAATCTGTCTTTGGCTTTGATATCCAGTGGATTATTCTGGGTCTCACCTAAATTCCAAGAAATGATCCTGCCTTACGAAATTCCCCCAAACTGCACATTTTTTCATTGAGATAAGCTGGGCTTATCCTTGCCCTGTGTTGCAAATGTTCATGACATTGTTCCTTTCTTGTTCCTCCTCTCTGTTAAAATCCACCCTCGTACTATTTGTGTCTGCATTGCTCTGAGTATAGCTCATATTGCTTTGAGTTCTGCATTTTTTAAATAGCCCGGAGTATGTATGTTTTCCAAGTTCTTTAGCCTTCTAAACTCAGCTGTTAGGATTTTTTTCAAAACTCAGCAACCTGATTCACATTGCCTAGAAGGTTTTGAATAGTGGCTTGTTTCTAAGGCACTCGAACACCAAATATGTTCACTATTCCCCAGTGAACACTGGAAAGCTTGTTTTTGCTGTTTTGGGCACAGGAGAACTGGGACAATCAGATCATGTATTTATTTGGCATTGCATCAGAACAGTTTTGCTTCCTTAACTTAGAAAAGAAATAAGAATACCAGCCTAAGTGATTTGAAAGCTACAACATGTGTTCATTTCCTACATTAGATAGGATTCTCATTGTTAATGTAGTGCTCAAGACACCTGTTCATAGAATATTAGGTTTCAGGAAAAGGGCAGTCATTACAGAAATTCCTTCCCCGGTGCTCGTTTGTTTACTTGTCTATTGTAGTCTAGTGACTTCACTTTAGACTTTGGTCTTCCTTTATCACGCTCCCATTTTTATTTCTTAAGATTTTTGGGTAGCTCAAAAAGCATTGAGTACTTTCTAGGTACCAGGTACTACATGCCAGGTGTTGTGTGCATACAGTGGTAAACTGAGATCTTTTAACTTAAACTACAATGTAAGTTCCATGAGAGTACGGGGTTTACTTTGTTTATTACTACTCCTTCCGTATGATGGAGAAGTGCTACTTACAACCAAAAAATTCACTATCATCTTTCCCAAGAGTGACTGTGGGTTAGAGAGAAATTCTAGTCAGATACCAGATAAAATAATAGCTAACACATTTGTTGAGGGTTTATTATATTGATAGGCAATGTTCTTATATCTTTATATATCTATAACTGTGCACATAGACATACATTGATATGCATGTGTATCTATCTAGCTATATCTAGATATATACATATATCTATGTATCTCTCTTGTCAAACACACACACACACACACAGAGGGTGACAAAAAATTGTATACACATTTTAAGAAAGGAAAAAACTGTATTAAAATTATAGTGCTCGATATATACTGACAACAGAAGATGAATACAAGTCATGTGTATACATTTTTTTGGCACCCTGATATATAGATATAGAGATAGATATAGATATAGATATAGATATAGATATAGATATAGATATAGATATAGATATAGATATAGATATAGATATAGATATAGATATAGATATAGATATAGATATATTCAATTGATTCTCACTATTCATAGTCCTTATATTCTACAAAGTCCTAACAAACACTAAATTAGCAAATAATGAACCATAGCTCTAGGAGAAAGGGTTAGGTTTAGGTTCCTGCAAGAATTTGGTCACATTTTCATCAACCGATCAAAACATAATCTTGTAGGTGTTTAAAGACATCTTATTTCATATATGTTGTTGATTCATTAACATTAAACTCACAGCCAGCAGCACTGTAATTCGTGGCACATTTTCTCCATAAGGCACATCCCAGACTTCCTGTGCTTAGGAACACCAGACAGAAAGTACTTCAGCACTGCACTTGGGGGCCATTTCAACTGCAAAATCACCAACAAAAAAAGCACCACAATAGGAAAAATTGTGGCATTAAACACGTTGATCAAAGGACGCTTGTTTATATTAATAAAACTGAAACAAGAAGGCAGGGCATCGTCTTGTTCGAGCTCACTGGGAACATGGGCATCAGGTGATTCCAATGTTTGGCCACTTTGTGCATGTCTGCAAATGACCACAGAAGTGCCATAGTATTGATTTGGGGGCTACAAGTACATGTTAGCCAGTAGGAAGTTCTCAAACACAGAATCTGCAAATAATTAGGATTGACTCTGTATGTATATATACACATATGGTTATGTATATATGTCTATGCATAAGACTATTGTGAGCAGTAAATATGTGTGGACATATGTATATATACATACTTAATGCTCACAACAGCCATTTGTGGCAGATAATAACCCTACCTCTATTTAATAAATGAATAAAACTGAGGGACAAAAAAGTTAAGTAGCTAGCTGAAGGTTATATTGCTGATAAATTATTTGATCCCAGGGATTTGGACTCCAGAGCCTGTCTACTTGATACTCAGTAAGTGTTAGTTATGCTTTTGTTCTGTCTTTCCTCTACTTTTGGAATATGATTTCTCGAAATATAGCGTGAAAGCAGAAAAACGCACATATCATAAGCATACATCTTGATGAATTTACATTAAATAAAGAAACCCATGCAACCAGCATTGAGTTCAGAGACAGATCAGATACCCTTGAAGCTCTTGTGACCCTACACTCACCCCACCCCCAAGTCACTATCTTGACTTCTAAGTATTAGCATCTATTTAAAATGTGATTCATACCACCTGGTTTCTGGTTTCTAATACCATGTTTCCCTGAAAATAAGACCTAGCCGGACAATCAACTCTAATGTGTCTTTTGGAGCAAAAATTAATATAAGACCCGGTCTTATAATAAAATAAGACTGGGTCTTATATAATATAATATAAGATCATGTCTTATATTAATTTTTGCTCCAAAGACGCATTAGAGCTGATTGTCTGGCTAGGTCTTATTTTTGGGGAAACACAGTACCATACTCCAGTAAAAGGAGCCAGGGCTCCTTGGAGAAATGGCTGATTCTAGGACTGGGGCAGGAAACATACAAGATGAGCCTGGAGCATCTGATACTGGCAGAAAGGAAGGAAGAGCTCAAGAAACAAACAAAAAGCCCACAATGATGGGCACATCAAAAGGACACAGGAGCCAATTGAAGAAGCTCCCAATGGCCAAAACATGAACAATTTGAACAAGAAAATAAATACAATCTATTGGGTTATAACCCAAAGGGTAAAATAAATACCCATGAGTCCACAGTGATATAAATAAGTATATGGGGGAGAATAGGCCAATCTTTCATGCAGAACAATTCCAAACAGTTTATGTAGAGAATCTGCCCTCAAGAAAGTAGAGAACAACACTCCACTCCTTAAGTGGGAGCTCTGCATAGTTACTTCCTTCCAACAAATACAGTTCTCCATTGTTGTCCCAGCCCCGCACCCAGTCTAACCTTTACTGGGACTTTACTGATTTCCCCATGGAAGACAAGCATGCTGGCATGCTGGAAATAACACCAAACTAAGATTCAGGAGACGTGAATTATTGCCTTCATTCCAACACACACAGTTGGGCAAATCACAAACTTCTAATTCTCATATTCTTCTTTGCAAAACTAAGGAGAGAATTCCCTTTGCCTCATCAATTCTTCAAATTATGGTTACAGGTGCAGGCTCTTTGGATTACGTTCAAATCCCAACACCGCCACTTACTAGCTGTAGGATCTTAAATAAGCGATTTGACCTCCTTCAGCTTCAATATCCTCACCTATAAAACAGAGAGAATAGTAGTGCCCAAACCCTTGAGTTTTTGTGAGGATTTTCATGACAGAATACACAGAAAACAGCCAATACTTGGTAGAAATTAATAATAACAACAATAATATGTCTGCCCTTGGAAATAGTGTGTGTCCCTGAATTGGAACATCAGCTCTCTCAGACAAGTCGTAGTATAACAGCGCCAAGATCTCCTTCACTGGATTTCTTCTTATGCTTTGATGACTGCTCAGTCTCCATGTGTGGGACACATTCTTTCTTCAAATATATTGGTCCATTTAATTGACCAAGAGTTGTGCTCTGACTAGCTTAGGAGTCATTGTGCCTTTAATCAGTATCTTTGCAAATCTCCACTCTGCTCCTTTGTAACTCATTTTTACAGTGTGCTCAGAGCGCTTTCTCATTTTTCCTAATGCTGCATTCTTAAGGGACTCAACATAGCCCCCAATTTTATCCATATGCTCTGATTGGGGAATCTCGGTGGTTTCTTTCAGTACGTGAATAACTATGATTAGATTTCAGTAATATACATAACAAATTTCTACATATTGATCTTTAGCACATATAGATCTCCAAAGATAAATCAACTGAAAAGAAAATGATGAATGAGGCTGTCACCACTGCAAATTGAATGAAAATGTTCAGCACACCCATTTCTTTACTAACAGAGACAGAAATGTAATGTCTCATTACTCAGTTTATGGTTTCTATACTGGGGATGCCAAAAAAAAATGTATACACATCTTAAGAAAGGAAAACTGTATTAATATTGTAGTACTCAATATATATTGACAACAAAAGATAAATACAAGTTATATTTGACTTTTGCAATTACAAGAGGTTTTCAGAATGGTTCCCATCACCATCCAGACACTTCTGATTACAGCAAATTACTGCTTGAGCAACGTTGACCAAAGTGTCCACTTGTATACATTTTTGGCACCCCCAGTATATGTCATATGAGTACATACTAGAAAAAAACTGCAGTTAAATACTAAATTCATATGTACTTTACTTTTACATTAAAATGTTTCTTTATTGAAGAACCAAAGTGAGCTTCTAACTCTTTTCATCTGAGATACAGACAATTTTGGCAGGCAATCAGAAGCTCCTTCAGTCTCCATCGTCTCTCTCCTGTCATGCTTGCCAAATTCTCATCAACTACACAATTTTACACACTTTACAAACTGACCTGCTTTCTTATTAATAGTCATTATTAAATGTGTGCAATGCACAAAAAGATTTAAATACCTATGTAATAACCACTAGTAAAAAAATTTAGAGTGTTGGTAACAAATTGAACAGCATACAATAGGCCCCGCCCCAATCAACAAGGCTGTGAAATGTACAAAGAGTTAATATAAATTATCCTCTTATAAAGATCAGGAAATATAATATGATAATCAGCAATTTGCCCAATGTCATAGCGAGGTAAATGAACATCCGATGACAAGGGAAATAAAGGGTAATAAAGGGAAATTTACTCCCAGAACTTGAACTCCCAAACAACTACGAACAGAGTAAGTCCAGAGGGTAAAGAGAACAGGCTCGAACTAAGAATAGGGAAAGTCTTTATAATGGATAATGTATATCTTCACAGTATGTGTATTTATTTCCCAAATTATGACTAGAAAGAAAACAAGGCCAGGAAAATGCTGAGCTTTGAATTTAAAAACCCAGGTTTAAATATCTGCTGTTCCTTACCAATCAAACATGAGATTGAGAATGAGTCAGAAAAAGGTAGCAGCTCATCAGTTAGCATTCAGCCACGAGTGGGGCATTACACAATTATCTCACATGTGATGAAACCCAGGGTAAGTGGTTCCAAATTTGACAAGGTAACTAAATGATGTCATCAGAGGCTGTTTTTTTTTTTTTTCCTCTCGATACTTCCTTCTATCCTTCTGATCTTTTTCTCTCTTCTGTCATCCCAAATATGATGACTTTTTGTCCTTAACCTTTTTTCCTCCTGATTTCAATCAAGGGGGCTGTCGCAGGTCCAACCATCATTTTCTCACATACTCTTCTTCAGGGCAGGAACACAGGACAAAGGTCAGAACCACAGAGCTCTCCTCTTGAACTAGACCCTTTCATGCCAAAGCAACATCTTTCCCAGAAGCCCCCAAGTGGAATTCTACTTATATCTCATTAGCAGAGCACACGCTTCTATGTGTGATTACCTTCCCAGCAGGCTAAACATTTTTTCATTTCTGAACTCTTTTCAAGGAAGAAGAGGGAATGATTGCATTGCTTGATAGTCAACCAACATTGCCCATCAAAGATCTACCTCGTTGTTCATGTAATTTCATGTTGATTTATGTCTATATGTGTATACACACAGTCCCGTGTATGTTTTGATCCTAAAATAACTGAGATCTCTGTGCCCTGCTTGCAGCTCAGTAGATATGATCATAGGGAGATTTCTATCTTTCTCAAGGAAACAAAAAGGTTGAGGCCTTTTAAAATTAATTTAAAAATTAATTTGCTAATAAAAAAGTACTCTTAAACGTTCCTTAAACTTTGTACATGTGCCTAAAAATAATAAACCATACATGTAAAAATCACCATTTTAGTCATATGGGTCTTCACAGAATTTGTAACAATCAACAGGATTTTACTAAATCTTTAACTAAAGCTGTTATTAGTTTCATTTTTTAAAACTTCTTATATTTTTTTCATTGTTGCTTTTAAAATAATTTGTTAGAGGAAATATGTTACCATTTACAAAAGCAATTTGGGGTGTAACCTAAACTTTTTCTCATTCCAACTCAGATGGTTTATTGATATGGAAGAAATTAATACAAATTTTCAAAATAGTAAACAGCTAATAAGCTCAATTTCTACTAGGAATGAGAAAATTCTCTACCTCTTATAAAAAGGAAAAACTATACATGTCTGACAGGAGTCATAAGGGTATTCAATAACCTCACAGAGATTGGCCTAAATAGTAACTACAGACCATTGGTAAAGAAATAAGAGATCCAAAAAAAGAAAACAGGAAAATGGACAGACACAAATCATTAGTTTTATCAAACATCTAAGAAATATGTGAGAAGAAAATTCAACACCTAAAGGAAGTAATTCAGGGACTTTGAATGCCACATTGCTTAGGGAACAACAACTATGCTTCTAAAATATCTAACACATTTTAAGAATTCAAGAATAAAAAGCAAGCACAGGTTAGACGAAGCTGTGGTTGATAAAGGTTAAGCACTGATGATTACACATAGATACTGATTTATTTACACCTTGCACTACACATTCATCTTTTAAGATGATGTATTATTATAATGTTGCTGGAAAGAGTTGCTCTTTTTTGTTTTTGTTGGTGGTGGTTTTTAAAGGAAAGATAGAAGTATTTTAAAAATCTTACTAACATTCCACACGTACTGAACATTAAGTTCCATTGGAAGAGGCACAGTTTCTGACATGTTCCGTTTTAAACCTCCAGCATATTACACATGATAGCACTCAATAAATAGTATCGCTGAAATGACCCAATGTCCTTGAAATCATGAATACCAAAGTGCAGTTAACTGGAAGGCCAATTGATGGAGATAAACGTTCAGTACTAAGATTAGAGATAAAGTGGTAAAAGAGGTAAAGAGAGAAAGGAACACTGTAAATATCCCAGTAGTCCAGGAAAAGAGCAAAAACATCAGGGTGTTTCTTCAGAGAATACCCATAGCTCTCATGCAACATTCAATAACCATTCACTGAGCGACTACTTACCGGATACTTTCAGAATCATTTACATGGGAAATTCATAGATTCTCTTTCCTTAAACTTTGACATAACTCAACCCTCACTCAAGAAAAGATAACTCTATCTCCCACCCCACCGCCACCTCACCTCCTCACATACGGAATTAAGGATGGAAAGAGACTTCCTGCCACGTTCACATTGCTCCTCCAAACCACATCTCTCCCACCTGGAAATAAAACCTTCAGTGTTGAAGCTTACATTATCTAGCTCAATCAATCTCTTCTGTCAAACTCCTGACTCTCCCTGAAATTTGTTGAGAACTTGAATAACTAGCCACCAGTTTTTCTTCTCTACCTCTAGTCCTGAAAACACAGTGAATGACATCCCTGTCTTAAAATAGATGGTTGATCATATACCCTGGTATGGAATTCTTAACACCCTTGATCTCCTCAAGTACAAACACTTTCCCCCTAAATCCTACTTAGCTACCCCATTCCATGGCAACTGTAGGGCTTTGTCTTTACTCTGAAATCTTCAACTTGAACTTTGCCTTCTGTTGCCACAGACTCCTGTTCTTCCACGGCCTTCCATGCTTAAACTTCTTCACTATTTTGCCCTAGATTTTAAAATCTAGTTTAAACTCCCATCTTGGCACATCGAGTGCTCTGTAATCCATCCACAGCCATTTGTCATGCTCTTTCTTTCCACACACTCACAGGATTTTGTGTTTTCAGACACTCTGAAAGACTTGCGTTTCCAATGTGGTTTCAAGCTTCAAACACGGTGTGCCTTTTGCCTTGCTTTTCCTTCTTTAGTTTCCTCCTGCTCAGTACCTCAGAACGGGTCTTTCGGGATGTATTCCTCTTAAAAGCCTTTCCATGCCCTCCTGCCCTATCTACTGTCATTTGCACTTCCTCCTGGTTCCCAGAACATGCATTGTGTAACTCCAGCTCACCCTACCTAAAGCAGGGAGCATGTTTTGCTCACATTTGTAACTGCCACACCTAAGGCAATGGTAGGAAGATGGTAGCTAATTCAAGCCTGGAGAATGCTTTCCACAAAATGCTGAGAACTGACTATATTTCCATAAAATATAGAGAAACTGGAAAACAGCAATAGTTTCCAATTTATATTTTCCCTACTATAGTTTTATACTGGTTTGCTGATAACTGTAGGTGTCATTATTTACACTTAGATAGTTATTGCATTTCCTTTCTTATTAAAGATGAACACAGTATTGCTGCTACACTATGGTGATGGACAATATGAAAACCTGAATGGAGGATAATCAAATGAGACTAGGCTTTCAAACTGAAAGCCAGAAGGGAAGGTAGAAGAAAGTTAGTATTCCTATAAACGTTAAAAGTCAACAGACACAATTATTTTTTTCTAAAGGGGTGTTCTGCAAAATGTGAAGAGGCTCCCCACTTGGCTGCAATTTTAGTTTCCAACTAAATTATTTAAAACAAGGAAATTGAACTTGGTTCCATTTTCATACAGAAAGAAAGCCAGCAAAATAGGTCTTTAGAATTATTGTATGATAATCATATAAGAAAAAAGGAATTTATCAACCTTATCCAATCCATGTGTTGCTATACTGTTATTAAATAGCTATTACACAGAAATATAGGTTTAGTACCATGTATTCATTGGTACTTTAAAATAGAATTATAGCTAATACGTACGACACTTGGAGTCCTCTCTGTATCTTAGTTCTCCTTTAAAATCACCACCAGTACACCAGTGGCCGAAAGGTTAGACTTGTAACTCAATCTGTACCATTAATTGTGAAATCCTAGGTTAGTCAATTAACCTCTCTGGGTCTCAGTTTCCTCATTTGTAAAATGAGAAGAGACGAGATGAGTAATTTTTCAAACATTGTGTTAATGGACAGACTCCTTTTTCCCAAAGGAAATCTTACTGAGCATCCTAATACAGAAAATGTAAAACATAACAGCTCTGGTAGAGGCAAGCTAAAGATTCAGTGTCCCCCTTGTCCCTCCAAGCACGCCCCAGGGCTCTGGGACAGAGTTGTAAAACTAGTAGCACTGTAACCTGTTGAGTCTTTTCCAACAATTTTGGCAGATCCTTGAGTGGTCTTGTAATGATTAAACCAGGGCAGGTCTTCTAAGCTGAGCACCCACCTTAGCCCAAGTAGAAAATAACACAGTGTCTCTGCTTCTAACTCAAAAGTAGAATGGGAGATTTGTCCTGAAGTGGTCTTGGAAGAATCTGTCCTCTCCTCCCTGATTGCGAGGCGTTACCGACTGCCGACCTGCCTTCCACCTCCACTTACTCAGCTCCTCCACAGTCTCCCCCTACCAGCTCTGTCCCCTGAGACACTTCACCCTGTCCTCCTCCACCCCATGGCCTCCAATACCTGCAGCGTGGCCTTCATCTCCCTCCACGATCCACGGCAGCAGGAAACCCGGTGTAAACGAAAGAGACAATGATTAGAAAGCTATAGTAACCTTGAACGACTCAGCTAAAAATTTGATCTAATCTACGTACAACCCTTACACAGCCACTGCAATCTTCTAGTACACATGTAACATTTACAAATAGTGATCGCACCATAGGATACATGGGATGTCAAAGACCATACAGATACATAGATACTGCACAGACCCTAGTCTCCTACCCAAATATATATGACTGCAAATTATTAACAAAGAAATAGTCGCCTACCCATTTATTTGGATGTTAAAAACATACTACAGCATTAAACATGGGTTAATAGGGAAACCGTAAAGCTCTGTCTCTTTGTCTCTCTGGCTATCTCTGCTTGTCATTCTCTCTGTCTCTCTGTCACTGTGTTTCTGCCTCTGTTTCTCTCTATGTCTGTGTCTCCTTACTTTCTCTATCTGTCTCTCTGTATTTTTCTCTGTCCTTTTGACTCTGTCTTTTGGTCCTTCTAATGTGTTTAATTGGCACCTACTTGTTGATATATGTTCCGATAAAATGCATATTATTTTGTGAATATATCACGAAGTGACTAATGAGGGAGTCAAGTGTTTAAAAAAAGAAGAAGAAAAGAAACCAGGCGATCAACCAGGGAACCTCAGATTTCTCGAGGACAATAGAAGGAACTTCACAATAAATGATCTCATGGGCCCTTTCAGACCTAAAATCTCTAAATCTCCTGCTCTGTCTTGCTCAGTTAAAATAACCAGGGGCTTTGCTTTTCCTCTCACCCACATCCAAAGATCCAGTGCAAATAATACTTAATTTTCTTCATTCTCAATCACTAAGACAAAGTGAGAAAGTGTATGAATATAACTAATATAACAAATATATGATTGCATACCAACTATAGCTATATATATAAATTTTAAAATGTTTCTTTAAAAAAAAAACTAGCTGTAAATTTGGCTCATTTTAATTCTTTGGGGGGGAAAAAGAGAAAATCCCATTTGGCTGCTTCTACAATTTATTTCAAAATTTGCAAAGGAATTCCCACAGAACAATTATAGTTTAAAAAAAATAGATTAGCCCACAAAATATCTACAAATTCGTCAGCACCCAGAGCCCCATCAGCAGCTGGTGGCACATGGATTGCCTGTTGTTCTTACCCTGGGACTCACTGGCGAAACCCTCACACACACACACACACACACACACACACACACACACACACACACAAACAAACCAAAAAAATGTCAGATAGCAAACGTGGAACTCACTCCAAGCTCAAAGAATTCAAATTCTCGTGACTTTATCTGTCTACTGTCTAAATATTTACCTGTCACTTTAACGTTTTGGGCATCCCAGACATCTGCCTTAGAAGCCCATATTTTAAAAGTGGGGAGACAAATAATGCATTCCAGGGGTCTCCTAGGTAATTTCCACCCAGCCTCATTGCAATGGCCTTGATCAGTTTAACTATCCTTTCCTGCTCCTTCAAAACCATCTCCTGAGTCTCAGCAATTTCTCTTTCCAAGGGGACTAGAAATGACAGATAAACTCCAGATCCGGGACTTCTTGGCCTAATGAGGTTTGTTGGTGCCCGTTTAGTGAGTAAACGACAGGTGAGGAGATAGTCGTCTTGCTTGCTGGGATGATGAAATAACAGACTCTTTCTTCCCACTGATTTCCCTCTGCTCAAGTGCTGGCTCACCACGGAGTTCATGCAGTGCCCATGGGAGTGGAGAAAGGGATTGCTTGTCAATAATGCATGAGCACAGAGAGCCCCAGAAATGTGTGCTTAAAGCCAACTTGAAATGGAGGAGGAGAGGAAGCAGGATGAGTCACGTGGGAGATACGGCTGATAAAATAGCTTTCTTGGAATCTACAATCTGCTAACAATTTTCATTACGAAAACCAACTTTTTTCTCCTACTAGCACGTCCACTTTCTGGCTAGATTTCATACTTAGAAATCCTCAAACAGAAAGCGTAACAAATACAGCCCTTTCTGTAAAAAGGCAAGGGAGGGCGAAGAACAAAATGAAACAGCAGAGCACTGCTCCGTCAGTGTGTATGAATGCGTGTGTATGTGTGTGTCTTAGGTCATCTTTATATGTATTCCTTTCATTCTCCAACATTTATGTCTCACAAATTGCCCCCCACTGCATTGGTAATCATTTCAAGGCAATATTTTTTTTTTTTTTACTTTGCAATTTAATTTCCGATCTTTTTATCTCAATAATAAGGCACAACATAATTTCCACATCAATTTTCCAACATTTCAAGGACTCCATGGCTCTATGCAGCACTTTCATAGATCACTGAGCATAACCCTTTCGCTCAAACTTTAACTTTTAAATTAAACATTTCATTTCTTATAAATTTCTTTTCCTTCTTTAGCAAAATATACAACATAATTCCAACTTTTCCCGGTGGCTAAAAATCAGAATAACGAGCAACTATTTTACCATGCTGTGATGTAATCAGCTCCTGATGTCCGAGACACGTAGAATGGTAAGATGCTACACAGCAAAATGGCTCAGGTTTTCTGCCACCCAGACCTGGCAACTCTTCTCCACTATCACAGCCTGCCTCTCACCGAGAGCCTGGGTAAACTACCATCTCCATTGTGGGCCAGTCACTGCTCCTGGACCTTTCCACTCGGCTATGCTTCCCCTACTTTATTTTCTTGTGTATTCCTTTCTTTTATTCTACTTTCACCCTCTCATCTAAGCTTCCTTTCCTGACCATCTCCTGTTCTTTCAGCTCTCAGGCTGGTTCTAGCAGAAGTGTGTGCTGTTTGGCTCGGCTCAAATAACTTTCACTAAAACAAGGTACTTAGGTCTCTAATGCTCTCTCTCTCTTCTCTCTTCTTCTTTTCCTTCTTCTCTGTCTTCTCCTTCTCCTCTCTCTCTCTCTCTCTCTCTCTCTCTCTCTCTCTCTCCCTCCCCTCCCCTCCCCTCCCCTCCCCTCCCCTCCCCTCCCCTCCCCTCCCCTCCCCTCCCCTCCCCTCCCCTCCCCTCCCCTCCCCTCCCCTCCCCTCCCCTCCCCTCCCCTCCCCTCCCCTCCCCTCCCCTCCCCTCCCCTCCCCTCCCCTCCCCTCCCCTCCCCTCCCCTCCCCTCCCGCCAGCTCATATTACTATCAGAAATACTTTCTTCCCCTCCCTCAGTACCTCCCAATTTAAGGTTTGGTGCCATTCTGAGAATGAGAGATTGGAAAATATAAAGGCTAATATGAAACACATGCGTAGAAAGTGAATTCCGCAGAAGAGAATATATGCTGTGCAAACCTGGAAGTTGCATGGAGTCTCCTCACTGGTAACCCTCAATTAAATACTGATGTTCGCAGAATCTGTTCTCCAGGGGACTCTCACTTTGGGACCAGACTGTGTTCACCCTCCATAGTTAGGGAGCGCCATCTTGCCCACCCCTTGTATTTCTTCCTTTAAAGAAGCCACATCTGAGGGCTACAGCGGTCTGTTTCGCCCTCCACAGCCCTCGAGTTACCAAAATCATACTTAACAACAGTTTGTCGAAAATAAGACAAAGTGCCCAGTTTCCATTTGCCTACTCAAATGTTCAAGCTACCTTCCTAGGCAAATGTTAGTTTCAATTACATTTGAATTAAACTTTAGAGTAGGGGAGGTGCATCGATGAGACGGTCATTCATTTCCCCATTTCAATTCCTTTAACTGCTAAATAATCATAATGATACCTAGTCGGTCTTATTTCCCGAGATTATCAGCAGGCATGCCTAAGAAATGAGTTGAACTATTTCAGAGAAGTGCTATTTTATGATAATACCTTTCAAGGAGCTAATTTTCAAATTCCTTTGATGAATATAATCAATCACCAACCACCTCTTTTCTCCAGTCCCCAGTCCACCACTTAAGTAATTAGTTCTTTCATGGAAAGTGAATGTAGCCTGGCCCGTAAATGAGTTGGGAAACACTTGCCGTAGCCTGCTAGGTGCCAGGCCCATCTGTATGGAATTATCCACACCCTCACTCTCTGGAGCTGCAGGTGGTCCATGGAGCCCTGGCTGACTGGGAAATAACATTGCCTTGATTCAGGTGGAAAATGCACGAACCTTTCCAACTCAAATGCTAAATGGGCAACCACATTCCATTCCACCTTGGAAGGTGATGCTGCTTTATCAGGAAAATATATATACATATAGCTCACCCCACCTGTGACCAAATCACAAGGCAAAGCTCAATGCTTCAATCACTGGTTCAATCATTAGGAAGTGGGCAAAAATTTGACTACCAAGGTCAGCATTGGTTTGTCATCATTATAAGATCATCAGTAGACAGAAAACTGTCAGGTTTGAAGGTGACTTTGGAAGGCAAAGACTTTACATATGGCCAAGAAGAATACAAATTTCAATGTGATCCACACCATGGAACAATCTTAGATGAATATTTAGTAGAAGTTTCTAGTTGTGAAGGGCTTATAGTAAATGAGAAGTTGCATATTTCTTCTGAAGTCTATGTCCAAGATAAAACTGAAGAACCAACCAAGCTTTGAGACACCAGAGCTGGCTTGCTCAGTCCAACTTCGATTGCCTACTATTTAATCTGCTAGGAGCACTGTAACAAAATATGACAAACTGGGTGGATGAGACAATGGAAATTTATTGTCCCAATACTGGAGGCTGGAAGTCCAAGATAAAGGTGTTGGCAGCGTTGGTTCCTTCTGGGTTCTGTAAGAAAGCATCTGTTCCATACCTCCCCTCTAACTTTTCTGGTGTGTTCTGGCAATCTTTGGTGGTGTTGGCTTACAGAAACATTGCCCCAATCTCTACCTTAATCTTCACATCGGGTTCTCCCCGTGTGTGTGTGTCTCTGACCAAATCGCTCCTTTTAATAAGGACACCAGTCATGGGATTAAGGCCTATTCTAATGGCCTCAACTTACTAATTACATCTGCAAAGACTCCATTTCCAAACAAGGTCACATTGGGAAGTATCGTGTATTAGGGTCTCAACATCTGACTTCGGGAAGAACACAATTCAACCCCTAACATCTGCTCTGGGGATGGACGCTAACGTCCAAGAGAGGAGGCAGCAATGCAAATCAGGCTTGACATCTATTTGTCAACTGAGTGAAGACACAATTGAAACTAAAACTGAGACATACAAATGTGCAGCTATGTGGTTTGTCGAACCCTAATGTTAGTTTAAAATCAGTGAGTTTAATATAGTCCATATTTAAAACTCAGCTTCTCTTCATCTGAAGATGAAAATACATTCAAAATCATGTGCAAATCTCCCTCCACTTACTTCCACCATAATCCTGCATAGGTCAATACGTTGGGCAGTTTAGACAAAAGATTCAATCAAGAGTGTCAACACAGCACTGGACATGTGTTCTTTACTCAGGACCCAGACGATAAGAAAGAGCTTGCACTTGGCCTATATGTACAGCATTTCCATTCTTCATGTACACAAAATACAGCTCCACTGAGGCTAACATCCTCAGATTTAAAGCGTTATCAAAATATGATTTTGAATTCCAAATAGTCTATATAGATACACCCTCCTCCACAAGGTGGAGCTTAATCCCGCCAGTCCAGCAAATGTGGCTGGATTTAGTGACTCATTTCCAAAGAAAGGAGAAAATAGTAACCTTACAGTATAGAGACCTGGTAGGCATGATCATAACCAAGTGATCAAATGCACATCACCAATGATAAGTCACATGGATATCATGTAACCTCTGATACCTTGTGATGAAAAGGGCATTTCCTGTCTGTGGTTGTCTGCCCCCAAGCTCATAACCCACTCTAATCACGAGAAAAACATCAGACAAATCCAAACTGAGGAACAGTCTATGAAGTATCTGACCAACACTCTCAAAACTCTCAAGATAATAAAAAACAAAAAAAGACTGAGAGTCTCACAGAACAAAGGAGACTAAAGAGATGTGACAACTCAATGCAACGTGGTATCCTGAATGAGATCCTGGAACAGAAAAAGGATATTGGGGAAAGACTGGTGAAATCTAAATATAAGCTGGAGTTTAGTTAACAGGAATGTAGCAATGTTGGTTACGTAGTTTTGACAAATGTACCACAGTAATATAAGATAATAATATGAGGGGAAGTTGAAGCTGGAGGGGGGGTACATGGAACTCTCAATAGTACCTTTGTAACTCTTCTGCACAGCAAAAATTTCTCCAAAATAAAAAGTGTATTACAAAAATACATATGTATAGATATGTCATTATGAAGCATAGTATCAAGCCTTATTTCCTATGATATTCCTGAAGCCTAAATACTAAACCACATTTAAAATGCTGTATATAATACAGAGTCTGAAGTATAGTACTTCAAATTTGAACAAAATAATAACGAAATGCTGCTACTTATTTACTTTATAAAGACTTAGAAGTTTTCCTGTGTTCCATAATGTTAAAGGGTCACGAACCATGTCATGTAGGATTATTCATGACACAAAACGTACTGAAACTCCTGCTCATTAAACCAAGGCTCTTATTCTCAAGATAATTCAAAAGATATATTCTAGCACGTGTCAATGTGACTTATCCTGAACCAAACAAAACGACACATCCTGGTCGGTTTTTAAGTGTAGTTTTCTGCCCCAGATTCTGAAAGAATCTCAACTGAATGGCTTATCATTAAAGTTAATTTTGGGAGGAAGGAGCCACATTAGAGTTTGCATGTGTTTTTCCTTGAGTCTCTGATACTCCATTTTCTCATAGTTATTCACAATTTGAAGCTCTGCTTGTTTAGATTCAGTAGAACATTTTGTTTACACACACATAAAGAACACTAAATAAAAAGAATTTATTTCAAGGTTCATGGAATTTTAAAAAGAAATAAAGCAGACAGCGACTGTAAAGTGGATGTGTCACAAACTAACATGGCAAGCATCATGCTCAGAGTAGAGGAAAACATAGTTTTTATGTTGAAGAAATAATAGAGAAGAAAAAGTGCTTCTAAGCAGAAACGACTCCATTGCCCTGTACCATGCAACACACTTTGAAAACCTTTCAAGCTAATCTCCATGGGTGTTCAGCGGTTCCCACAAACCAGTGGCCTGTTTAGGACTTTGAAACTGGTTCCTTCAGCCCAGACCATCTCTACACTCATACCATGTGTCCCCGAAAATAAGACCTAGCTGGACAATCAGCTCTAATGCATCTTTTGGAGCAAAAATTAATACAAGACCTGGTCTTATTTTACTATCGTGTAAGACCAGGTCTTTAATATATAATATAATATATATAATATGCTATAATGTAATATAATACCCGTCTTATATAATATAACATAAGACTGGGTCTTATATTAATTTTGGCTCCAAAAGATGCATTAGAGCTAAATGTCTGGCTAGATCTTATTTTGGGGGAAACACGGTACTAAGAAAGTAGAAAGAAAACCCTCTTCAACGCCCTCACTAACATTAGATAACTTAGGCAACTCAGTAAGGCATTTCTGACCCCCAATTGTGCAATTCTAGATGTTTCACCCCGTTCCCAATTAGTCGCACTCACACACTTCAAATTCCTGGGGGTATCGTGCGTGTTCCTAAGATACTATTCGGTAAGGAAACGTCTGAAAGCAAGATTCTGCTGCACAGCCCCTCACTCACAGATGTCTTCAGGGGTAGTTCACATTCCACACATACTCCTAAACATTTATCCCTGTTACCAGGACCCACAAACTTCACAGGCTCCAGTTATTACTGTCTCCTACCTCTCCCTTCCACCCATCCAACAAACAAGTGTTTATTGAGCACCTAATACATTTGAGACTCTGCCAACATTTAAATGCTACCAGATCAAGAAGACACTGTCTACTTCCTATTTTCATAGACTTGTGTTTCTTCTCAAAATTCCCTAGGAAGTGTGGTCGGCAGAATAAGGTCCCCCACCCACCCAAACATGTCTGTGTCCTAACCCTTAGAACCCTGTGACTATTTCAGGTTCCATGTCAAGAGGCAATTACTGTTGGAGATGAGAGTGAGGTTGCTAGTCAGTTCATCTACGGACTTACTCTCTTTCTACTTATTTAATGTCAATCCAATGGAATTGGGGTGAATGAGGAGTTGCCTGCGTGTGTCCAGTCCAGCTTCTTTAACCAGAATGAAAGTATTAAAAATAATCATAATAACTCTAATAGTCAATACAGGTGAAGAAGTAGAAAAACTGACACTTAAATATTCCTGATAGAACTGGCAACTGAGAAGGTAATACAACCATATATATGGCCATACATAACAAAGACACTTAGCTTACCTAAGGTCTTCATTCTTTAGAAAGGGACCTGGATCTCTGAAACCTGCCTCCGTTACAGAATGGCGCCTGCTTTGCAGGGATGGTCTGGTCCACAGCAGTTCCTAACCAAGTCAGGCCAGGACTGAAGCAGTTTTCCAGGACATTTCCTCCTGGAACTAAATCCAATCCCTTGTTACTGGTAGAGCCCAAAAGTTTCAGGTGGCTGTATTCTCTCTGGGGGCAAAAAATAAAGAGTTGACCAGCAAAGTAATGAAATGAGGCTGAGCACTGAGCCCTGGAAAGAAATAGTCAGAGAAAGCTCCAGGGGCATTTAAGTCCCTGGTTCCAATCATCCAAATGCACTTTCCCTTCCTGCAGTTACATATTTACAATAATTTTCACCTAATAAATTCCCCTTTTATTTCTAAACTAGTTAATGTCACTTGAAAAAAATTAGATCCTGAATCATGTTTGCTTCAAAAGTCATTAAAAAAAAAGATTTATAAATTTTCATTCACTAATTTCCCTTGTGGAATTTTCTCCTAAGAAAATAGTCCAAATCCTGAAAGAATCTATGTGCATTAAAAAAAAATGCATTACAACATTTGTCTCATTTGTAACAGAAACAAAATAATAGAGTCTAGATAGCCAGTTGTGTGGAGATTGTTAAATACATTATTTTATTTTTAAAAACAATACTTTTAAGAGTGCTGTGTGCCCACTGAGCATAGTGCATATTAATTTTGTTTTCATATTTTTGCTGTTATAAACATAAGTAATATTCATAACACTAGTTTTTATAAAGTCAGGATAAATTATAAGTACAACATAATTGCAACTATTCTAAAAAATATGCACTAGGAAAAAGTCTAGAAGGGAAATAAACCAAAATTACAGCATGAATAATACATGTTAAACCTTCTGGCACCATTTTACATTTTTACAGCAAGCAATCACTGGAAAATTGTTACAAAATTAATAGTTATCAATTGCATAAGTGAAGAAAGTAGGCCTTTCTGTCTTTCTACCTTCACAGAACAGGAAGTGGAGAGGATACTTTGGCCATGTGGGATTATAAATATTATATTCTAATTTCTTAAATTCTTGATCACCATGTAAAGATACAAATCAGCCAGTTCACTGCTCTTCTGTATTCAGTTAACCGATTTGTGCTTTGCAGAACCAAATTGAGATCACTACTGGAGCGGTTCATGTTCTCCATGCCATTCCTGTTTCTTAATCACGCAGTTAACTACCTAGGGAGACCAGTTTTTCGATGTCCCGTAATCATTCCATTGGGGTAATTACACGTTCTCCACTTTCATTCTTAAACGGCTTTGCGATGGAAGCAGAAATTCAACAACTTAAGCCAGTTGTCTTCTGCCATGTGCTTGCACAACTGAAAAAAATCTTCTCCTTGGGTAACAATTATGAATAACTTCCAAATTATTGAAAATCTCTTAAGTATTTAATATTAGTGAACATGCTTATCATTATAGTAAAAAAAGAGAGAAGAAGAAGAAGGAGACGGAGAAGGAGACGGAGAAGGAGACGGAGACGGAGACGGAGAACAAGAAATGAATCCCTATCCAGTAATTAATACTTGTGATTCATTTCCCCAGAACAGACTAACAAACGAAAATGCTAGACAACTTTTCAGGAGATTCAAATTACTCTAGGATTATTAAGGTAGTTATTACAAGTTAACTGACTATCAGTTGATTATACAAAGGAACATTTACTGAGTTTTTTCAGAGTGCAAGGATTAAATTCAGCAATCACCTTCCTATTCAGGTAGCTTTCTTTTTTTCACTTCCACTTCCACGTCTAGCTATTCTACGTATGACCCGGTTACTCATGCCAGTTAATGCCTACCTATTTAGTGCTTACTATATGCCATGTACGCACTGGAAATCCAGAGAAAGGAACAAGAGGAGATTCCTGCTTGGATAGACATGACTCTCCACCATCCTCTAATTCCCCACTTGCATTCAGGATCTCACATAAACCAATACTCACACACCACTTCGTGATGGAGTCTGTGGCCCCTGTTATGGGCCCACACCCCTGGACAGATCAGAAACATGTTTGTGGACCTAGCACCTGAAAAATACCTCTGATTTCTTTGGGAAGCTTTTCCTTCTGAAAGGGCTAAAATTAAACCCCATGTCAGCCTTGGGCTGCTGTATACGTGATCACCCAGAGTCAGGCTTCCCAACCCAAGCAAAGCGGAAAGTGACTACAATACGGACAACTTCCAAGGGCACCAGCTCTTTGCTCCTGTTTTGTCAGGTCAATGCTATGTCAGGTCATCAAGAAAATTCTGCATCTTCTTCTAAACTAACCATCTCTTTTTCTCTCCCAAGGGAATGTGTTGTGCCTAATTAATTCCTCATCTATGTCAACTAGGTCGGAGTGTGAACTGGGATGAAGTTGAAAGACTCAAATTTGGAGCAAAGTAAGAAGAAAAAAATCCACTAATAGCCAATTATAGAAAAATATACACTAAGATATTTAACTTTGTATTTATCAAATGCAATGAAAAGGTATTAACTCAGAGACCGAACTTGTTTTTATGTTCTGCAAGCTCTGTAGTCTGTTATTCTGCTTATGAAAATGATGGAAATGTGGAAATACTAGTAGACATCATTGCCAGCCCAAGTAAAGAACACGCCTCAGAAAAATGTCAACAGATCCCAGGCATGGAGAGACACGGTCCTAAGGACAAACTTTCCACTACTTCTTTGTCACCGCGAGCAAGTCAAAGAGAGTGTAAGCAAGACAGAAGTCACAGCTTTTTATAGCCTAACCCTGGAAGCAGCAACCCATCACTTTTGCCATATTCTGCTCATTACAAACAAGTCACCAAATCCAGTGAACACGCTAACTCAGAAAATTGCACAAAGGAGTAAATACCAAGAGATGAGGGCCAATGCAGAAAGCTGCCTACCTCGTAGGACAAAGAAGCATACTGAGCTCACTTGAGAGGGAGAGGACCACTTCCTTCACCGCCAGAACTGAGCAGGAGAGGAATACATGTGTGCAGATGGAAGTAGATGTTATCATTGGTGGTGACAAGTGGCAGGATTGGGTCTGATGGCATTTTTTTAAATCTCCATGTAGAGGAGGCAAGGTCATCTGCTGAAGGAAAAGATATGGTGGCTTGGGGGCAAGCGGAAGGTATGAAAGAGCACCCTCAGAAAATGGGAAAGAAAGTCGACTAAAGAGACACAGTAAAACTACCAGGCCATGCCAATTGGAAGTTTTAAATAACTTGAAAGTAAAGAACTAGTCAGCTCAATTGTGTGATTTTCTTCACCAACTTTCAGCTGCCAGGGCACTAACTCAGAGAAAGTGGCAAGAGATATATGCCAGCTCTGGGGTAGGAAACACTTTCCATCCATGTGTGGGTACAGCCAAGAAATAACAGTGTGATCTATACTCATTTATATTTCTCTCCTTCTGATTCTTCAAACCCACCCGGCTCAGCAGGTATCTTTTAACTGAGCAGGCCAACAAATTAAATAGCCTGGTGTGTGAATTTTTGATACAGCTCTCTTGGATCTGTAGTGCATCTAATTCTCTGTTTTATTCCTCTCTGCACCCTGTGTAGCTAGCTGCTTAGTGGGCAAAACTCTCCAGGACTTCAAAGGAGATCTGGAACATGGAAAAGACCCAGGGGTCCTGTCTGCACATCACAGATAAATATTGATGACAATGACCTTCAAAATACTGTTAGATCTTTAATTCTAAAAATGACTATTTAAATCTAACTAGCATTTCTGATAAGAAACACATACAACTTATGAAATCATAGACTCTGATACACTTAAGATACCCAGAATTTGATTGGTTGGTTGGTTGGTCAGTCATTCGGTCAGTCAGTTGGTCAGTCAATTTGGGTTTAAATTCATACGAAAAACAAGCCACACGAATGTAGCAAAAACAGCACCCCTCCCCACCATATGCACATTTGTATTCGTCCGCTTGGGCTGACATAACAAAACACCATATACTGGGGGGCTTCAGCAACAGACATTTACTTCTCACAGTTCTGGAGACTGGAAGTTCAAGATCACGGTGCCAGCATGGTTGGGTTTTGGTAAGAACTCTCTTCCTGGTTTGCAGAGGTCTGCCTTTTCACTGTGTCCTCACCTGGCAGGAAAAGAGAGGAAGAGAGCACTGGTAGCTGCTCTTATAAGAATGCTAATCCTATTAGATGTTGCCCCCACTATTATGACCTCATGTAACCTTAATTATTTCCTTATTCCAAACATAGTCCCACTGGGAATTAGCGTTTCAGCATGTGAATTGGGGAGAGGGGGGCACACAAACATTCAGTCCTTAGTGTTCCCCCTGAAATGACCAACCCATCCCAGTTCCTCTAGAACTGGCACTAGAATTGTCCTAGTTTGGGCACTGAGAGTGCTGGGAAATCCTTCAGTCCTGGGGAAATGAGGTTGGTTGGGGCCACGAATTTCCCTCTAACCCTCATAGGAGTGGTCCAGGAGCAAGGCTGCCCCTGAGAGAATTCATAGGGCTGATGTTGTGGTAACTTTTCTTGATTCTCAGTACAACCCAAGCCATAGCTCTTTCCTGAAAACACTGGGCCCTCATGCAAAGCTGACAGTGCTTCCTAGAAAAACACAGTCTCTTAGCCTATCTCTATATTCATTTCAGTAAGTCAAATCCATCGAAAAAGATTTATTGAATGCTTATTATTTGCATAGTTCGGCACCAGACATGGCTGGGGACACTGAAGTATAAAAATGTGTTCCTCTCCTCAAGAAATTTATTTGTGAATAGAACAAAAATCTGTGAGATAAAAAGATCAAACAATAATAAAACTCACATGACAGGACAAGCATTAAAAAAAATTACCAGGTAAAATATGATTAATTGCAAACATGCTCTTGGGAAAATAGTTGCTTTTAGCATTCAGGAAGTTTGGGGAGGCGGGTTGTTTTTTTACAAAACAAAGGCAGCATTTTTAATGACTTGCTACTACTAGCTGAACAAAGCAGAGGAGAAGAATAGACGAGTTTTCAGGCTTGAAAATTGTGAACACAGGTTTTTGAGCGAGACACAACGGGTCCCAATGTCATTACTGTTACATGCTACTGGTTGAACAACTTGTCAAAACTTCCTTTTCCGCAGTTGGAAAATTGGGATAATCTACCTCTATCTTAGAGCTGGTGAGAGAATTCCATGAAATGAGTTCATAATCACTTAACACATTACCTAGCATATGTCAAGTACTAGATAAATAATTGTTTTTATGATTTGTGTAATTATTAGTCTGATGATTGCATGTATTATTTCCTCTTCTCTCCACATTTCACAGTTGCTCTAATCTGTGACGTCCGGTGCGATTTTATATTAACTCACAAATGCTGCCTCATTGTCCCTGTAGATTTAAAAGGAGCAAAGGAGTTTTGCATGTTCTCACCTCAATGCATGTCCATTCAAAATATCCTTCATGTTGAAATTGCCAGATTAAGGTCATGTGTAATGTAGAAATTAGTATGACCAGGACTGCATATAAATTAAATTTAGGTTTACAAATGTGTCTTGCTCCTTTTGCTGTTGTATTAGTTCTCTATTGCTGCGTAATACGTTACCCCCAAAACACACTAACTTTAAACAACACACATATTATCTCACAGCTCCCGTGGGCCCAGGATCCAGGCATGGCTTCACTGCGTCCACTCACCTCAGGTCTCTCATGAGCTGCCATCAAGATGCGGGCTGTACTGTGGCCATCTTATGGCTCAAGCGGAAAAAAAAAAAAAAATCTGCCTCCAAGCGCAGCTCATGTGACTGCTTTTAGGGTTCAGTTCCTCACAGACAGTTGAACTTGGGATCTCAGTTCCTCCCCGCTGTTGGATGCAGGCCACCCTCAGTTCCCTGTCACGTTGGCCTCTCTATCAACATGTTCAGGCTGAGAAGACAATAAAGAGAATCTGCTAGAAACATGGAAGTCACAATTCTTTGTAACCTACTCACGGAAGTGACATCCCCTCACCTTTGCCAGAGTCTGTTGGTTAGAAACAAGTCACCAGGCTCAGTCCCGCTCAATGGGAGAGAATAACCGAGGGCCAGGAGGCAGCACTCATGGGGGCTGCCTGAGAAGCCTGCCCACCACAGCTTTCTCTTACAGGCTCTCAGTCACGGCGAGACTGCAACAAAGCTGAATAACACAAATGACAGTGAATAACAAACTGATGCTACAAAATGTGCAGCGTCATAGAAGCAGGCAGGACCGCACGCCTTCCTCCTGAGGTAGGCGCCCCACTGATTTGTAGGATTAGTCAGAACTGTATAGTGCTACTCAGAACTAGACCACTGGGGTGTTTCCTACAGCACAACATTTTCTGCTTCTTTAAAACTGTATTTGTTCATCTTTATTAAATTTATGGGGGTGACATTTGTTAGTAAAATTATATAGGCTTCAAGTGTACATTTCTATAACACATCAGCTATATAACACATTGTGTGCTCACCACCCACAGTCAGTTCTCCTTCCATCACCATATATTTGATCCCCCTTACCCTCATCTCCCACCCCCCACCACGGCCCTCCTTACCCTCTGGTACCCACTGTTGTCTGTGTCTATGAGTTTTCTGTAAAACTGTATTTTGTGCCTCCTAGTATAATTTGAGTAAAGTTGGGTTTGCCTGAACTGAGTCTTAAAAATTGGAGGAGTATCAGAATTGGTGTTGAAAGCACCATGATCAAGAGAATCCCCTCCTAGAAACTGCTGGAAACTTGTCCCAAATCACAGAAAGCAAATACATTAGACTGTATGTTTTGGGTCAAGTGACTTAACCTCAGTTTCTGAACCTCAGTTACTTTTCAGAAATATAAGTGCTATACCAGATAATCTCTCAGGCTCCTGCCAGCTCCAAAAGAGCCCCGAGTTCTTATTAGGTTGGTGCAAAAGTAATTGTGGTTTAAAAGGTTAAAAATAAAGGCAAGACCACAATTACTTTTGCACCTACCTAAAACAATTAACTGTTAGCGAAATGCCACTTGGTGCTAAGGAGTCTTTCCCCAAATCCAGGTAAAGCCCATCAAAGAAGGTACACTACCCTCCCCCCCAAGACACACACACACACACACACACACACACACACACACACACACACCCTGGAGTGAAAAGAGAGGGCAATTTGTAAATCAGGATTTTCAAAAGCTTCATCTGCAAAGCAGAGCTGAGTTGTATCTCTCATTTTGCCACCCAGAAAGCTAATGGAAATTATCAAAGCCTTTCAGGGGTTGAATGAGGAGCATCTTGCAACGACAGTGCCACATCAATCACTGTGAACGACTCAAGTCTTTCATGAGTTAGCAACAGTAACAAGCTGGTAGATATTTCCAGTGGAAATGGGCACTGAGCGAGTGGGGCACCCCCCCCCCGTTCTCTCCCAACAGGACTGAGACTAGCACGAACCAGTAGGGGCGCACAGGGATACTCACTGACTGAGCAAATCAAACTATTTTATGTTCTGTATGCTGGACGTGAAGTCTCTTAGCTTCCCAGTGCATATTCACAGGTAACCAAATATATCAGGGGTGCAAAAATCCCTTGGCATGTGTCAATGGCCATTGACTCACTAAACTGAGAAATGTCATGCAAACCTGTAGAAAAGAAAGAACTATCTTCAGTAAGTGGCCTGGTGACGTTGGAACTGGAAAACACGGAGGAAAATTCATGGGAAGTTTAATGTTATTGGCTTACAACCTCTAGAATAGAGAGAGTGGCAACCCTCGGGGCCTTTGGCACTTGAGTGTTCTTGGCTAAATTCACTTTCCCTTAGATGATTAAGCCCTGCCTGCCTTGTGACTCTCCTTTTCTCAGAGCTTCCAAGTGGGCTGAACCTCCCTGCAGAGAGACTGTAGGAACACAGATAATGAAAGAATGTTTTCACTGCCTTAGAGGGTCCTAAGGGCCATTTGGTCTTTTTAAAGAATCTTTGGCATATTATTCTAATCCCATATCAGCCAATTTCAGAGTTTAACTCTCCCCGACATATCTTTTTTCCCAAATTCTAGGGGAACAGGAAACAGTAGTCCCCACATACTATGAAGAGTATTGGCAATTCAGCACCGACAGTGAGCTGAACTTATGAGCAAGTCTGTGTTCTCTGATGAGCCACAAAACCATAAAACAGCAAACAAAGCACAGAGACCCCGTAATGTAGCCCCCCTACTGGCTCTCAGAACATCTCACTGATAAATCGCTCCATTTGGCAGCAAACGTGGAAAGAGGGCAAGAAGGTGATCTTCGCGCATAAAAATCTATGTATAGTCAAAGTGTCATGATTCATGTGGCCACACGACCAAATGGTCTTGTATTTGAGCTTTCTCTATAATGGGAAAAATATGAAAAGGGCAGAAATATATTTTCCTCTCCAATTTGATTAGACCTATATTGTTACTTTTCTTAAACGCACATAAGCCGTAACAGCTAAAGTGGATATTGTAATAAAATTTCCATAGTATGCCTTTTTGTCTACAAAATTATATAAAAATGTGTCTGATCCTTTTGTTGGGACCATTTGCAAGTCTGGGGGCAATTACACAGAGTGTATTGGAGTCACCCGCACACACCTCCTAATGGCAGCTTGGCTGAGAGCCAAGCTCTAAGTCGAGCCTCAGGGAATTCAAATTTAAAAGTCAGCTATTTTAGAGGTAGTGATTCAGTTTGGAGAAGAGATCGCCTTTCGTGATTTATTACAGGGCTTTCAGTACATTTAAAAGATGAACTACTGGAGTTGCATTTTGAGGGAGCAGTATTGTATAAAATGAGATACGTCTGACCTGGGAGTTACCAGACAGGAGGGACTTGAGTAGAGCTTGCATTATGCGGAAAGTACATAGTTTTTCTTAGAAATCGATCTTCACACACCCCAGAATCTGCAAAAATGAGCTACATCTTCAACCCCCCCATATCTATCTTATGACTGATGGGTCTGCTATGGCCAAGTATTTTTAAGTGACGGCAAAGATATTAATTCCCTCAGTGAAGAGTAATCATTTACTATTAAGACTAAACTTACGATTTAAAACATTCATCTTACTGGTGCTTATAATCTATGAGGAAGCTATACTTGCTCTTAAAGAGAACTCGAAACCTTCATCCTCTATGTAACCCAGGAGAATTTTCACAAAGACTTATGATCTTAGGAATTCTCACTGGCCTCTGATGTCTTTTGTCTCAACTGGAGATACATGAATGAATCAGTAAATATTTCCAAAATATTTATGTTTTTTAATACTCAATTCAGATTTTAAGAAAAATAAGAGCTATAGTTATATTTAAAATAAAGTCACTTAGAAAAAATACTGTTTCTATAAAAAATAACTCTATCTAGACATGTATTTTCCTTACCAATATATGTGGTAGGAAAAACCAACACCGTGAACTTCAAGTCCATTTCCCACTAGTGTCTTCATTTTTATATTTTATTGCATTCCACAGTGGTTTTGCAACCAGTTATATCAAGAGTTTCCAAGAGGAATGTAAACAAGGCCATTGCAGTGACTCGAGCTAAAACACACGAATACGACTGGGAAAATAATCTCAATGGAGCTATCCCAAGATGAATGGCTGTGCTACATTCCAAATCTCTGCCAAGTTCCTTCTGGCAAGCATGTCAAGGACGGAAATCTACCTACCAGAAAGGAACTCAAAGGGCTCTTCTACCTTTAGGAAAACACCAATTCCATCCTCATAATAAACTTGTAGGTAGTGTAATTATCATCTTGTGTCTATACATAATGAAACAACATTTTGTGATATAAGCAAAGATTTTTTTTTCTGGGCTCTGCGGCCTCATAGTCCTGACCCCGCAACTCAGGTGTGATACTCTCCTTTCTTGCCTTGAGAAAGGGACAACTCAAAAGGACACAAGGGACCACTTCACTCATTTATTCAACAATTATTTTTTTCAACCAATATTTATTGAGCACCATCTATGTGAAAACTCTGTCCTAAGTGCTGAAAATAATCTTTACCTTCATAAACCTTTATATTCTAGTGAGAAGTCAATGCGTAAATTTTTTTTTAAAAGGACCAGCTGATGAAAATGCTGTGGAGAACAATAAAGCCAGATAATGGGATAATAGGAAGGACAGAAGAGCAGGAGGAAGGCTGATAGCCTCAGCTTTTGAGTCTCAAAAGCCTAGAAGCAGACTTAAAAGTAAACTTAGAAGCAGTATTCAGACAGAGGCAATTTTTTCTGACCCCAAGGTAAGATGAAGTTTGCTCAGGTGAGAAGGAGGAGAATAAAGCTGTGGAGGCGACAAGGAGAATTGAAGCTGGTGGGTGCCTAAGAAGGACCACTAGGTCCAGCCCGCCTCACCTTCCTACCCCCAAAGAGGACACATAGGCTTAGAACTGAGACCCACTTCCTGGAAAGGCCCAGATAGGTCCTCGGAAAGCAGGAGGACCCCCAATTTGCCTGACAATGAGGGAGAAGCAGAAGAACAGGATAGTTATACAGACAGGAAGTAGGGCCACACAGCCGATCGGATTGAGAGCCAGAAGGCCCGGAAAAGTGTGATCTGAATAAACCAATGACAAAAAGCAGGTAAGAATGAGTGTCCCCAGCAAAGGGTGACGTACATTGATGATGGGGACAGCCAGACCCTTCTGACTCCCACTAGGGCGAGAAATGAAGATGGAGATTGCGTTCCACTACCAATGGCCAAAGTGTTAATCAATCATGCGTATGCAATGAAACTTGGCTTAAAACTGAATCAACAAAGCTAAGGAAGCTTCTGGGTTGGTGAATGAATCCACATGCCTGGAAGAGGATGCCTCCTGACTCCTTGGGGACAGAGGTTCCTGTACCTAGGACCTTTCTGAACCTTACCCTATGAACCTCTCCATCTGGCTATGTACAGTATCCTTCATAATACCTGTAATCCTTCCTGAGTTCTGTGAGTTGTTCTAGTAAGTTACTGAACCTGGGGAAGCATTGCAGAAACCCAGCCAGGCAGAAATACAAGTGGCCTGGAGACTCCATGTGTAGCTAGTATCTGACGTGGGGACAGTCTTATGGAATTGAGCCCTTAACCTGTGGGGCCCATGCTGACTCTGGATAGTTAGTGTCACAATTGAATTGAATTGTTGGACACATACTTGGTGTTGGAGAATTGGTTGCTGTTAGGGAAAAGATATATGAGGTCTGATCATTAAGTTCACAAAATCTGTTGCAATGATGTTGCTAACCTTTTTGTGATATCAGAGGGATTATCCATTATGAATTTGTACCAACTGGACAAAGCAGTTAACTAAGTTTACTATTTGGAAGCGCTGAAAAGGCTGCATGAAAAAGTTAGATGAAAACGACCTGAACTTTTCGCCAACAATTCATTGCTCCTGCATCACAACAATGCACCAGCTCACAGGGCACTGTCTGTGAGGGAGTTTTTAGTCAGTAAACAAATAACTGTATTGGAACACCCTCCTTACTCACCTGATTTGGCCCCCAATGACTTCTTTCTTTACCCGAAGATAAAGGAAATATTGAAAGGAACACATTTTGATGACATCTGGGACATCAACTTAGTTGTCTGACTTTTCATAAAAGTACATATCCCTATTCCAGCATTACTTTCCATCTCCACTGCTGCCATTCTAGTCCAATCTATCTTCTTCTCTCTCCTGGACTTCCCTCTGTAATAGGCTCCTCACTAGCCTTTTTGCTTCTTCGGTTGGTCCTACAAGAGAGTTAACACTCAACCAGCATTTAAAAACATAAATCACAGTATGTCACTCCTTACTTAAAATCCTCCTTTGGCTTCCTACACACTTAGAACAAAACCCAGTCACCTCCTTCTGGATTTCAAGGTCCTTTGTGATCTGGCCTCTGTTTACTTACTGAACCTTGTCACACACCACACCATCTTACTCATTAAGTCTTTTCCATGTGATCTGACCTTTCTGGTTTTCTGTTTATTAAATCCACCAATCTTTTTCTTGCCTTGAGGCTTTATACTTAATCCTTCCTTAGCCTGTCATGTTCAACCCTCTTCTAAACAGGCCAATCTGAGCTATTATTCAGAATTCTGCTCAGAGATGCCTTCCTGGAGTCCCCAAATGGGGTCGGAGATTCACCCTCACAACAGGCTGTTCTAATTCTCTGCATTCCTTATCAGCGTTTGATACATTTCATGTTCATTTGTTTATTGTCTGACTGCACCTACTAGAATGTTAGTTCCATGAGAAATGAGACCTGGTCTGTCTCATCCATCATTCCATCCCCAGTGTCCAAAACAGGGCCTGAACCAATTGGCCAACTGAGGAACATGTGAAGACCTGAGTGGTTGAAGAAAACCTTCCTCATCCAGAAGGGAAAAGACCAGGGGCTTCCAATGGCTGGGTTGATTGACCAGATAACAGCAGAGATCACAATTACTCTTTGCTAATTCTGTGCTATAGCATCTGATAGGTGATAGGAACTCATATTGGGAATAAAACTATTTCAAGGTTTTGCCTCATGAAAAGGGCTGTTGAGTAGAGCATCTGCAAATATAAACAACTTCTATAAAACCAAACAAGAAGGGCCAGCCTCAAACAAGGTCCCTGGCAGGTTTCCTTGCTCAGTGCAGGGCTTTCAACTGCTGTTCCCATGAAAACCATTACTCTTCAAGGCAGACAGTCTCCAGTCTCCTTGGGCACTAATTGCTCTGCTTGGTTAAGCAATGGAGGCAAACCACTCTCAACATGGCATTAGGGAAGGGGAGAGGGCGGGCCTGGCTTTTCAAAAGTACAATGTGTTCTGATTAAAAAAAAAAAAAAAAAAAAAAAAAAACACAGAAAATTATTTCAAAAGAGAAGAATGCTTCTATGTGGAAACAGACGCCTCCTCTGAGACCAAGCAGAGACTTTAACTCTCTGGTTCACCAGGAAGCCCAGAGTCCTGCAGCTCCAGCGGGAAACAGAATTATGACATTTCTTGAATCTGGCATCTGAAATGGTAAAGCCTTTTTCCCTAAACAGACGGACTTTGACTGCCATCCCCTGGGTCTGCTTGCTGTTTAAAAGCAAAGATACAACTCTGTATACTGGTATTCAAAAGTGTGGTTTCCATATAAACATGGCCAGCAGTTAATGCCAGTGATTAACTCTGCATGTTTTGTTCCTGCCCTAAATTAATCCATCTCACAGGGGACATCTCAAATTTCCACAGGGAAATCCATGTACAGTGTATAGTTAAAGCCCTTAAAATGGCCATAGCCTTTTATCCAGTAATACCACAACCAGAAATTCATTTTGAAAGGAAACAATAAGGAATGCCAAAAAGGATTTATTCTCAGCAGTGTTCAAAATCCTAAACCATTATAAATAACCAAAATGTCCATCAATAGGGAAATAGTAAAGAAAAATTATTAAATGTGCCTGTGATGGAATGTTATATAGTCGTTAAAAATTATTTTTATGGGAAACTTTAAAAAGCACACTTGTGCTTTAAAGAATTCCACGATGCTTCCAAAAGTTCACAGAAATACCAGTTAATCCCAAAGAATTTCCTCATATCCTTTCTTGTTCTTTCTTTTTTTTTCTTTTTTGAAATCAGAGATGTTCACACACCATGGTGTTAAAACAGAAGAAGTTGGTTGGAGAGAAGTGTAATCCTCACGTAAATCTATACACACACACACACACACACACACACACACACACACACACTCACACACATTCTCTGGTCCTTGGAAGAGAAGAAGTATGGCAGAGTCAGACTTCTGAATGTTTCTTCCTGCCATCTGCTGATTCTACACTTCAAGCTATTTCTTCAGCAGCTGCCAGACAGCTGTTTCAGCCTCCTGAGATAGGTACAGTGTAAAGAAATATAAAAAGAATAAAAACTCTATAGGGACTTCCACACAATCCAGACTCTAGGTAGAGTTATGCTATACAACAGTATGCATTATGCAGACAATCATATTAATTTCCTTAGATAGAGACCCATCTGGCTGGGTAAATGCTTAGGTAAGTCAGCTTGAAAGTTGTCCCTCTAGGGCTGATGTAAATTGCCTGCCTATGAAAAGGGAAGTTGGGGGTAGGGTGTCTGTTAGGAGCCATGTGAATAAAGGATTGGGAGAAGTCTGGAAGATGAAGGATTTCAAGAGAACAAAAATATCTCATCAATCTTGCCAAGAGCCATAAAGAAAGAGAGAGAGAGAGAGAGAGAGAGAGAGAGAGAGAGAGAGAGAGAGAGAGAAAGAAAGGGAGAAAAAGGAAGAAACCTGTTGTTCAAGCAAAGCTAAATTTACTAGACTTCCTGGAATAAAGAAGAGCAATACTTGACAGAGCTTAACAAGCATCTCAAAATGAGGAAATTGGGTAAACTTATGTATGGAGTTTTGAAGCCTGGGTATTTTCAAGGTGGGTCTTGCAAGGTGGGGAACTGGTTGGGACTGGCTGGAATTCATAACAAAATAGCTATGGATTGATGAGGGCAGTGAGCCCCAAAGCAAGGGGGTTCACAGTCTTGTGTTCCAAGAGGAAGTATTTTTCTAGAGAGAGAAGTTAAGAGTTCTGGTAATTTGCTTTGTTGGGTTTCATTGGATTGTTCTGAGTGATGTTTCCCATACAGACAGGAAAGTATACATGACCCCAGTTAACACAGGGACAAGACAATATGTTTGGTCCAAGTATTGTTTGACACAGAGACGAGGAATGATATTACTTTCAGTCCTTAGAGGAATTTAATGTGATTACTGGCTATGTAATTGACCCCCTCTCCTGCTATCTTCCTGGAAATCTTTGGTAAAATCTACTTTGCTCACTAAGGTTTTGTGAAGCACTTTCTTTGGTGGCTATAAGGATATGTGGTGCCCTGTTTCCAGGTTGGTGTAGTTACTAGAGGTTGCCTTTAGAACCCTTCCTTTTGTGCAGAGGTAGACTGTGTCTTCTGTCACCCTAGGTCCCATGCCTAACACAATACTCAGCACACATAGTACATAAATGAGTACAAGAGAGGAAAACCTAAAAGGATGAGCTAAGCATAGTGTAAGTGATTCAAGTGGGACAGACAGGTGGCTCAGCTGGTTAGAGCGCGAGCTCTGGGCAACAGGGCTGCGGGTTCAATTCCCACATGGGCCAGAGAGCTGAGCCTTCCGCAACTAGAATGAAGTCAATGAGCTGCCACTCAACTCTTGGGTGGCCAGATGGCTCAGCTGGTTGGAGCGCAAGCTCTCAACCACAAGGTTGCTGGTTCGACTCCTTGACTCCCGCAAGGGATGGTGGGCTGCGCTTCCTGCAACTAAGAACTGACAACTGGACCTGGAGCTGAGCTGTGCCCTCCACAACTAAGATTGAAAGGACAACGACTTGACTTGGAAAAAAGTCCTGGAAGTACACACTGTTCCCCATCCTGCTCCCCTTCCCCAATAAAATCCTAAATAAACAAATAAATGATACAAGCAAGAAGAATGCAAAGGAAGTAATACTTGCTGGGTGTCAGAGTAGTGAGAAAGGACTACAGGAACTTAAATCACAGTAGATAGAGTTAAAGATGCAGAAGAAAGACAGTGAGGTAAGAATAAGCAGGGTTTGTCCCTGTAGCCGTAGGACCGTTCTAACGTGAGTGAAGAGGTTCTGCTAAGAGATAGGAATGCTTGGAGAATGAAGATAGACCCAGGGGCTTTGGAGATCAGACAAATGGACATAAACGGAGAGTTTTTTAATAGCAATCGCAAGATGCGGAAATTATTTTAAGAAAGCAAATCTAGCTATATATTCAGCTTGGAATAACAAAGAAAGAGGAAAAAGCCAATTAGAAGGTAAATAGACCTTGGATATGGACATTCACAAAGGTTGTGGAAAAGGGAATCGAGATACAAGACATGAACCATAGGCCAATGGAAGCAGACCAAATCTGAGCTATCAGACATAAAGTAGAGGCAAAGAGAACTGCAAATTCCCAAGCCTCTTGATTGGGAAAATAATGATGCCTTTGAGAATGACGAACATGAGACAAAATGGGAAAGAGGGAAGGATATGTATAATTTGGGGCAGGTTGGGTTTTTTCAACCATGGAGCTATCTAAGTTGTACCTATGGGAAACAATTAGAAATGTGGGGGTGATGTTTTGGCAAAATGACAGAAGAAGAGAGATTAGAACAACCAATACATCTCTAGTGCATCCCACAGACGAGGTACTGTGTTATATGGTCACAAGTGAGAGCTCTGCCAGGCTTGCGATGGCAGGAAGAGCAGGTAGGCAGAGTCCTCTCCCAGGAGAAAAACTGGTCCTGCCCAACATGCAAAGTGTGAAGGATGTATGAAAGCATCTTTATCCTTTTCCCAAGGGCACCGTCAGTCTCTGGAGAGGGACTCACATGGGCCTCAGGAAATGTTCCTGGGGTCCATCTCACTCCTACTCTTTCTCCCCTCCTGCTCTGGTCAAGACCGCCAGTGTGTCCCCAACACTTGCCCCAGGCTGGGCCTCTGGCCCTGTGTCCCTAATTCCATCCTGGAGAACATCTCCTCTGCGTTGGGGTCCCATCTGCATCTCACAGGAGTAGAGGTCTTCCAGATTCTTCAGCATGAGGCAGCTACAGCACAAGCAAAAACCATTCTCTGGCTAATTTTGAATGATTCTCAGCATATTTCCACGCTGTATTATGATTTAAACATATCCTCTTCTTCATAAAGGGTGAGAGGAAAGATAAGGGAGAGTACAAAAGTTGGCACTAGAAATTTTGTTTTCCCATGGGTGAAAAAATTATTCCCTAAAATAAGTTTATTTTGGTGCTAAGGTCTTTCTTAGGAGACTCTTAAATTTCATTCTGTAAAGATGAAAGCTCTTGAGCAAGTTAGAGCGGGAGAGAGAGACAAATCAGCAGAGTAGGGGAAGAAAAACTGGTCAGGGAAAGGTAATGTCAGAAAGCAAGATGTTGGAGGGGTAAATTCAGCAGAAACGCTGGGAAATAATGGCGAGCTTGACAATGACAGAGACAGTGACCTTGAAAAGAGGGGTGTCAGTACAAAGAGGTTGATATGCTGTGCTTGGTTCAAATCACCTCAAAAGCCTCTCTACTAAGCCTATACTTCCTGGACCTAGCTTGCCTTATTTCTTATAAATAATCATCTGTCAGAATCCCCAAATTTTATTGGTTAACTCAAGACAACAGAAGAACACTTCATATGAGTAATAAAACTGAGGGTTTGGTGGAACTTGTGATAATTTGTAAAACCACATATTTTAGCACACGCAGAAAATTCACTTTCAAGAAATATTTGTCGTTGGTGTTCCACTCTGTCACCCAGTGGAGTCAGGTTGAGTTTCCTAAGGCTGCATTTTTGTGTCTGCATTTCTGGAGTAGAACTAAGAAAGAATTCCACACCCAGTGCCTTCTCAAACAGATCTACTGGTGGCAATTTGGAGAAGCCCCCCTCAGTTAGTCCATCCCTGAGCACCCAGGCTATTCTCTATCTTAGCATCCTTTATCAGAAAACTAAGCCGTATCTCTCGGCTAATGTTTGTTTTTATACTAAGGTCAGGTTATGGCATTCTTTTTTCAAGGTACTGAAAAGCCATGCAGGAATCCTTACCACATGCTTTGAACTTCTCCCATCTAACATGGCAACTGTTCCCAACGCCCCTGTCTGTTGATGCTTCTGTTTGCAGAGGGACCCATGTAACTTGCAGTTCATCATGACTTTAGGCATTGCCATTGGGTTAGTCTATTGTTGCAACTAGAAACTCAACTCTAAGGAATAGCTGGCAATTAATACTCTCAAGGTTCAGTCCCACGGCCAAACAAATTAACTTTGTCAAATGATGCTGCCTAGTTTAATAAATCCTACATTTAATCCAACTTGCAAAATTTTTTCCAAATCATTAGTCATTCCCAGTGAAATAGCTGTTAGCTGTTTAGTCTATACAAATAGGTCCACAGCATATAGACACTGATTTTTAACATATACTTTCCAACTTTAATAAGCAAATGGATGAGTCAAACAGAAACAATATTAGTGTGGGTATTATTAGAGTAGTCCAGAGAAACAGAACCAGTAGGAGATATACATATATGTATGAATGTGTGTTTCCGGGGTGGGTTTTTTTTTTCCCCCCAGAAACTTATTTCAAGGAATTGGCCTACGTAAGTGTGGAGGCTGCCGAGTCTGACATCCATAGGGCAAGCGACAGCTGGAAACTCAAGCAAGATTTTCTTTCTTTTTTCCTTCCTTCCTTCCTTCCTTCCTTCCTTCCTTCCTTCCTTCCTTCCTTCCATCTTTCCTTCCTTTCTGTCTTAATGAATACACCCAGAATATCAGAAAGCTATGACCTAAAATCACATATTCTTTTCCACTCCCAGATTTCCATTCTCATCTTTATGCTCTGTTAGCTTAAGTTGAGGGACGGTATTAGAACTTGCTGTGTGAAACAGACAATTCTATTTACATATGTTGAATTTATGTAAGCACAAAATGAATTATATCACTGAATGTCTCTCATGTGACTATTCCCAAAGAGAGTTTGTTTGCAATTTTTAAGGCAAAAAAAACAATTGGCTTCTCCTGAAATATTAGCATCCTTCCTTTGTAAACAATTCAAATCACATAACTGATTCTGCTCTTTTTTTGCTTTGGCAACTGGAAAGGTCAGAGGTATGCTTATAATTATATTATATTATAATATAATATAATATAATATAATATAATATAATATAATATAATATAATAATATAATAATGACTCTTATTTTCCCCAACCCTGCTATCTCATCTCTACTCTTCAGTTTTAGTTTTTCAAAATGTTTAATTTTTATAGTACTTCTTTTTTGTTGCTGATACTCTTGAGAACCACTTCAAATCTTTTGTGCAGCAAACCTCAGTTTTTGCTCTTAAGGCCGTCAACTGATTGGATGAGACCCACCCACATTATCAAGGGTAATCTCCTTTACTTAAAGTCAATTGACCGTAGATATCAACCACATCTACAAAATACTTTCACAGCAACCCCTAGGTCAGTGTCTGATGAAATAACTGCTACTATAGCCTAGCCAAGTTGACACATGAAACTGTCACAACGTGACAATCCTTATGGGTCCATAATATCATTAGGGTTCCAATATCAGCAAAGACTCGATTACGATGAGAGAGAATGTTACCAAAGCATGGGAGGCATGGCCTTCTGCTTTGCAAGAGAAGATCATCTAGTGATAGATGCTGACAAATCATGGGAAATTGTATAAATATGCATGTGGTATAACCACACAAGCCATGGAAAGACACCCTGTAAAGCCAAAACCCAATGCTGGTTAATTCATTAATTTTAGTCCATTAATATACTTTTATGTCAAAGGCCTTGATCATTTTTTTCAAGCAAATGCTACACATTAATGAAAGGCAATAATTATGTTAGCTGAAAAAAATCTCAAATTCTACAGATTTTAATTTTATCTAAGATAGGTAATCGTTTTCTGTTGTCAAAGTATAAGATTATTTTTTTAAGTTGACAGCACTATATAAATTAATTATGAAGCAAATTCTGATTCAACTTACTGAATACATTTCCCTAATAGTTTCACCACATAAAAGTGCTATAATTAAGGAAATGAAAGAAAAATGAACTATAAGGAAGTTACTAGAATCATTAGAATCACTTTTATTCTAGCTGCCATGTTTCTTTTACATCCTAGTTTCACTTCTTTTTTATTCCCTCACATTTAAAAAAAAGAAATTTAGGAAACTAGAACTATCAAAATCAAATCTCTTGTTTTGAGCTTTGCGATGGTTAATCTTACGTGTCAACTTGGCTAGGCTGTGGTGCTGAGCTGTTTGGTCAAACAGCAGTCTAGATGTAGTTGTGAAGGTGTTTGTGGATGTGTTTAACATTTAAATCATAGGCTTTGAGTAAATCACATTGCCCTCCATAATGGAATGGGTCAGATCCAATCATTTGGAGGTTTCTCATAAAAGAAGAAATTCTCCTCACAACTGGGACATAGAAATCCTGCCTCCTTTTGGTCTGCTACCTACTGGAATTCAGATTCAAGATTACACCATCAAATCTCATCTGTGGGGCCTACCAGCCTGCCCTACAGTTGGACTTGCCAGACCCCAGAACCATGTAAGCCAATTTCAGTCAGTTGACCAATCAATCAATTGATAAACAGATGCTAGATAGATAAATAAATGTATGTATGTACATGTAGGTATGTATATATGTGTGTGTGTGTGTGTGTGTGTATAAAGATATATAGATACATACACTGTTTCTATGAACTAATACAAAGCTTCTTCCTTAAATTTCTCAACTATTGTAACAAAAAGTCTTCGTTTATATACCTTTTTTTTTTACCATAGATTAATAATTTATTTCAGTGGTATGAGGTGCCTTAAGTTTTGGCCTGAGAGATTTGAAATGTATATTTATTTTACTTTGTTTTGCCTCTCCAGGAACGCACATATCTGCTCATTCACAGACTGTGGTTGGCAAGACTGGATACACACTTTCTCCTTCCAAACACTGCTTTATTACTGCTTGGGGCTTGTGAGGTCATGGATGCTGGCCAGTTCAAGGGGATACCAGGTGTGCAACACAAAACCGCATGCCCACGCCTGGAAGGAGAAGAGTTTGCCGTGGTGTAACTAGAAAACCAAAACAATATGGTAACTTGGGGATGATTCTATTATCACACTTTCTTAGTGTCCTCTCCTTGGAGCCATTCGGTCAGTTGCATCTGCCTAATTAGCAATCTGAGAATTGTCATGGTTAAGGAACAGAGGAAAAGCATGGCAGACACTTAATGATATGAACACTAGTCTCTTCTGAGACTGCTTTATCGATAAGGTTTTACTGAAATGGCTGAGATTTGCCCTGTTGCTAAGGCAACCTGCCTACAGGAATAACCGATCTATACATCATTCCAGCAAGTGGTCCTTGCAATTTAATAAAGGGAAAAATAAATGTAGCTACAGACCCACATCAGAGAGAAGAAAGAAAAATGACATACAAAAGGGGACAAGATAATGTTTGGGGGTGGTAGGTATTGGGTTCCAAGACTTGAGTCCAACATGTTATTTTCCGAGAAGAAAGGCAACTCTACGGGGGATACAAAAGACACAGATCTTACATGATCTTTTCCCCCTTCCCTGCCCATTCTGATCTTATTTCTTACCACTTTCCTGGCTCACGCCTCTCCAGCTTCATTGGACTTCCTGCCATTCCTCAAACATGCCATGCTAGCTCCTCCCTCAGCTCCGCGCGTGCTGTTCTAACCGCCTGAAAACCTCCTTCCCTAGACATGTGCGTGGCTCCCTCACTCCTGTACCCTCCAGGTTCTCTTATCAGCGTCCTTCCCTGACCACCACGTATGAAACAGCCTCTCCTTGCCCCACCATTGTCCTTCTCCAGCATTTGAACCCGTTTTATTTTTCTTTATAGCAATTATCACCACATAATAGGAAATATGCATTTATTTCTTTATTCCCAGCCTCCCCTGCTAGGACATAAGCTCCTTTGGAACAGATTATGAGTGTCTTGCCCCCTGCTCTGTCATCCACATCTGGAAGAATATTTTGTTCCTTGAACAACAAATTAATATTTCTTGATAAATGAAGTTATGTTCCCAATCTTTAAAAATCCAGAAAGGATGATAAAATGAAGACAAAGAAGACAAGTATGTAATGTTAATATGATAGAAGATAATGAGACAAAACCAAACCCAAAGGTAGTTGCAGTGAGGTACAGTGTGGGTTAGAAGAAGAAGAAACAAAAAAGTGTTATTGGAAACATGAGACATCAGCCACAACCAGAGAAATCTTTCTAAAGCAGCACTTGCATCATTCCACCCCTCGGCCTGATACTGTCCACTAGACTGTCCCTTAGGTTGAATGCACGGGGACTAGAAGTCTGGAAACTACACCTCTAACAGGGTTCCAGCGAGGTTCTGCCAACAGGAGGCTCTCACATGAGATTAGAGCGTGGACGAGGGGTAGGAACCTTTCTTCTCCAGACTGTAGTAGGGACTGCCGGCTCCTATGGTACGTGCAACACACCTGGGCTAAGGTGAAGCCACAGACCGCCACAGTCTCCTGGGCGGCAGCTTGGGGCAGATGTGTTCAGGGCTGCAGGGCTGGCAACAGCTCGCTATAGTTACTGAGTTCTGAAAACACCGCTTGTTTTTCCACTCCCCAACCTTTCCAACAATTTTTCAATCTATTAAATATTCTCTGCTGGAAATAGCTTAAGTGGTTTTCGTTTTCTTAATTGAATCAAGTTGATAACCTGCTACTTCTTAGCATATTAGTTCTAGCCTTCTCTAATTCATAATCTCAATAAAATATAAGTTTAATTGATATTCATATTCTTTAATTCATATTCTAAGTTCTAAAGTTTATCTGGTGGGGAAGAAGGCTGCATCATAACCACACTCAGGAAAGCCATTCAAATGTCTAGCCACTATTCATCTGTTCTTTGCTGAACTCCTAATTTATGGATGGCATAGTCTGTACCCCACAATTTTGCACTAGATTTCACACATTGTCATATCTTACTCCATAGTTTTTTTAAATAAAAATATCCATGTCCAATTATATTTTTAGTTCCTAGAAAACAAGCCTTGGGGTTTTTCTTTTATCTCTGGTAATACCTATGATGGGCATTTGTCCACACCTAATAAAAAAACATGCATTAGTTTCACCTGGAAAAGATCAAAGACAAGGTTTTCTTACATCACTTCAGTGTGGAAGGGCAATGATTTGGTCACAGTCATAGATTATGTTGTCCTATTTGTCAACCTTTTGCAAGCCACCTTCAACCTTAGTAATTGTGGGGTGCAAGAGCTTGGGGAGATATAAGGGAATGGAAAAAAGCGCACAGAAGAACTGCTAGGAGATTCTTGGTTTTGCATGTGAAAATTACAATTCCAGTTTACTAAAGACGAACCTACCAACACCTGGAGATTGATAGCTGTTTTCAGTTAAGTTTCCCTGTTTTCAAGCTTGCCAAAATGTCACAGCATGTTGCCCAAAGTTCCAGAAACACAACTGACAGCCAACTTCATCTCAACTACTTTGATTAGTAATCTCAACATTTGCTTGTGCTTTTATCTATTTTCTACTAGACACAGATTTGTGACATGATATTAATAATCTTATCATGATTAAAGATATTATCTTCTGAATGCATAGTTGGTTGTAATACATAGTCAACTCAATTTAATAGGTAAGCAAAAAATGACACGAAAGCTGTGAACAAAGAAAAAATCTGAGAAGAAAATGGGACCACACAAGCCAGATATCCTCCAAGAATTTTGGAGTAAGCTGTCACAACGCCATCTTTGGCCCTCCAAAGAAAACTGTGTTCAGTTAAGAACCAGAGGTTGAGGTCTGGAAATTTGGAACCACACACAATTCTACTCCTGTGTGAGAGAGAGGGAAAACGAAGGAGGAGGAGGAAGAGGAAGAGAAGAAGGAGGAAGGGGGAAGAGGAGGGAGGGAGGGAGGGAGGGAGGGAGGGAGGGAGGGAGGGAGGGAGGGAGAAAGAGAAGGCCCACATCATAAAGTACCTTCCAGCACTTCACATATAATTTCAACAGGAACTGATGTGCTATTCAGTGAGCAAAGAAAAAGTCAACATCTTCTTATTACAAATAAAGTCCTGAATAAGCTACTCATTTGGAGCTGGGAAAGTATCCAGGTGAGGAACTGGGAAGTACAGATAGTATTTTTAGATTCTAGAGAATATTAGCATCAGATTTTTAGATGAGGTGCTCGGTCTTTATTTCCTTGATTAAGGCAGCACCATGCTGCTTTTTAAACAGTGATGCATGCCTGTGGCTTAGGCTTGGCTACCCCAACCGAATTAGATGGCTCTTATTGTGAGAAATTACATTATTCGGGGTTGTTATATGCCAACAACGACAAATTGGCCATGTGAGCAGAAATGGGATTTAGTCAAGGATAAAAGGCAGCTCTCAGAATCTTCAGAGGAGTCAGGGAATAGGTTTATACGTCGGCTTTGTGACCAGGCACAAAACTTAAGTTACACTATCCTATGGCTACTGATATTGTCCCAAAGCAAGAGTCTTGGCCCAGAGCGCATGCCTCTGTGGCCAGTCATGCTTTCCACCTCTGCTCTCCGTTGCCAGCTTCCTCACCAAGCCAGCATGGAAACCACATGCACGGCCCCTGCTTCCTTTGGTTGTTCTTTCTAAATCCAAGCCCAACACCAGTGCATCCCATCCCACAGTCTAGGTCACATGCCTTTGCTTAGTTGCAAAGGATACTATCACGCCAAGCCCTTTTGGAGCCAAAGGAAAAAAGGAAATATCTGTAAAGCTGATCTTGTCTCCCTTTAAAATTTTATCCATCATTGACTTTGGAATTTTTTATTTTTAAAAACATTGCATTAAAATATTGTTTATCATGATGGCTGAGATTTTTGGTACTCCCTTAATTTTTTCTCCTGAGATGTGTGCCTCACCTTGGTCCCAGCCCTGACAAAAGAAGCCAGGAAAGTGAGCTTCTGGACGGAAAGGTGACGTGGAACACAGAATGATGGCCACAGAGACGTTCATATTCTATCCCCAGGACCGGAGAATTTATTTACCTCCTTACATGGAAAAAGGGACTTTGCAGATATGATTTGAGATCTTGAGATAGGAAAATTATCCTAGCTCGCTAGGTGGGCCTTATCTAATCACTAAAGTGTTTATGGGAGGGAGGCAGGGGAGTTGGAGTAAGAGAGAAGGAGATAGGAAGATAGAAGTCAGGAACAGAGAGAAATTTGAAGACCCCAAGCTGCTGATTTTGAACACAGAGGATGGGCCCTCAAGCTAAGGAATATAGGAAGGCTCTAAAAGCTGGAAAAAAAAAGAAGAAAAAAGAAAAGAAAAAGGCCAGGAAACAGATTCTAGAAACTCCAGATGAAATGCAGCCTGTCTGGCACCTTGATTTTAACCCAAAGAGACTGATCTTGGACTTCTTTTTTTTTGAGTAACAGCAATAGAAACCTAACACAGGTGGGCAATTGTCCGGACATGGTAAGTGTTCAAAATGCATGAGGCAGTCAGACAGCCTGACAGCAGCCCCAGCTCTGAAGATTTTACATTTTCAGCCTATACTTTCACCTTTTTACTCCAGTGTTGATATACTGCTGTGGTTCTTACAATCAGGCTTCAGACAAACAGTACTTGTCAGGTGAAATGAATTCTCTGCTTCACTTCCAACCATCCAGTCACCAAGAGTTGACTCATTTTGTGCATCTCTGTTCAATTTTCCTAGGTTGATTTTCAGTTGTTACAGTGCAGAGGGTTTTTTCTCTATTGCTTTCCAAACGTTCAAAACCAAGACACAGAACCGGAGTTTTAGATTCCTCCCAAGAACACCAGCAACAAAAGGCAGAGTAGTTTTCTCTCATGCTTTTTTTTTTTTTTTTTTAAGAAAACAATGATTTTATGTCTCTGTTAAAAATGGTGTTAACTTACTATAATGTCAGTGTCCTTATTGGAATAATAACAACAAAAACTGCACTGCTTGCCTTGTGCTTTGTTTCCATGAAAAACTGAAACTTCATAACATTATAAAAGATAATTTCCCTGTTTCTTAGAAAAAAACATTGTGTTCTTTACCCCAGGATAAATAGAGTACACAGTGCTTTCAGCAACTAACTGAAGGCTACATTAGCTTGTTTAATAAAGATGGTTTCTAACGTAAATACAGATTATATTCCAAAAGTTCATTTGTTGGTCAGTCATTTGGAATTCAGTTTCTCGTAGTAACAATATGATTGTTAACCCATAATAATCATTGCAATCTCACTGTGACAACATAGAGCAAGTTTTATCTTTGTAGAAGTTGGTGCATGAATTCCATCTCAATGAGGAATTCAGTTTGTCCAGCAGATCATTTGCAGAGCACATAGCATGATGTGCCCTCAAGTATTGTGTGATTAAGGAGGCTGAGTAAGGAGAAGTTTCAGGGCTGTGTGAAAGGTTCTCTGAATGCCGAGATGAGACTAGACTCAGGAAAGGACAAATATTTTCTGGGGACAAAAATTTCACGAAGTTTAATACAGTTCACTAATGCCTTTGGTGTGGGTGGGTTGGGGGCAGGGGGGAGGGGGGCCACGGAGGGGATGAGATCAGGTACAATGTGCCGCATCAAGCCTGGCCAAGGGCAAACCACACCGCAGGGTGAGACTCTTTAATAACCATATTCAGTAAGAACAAATGAGAACCTCAGTTCCCGGCTCCAAGTCCCACCTGAAATCTGCTTCGTATCCTTGAGACCTGAGCTCTCAGCCATCAAGTGAATAAGTTAATCCCAAATCATTCCTTTGTTTTTATATTCTCAAGTAAAGAGTCTCATTCGGGATGGGGGTGACAGAGGAGGGGAAATAAACCTAAACCAGAGTCACTCTATGAGAAAAGATGCTCTTGAATACATACACACAGCATTTTCCAATGTATAATTCTGAACTGTTTGCCCCGGAGCACGACTCCAGAGAACACAGCTCCAGGGAATGTAATAATGCTCATGGTGGCCCCCAGAGGTGTACAAAGGGTGGCCTTGAAGTCAGGTTTATTTTCTCTTGAGGAAATGTGAGCTATATTGTATGTGAAAGTGGCAAGTAAACAAAAATGCACCCATTATTTATGCTAATTGATTTTTGAATAATACATGTACTATGATATCCATGTATCATGCACATTATAATAGAAAGACAGAGTTTTAAAGAAAAATTTTAAATATATACATATATATGCATATGCACATATATATGTGGGTGTATATATGTATACAGGCATCACATACACACACACACACACACACACACACACACACACACCTAATAATTTCTTTCCCTATGCTGTGTGCACTCTGCGTTAGAGCCACTGGCCTATTCTACCATAATTCCCTCCTAACTGATCTTCTTAATTCCACTTTTGTTTCCTGTAATCTATTTTCCACAGAAAAATTAAATTAGGTCATGACATTCCTCTGCTTAAAACTCTCCCATGGCTTTATATTGCACTAAAATCTAAATTCCTTCTCCTGACCTACACAGGTGTCCATGTCATCCTGCCACTTCTCTGAAGCTCTCCCTCTGAGCTTTTACACAGGGATCTTCTTTCTCTTCCTCCGACATGCCACCCCGACCCCCAACCTGGAGGCTTTGAATCAACTCTTCTCTCTTCCCTCAATGCTCTTCCCTAGGTCTTCACAAGTCTAACTGCCCTGGGCATAAAGACCTTGAATAAGTGGCCCCTCTAAAAGGAACTGTGTCTAATCCCCTCAGCTAAGGTGCTGACTGGTCACTATTTAGCCCATCGCCTGGGGGAACTCTCAGCCCAGCATTTACCTGCCATGTGATGTTCATTTGTGTGTGCATGTTCATATGTTTGTCTATTTGTGTATTGTCAAACAAGAGCAGAGAACTTATGTATTGCATTGATGGTGGGGTTTGACTCATAGTAAGCCTCAAAAATGTTTACTAAGGAAAGGAATGAATGAAGTAATTCACTAATAGAAATTTGATGAACTGTTGGTTTGTAGTCAGTTAAATCAAGCAGAGTATAATTTTATTAAGTCTATTTTTACTTAATTCCTTCTCACAACCAACCTATGAGAAAAAAAAAAAAAAGGTGGCTTTATAGAAATAGCCTGCCAAAGGCTCAGACTTCTTTGGGCTTTTTTGTTTGTTTTGTTTTGTTTTTTAAAATTCATTTTACTTTTTTATATTAGTTTCAGGTGTATGGAACGTCATAATGATTAGACATTTACACCCCTCACAAAGTGATAGCCCCCCACATCTACTACCCCTCTGACATCGTATACAGCTGTTACAATTCCCCTGTGCTGTACTTTACATTCCCTGTGCTGTATTTTAATTATAGGTGACATTCAATATTATTTTACTCAGCTTCAGGGGTACAGCACAGTGCTCAGGCATCTACACAATCTACAAAGTGATCCCCCAATAAGTCCCATATCCTACATAATATTTTATTGATTATATTCCCCGTACTGTATGTCACATCCCCATGACTATTGTGTAACTACCAATATGGACTTTCTAATCCCTTCATCTTTTCCCACAGCCCCCCACGGCCCCCCCATCTAGCCATCATCATTTTTTTCTGTGTCTCTGAGTTCTAGAGAACATTATGTTAAGTGAAATAAGTCAAACTGAGGAAGACAGACTTCTCTGAAACACCTATAAGAAAGGAGTGTGAGGCTAACAAGAGAATCACAGACTTCCAAAAATAAACATCCCTTTAAAAATAGGCACTCTGCCATGCTTTGTAAGGGAGCTCTAAAACCCCATTACCGAGTCATTTCTAGGAAACCTCAGTGATGTGTGTATTATTCAATAGTCTCTAATTGGCTGTGTTCTTTAAAGGCCTTAAATAAATAACAGGCCTTATCTGATGTGAACTGTATCCAAAACTTGTCATTTGAAGGAGATAATGCTGACAGATATCACACTGGGAAAGGAATGTTGAACTTTTCTCTGCTATTCAACAAGATATTTGAGAGAAAAAAGTTAACTCACATGTGCTTATTGGAAAAGATTAAGATATGAGAGAAATGGCCTCATAGAATGCTAATATCTAGACAAATTGTTAAAATACAAAAGACAAAAATATTCTGAGACAGTCTGATATCAGATTCTATGTTATTATTTTGCAGACAGAATTCCCATTCAAAAACATGAATTGTACGTGGCACGAAGTAGAATGAGAATTTAATATCATAATCAGCTCTAGGCAAAATCATGTATTAGGAAGAGTTTGAGGTCCATGTCCCTAACCTAATTATCTCTCTCTCTCCCCACCCCGTACACACACACACACACACACACACACACACACGTACATGCCTCATCCAGTTTTTAAAAATCCAGGAAAGTGTTTGATAATAATTTGTTAACATTTTAATACAAATTTACATTGGTGTCCTAACTCTTCCAGAAACATTTTTATGTCTTTTTAACTATAGAATAAAATGTTTTGTCTTTCTGACAAGGGCATTTGAATATTGAACATGGAGTCAAGGACGTAATTTTGGAGATAGAACCTTATCTCTTTCCTGAAATCACGCCATTTGAGTAACCTTTTACTCATCCTAAGTGTGTCATTTTGGAAAAACAGCTCCACTCATCCAGAAGAGAGTTTTGCCCTCGTCATCCATTTGGATGGAACCATTAACAGAAACAGAGACGCAAGAACTTCCACCTGTCATCTGGAAACACAAACACACCCACACCCTCACCTACCTTCTTTTGACTAACAGCTCAGATAATGGTGCTGAGTTCAGTATCAATTTCTTAATTATTCATTTTGACTGTGCTTCAGTGAAAACAAAGACATTTTTATCCCCCTTGCTTTCCCACATTTTCCTTCAAAAGGAAGATCCTGTCAGAAACTACAGTGACTTGTTAGCAATCTCGTGCTTTTCAGCAAGATACAAGGTGCTACTCAGAACACAGCCTTGGAAGAGCTTCATGTGCAGAAAACTAGCATCTTAAAGAAGCAGCCCAGACAGAGCTCGGTAGACCCAACTGAATACAAAGATAGAGAAAAAGAACAGGGTTTTGAAATAGAATAGAAATGATGCACAGCTGGCCTCCCACAAGCTCCAGGCTCACCCGTTCTCACTCTCCTCCCCTATTGTGCAGGACTGTTTGCAGGCAAGAGGTCTTCAAATTGAGGGTGTTCAAAGACTACAAATGAGCTTCCTAACCCTCCTGTCCCTGGTCCTATCTTTAGCAGAGAATCTGCTTTTTATTTTTGTTTTTGTAACTCCAGTACCCATTCCAACATTGGGCAGTGTCAATGACTTTTGAGGGCTGGACAAAGGAACAGAAGCTGATTGGTCCAGGAATCAGGCTGAACCAATCAGAGCCTTTTCCTTATATTTTGAAATTTGAAACTACACACAAGTGTTAATTTCTACATAGTACAGCAGCAAGATGTAGACTAGGAGCTGCCCGAAGGCTTGGTGTCGCCGTGTGAAAAATGCTAGTCAGAGTGAAGGAGGCCAATACAGAGAGAGTAACAGAAATGAGAAGCAGGAGGGAAGAACCCTGGTGAGATTTGTGTCTGTCTTGCACCCAGCTGTGTCCACACCCCTGCCCTTCCCTTAGCCTCGCAGGCCTTTCAGAAATCCCCCTTTTGCCTAAGCTGTGGTTAAATTCCATTTCTATAGTTTGCCATGAGAAAGATTCTAAATACCCTAGTGTGTGTTCTGTTTTCCCAGCTATATCATAAGGGTCTTGAGAATAAGAATTCATGCCCTATTAGTCCAGAATCCTCCATGATACACACTATGGCATTTGGTACTCAAAAGGCATTCAGTAAACACACGGATGCTTTCCAGAGAACTGTTCAGTGTCTCCCAGTGTCATGTAGGAGCAAGACAGATGTAGGAAGCATTTAGATAGGCATGGAGCTGGGAGAGTGTTGAACAACCAAACTGGGATAAAGGTTCCCATAGTGGCCAGTCTCCACGGTGGCCCCCAGTGATCCCCATGTCCTGATATTCATATATTTTATAGTTCCTTCCTACACTGTACCAGGGTTGGTCTATGTGACAAATAGTATGCATCAGAAGTAATGGGCTGTCACTTCTCATATTTGGTTATAAACGACTGCAGCTTCCATCTTAAGCACTCTATGGTTCGCCAGTCCACTTTCTGGGATATCACTGACTCTGGGGAAAGCCAGTGAGGAACTGGGGCCTGCAGACACCGCATGAGTGAGCTTGAATGCAGATCCTTTCAACCCCGTCACATGCTGAGATGACTGCAGCCCTAGCCCACTCTGTGGTGACAACCTTCTGAGCATCCCTAAGCCAGAATCCCTGACCTAAGCCGCTCCCAGATTTCTGACCCTCAGAAACTGTGAAATGATATACTTTTTCTGTGTTTTAAACAGCAAAGTTTAGGGGGATAATCAATAACTAATACAGCTTCCATGGTCCCATAAATAAGTCAAGGGTCCAGAGGGGTCCAAGATAATGATGATACTGATTCCTACCTAGGAATTTCAGTTGTCAGGGTTGACACTGGAAGCCAGAAGATAAAAAACATACAAAGCAACAACAACAACAACAGAATAGGGTATTCATGGGAGTCAGAGGGCTTGGAGATGATTGCAAATGGAAAGAAATTTCAATGTCATTTTTGCTATGAGCCAAACAACGTCTTCGGAATCAAGATATCAACACCAAGATGAGAAAAAGAGCTCTGAGGGCTCAGTGGCTCAAAATGGCCCTAGGAGGGCATGAACAATCAGAACATAGGCGAATGCTTCCTCCTCCAAGAGAATAGTTTGCTCTGCACCTCATTAAAATTTGTATTGAACGTGTGTGATTCTGTGCCTACCAGAAAGCACAGCAGAAAGTTACAACTTATAATCAGTGTGTCACTTATTGGTAGGGCAGGGGCTGGAGACCTTGAAGGCTATTCTTTGAAATTTTTTCGGGAATTTAAATTTTATACCTCTCTAGCATTTGACACCCTCCAAAAGCGACCAAACCCGTATCTCTTCAGCACAGACACTTCACTGCCATCGGTTCATTGCCACTCTCCCTCTTGTGTGCTCCAGGTCTGAATCACCTGTTTTCTCTTTCTTAAATCCTTCAAATTCTACTGATTCTCTTAGACTCATTTTAAGCCTCTTATCACCCATGAAATTTGACCAACTTTCTAGCCCACACTTGTCTTTCCATTCTCTGAAAGTCTCTAGCATTTAGAATGTAAACCACATAAATTAATGCTCAGTTACATACTGTGTTACTGACTTTTCCCCAAAATGTCTTACCTTCTCCCAAGACTGCAAGATATAGTTCTTTGGTAGTGTCAAGGTCACTGGTGTCCAAATCCAATCGCATCTCAAAATCACCTTTGATGCCTTTTCAAGGGCTTCTAAAATAAAAATACAGATTTCAAGTCCCCATGTCAGATTTATTGACTAAGAACTTGGGAGAGTGTTATCCAGGAGAATATCAAGTTATTGTTGATGATTGTTATGTTAAGCTAAGCCTGCACAGCTCCACAGAATCATGTTGGGAACATTACTAAATGTTCAAGAAGAATTGTTTGGTAAACTGAACTGACTCTTCTAATTTGTCCCGTTGCTCTTGCTTGGAAGTGATGGCAGATGCTACAGAAACAGGAACACCAACAGAGAATATCTAACCAATTGAACTTCTGACTGTGAAACACCAATTTAGTCATTCCATGCCTGGTTAGAATTCAATTCTTTACACACCCAGGGTAGAGAAATAGATAGGTGATAAAGCAAATGCAGTAAAATAATATAATCTAGCTGGTGAGTATATCGATGTTCACTTAAAATTCTATTAAACATATAGTATGTTAAAATTTTATCATAATAAAATGTTGAAAATGTGAAAAAATAAATTCCTACACATTCAGAACATTTGGCCCACCCACATTTAGTCTCTGGATTAGATTTATTCTTCTTTCTTTCTTTTGTCATTCTCACTGTTGATTATGGTCACTTAAAAAAAAAAAAAAAAAATCTCAAAAGAAGCTTCTGTCATCAAGAATAAGTCTCTTGGACCTGAGCTTAGTTGAATATTTTATGAGAAATATTTTCATCTTGCAAAAGATCGACTTTGATGCTTGGGCTTTTTCTGCTGCTTTTGGTGCTTTAGTATAAGAGCCAATCTGCATAAAATAATTCCATACCAAAGGCGAAAATTATTATAAGTATACTGAAGAGTTCAATGAAAGATACGACAAAGAATATATGAAGTATTCACGTTGTTCAATACTATTTTAGCATCAGCAGCCCCCAAAATGATAAGCTGGCACAACAGTAGATATGTTTCAATAAACAATTAAATTTAATATGATATAAGTATTTATATATTGATCCAAAACTGAATATTTTCTATTGCCAGGTCAATAAGTATGTCCAATGGGCCTAAAATGGACAGTGCCAAGAATGAGCAATCTATCAAACTACTGTGTATATCTGATTATATTGAAGTGCCATTTAACAAACTGTGAGAGAAGGTGTGGAGGGGTTCTCTGGAGAGTTTAGTATACGTCTGTGGCTTTATACTGTCTTGATTATACTTATGAGTCGATCATATTAATGATCATATTATAACAATAGGGAAGAATCCAATATGTACTCCCAACTCAGATGGTAATGGCCTTTTTTTTTTTTTTTTTTTTTTTAAGATTTTACTGGGGAAGGGGAACAGGACTTTATTGGGGAACAGCGTGTACTTCCAGGACTTTTTTCCAAGTCAAGTTGTTGTCCTTTCAATCTTAGTTATGGAGGGTGCCGTTCAGCTTCAAGTTGTTGTCCTTTCCGTCTTAGTTGTGGAGGGCGCAGCTCAGCTCCAGGTCCAGTTGCCGTTTCTAGTTGCAGGGACACAGCCCACCATCCCTTGCGGGAGTCGAACCGGCAACCTTGTGGTTGAGAGGATGCACTCCAACCAACTGAGCCATCAGGGAGCTCAGCGGCAGCTCAGCTCAAGGTGCCGTGTTCAATCTTAGTTGCAGGGGGCGCTGCCCACCATCCCTTGTGGGACTCGAGGAATCGAATTGGCAACCTTGTGGTTGAGATCCCACTGGCCCATGTGGGAATCGAACCGGCAGCCTTCAGAGTTAGGAGCATGGAGCTCTAACCGCCTGAGCCACCGGGCAGGCCGGTAATGGCCATATTTTTTTTAACCTCACTTACAAGACTGTTTCAACAAAAATGTACATATGTTAACAAGGTTCTACCCTAAAATGACTCTCTTTTTCTCACTAAATATTCACCAATGGAGTCCTTTCCTGAAAACAAACTAAGTTATTTATGATTCCTCAAACACATCTCACACTTTCTTGCCTCCATGCTTTTAGCCTTTTCGTTCCCCCACCTAATACTCATACTCCCTGTCCATCTCTGCACCTGCACTTCCACCAACACTATTTGTACCCAAACGATTGCTTCCTGTGAAACGTCTGGATCGCTTCCCTCCCAAGTCACTTTTCCCCCTCCTGAATTTGTTTGGTGCACATGCTCTGCAATATTTATTTGGGAACTAATGAGAATTTCTTCCTCTCATATATTTTCTAAGTCATCACTTATGTACGATTTGCCTTGCCAATTGTTTGAAATCTTTTTAGAGAAGACTTGATCTTTCATTTCATTGTGAGCCCAACAATGTCTTACTACTGGGAGATTAATCGTGTACACGTGTGGCTTGATTATTGTTTATTTATGGAAGAAGCAATAGGAAAGAGATATGTAAGAATGAAAGCTAACATTTCCTGTTTTCTATCTGCCAGATACTTACTCTTCATGCCACTCTTTGCGTATCATTTAATCTTCTCAATATCCTAGGAGATAGATTCGCTTATTATTCCCATTTTACAAAAGGAAGCATGTTCTTTAAGGAAAATGTCCTTCGCAGCACCACTGAGCTCCCCACATCCCACTCATCCCCAGGGTTGACTTCCGCATTGCCTGGGGCTACTGATGACTCCTGGCAATTCTTTCCTACCTGAAAATCTGGTTCGACTGAAAATGGTCTTATCAGCCTAGTTTCTAAGCCATGGGGCAAACACAAATAGCTTGGCCCTACCTGTTCCCATTTAAACATTTGTGGTGAGAGACATAAAAACATCCATGTTAACGATAGGTAGGTAAACAAATTCAACTTTGAAGAGAATGAAATATGAGAATATATATAATCTTTTGTGTAAGGCAAACTATGTTAACTTACTGAAACCAATTTCCAGGATAACCTCAACTTTAAAAAAAAAAAGCAAACATTTATTTGATTGACAAATACCTGTGCATTTTCTGCAACAATCAATTTAAAAATCAGAAACTCCAAAGTAATCGCAACTTGTGCTCACCTTGCTTCAGGCTATAGCCTCCAAATGCACCCAAGGAACTTCAACTACTCTAAAAAGCACAGTAATGACCATTAACCATTTCCATCTTAAAAGCAGAGCTATTCTAGGCTCCAGAAAGCCACACAAAGTGAAACTGGTTTGTAGCCATAAATACATGGCTACGAGAAGAGCCTCTAAAAAATAAACTTCATTAAATGAATTGATGTCTCTAGTGCTCCTTTAGGGGATATCCAGGACATTCATAACTTATAAGAAAATTAATTATGAAACAAAGCATCCAGGAGTTTCCCTATATTCACATAAAAAATTAACGTTAATAACATTAGAGTTCCCTTCTACGGCACCTGCCTCTGACTGTCCCAGTTAATTAAAGCTTACACAGTGGCTTTAGCCTTGAGCAATCCTTTGAATCATATTCCCTACCTAGGTCCTCTGCGCCCAGAGATGTTGTGCTGACAGTTTTATTTCCCTGATGAACTGAAGTGATTGAACCAAAGAATGCAAAACAAGCAGTCCTCACCCTGTCATTTTCCCTTACAGTTGTCCTTTGGTGAAAATATAACTACTCTCTCAGGCTGGCTCAAAAGAAATTAAGAACCAGTAAGGGAACAGTGTTTAACAGGACAATTTGTTGAGGTGACCACTTGGAGAGGGGTCTTGAGAAATAATTTTGAAGCCAAAATTTTAGTTTATGCTTAAATTATACATTATACTGTTATGGTTTCATAATGGTTAAAGTGATTGCAAAGTTGTATGAGGAGGGAAGGAAGGAAGGAAGGAAGGAAGGAAGGAAGGAAGGAAGGAAGGAAGGAAGGAAGGAAGGAAAGAAAGAAGTAAGGGAGAAAGGAAGGGAGTGGGGGGGAAGTACCACAAAGTAAGGACTTCTGATGGCGCAAATTCTCAGATTGTGTTCTCATATGGTTGTAGTCAATGCATCAGGGCAGCAGGCCTCTGAAGCCGAGTCTCTGAAATTTAAGGAGAAAGTCAGAGGAGATCATGTATGCAATGGAATCTAAAGGGTTTTTTTAAAGGAGGTAGAGGGGAAGAGATGGTCAAGCATATAGGAAGAGAAACCAAGTTAGAGATACTTTGTAAGCATGGCACCAATGAGGTTAGTATAATTTCCAATTCTACTTGAGAAGACTAAACAATAACCACAGTAAAATGAACCATGATGGCATCAGCTATATGTGCCCTGCTATTGTGAACTGACTTAGATCAACTTGTCTGCTCAGCTACTACCAGCTTCTTTCAGTTCAAGTGGGGCGGTACTGTGGTAATCATCAGTGTTATTTTACAAACATTCAGATAATCCCCTCTGGGACACCAGGTAAAATTGTGCTTCCTGACACTCACGTGCTCAGGTGAGTCATGTGACCAGCCCTAGCCAATGACGTGGGAGGAGCTATTTAATCACCAGCATGATGCTTACTAGGCTGCCAGGACTCTCACATATGCACTGCAAGCAGTAACACTCCATCAGCCCTGATGAGAAGTGACATCAGCCATGACGCAGAGCCTCCAACCAACCCACGCGGACACGGAATTTTGACCAAGAAATAACAACCTTTGTTGTTTGAAGCCACAGCAAAACCTAGCCCAGTAGATCTCAAAAAGTCGTCCCCAGCCAGTAGTAGCAGCATCACCTGGGAGCCTGTGAGCAATGTAAATTCTCAACCCCCACCCAAGTCCTACTGACTCGGAAACTCAGGGGTTGCGGCCCAGCCATGTGTGTTTTAACCAGCTCTCCAGGTGACCCTGCTGCTCACTAGAGTTGGAAAACCAAAGACCTACTAACCCATCTTTCCAGACACAGAGCTATATGACTCTTCACCCAAAGCTCAATGTCAGGTGGTAGATGACAAAAAAAGCAAGTCTCTGTCCATTTTCTGATAAATACAGGAATTTTTACTAGCAAGCAGGTGCTAAACAGTCATGAGATCTATTCTCATAGTTCAGGAAAGTCCCCTCCCTACCCTTGGGCACTCTGACAAGAACCTTACATGAAACTTTCAGTCTCAGGCCAATAAAAGGATATTTTTACAAACAGGACCATCCAGGTCCTGATGAGATATCAGCATCCTCCTTGAAGCCAAATGATGCAGGACTATGATGGTTCTAGACTTTGAGCTCTCCACTGAACGACCATGGCGCACGCTGGGCTTGCTAGGTCCTGTGCCTTGTTCACTAAAAACACAGGGACGCAGCCAAGGTTTCACTTTGAAAACCACTCACAGCACCAGTGAAAAATTGTTTTCTGCATCCCGGTTGCAACTTAATAAATCTCTTAACATAGATTTCCAGAGATTTGAAGTGGTAATCGGCTTCTTAATATGAGACTTCACATGTTAACTGTTCACCCTAGCATGTGGATTCTGACGAAGGCATTTCAACTACGTCCATGGTATAGATTACAGTGAATTTTAACACAGGTGCATCATAATATTTGTACACTAGGAAATATTATAACAAGTTATAGATTCCACAGGATATAGTTTGGGAAAAACACAAGAATCTGAGTTTGTCAGGGTAACAAACTCAAGAATCATTCAAAAAATAAAAAACAATCCTAACAGCCAGTACTGATGGACTAGCTGGGTAAAAATATGTGTAGAGTACAGAGGAAATTTATCAAGCTGCTGTATTTTCTTGGCAACGGCCAGTGGTACAATCCTATGCTCATCAAGAAAGCCCCTGTCAGTTGGTCTCCTTGCATGACCCAGGCCCCGGCAGAAGAGAGCGTCCTAAGTAAAAAGGTAATTCCAATTAGCCTACTAGATACCTTCAAGTTATAAAGTACAGATCACCATTAATGTGGCAGGCTCAAAAACGCTCCCCCCTTCCTTCGCCAAAGATGCCTGTGTCCTAATCCCAGAACCTGGGAATATGTTCCCTTTCATGGCGAAAGAGCTTTTGCAGATGTGGTTAAATTAAGGATTTTGAGATGGGGAGATTATCCTGGATTAGCTGGGTGGGTTCAATGTAATCACACTGGTCCTTACAAGAGGGAGCCAGGAGGGCCAACCTCAGAGGAGATGCACCGATGGAAGCAGAGTTCAGAGAGGATTGAAGATGCTACAGGCTGGCTTTGTAGAAGAAGGAAGGGACCATGAGCCAAGGAATATAGGCAGCCCCTGAAAGCTGGAAAAGGCAAGGATACAGTGTCCCCTCGATCCTCCAGAAGGAGCCAGCCCTGCAGACACCTTGACTTTAGCCCAACGACCCTGATTTCAGACTTCTGACCTCCAGACTGTAAGATAATAAGCATGTTTTTTTAAGCCACTGAGTTTGTGCTAATTTGTTGCAGCAACAATCAAACTAAGACAGTCAGTGTGCTTTATTTTACAGTCTGATAACCTTTGGGTGAACTGAAAATTTAGATTTCTGAAAGTTAAAAACTGAGCCCTGGGCCTGTGATAAACCCCTATGATGTTCATTCATTTTCTCTCTCTCTCTCTCTCTCTCTCTCTCTCTCTCTCTCTCTCTCTCTCTCTCTTGCTCTCTCTCTCATCATGATCATCCTCACAGCTTGAGAAAAATTAGAAAATTGGGACTGATTGTGTTCTTTAATTTGACTGTCTAGACACAATGAAAGTACACAAAGCTTCTATAGTTTACTGAGCTAATGTCTTCAATCACCTATAACAGAAAAAAAAAAAAAGCCCAGAATTTTAAAAACTAGTCAAATCAGCTATAACGCATTTCAGGTACCAAATTTCCTCTATTTGACCCCTAGGAGAGTATCTGTGCCAAACCACTCTTATGAAAGACTTAACAAGCTTAGTGATCTATTTGTCTAGCCCACTTAAGATCTAAAGCCACAGATTGGAAAGGGCGTACGGAGAGCAGCTTGCTAAAAGAGATCAAATATTAACAGAAAGAAGTGAGAGATCACAACGTGCTAGCATAAATGACATAAAAACCCTTCTTAAAAAATTGTACCCCAGAATTTAGGAGGAAAACAAAGGCAGCAGCCTAGGGCCATTCACTGAAGGATCCACTAGACCTAGACACGTCAGCGAGCTCTGGGCACGAAATGCGTTACATCACAGCACGCTGTCTGGTGTTTCTTGTAATGAGCCAACGTTATCAGGATGGCATTCCAGTGTGGCTTTTATAAAATGCTTAATAAGGTCGAGAAGTATGTTCTGTACTTGTAAAGATAATTAAATATATGTTTTAATGCTTAACAGGGTAAAATCCCTTAAGAACTCACTTCATGGGAAGCCAAATAAATGAAGTGTTAAAATTTTATTAATTTAATACTAGTTAGTAACACTGAGGAATCAGAACTCCTTTCACTCCCTTTTTTCTTTCTTTCTTTCTTTCTTTCTTTCTTTCTTTCTTTCTTTCTTTCTTTCTTTCTTTCTTTCTTTCTTTCTTTCTTCCACTCTCAAGAGTTACAAAGATTGAGGAAATCGAAACCCCAAAGGCAAGGACCTCCCCAGTTCATCACGCCCTTTGTGCTATTGCCCCACAGGAGAAGATTTGAAAGAGCAGGTATCAGGCAGGGTTTCACTCATCTTAGAACCTGGATGTTTTACCTGGCAGGCTCCACAAAAGAGGTCTGATCCTGCCCAAGGAATAGGGAAGGAAGGTGTAACAAGAAAGCATTTTGCTCATCAGTTCTCATCTCCTGAGGCACTCACACCTTGGAACCCAAGCAGAGGTCATCAAGATAGTATTCAGATGTCAGATGTCACCTAAAGTCAAGTTTTAAAAAGTCACTTTAAAAACTGCTGCCCTAAACATAACTTCCTTTTCCAAGTGAAAGTTAAACCAATTTATATGACCCTACAAGTGTGCAGATGACCTAAGCCCTTTACAACGAGGATATGAAGTCATATCTTTGGCACATACATCTCTCCACTACCCCCAGCCCTGAGTTTCCTCAGGTGAGAATTAAGTCCATGAAATGGTTTGGTAATCATCTTTGCATATCATACAAACTGGTATGTTACATAAGCACTTAATATTCCCCAGGGACTCTGTTGGAGAAAGAAACTGGGCAACTAAAGGGTACAGCAATAAACCGGAGTCTTTCTCATCTCCAAGCTCCAGATAATCTTCACTGAGCATCTCCAGTAAACCCAAATTCCAGAAAACAAACAAACAAACAAAAAAATGCTAAACGTTTCCAAAGCTCCAAACACGAAGGAGAATATGAATGACAAATCAGATATCAACTTTGTGTGCAGGTAAATGGGCATTTTATTACATCCTTTCTACTCAGGCTTACTGACTCTTCACCATAATGATGCTTTAAAGCCCCTTCTGCATCTATTTATTTGAAATACCACACAATCTTTTGGGGTTCTTCTGTGCAACCAAAAGTTCTGGTCACTGAGACTACACCAATGAATAAGTTCCGCATAGTCCTTCCCCTCAGACAGCACAGAAATTGAACATGGGAAGAGAAAATTACAATAAAATGTGAAATGGGCTCTAATAAGAGTAATATGGGGTCCTATGGAAGTTTATAAAAGGGGCTGCATCAAATGTGAGTTGAGAAGTATCAGTGGGAGTTAGCAGCAGAAGGTGGAAGCTGGGCATGGGAGACCTTAAAGGAAGTGGAAATTGCAGGAGCAAAGAGCTAGTGATGAAAATGTGAGCTGGGCATCGCATTAATCCAAAGAGTAATGAGAAGTCTTTGAAGGGTTTTAAGTGTGCTAGCATCATCAGCATGGCAGTGTTCAGAAAGATACCTCTGGCTGTAGCGTAGTGAATTCTGGAAAGCCTGAGAAAAGAAGATTTATGAGGAAGGTGTGGAATCTCTCATAGAGGATCCTCAGAACATCAGAGTGATGGGGAAACACACCTTGGGCAATATGCTGACTTATCCTGCATTAGGCTCAGCAGTGAACGGCCTGGTTTACGCAGGTCGGACAATTAGGTTCGGGAACTTTCCACTGTGTAAGCGCATGGTGGAAAGTTCACCAACTTAATTGTCCGGCCTTCATATATCTATTATCAGGAGTGTCACTCTGACATTTCTGAAGGTTAAATCTAGTGACAGATGAATTTTCCTGGCTTGAACAGTGATCATTTTTAATACACTTAGTGTCTTTTTAACATAGAGCTTGTCCTTCCCCCACTCTCCATTTTCCTGAAGTTCACCCAATTTATACATTTATGTTACCAGCATGGTAACTATGGACACTTGAGTTTGTGATCCTATGAGATAAAGCATAAAACTTTTTCGCATTTAATCTATAAAATCATCATTATCCTGCTGGGCATTTGGGTCACCATTATATGAATGATCCTATCACATGCCGGGCAGACATTTTGGGCTCAAAAAAAGTATAAAGTATTATTCCTATCCCCAAAGTAGCTATACTTTGTCATCAAAAAAAGTACATAAACTATACTTTTTTGGAGAAGGTATAAAAAGATAATCAGCAAAAAATTTGAATTAACATTTCACCAGTGAAGTTATACTTTAAAACGAGGCTCAACATCATTAGGGAAAAGCAAATGAAAACCACAGTGAAATACCACTTCACACATACTAGAATGGCTATACTCAAAAGGGCGGTAACAAGTGTTGATGAGAAGAATGTAGAAACACTGGAACCCTCACACATTGCTGGTGAGATGTGGCATGATGCAGTCACTTTGCAGTACAGTTGGGCTGCTACTTAAAAAGTGAAATATGAAGTTACCATATGACTCAGCAATTCCCTCTTAGGAAATTATTCAAGAGGAATAAAAACATATGTCCAGGGCCGGCCCACTGGCTCAGGCAGTTAGAGCTCCATGCTCCTAACACCGCAGGCTGCCAGTGCGATTCCCTCATGGGCCAGTGGGCTCTCAACCACAAGGTTGCCAGTTCAATTCCTTGAGTCCCGCAAGGGATGGTGGTCTGCACCCCCTGCAACTAGCAACGGCTACGGCAACTGGACCTGGAGCTGAGCTGCGCCCTCCACAACTAAGACTGAAAGGACAACAACTTGAAGCTGAACGGCACCCTCCACAACTAAGATTGAAAGGACAACAACTTGACTTGGAAAGAAAGTCCTGGAAGTACACACTGTTCCCCAATAAACTCCTGTTCCCCTTCCCCCAATAAAATCTTTAAAAAAAAACATATGTCCACATGAATGTTCATAGTAATGTATTCATAATAGCCAAAAGAATGGGAACAATTCAAATGACCATTTACTGTTAAATGGACAAACAACAGATGGGATATCCATACAGTAGAATATTGTTGGGCAAGATAAGTGAAGTATTACTATATTCTACAACAGGGATGACCCTCAAAAACACACACTAAGTGACAGAAGCCAGTCACAAAAGACCACATAGTGTATGATTCCATTTACTTGCAAAGTCTAGAAAAAGCAAATCTGTAGCGTTAGACCATTAGTTGCCTTGGGCAGGGGGTAGAAATGTGGAGTGAATGCAAATTAGGGGATAATAAGAATGTTCTAAAATTGGATTGTGCTGATGGTCACACAAGTGCAAATTTACTAAAAAAACATTTAATTGTATATTTTAAATGAGTGAATATATGGAATATAAATTATATCTTAATAAAGCTGTTTTTAAAAAGATAATCAGATTTTATGAAATATACTAAAGGTAAAATCAATGGTTTAAGAAAATGGTCTTCAAACGTTTAATGTCATGTTATCATGCACCCCACTCCTTAAAAATACAAGTGCTTATCCTGAAAAAATAAATATAAATAAATACACATACACACACAGAGTGCCAAAAAAATGTATACACATTTTAAGAAAGGAAAACTGTATTAAAATTTAATATTCAATATGTACCAACAACAAAAGATGAATACAAGTCACGTTTGACTTCTGCAATTACAAGAGGTGCTGAAAGCGGTTACCATCAGTGTTCAGACACTTCTGATTACGGGAAACTATTGCTTAAGCAATGGTAACCAAAGTGTCCACTTGTATACATTTTTTTGGCACCCCTGGTATCTTCACAAATAATAAAATGAACTAATGTATCACTATATTACATGGAGCATAATATATACCAAAAAAATCAAAATAAAAGAAGTGGAGACTTAAAACATATAAGTAGGCAATATTTTAATACAAGATTATTGATTTGATCACAAGGTCTTTAAGGATAAAGGGATCTAGGGGTTAGAATTAGCAAACAAGGTGAATTCCAGAACAATAAACGTGAGTATGGGAAGCTGCCAAAATTGACTGAGATTCTGTTACGGGTTTATTATGCATGGGAGAAGACCACCCAAGCATAATAAACCCTCAGAATATTCATCAATTTGAAAATCATGTCCAAAATGATGTTGCATTTGCCTGATGAACAATGGAACGCCCATCAAAATAAGCCCAGCTGTTCGGAGGATGGCAAATACTCAGGAACATGAGACTGCAACATTGTTAATAATGAATGTCTAAGAGGAGAGTTCAAAAGAAGAGGACAGAGAAAGAAAAGATGGAGGAAGTATCCACATTAAGAGAAAGCTTTCTACACAATGTGAACTGTTGCTTCCAGGTGGGATGGATTTAGTCACATCCCTCGGTCTAACCACCTACTGTGAACAAAAAGTTAATTATAAGAAAGATTATACCAGGTTCACCTGGAGTTATAAAAGCTATTAAATCTTTAAATAAGTTTGCTACATCCTCACCTGCACCACTGGCTCAGCTGACCAGGGAGACTGCTCCACTGGGCCCCACAGGACACCTGCTACATAAGGCCACTCTACTAAGACCAGGAGACATAGCAGCTCTACATAGTACATAAAAACAAACACAGGGAGGCAGCCAAAATAGGGCAAAAAACAAACATACCACAACTGGGGGAAAAAAAAAAAAAAAAGGAACAAAGCTCCAGAAAAAGAACTAAACAAAATGTAGACAAGCAATCTACCAGACACAGAGTTCAAGACACTCGTTACAAAGATGCTCAATAATCTCAGGGAGAACTTCAACAAAGATATAGGAAACATGAAAAATGGAGATAGAAAGCATAAAAAATAACCAGTCAGAAATGAAGAGTACAATAACTGAATTAAAGCATACATTAGAGGCAATCAACAGTAGATGATGTAGAGGATTAAATGAGCAATTTCGAACATAAGGTAGCAAAAAACACACAATCAGAACAGCAAAAAGAGAAAAGAATTTTTAAAACTGAGGATAGTTTAAGAGGCCTCTGGGACACCATCAAGTATAACAACATTCACATCATAGGGGTACCAGAAGGAGAAGTGAGAAAGCAAGGAATTGAAAATCTATTTGAAGAAATAACGATGGAAAACTTCCCTAATCTGGTGACGGAAATAGACATACAACCCTAGGAAGCGCAGACAGTCCCAACCAAAATGAACCCAAAGAGACCACCCCAACACACATCATAATTAAAATGCCAAAGGTCAAAGACAAAGAGAAAATTTTTAAGCAGCAAGAGAAAAGTATTAGTTACCTACAAGTGAGTTCCCATATGACTGTCAGTTGATTTCTCAACAGATATTTGCAGGTCATAGGGATTGGCAGTAAATATTTAAAGTGATGAAAAGCAAGGACCTACAACAAGATCAGTCTCCCAGCAAAGCTATCATTTAGAATCTAAGGACAGACAAGGAGCTTCCCAGACAAAAAAAAAGTGGAAGGAATTCATCACCGCCAAACCAGTATTGCGAGAAATATTAAAGGGACTCCTTTAAAAAGAAGAAAGAGAACAAGATAAAAAATATGAATAATAAAGTGGCAATAACTACGTGTCTATCAACAACTACTTTAAATGTACGTAGATTAAATGTTCCAATCAAAAGACATAGGGTGGCTAAATGAATAAGAAAACAAGACCGTTACATATGCTGCCTATAAGAGACCCACAAAAGACACACACAGACTGAATGAAAGTAAAGGGTCGGAAAAAGATATTTCATGAAAATGGAAACAAAAACAAAAAAGTGGGGTAGTAATATTTATACCAGACAAAATAGACTTTAAAACAAAGGCTATAGGAGATCCAAGATGACCGACTAGATAAACACTATACATGCTTTCTTTCGTGAACACATTAAAATTACAACTACATTATATAGAACAATCAACTTGGAGAACCAGCTGAAGTCTAGCTAAATAGAAGTTTTATAACTAAGGATATAAAGAAGAAGCCACATTGAGACTGGTAGGAAGGTGAGAGACGTGAAACAGTTTGTCCCCCAACCTCCCTGTGGCAGTTGAGAATCAAGAGGAATATCTTGGCTGCAGAGGGGTCCCCAAGAGGAGTAAGGAACTCCAGCTCTACACCAGGTTCCCCAGCCTGCGGTACTATTGCTTGGAAAAGGAGCCTCTACAACATCTAGCTGTGACAGTGGGAATTTCACCATCCGGGTGGGACAGAATGCTGCAGGAAACTCAGAAATCCCCATAAAGGGCCTGCACACAGACTCACTTATTCACAGTCACTCACCCTGGGCTCCATTGGAGAAACGGTGATTTGGGGGCTGTCAGAGACATTCGGGGAGCAGACAGAGGTGTGTGGCTTCAAGCAAAGGCTGAAGGACAGTTGCCACTTTCCCTGTAAGAGGGCCTTCTCCATGCAGCTGGCAGATTGGTGCCATCTTGCTTGTGTAGAGCCTGACCCCATAGGCCAAGTCTGAATCTGATTGGTCTGCTGAGTTCCACTGTTCCATCCTACTGACTCATTGGGAACCCACCCTACCCAACTCTCCCAATTCAGGAGGCAATTGCTCTCTAGCAGCCAGCCCTACCCACATTGCACTCTTTCATAGAAAATTATCGAAGTCCATGAGGCCTGTGGTGACTGCCCTCAGTGTGCTCTGAGACTTTTGCTGAGTAGCTCCAGGTTCAGCACTGGCACCAAATCAGAATCTACATTAACATGGTGACCACAGCTCTTCCCACTATAGTGACTCCCTGAGACCCTGCCTCACCCAACTTGTGTACTACACAAGTCTTTGTCAGTGGTTGAACCTTAAGGCAGCCAGCAGGTAGCAGCAGACCTCAAGGTGTCCTGGCTTTTTGCAGAGCTACCCCAGGCCTGGTATTGGTGACAGCCATCCTCAGTTCGCAGTGTGGCCTCTTCCACACAACTCCAGGTCTAGCACAGGCAGCAAACAACCACGGATCGCTTTGTATCTCCTACCAAGTAGTTCCTGATCAGTCACAGGCAATGAGTGACCTGGGCCTGCACTGCAGCCCCTCCCAAGAGGCCCCAGAAAAAACATACTGGGAGGTTGGCTTCAGATCACAGCAGAGCACTGCCCAATTAGTCCCACAAGTGGCACGCACAAAGGGAGGTCACAACTGGCACCAGAGCCTGCTTGGGTGAATCCCACTCAGTGAGGTAAGACCCCTGCACAACAGCCTGTAAGCTGTTGACATGGCCAAACACCACAGCTATCAGTCTGAGGGCCAATCCAACCCACTGATGTGCCAATAACAATCAAGGCTCGACTATACAGGACAGTACACACAACCCACACAAGGGACACTCCTGGATTATCTGGTGCAGGTAACCAGGGAGACTGCGCCACTAGGCCCCACATGGTACCTACTGCATAAGGCGATCCGGCCAAAACTGGGAGACATAAAACCTAACCTAATACATAGAACCAAACACAGAAAGCCAGCCAAAATGAGGAAACAACGAAATACATTCCAAATGAAAGAACAGGAGAAAACTGCAGGAAAAAATCTAAACAAAATAAAGGAAAGCAACCGACCAGATACAGAGTTCAAAACAACAGTTATAAGGACACTCAACTAACTTAGTGAGAACTTCAACAGAGAGATAGCAAGCATAAAAAGGGACATAAAAACCATTTTTAAAAAGCAGTCAGAAGTGAAGAATACAATAACAAATGAAGAATGTACTAGAAGAAATCACCAGCAGACTAAATGAAGCAAAGGACAGTATAGTTGATTTAGAAGACAAGGTAGCAGAAAACACCCAATTAGAACAGCAAAAAGAAAAAAGAAACCAAAAAAAATGAGAATAGTTTAAAAGACAAGAAAAAGGTAAAGGAGTTCATCACCATCAAATCAGTATTACAGGGAATGTTAGAGAGATTTCTTTAAGATAGAAAGGAAAGAAGGAAGGAAGGAAGGAAGGAGGGAGGGAGGGAGGGAGGGAGGGAGGGAGGGAGGGAGGGAGGGAGGGAGGGAGGGAAAAAAGATCAAAATTGTGAATAATAAAATGGCAATAGCTACATATCTATCAATAACTGCTTTCTATGTAAATGGATTAAAGTCTTCAATCAAAAGACATAGGAGGGCTGAATGGATAAGGGAAAAAAAGACCCTCACATATGCTGCCTACAAGAGACTCACTTCAGATTGAAAGACACATACAGACTGAAAATAAAGGGGTGGGAAAAGATATTTCATGAAAATGAAAACAAACAAAAAAGAGGAAATGCTGGGGTAGCAATACTTATACCAGACAAAATAGACTTTAAAACAAAAGCGATAACAAAGGACAAAGAAGGACCCAGTAATTACACTTCAGGGTAATTATCTGAAGAAACCCAAACGCTACTTCAAGGGGACGTGTGCATCCATATGTTCATTGCAGCATTATTTACAATGGCCAAGATGTGGAGGCAGCCTGGATGTCTGTTGATGGGTAAATGGATAAAGAGTAGGTCGAGTACATTTATATAATGGAATATTGCTCAGCCATGGAAGGGAATGGGTTCTTGCCATCTGTGGCAGCATGGATGGACCTGGAGGGTATTATGCTGAGTGGAGTAAGTCAGACAGAGAAAGACAGATGCAATGTGATTTCAATTATATGTTGAATCAAAGGAACAAAATCAACAAAACAGAAACAAATTCATAGATACAAAGAATATTTTGAGGATTGACAGACAGGCGGGGGGTTGGGAGGATGGATAAAAAGGGAAAGGAATTAAGAAGTACATAGTCATAGGGATGTAAAGTACAGCATAAGGAATATAGTCAATAATATTGTAATAACTATGGTGTCAGATGGGGACCAGATTTATCAGGTTATCATTTCATATGTTATATAAATATTTAATCACTATGTTGCACACCTGAAACTAATATAATATTGTATGTGAACTGTATTGAAAAATTAAAAAAACATATTTTTTAATAAATAAGTAGATAGATACATAAAATTTGCCACATCCATTGGTTTATCCTTAACTTATTCTCCTGAGGTTTCACATTGCAAAAATAATGATTTCTGTTGGCTTTGATGTTTACAATGTTCATTTTCCTGTTCTGAAGATCAAAAACAGAAACCATATCTTCTGGTTATTAATCAGGTCATTAGTATCCCTTGTTGGAATGGGCAAAGAATACCTTTTTAGACAATGTATTACCTCCATTGCTGCAAGAATCGAGCATTTGGTATGTGGTCAGATGAAGTCAATGCTTTTGTAACATATTTTATAATACAATAAAATAGAAAATTTTGGCATGCAAGTCTGTATATCATCATTATATAGAGAATGTCTCTTTTATTAAAGATGTATGCTAAAGTATTTATGAACAAGGCTCATGATATCTGCAACTAATTTTCAAAAGATTCTAAAAAGAGAGACAAATGGAAAAATGGATGGATGGATGGATGGATGGATGGATGGATGGATGGATGGATGGATGAAGAGACAGAGGGACAAGGGATGATTAGATGGATGGATAAATAGATGGATGGATAAAGCAAACATAGGGAAATTGTAACAATCTGTTGAATCTATCTGGGTAGATATATACCGTGTTTTCCCGAAAATAAGAGTGGGTCTTATATTAATTTTTGCTCCATTAGGGCTTATTTTCAGGGGATGTCTTATTTTTTCATGTACAACAATCTACATTTATTCAAATACAGTCATGACATCTTCTTCTGGAACATCATCATAACATACTAAATGTGTCCATCTGGTTGATGATCTTAACTGGGGCTTATTTTGGGGGTAGGTCTTATTTTCGGGGAAACACGATAGGTGTTCACTGAACTATTCTTTAAACTCTCTGTATCTTGAAATTTTTGATAATAAAAGTTATGAGAAAAAGTAATCTGTATAAATCGAACAAAGACCTGCTCCTCAGGTCTGGGTCTTTTCTCCTTCCAAAAGTCCCCACATTTTCCCTCCTTCTTTACATCAGCTGCTGCCCTATTCTCTTCTCAGAGAGCAGGGGACACAAAAGAGGTTTCCTCCCTTCTCAGTGGGCACTTTTGGAAAGCTGCTCTTTGTGGGGAAACAGAACTAGCTTATCTAAGATAAAACTTTTACTAACAATTAACCATGGTTTTTACTGAAATGTAGACCTCCCTTTGTATTTGTTGCCATTTGAAATGTCCATGATGCTCTTCCTTCACTCTTTGGTGCTGAGTCTGGAACTCAGCCAGTCTTTCCCCATATGGGCGCGTACACATACACACACACACACACACACACACACACACACACACACACACACACACACCACTCCATTCTCCCCACCCCACTGAAGGTGGTCCAGCGGGCCACCTTAGAATTGAGCAGTGACGTGATGAAGCAAACCACACAAGTACACCAACACTACATCCTTGGAAGAAATTGAGAATTCATTGACATCTCTCCTAGGGAAAAGTAACGTAAGATTGTGTCATTTTCAGACACTCACGCAATTAAATTAATGTAAAACTAAAGCCAAAATGAAGTATTCCTCTTCATGTTAAAAGTAGTTCCCTTAAGTAGTCGGTGTACAGTTGGCTGCTTCCGCAGCACGTTAAGTGATTTAAAAGATTCACTTTAACACAAATGATGGTTTTGGTGGTGATCATGACAGGCTAAAGCAAATACGCGTACTGCCTCAGAAGAAAGCGGATGGTTGCTGGGCAAAGGAAAAAACAGAATCATCCTATTTTGCCAGAGGCAGGACAATGGCACTCTGATTCCTTGCTTCCGTTCGCAGCATGTCCATGCGTCTTTTACTCATGAAATATTAAGAGAGGACCCTTTTCAGGAAGTGAAAGTCTGAACTTGACAGACATATAATCTCATCTACAATGACAACTGCCACGTTCCTAACCACAAGTATGCATTTCCACAATTTGCAATAATTGACCACACACATGCCAAAGCGTTCTTGACAGAACTAACAGCAGCAGGCCTGCCGTCCACCCCACAGCCTTTCCCACTAAAACGAGGCCCACAATCAAATGCTAAGAAAAATACATTCCCTGAATCCTGAAACAAAAATATAAATGCAAACTATATGGAAGTAATGTTCCCCGGAGCAGATACACGTAAACCTAGTTTGCATATGGAAATCAGGTGGCTTTGCTTCCTTGCACATTATGCTAAAACAAAGGTTAACAGCGTTCTTGACCCTGAGTTCCACCAGCAGGTAAGAGACCCTCAGTGACACTGAAGGACCCAAGCTGGCCTCAGAAGAGGGAGAGGAGAAGGTAAAGGAGATGGAGGAAGAGGATAAAGGAACAAAGGGTTTAGAGCCGGAGCCAGCAAACTCTTTCTGAAAGGTGTCAGATAGTATATTTTTAGATTTGGTGGGCCATTTGGTCTCTGTTACAACTGCCTAGCTCTGCCCTTGCAGTGTGAAAGCAGAGACAATCTATAAGTGAAGGGGTGTGACCACGTCAGGATAAAACTATGGACAGACACTGAAACCTGAACATCAGATGATTTTTACATGTCACGAAATAGTATTCCCTTTTTTAACGGTTCAAAAATAGAAAAACCATGGTTTACTCACCAGCTGTCCGATATAAGACAGGCCAGACCTGGCCCACGGGAGGTGGTTTGCAGACTTCTGATTTAGAGTGTTGATTTTCAGACTTGAGCGTGCATCAAAATGACCTGCAGGATGGGTTAACATGCCTATTCCCAGAAACCAACCCAGAGCTTCTGATCCCAAAAACCTGGGGTGAGCCTGACCATATGCACTTCTCCCAAGTTCCAGGTGCTGCTCAAGCTGCCAAGAGCACACGTAAACCATAAACAGGTGACAAAGCAACAGAAAGGGGGCGGGGAGGAAAGTGCCCACGCTGACCAGGATAGATCAGCAATAACCACTTTGATGTCACTTAGGTAAAACCAATATAAGTTTTGTACACAAATTAGGAGGCCGAAAATGGTGAACCTAATTGAGTTTCAATAATCAATATTATTTGTGACGGGGAAGTTCTACACTCAGACATCTACAGGACTAACTCTTTCACTTCCTTCAAATCTTTGCTCAGATGATACCTTCCCTGCAAGACCTGTCACCCCAATCACCTGTTAACATTGTGTATGAATACTGCCCCCAGTCTCCACATCCACTCCCAGCCCTTTTCCCTTACCGTGTTTCCCGGAAAATAAGACCAGGTCTTACATTAAGTTTTGCTCCAAAAGACGCATTAGGGCTTACGTTCAGGGGATGTCCTCCTGGAAAATCATGCTAGGGCTTCTTTTCCGGTTAGGTCTTATTTTCGGGGAAACATGGTATTTCTCAGCACTTGTCACCTCTAACACACATATAATTGGCCAGCTTGTTATGGTTATTATCTTCTCCCCACCCCACTCTTCACATGTTCCTATATCCTAAAATATGGTCCATTAAGGAGAGGAAAACAGATGTGTGTTGTTATGGATTGAATGATTGTGTCTCCCCAACATTCATATATGGAAACCTAATCCCCAGGGTGATGGTATTAGGAGGAGGGGCCTTTGGGAGGCGTGATGGTAGAGCCCTCATGAATGGGATTAGTGTCCTTATAAAAGAGACACCAGAGAGTTCTCCAGCCTTGTCTTCCACCACGTGAGGACATAGCAAGAAGTCAGTCACCCCATCAGGAGAGAGCCTCACCAGAACCCAGCTCTGATGCCACCCTGATCTCAGACTTCCAGCCTCCAAAACTGTGAGAAATAATTTCTGTTGTTTAGAAGCCACTTTGTTATAACCACCTGAACAGACCAAGACAATATGTCTGTATCCCAAATACAAAGAACCACGCCTGGCATTTTTATAAACACTTCCATATTCTTGAATGAGTGGAGGTGTCAATGGTACCAATCTATTTGGATTTAAAATAAGAAAACATATGAAGACAGTCTGACACTTTGGTACAAACAGCTGTTTGCTTTCTCACAGTGCATCACAGAGATCATCAAAAAAACCTGAGGATGCACCATTCTGTAAACTGTATGATCCTGGAGCTGCAAGCTTAGTGTCAAGCATCGCAATTTAGCATCCAAAAGGCAACCCTCTCATCCAACCACTTCCTGTTACAGAAGTTAAAGGACCTTGTCATTGTTTTTTACTCCAGTCCATCCCCAAATCCTAATTTCAAGGATTTCCTCATGACTACCACTGTCTTCGTCTCCTCAGGCTGCCGTAACAAAACACTATAGACTGAGTGGCATAAACAACAGAAACATATTTTCTCCCAGGTCTGGAGGCTGGAAGTCCAAGATCAAGGTGCCAGCATGGTCTGGTTAGGGTAACACCATTCTTGCTGGCTTGTAGATGGCCACTGCAGGGGTTCAGAACAGGCCTCCCCAAGAAGGGCCACTTTGGCATGTGAATTATTTTGAGCTGAAGTCAATAGAGACCCTGGGGCTCATGAGAAACTTCTACCGCTCCCTTAAGGAATTTAAATTAGGGGTCCTGCTTATCATAAGAGTTACCACCACAAATTACTTTTTATGACCTATCTATAGGGCAGGACAAACATCTAATTACTAAACATCTGCTGTTCTTACGACCTTCCTCTTCTCTGAAGCCCCAAGGTGCCTTAACTCATCGTTAGCTCAGAATGTCATGTGCACCTCGTTTTCCCTCTTGTGTATGTGGGGTTCCTACACATGTGTCTGGAATTAAATGTAGTCATTTTCTTTTGTTAATCTGTCTGGTGTCTATTTGATTACTAGACCAGCCAGAAGAACCTAGAAGGGTAGAGAAAGTTTCTTCCTCCTTTACACTGTGGACGTAACAACCATATATTAAGAGGAAGTACTGAAAACACTGGATTACTTTGTGAATTCAGCCAAAATATTAATTCACTCCACTATTTTTGTATGGTAAATATTTTTAAATATAATTTAACAACTTTAAAAAAAATTAACAGATTTGGATTAAAACCCAAGTTTTTTGAGAAATGTCAGCTCTTAAAGATGACTTACCCAAATGACAAGTTTCACATGCTCTCCTGCACATAGCATTTTACACATTATAGGTGTTTCATAAATGTTTGCAGAAAATAAAAAATAAGAAATCAGGATTGACAGAGGGTGCTTGAGGCCTTACCTAGTTCAATAAAACACTTGTGAACGGAACTGCTATTATTTGGGGTCATTTCTGGTTTAATCTATTCTATTATAACCATATAAATTAAACTATGCTTGGCCAAATATTGCATTTCCTTAAATTGGCTCCTCCCCCAATTCAAACCATATTGCCAAGGAATCTCCTCATTTTCTTTAAAATATCACAAAACTCTCAGAGAACTGTGATGCTTAGCTGTCCCATTCTCCATCTTGCCCCGTTTCTATGCATCTTCCCCAGGAGTATACCCACAGCCCTCCGCGTCCTGCAGTTCATTCAGGCTTGCCTTGTAGGAAGTCATTTTTTTTTTTTTAGACACTCATGTTGCATTTAAAACAAAAGCAAACTAGTACCGGGTACATTAACTTTCCCAAAAGGCACACTCCTTTCTTTGACTTGCATATTATTTATACAAACACATTTAATTTTTTACAAAGGTTTCCACCCTGGGTGGCAGTGAGATTGTAATTACCTGCAAGGAAGACTCTGCTAAAAATTGTAGTAGCGAACTCAGCTGTTCTTTAGTCTTTCCCTTCCTTGGTTCCCTGTTCATTCTGGGAGGTAGTAGATGCGTTTTATAAACTGATAAAGGAGTTTCATTTACTCAGTTATGAACCAATCGGCTTTCTTAGAAGTTGACGGGACCTCTTGAAAAAACAAAAACTGCTCAAAGTTCTAGTGTACAATTAAACCCAAAACAATTTATTTTAAAGGGACTTTTGGCTGTTGGCTGCCTTATATATGTCAGTGGCCCTGTATTGCAGTGCTTGGATATTGGGCGGGGGAAGTAATCTTACCTTCCAGCATCTCATATTGTTTGGAACAGGTAGAGATGTTTCCTTAGTCCAAGGAAAGGTTTCATTAGAAACATCTTGCACTGTGTAAACATAAATGAATAGCATTTCCTTCACAGCTGATCCACTTTGACACATAAGCATGAAATAGCATATTCATGGAAATAGCCTTTGCACAGACATGCATGAGTTTTTGGACTAACACAGCATAGGATGGAGCACACATTATCAATCCTAGAGAAGTGAAATTCCAGGTCAAGGGCAGTAACTCTTTCCTTCCATCTGGATAACACTTCTGTAGCTGAGAGTAAATCATAAGTAACCTGAAAGAGTTAAATTCCCTCCAAATCCTGGCAGTTAGCCCAAGGAACTGCAGAATCCTTTAGAGTTGAAAATACCTCATCTAGTAGGAGGGCTGACACAAACGCTGTAGGAATAGCCTACACAAGCAGCCAGGTTTTCCAGGTCAGCTCATGTCATGTTCTCCTGGAACCTGGTTTCACTCAGCAGTAACCTGTCCCCAATGCTAAGGAACTACCCCAGTTCTGACTGTTTCACACCAGTATGTGCACTGCTCTCAGAGGACAATATCACCTCAAGTGTTTCTTGTCAACACTCATCTTCTAATCTTTCAGCTCGATTCACCTGCAGGAACTGTTTAGGGGATACTCTTGTCTTTCCACTTACTATAAGCATCTCAGTGGTATATGGGCAGAACAAGCATGACTTCAATGGAGGTGGTTATGTTTTGGGGTTTGGGGGTCTAGGGAGATTTCTTATAGTTTCTTATTTTCTGAACTGTCAGGTGTCATTTAGGTGACACTACTATTCTAGGGTCTTCCAGTGGTGCTTATGGCCGTTTCATTTCAGAGATCACATTGATGACGAAACACTGGATATCAACCCCATCCTTGCAGGTGTAGTTTTGTCTCTAATTCAATCTCTAGTATGAAGCATTCTCTTTGTCACTCTCCCAATAGATGTCGTGAAGCCTTCTGGATTAGTCCAATTTGTCAGTTTATTCTTAGGGAGTTTTCAACCTAGAAAGCAGGCATCATTAACACCTTTATTACTTGATAATGTAATATGCAAAACATTTTGCAGTTAACTATTTTATCTTAGACTATCTCACATTTATCATTAATCTACAACCTTCTATTACAATTCTTAAATATATTGTGCATGCCCGTGCCACTACATAAACATTTATAATGTAGAGTCAATTTAAGATTGCCACCTGTCAACCATCTGTGTTGATCCGCCATCATTCTTCCTGACATGTGTGAATTACAGCTCAACCAGGAGTTCCAGCAATGAATCCAAGAGGTTACTTTTCCATATTTTACTGCCTATAAATTTTATAGAAAACTGAGGCCTAAAGAATTTAACTAATTTGCACAATGGAACAATAGTTGTAAGGATTGTAACCCAGTTCTCACTTTCACTCTCACTCTGCTTATTTGATCAAAGTGAAGAACCATATGGAATATTCAGCCAGATTCTATGCAGGCGGGGCACACAAGGGAGAGGGGAGTAGATTCCAGTCCTGGGAAAAGATGGAAAAGGATGGGTATAAAATTATAAATAGTATGAAGCAAATTGTAAGAAAAAGTTCAAGTATGGTAAAAAATAATAATGCATATTTCAAAGAATATAGAACGAGGAAAGAAAAATACATTCTATAAGAGAATAAGAAATGTTCCCGAAAAGGAGAAAAAAACTAAGAACAAGAAATATTGGTCACATTTATACAACGACCTTTAGACTTTTAAAAAAAATTCAACCCCATTTTTGTTTTCATTGCAAAACAGTATGTGTCCCTGAGTATGTACTCAACAAATGTTTGTTGAATTGAATTTAAATTACTTTAGTTTGGCAAAATTATTTCTTATTCATAGTGCTCTGCGGAAAAAATCATTAAATGGATTTTCAGCCTGCCTTTCGTAAATATCTCTATAGTGCTGGCCCAATTGAGGTTTTTCTTTTGCAAGATTAGGTTTTATTGTCTGTTGTAACCAACTTCTCTGCTCTTGTACTGCAAGAGAGACCTGCCAGTTCCCTACTGTCAAATTTCAAGGATTTCAGCAAACATGCTAAGCATCTTGAAGCCAGCTAGTTTCTTCAAGGAGCCAGCTGAACCCTGATTTTTGTTTGCGTGATATTACTGTTGCTGCTCTCTTTCAAAGACCCCAAGCAGAGGAGAACAGAATTTTTGCTTGGACTCTAATTCCATGTTTTTATTTATTTATAGTTTGCATATGCCTTGCACATTATTATAAATAAGAGAAATCTTTGCGAGAACTTTAGAACTCTAGTTGGAGAAATCATTGCAATTAGATCTTTCGCTGATGTGCAGGCGTGAAGATCCATTTAAGATGCTATCAACCTTGAGAATTTTTTTAATAGTGTTAAATACCCTTAAGAAGTTTACATCAATTAGTCAAGTTCATGAACTCACCACTTTCCCAAATAAGGATGGTTGTCTCAAAGGCTTAGACTGTGTACGTCTTGGAACTCATTCGCTTTCATCTTTCACAAAATTATGCTACGAACATGAATTTCATGTTGGGAAGAGGTTTTCTTCTTCCTTAGACTTGTCACATGATCGGGGTCGGGGGAGAGTAGTTAACCTGATAACTGTCCCATTTAGGGTGATTTTCCATTTATGTAAATGCACAGTACTTTTTTCCTTTGCTGTATGCATGTGCATAATAATTAAAGCTTAGAATGGATTGGAGAGGCCATCTGGTCCCACCTTCAAAATTTACTGATGAGAAAATTGAGGCCCAGAAAGATTAAACTTCTCTCCTAAGAGGAGGAAAAGAAGCAGAATTAGAAATGAAACCTAATGACTCCCTAATGAGTCTTTCCTCCACTATATCACCACACTCTTCTTCTGCATCGTTATTGAAACTTTTGTTTTCCTTTGTCTCATTTTGTCAACTAGATTGTCTTTAGTTTAGTTCTAAAACTATTCAGTGAGCACCCTCTGTGTTCTAGGCTTCGTCCTAAATGTTAGAAGTAAAAGATAAATGACACCCACCCTTCCCCCAAGAATGTAATGCTTTTGTAGTACCCATGTTAAAGAAAATCAGAACTCACTACTGATGTTAGTGCATGCAGTTATTCACCAAATATGTGTTATTTCTTTTTCAAATACGTGTTATTTCTATTTCTTTTCCCTGTGTCAGGTATTGTTTTAGGTACAACACTGGATAAAAATCAAATTCCTGCCCTTGTAGAGCTGATGTTCAGTTGGGAAGACAGACAAAAAGGTTAACAAATAAATATAGGTCAGTTGGCAAAAAGTGCTACATAGACAAACAAAGAGTGAGGGGTCAAAACCAATGGGCCAGAAAGGCCTTTCTGATAAGGTGACCTTTGAACCAAGACCTGCAGTAAGTGAAACGAGCCCAACTGCTCAGCTCATCTGCACTGGGCCTGTCAGAAGTGCTGTGAGTTGGGAATAAAAAGGTGTGAGAATCAGGGGCATGGGACATTAGGGTCCTTTGGTTTTACTCTGGGTTTAGTCTTCTGAAATTATTACTGAGATGAAATGCACATAACATAGAATTCACTATTTTAACGTGTACAATTGAGTGGTATTTAGTACATCCATAATGTGGTGTAACCAGCACCTCTATTCATTTCTGAGAAGTTGTCATCACCCTTGGAGAGGTTGTCATAACCCCATACCCAGGAGCAGCGACTTGCCATTCCCATGTCCCATCACATTACCACCTGCTAACCACTGACTAGCTTTTTGTTTCTATGGATTTATCCGCTCTGGATAGTTCATATAAATGGAATCATACAATATGTGAAACCTTTTGTACTGGGCTTCTTTCACTCAGCATAATGTTTTCAAAGACCATCCACATTGTGACATGTATCAGTACTTTATTCCTTTTATGGCTGAATAATTTTCTATTGATTATGCAAACAACAGTTTATTGATCTATTCATTGATCAACACTGGGCTGTTTCTACCTTTTGTCTATTGTGACTAAATACCCCTGTGAAAATTTGTATAGATGTTTGAGGACATGTTTTCAAACTTATTTTTCTTAATCCTCATTCTTAATCCACTTCTAAGTCTGTTCACAAGTCATATTTGAAACTTCGAAAAATGTTTCAAATGACCCCACAGTGATAACCTAATTTATTTAATCCCCTTAATGAGTGCCTGGAACATCAGAAGCCCTCAATAAACAGTAGTTGTTGTTATCAAAATAATAATTAAAAGAACGCAATGCTAAATAGCACACAGCTGAATGCAAACTTCATAGAGAATTGGTCCAACCTGGAGGGCAGGAGAGAGAGGGGGCCAGATCCTTGTGCAGAAGCAAGTTTTGCACAGCCCGCCCTACAACTTTCCTCCACGTCATACACTTTCCAGTGGTTGGAGGAATTGGGTGGAATTTTTCCCAGCACTCATGCCGTTTATCTCCCATACTATAAAATATTCACTAGTCCCCAGATTTGGCAGTGGGCTTGCTCTGGGTTTTGCCCCGAAGTGACACAAACCTTGACTGAAAAGCAAATGAAAGAGATTGTTGGTTTCTGATTGTGTGACTTGGCATTAAACAAATCTCGAATTTATTTATTTAACATGCAGCTGCTGACATCACTGCCTGAAGCAATATCGAGCGGGTCTGATCTCAGCTTGTTTGCCACCCAAAGTCAATACCATTGCAATGAATTGTGACAATAAAAATTGTATTTTTATCTAGAGCCAAATAGCTGCTCAAATAATCATTTGAAGTGTTGGGATTTCAGAGATGCACTGAGCTAGAGTGTAGGAGAACTTGCGATATCCCTAGTTTCTTTGTGACTTGTTTTGTGACCTCCCAGACCTTACTCTCAGCGTCATTCTACTTCTCCATTATGCTAGGGTCATTTTAACTGACCCTATGTACCTCATGAAAGGTTGCAAGCCTTATCCTGCACTTGTATTTACTTAATCTGGTCAGTTCAGTAGAAATGGTTACGAGTTGTTCAAGACATTACTTAAGAACATATTTAGGTTTCTAACATCAGTTATGCCTTTCATTATTTCAACGAAAGGTTTCATCATGTATTCCAATATTAATCACATTGGTGAGAAAGAATTGTGACCACTGGACTAATTCTGTAATTTGTACTTGCTAGCCAATGCCAACTTAATATCTTCAAAGAAGTGGCAGTTTTAAGAAACACATGTCATATTTAAGCAAATAACATGGTTCTTTTCACAACCATCAAGATCCTTGTTCATATATTTGCACTTAGGGTTCCTGGACTTACAGAAACCAGTTCTAGCTTGTTTTAGTCACTGTATGTCTACCTCTTCAATACATCAGAATGAAGACAGAAGGAAGCTTTCAGAAAATTCTCCCCAAACATTAAAAAAGAAACACAATAACAAGAAGCCTTCACAATCTCAGAGCTGAGTGACCCAACTGAGTTACCGTCACAGCTTAGGCCAAAATCCAAACAAAACAAAGACCATTATAAGCAAAATTTCTCTACAAGAAAAATATTTTCAAACCTTGAAACCTTGTTGCCATTGACTCAGTAAAGTGTACGATGCAGACAAACAGGAGACCTCTGATACTGGAGTCTGTGGTGCTGCAATCTGCCCCTTCCAATGTGAAGGTCCTTACGAGCTAGTATTTGTATCGCTGGTGTGCCTGGTAATTAGTATTGTAATGCTTAATACATATGGAAATGAGTAGATGACATGTTAGCTGCTGAGCAAATAGGTTCAATAAATTCTCCTTCCTAGGATTTGGACACGTAAGGAAAATTTGCCAGTATTGTCAAGACTATCAGAAATATTTTAAGCCTTTATTTGCAAATATTGAGTAGACTCTTCCGGGGGGGAAAAAATATTCTGTAAGAAGGAGCCATTTCTATTTATTTCAAACCTATTCCACTGTCTGTCCAAACAATAAATTGTTCCAGGGAAAAAACTCTGTCTCGCTCTTTTGTATAACTGCACCACCTAGCGCAGTGCCTAGTTCCATTATAATTTCTAGAACTGCTCAGTTATTGTTAAACTGAACCTTTAAGGGGTTAATCATGAAATAAATAAGGCCCCACTACTGAAAATAATTACCTCCTGACTGGTAACTTTGCACAGAGGCAACAACAGTCCCAAGGCAGTTTTTGTTGAAGGCACAGTTTTCCATCCAGTATAAGCAAAATGGAGCGGGCCTGGCAGATTTTCACTACTTCCATTTAGACAGGCCCAAAGTCTTTCCCAAGCCCTGTCCCCATAGGAGTCAAACTCAGAGACATTATGTCCTGTATTGGTTTCTCAATGGAATTGAGGTTTCTCAATGGAATTTCAGTGCTTTCCCTTAAAATATAAATAATCAGATTTCCCTAACTTCAAGAGGATCTCCTAAGAATCTTTCACGCTAAGGCTAGAATTTCTGAGGCAGAGGATGTTGCCTACAGATGTCAAACCCCCTCCCCATTCTCAGTAACCATTCTCAAGTTAGTATAATAGACCCACCTCAAGGCAGCCCAGTCCCTCTGGACCTACCGAGAGTGGGTAAGGGCTACAGAGAAAGAGCATAGGCCCAGCTCACACCTGGCACCCCAGGAAGGGAGGGAGAAGGGAGGGAGCGCCTATGGGTGCTACTGTGTTTCTGGACAATGAATGATTGACTTTTCCAAAAGTTGTCATGTAGTAGAAATAATACTGGGAGGGGTGGGGGGCAGGGAGAGAGAGAGAGAGAGAGAAAACAATGGAAACAATGGAAAGAACGAGGAAGGAAAGGAGAGAGAGTGGGAGGGAGGGAAGGAGGGACGTATGTTCACAGATATGCTGCTCATAGACCCTCATAAATAAGGCAAGGCGGGTTATGTGTACTTAAAATTTCTGACAAAAGTTTATTGACACACGGCTGAAATGGCATGGAAGCGAGGACATTTGCTATAGCAGTGTCTGATCGAGCTGTGTGGCAGTTTATCAAGAAGGAGATGATTAAATAAGTTACGCCAGGTATTCCCTAAAAGCGTGCGACAGCTCAACACGCCCTGCTGCACGATCTCCAAGATACGTTGTTAAGTGTCAAGTCAGCGTGATGCCTAATGGCCTGCACAAGCTCCCCAGGGCTGAGGGCATCTCAACCAGCGACAGGGAGGAAAGGTTATATGGTCTCTGCTTTGTCTCCCTGCAACCCAGTCACTCTTCTGCCCCACCGTCCAGGCCAGCGAGGGTCCAGGGCTGTGACAGTCACTCAGCAGTGCTCTGCAAGTGTCTCCAGGGTGAGAAGCCCTCTACATAGAGCTTCTACATTGGAGGAGCCCCCAAAGAGTAAGTTCCTCCAGGGAGCAGTTTACTCCAGGTAGAAACCATAGAGCAGTAACAAGAAAAGAGGACTCCTCGGCAAGAAGACCTCGCTGCAGAATACTCAGTGTTGTAAGACTGACCAAAGAAAAGTAAATGGACAACAGCTTTCTGCAGAAACCCTGGGACAGCAGTACAAGTGGGGGTCACAGAAGTGGGGGGGGGGGGTCTCAGAAGTCAGGTCTCCGTACATAAGAAGTGACAGTGCCAACAAAGACCTCAAGGCAATGGCTCAAACTCCCCATTGGCAACTTAGCTATGATCCCAGCAAATGCAACAGAGCGATGGTGGAGTCTTTGAAATACCGAGGCTTGCAAGGCTGGTGTCAGTGTGAAGATTCAAGGCTGGGAGGGATCCAAAGAGGAGTCATGAAAATATGTCCACAGGGAGCAAGGGCCTTCCTGTGGATGACACTGGCCACGGGGAGAATCTTCACAAGCACCTGGGGGCTGACATCTAAGGAAGGAGGTGTCTCAGTTTCCTCCTTTTCCCTCAGTCCGTGTAGTTAAACTAGATTTGTCACAAAGCTTATGCCACAAAGCCAACTCAAATCTGATAAAAGATCCCCACGTAATATCAGCCTGAGAATTTTATTACCCAAGGCTAAATGGGGGGAAGGGGATAAAAGGAATTTGCTAGTAGTAGAGTAACTATTGGAAGCAAGAACTTTGCAAAGGGCTTCATATGAAGAGATTGACAGATTCATATTTACCAGCAGAAACTGGTGATAGACCAAATAAAAAATGTCAACGAAATATTCCTCGTGACTGGTAGAATCCATTCTGACTTTCCTATTTCCATAATTTGATTAAAACATATTTGTTGTACTATGGAAAAGACCGTAATTATCTTTTACTTAATCTGAATTCTATTTCTAGCCCCCTAAATTTGCCCCAGGACACATCTGAATAGTTTAGCAAGATTTACAACCACTGAATATTAACGGGAGCTTTCTTTTGTTCTACTATGACTTCAAGTTTTTTAAAATAAATTATGCATAAACTGTCTTTCCCCTACTATGTCACTTATAACTACAGAGTATATCTCATCCTTTGGGGAAATATATTGCTGTCCAGGGTTATTATATATTATAATTATTATATGTTATATTATAATAAATTATAACATACTATTATTGTTATAGTATATAACATATTATTACACAAGATTACTATTGTAATCTGGCTTGATGTAGTGACTTAATATAAGCACTTGCTTTCATAGATATCTTATTGGACACAGACCAGACATGGGGGCAACACAAGAGATGAGGTGAATTTCAAAGATAGATGAGGCTGAAGTGATAGATTTGTCCCATAAACTGTTATATTTGCTCCACACATTTTTAAATATTTCATTAACTGACATATAAAAATTCAGAAATCTCACATAAAAATCTAAATTGGGAACACGTTTTGAGAAAAAGAATTTTATTATCCAAGACTCAAAAACGTCTGTCATTTCTGGGCCTGTACACACTTACAGCCACCCTCTGTGGGAGCTGAGCAGCAGACAACCCCGAGCAGCGCAGCACAGTCCCCAGCTGGCCCCACATGGCTCCTGTAGGTCCCTGGGTTTGTACCTCCTGAGCTAGGATGGAGCAGTGTTAGGAGACAAGGAAGCGTGAGGGTCCGAGTAAGCTCTTTGATGACAGAAGAGCCGCAGATGAAAGTCACAGGTTCTGTGCACTATTACCTATACAGTGTGGAAAGCACACGGACTTCACAATTCAATGTGACATCAGAATGTTCTGCCTAATGTCAGAGACTGCTTGGGGCATTGCCCTGGATCCAGAGACACGAAGAGGGCTCAAAGGAGGAGGCAGGCACTCCTCATAACAGTATCCCCAAGGACAGCCCGAGTGTCGGGGGGGGGAGATGGAAAGAAACTGGCTGTGAATGACATTCAGCAGAATTTAAGCCTTTCTTTGTGCTTTGTTCGTCTTTATGCACATCAGATATTTTATTGTCTGTAGCACAAGATATTTTATCGTCTGTAGCTTTCAACTGTTTTTGCGAAGTGTTGGCTGGTTCCTCAGATTCACTTTGAATTCATCTGCCTTTATCACTTTAATATAACCTAATTCTTATAAACTTATATCTTATTTTTTTATTGAGGTATAACTGACATACAACACTGTCTTAGTCTCAGGTGTACAACATAATGATTCAATATTGGTATATACAGCTATCCCCCACTTTTCGAAAGTTCCTATTACTCCACTTCGCTTTCATGAAAAACCTGCATTAGTAACTGTTTTCTCGAACTGAAAGAAATCTGAAGAGGATTTTTGCTTTTATGAAAAAAGGTGAAAAACAAAAATAGTGTCCCGCGTTTGTTTTGCAGTGAGCCGCTATAGAGGCAGCGAGCACCCAGAGCAGGGAGAGGCTCGCACCTCCTAGACTATATGCTAGTGCTATTTTAGGTTTTGTGTGTTGTTACCTGGTACAATTTGGTAGGTTATTTTTGGGGATCTGGGAATGCCTAACAATTTTTCCATATATATTAACGGTAATTGCTTCTCTGCTTTACGCCATTCCAGGTTAGGAAAGGTTTCATAGAACGCACTAATTTTGGGTAGCAAGGGGAAGTCTCATTAACAACCATCTGTATACATAGTTCCAGATTGCCTTTTCTTGTAATGAGAACTAAACTTATATTTTAGATAGAAAAACAAACAAACAAAAAAACGAGTTCCTGAGACGGGTGGCACTATTTGTCCCATACTTCATGGACTCAGGCTGTGATAACTTCTTCCCCCTTTCTATAGCTTTTCTGTCTCCTCTCTCCAGACAACCATCACTGCGTAATGACCATCTTTCTCATCCACTCCCTTATTTACAGAGTATTGTCTAAGCGAGAGGCTGAGAACTTCAGGAGAGCAATGCCTAGTAGCTTCATAATAGACATTTTCTTTGATTTCTGCTCATGGTTTTCTTTGATTTCTGCTCATGGTTTTCTTTGGCTTCTTCTGGGTTTACAGCCCGTGAGTGTTCATGAATCCGATCCCTGTCTCCCCCCTCCAGGTAAGAGAGATGTCATAGTCTAATGTGTCCACAAATTGTACTGTTTGATCTTCATAAATATACCTACAATATTGCATTGATTTAAAAAAAGTATGTCTTTAAAACGAAAGGCTAATTTTTATTGTTGGAAATATGCATGGATGTGGCTACCTAAGTGTTTCGATTCTTAACTGTTTATGGTTTTAACTCCAACTACCTACCAATGAAGGATGTTTCCCCCAATTTATGAGTGATCCAAGATAACAAATATATTTTTTCTCAATGGCTCAAAAATGTATACTAAAAATAACTTTGGAAGGTCCAATCCTATTTCCATTCTTAGTTCTATTTTAGTTTTATGGAAAAAAATGTAAATTCTTTCTTTCAGAAATTCCCATTAATACAGCAATAATTCGTATCCTCTGCCCTCTCAGGAGAGCAGAGAGAGATGGCAGCAACATCACTCTTTCTGCACTTCACTGACTGTGAGGCGACCCTTTCCTAGGGTCACTGATGTTTCATGATTACTGTCCATTCCTTCAGTACATTTGTTTCCACTTATATGCACCTCTATTCACACGTGAACACACATATACAGACATGGTCTCCACTAATTGTCCCGTTTGTCCACATATAAACTTAATCTCAGGTTTGCGTCGGAATCTGCAATGTCCTGGTCCAATTTCTCTTTTTATCTCTAATAAATACAGCATATCGACCACACCCTTATCTAAATCCATTATCTGTAAATAATAGTCCCTCCCAAACCATATTAGTACTTCTCTAGGAATGTTGCCCTTTCAGAGGTCTGATTAACTAGACAAACAAGGCATGGGACTCCAGCCATATTTCCAACACAGAAAATAGCCTTTCATTTTAAATTAGGATTATTTTCCCCAAGTAAAAATGGTGAATATAACTTATGATGATCAAAACATAATTCTTCCAGGCGCTAATTTAGTAGCGTCTCTCTGATTCTGGAAGGCATATGTTTTGAAACACACCTGACCATCTTGAACACGAATATGAATGCAGAAACAAGTTAGGCATTCGTGTGGAAAATCCAGACTATCAAGTCAGAAAGTATGCTTAATATCATGTTCATTTAACCAGCCGCTTGCTGAGCAAGGCCCCAAGCACATTTCTGCCCAGTACTCATTACCTCCCCCTTGCAGTAACTCAGACAAGAGGAAAAATTACTTTAAAATACAATGGCAATTCAATCACAGACAAATAAGGTTGTAAGACAGATTTAAGCTAAAACGCTCACCATGAATCCACAGAAAGTCAGAAAATAGCATTATAATGTTGCAATGAACATCAGGGTACATATATCTTTATGGATAAATGTTTTCAGATTTTTTGAGTAAATATCCAGGAGAAGGATTGCTGAGTCATATGGTTAATTCTATTCTTAATTTTTTGAGGAACCTCCATAGTGTTTTCCATAACAGCTATAGAAGAGGGAAAAGGGCGTCAAACATATGGTAAAGGAAGGAGAACTGACTCTGGGTGGTGAACACACAATGCAATACATAGATGATGTATAATAGAAACGTACACTTGAAACTTATGACATTGGTTTACTAACCAATGTCATCCCAATCAATTTAATTTAAAAAAGAAAATAGCATCATAAAAACATACGGATGCTGTCAAACATCCATTTGAGATTGAGATTTCTATATTGGAAAAGAAAGAGCAAAAATGTAAGTAGCTCTTACCAAGGCCTGACACTATGAACCCCATTCATCCATCTGCCCAAGAATCCCCTGAGAGGTACTAGTATCACCCCCATATTACAGATGAGGTGGAGAGTAAGTAACTCAGCCAGGATTATCGACCATTAGAATCAAAACTACACGTCAAACCCAGCGAGTGAAATCCTAGAGTCTATTATCAACCACAAAACCATCTGCATTCATGAGCAAGAGAAGTGAAAATCTAATCTTTTTACCTGATTATGTGGCTTTCTGTAAGGACTTCTGTGGGGACAGAGTCCCAGAGAGCAGTTTCCAGGTTCTTGGCCTCATGTGGAAAGGTACTGGCTCGGGTAGTAGATGGCCATCAGCTGTAACTAGTTGGCCATCAGCTGTAACCAGTTAGCCATTGGCCACTGATATAACTGCCGTGGCTGAGCTAGCAAGCGCGGAGTGCAGTAAGCAAGTGGGGTTGGTGGGTTGGCAGAGAAGTGGACGGCAGAAGCGGACTTCCTATGTCTGTAACCCAGCCGCCCTCAAGACTATAGTGGTATGACTCCCCTATCTATGGCTCTGTGGGTGTTCCTTTTTTACCTCACCATGTCCTGCATTCTTATGTGGGGAGCGGGAACTGAGACCCCGCATGACACCCTGCATGACAACTTCAAAATGTCAGAATATGGTCTGTGGTACTTTTCTTAAAAATACTCCTGGCCTTATGTCCAAGACTTTATATTTTATATTCAGGCAAGCAACAAATAGTTATGCCTGGAATGGGACTGGGAGATGTCCACTTCCCAAGATATCTTTCCCAGTCACTGATCACACTGCCTAAAATGGCACTCCCAGAAAACTTGTGGGAATGGCCACATGTTAACAGTCTAATAGAAATGTGTCTTCAAATTGATATCTCCTACCCAATTATTCCAAAGCAAAGAGCACTGGAATGATGGGATGTGTTGTACCAGCGGCAGACCATTGATGGCGTTTTGACCCCCTCCTGTTCACCGCACTGCTAATGGAGGGCTCCCACCCAAAAGTTATGGGCCAAACATATGACACCCAGCACTGGACAGATGAGATCAACAGCAGTGTATTAGTCACATATACTCACAGTAGTGTCACAGGGAGGACACTGCTTCACGCAGGGCCACACAAAGTTGTGAACAGCAGAGGCTGTGGAAAGTAGACCTTGTAGCAACAAGAGGGTGAGGTGGCTCCCACGGGAGGATGTGATGGGCTTGTTTGAACAAATGCATAAGCTGGCAGGGAACTGGCTGCTACTCGGGGATGAGCAGGACCAGTGCAGGTTCCCCAGGATGAGGGAGGCTCACTGGCTAGGGCACCTTGCTCACCTTGCCATTCAAGAGCCCTAGACCCCCCTGGATATTGAAGCAACGCAAAATATTGGGTCACATTCTAGCTCCCTGTCCCAACTCAGCTGAGTTCTTTCTGCCACCTCCCAGATGCCACTGTATGTGCTCTGGAACCACAGCTCATCCTTCTCTACCTGTGCTTTGCATCTTCTCTGCCTGTCAAAAATCTCATAAACCAATTCCTTTTGTCTCCTTGGTATTCAACTAATCCTCCCAAAATGATTCCTTTACATCCATGTAAAAACTGGGTCTCTCCTATCTTAAAAAAAAAAAAAAAATGTTCCTTTTCTTTCTTGACTCTCGGTGCTGTCACTCTTTTCCCCCTTGTAGCCACACTTTCAAAAGAGTTTCTAGGAAATGTGGCTCAATCTCCTCTCCTCCAACTCCTTCGGGTGACAATAATCTGGTTTCAGCCTCTATCCCCCTAATCTGACAGCTGCTGTTAGGTTGCCAGTGGCCTGAGGCTGCATTTTGAAAATTATTTTATTTGACATCTTAGCAACTTTTGACAGTCTTTTCCGTCCTTTTTTCCTGAAAGATTCTGTTCCTTTTATTCTGCCATCCAACGCTCTCCCAACTCTCCCCTTCATCAGTACAACTTCCCAATCTTCGAAGGCTCAAGATCCTTTATCTAATCATCAAATAAAAGGTTCAATCCCAGGCACACTTCTCAGTCCATTCGCTCCCTGGTCCCCTCCACAAGTGATATTAATCCGGCTCATCATGTCGATTACCTTCTAAAGAACGTTGACTCCCATTTCTGGGTCTAGCTCTAGCCTTTGAGATCCATGTGGCTGCTCAGCCTGTCAACTTCCAAAGCAACTCAAATTGAATACATCCAAGTACAGAGGCATGAACTTCCTCCTCAGTCCTGATTCATTGTTTCACACACACACCCTCAGTTGGGGGGAGGGAGGTAATAATGAATAAAAGTTGAGAAACACTGGGTTAGGACCATGGCAAGTTTGAGAGCAAGTTTCCTATTCACTTGTTACTCCTACAGATAATGAGGTGCAGGGGTGGGGAGGGAGATAAGTAGCGTTCCCAGTAAATTATATTTGTTCTTCCTGAACAAATGAATAATAAGAGCTGTGCAAAGTCAGAAAGAACAGTAAACTTAAAGTGTATTTAAGAACTACACATTAAAGTTTTATATCATTTTCATTGTTCTGGCCCAGTGTAAGCATTTGTCTCAGTGTGAAGACAGTGAAAGGAAGAAGGGAAAAAGAAAGGAAGGAAGGAGGAAACAAGGAAGGAAGGAAGGAAGGAAGGAAGGAAGGAAGGAAGGAAGGAAGGAAGGAAGGAAGGAAGGAAGGAAAGGAGAGAGGGAGGGAGAAAGGAAGAAGGGACATTATTACTTTAGAATTTAATTAGCTGACAAAAAGTAGAAGTAGGAAATTTGATGGGAAAGGCAAAATAGAGAGGAAACAGAATAAGAGAGGAAATAAAACCCAAAAAGTTATTATGAAGTTCCCATTAGCATCATAAATGTAAGCAACTCTTTTTTGATGTACTCTGATTAATTTGTCTTCTAATTGCTGTTTTTGGTTTTGTTTTACTATTTTGTGTACATGTGTGTTTTATTTTGAAAAGGTAGAATCTTCTCTGAATGTCAAGGCAATTCCAGCTCCTGCAAGAGAAAGCAGCTGAATAGGTAGCAAGCAACTAGTCTCTATTATCCTCAGGAAAAGAAAAAAAGCCCTCTGGGGAATTTGCATACTAGTCAGACTTGGTGTGCTGCAGTGGGCGGTTCCGGCTGAGAGGCAGCTCTATTCTTAGATGTCTGTGCTGAGGCAGAATAAGATGGAAATTGTTCACTGCTGCTCTAGGACCTTCTCGTCAGTTCTTTTAATGGGGTTTACCTGTCAGATCAAATTTCCCAAAAACCTCTTGTAAGCAGACATGTCATCCTCTTCTTTTCATGGCAAATCTCAAGACCAGGGCTCTTCCTGTCAGTAACATACTGAAATGCAGTCTTTCCCTTCCATTAGAAGGATTGCTTTCCTTTCAAGGGGTGGAGGGTTTTTTTGGTTTTGTTTTTTTCATTTTTCTTCATTTTTTCATTCTTTTTGTTATCAAAAGTGTGTTACAAGGGAACATATTTTCCTCAAGTTAAAAAACAAAAAGTGGCTTTTTCCTCTGAGTACCAATATGATGGGCATGACTTTCTGGTTGTGTGGCGCTTGAATACAACCTGATCGGCAGGGAGGAAGAATTTATTTAATTATGAGGCAAGTCTTTGGGGCCTGTTCAAACATAGTTTTACTTGAAGAAATTCATAGCTGAGAATGCCAAAAGAGAGTGAGGTTGCCAATAATAAGGCATCCTTGAGAGTGACTGGAACTCCGTCTTTTAGATCATTTTCAAAACATGTATCAGAATATTTCAGTCAGTTTTAACAAATACATTTCTTTTTAAGCTTTTGTACACATTTCTACACCCACAACTTCACAGAAGCCTGTAGCTTAACAATGTTTGGTTTTCATTATGTGAAACTCTTCATTCAGAATTAGGGAAATATATGGAAAATCATATTCAAGGTAAGAATTCCCCAAAACAGCACTTTTATTGAGACGCTTTTACTCTCTCAAATCTTGGATAATATAAGCAACAGCATATGGGAAGAAGCAAATATGAATGCTCTCTAAATCACTCTAAATCTGTGCATATTGTTCCATCATTTTGTCATTTGACCATTTAACACAGTGACCTGAGAGTGAAAACAAAATAAATGATACATTATATAAGGCCAATTAATTTATAAGTGAATGATATTAAAGGTGAATTTTTTTTTATTATGAATTTGTACCAACTGGACAAACAGTTGACCAAGTTTACTATTTTTTTAAAAGATTTTATTGGGGAAAGGGAACAGGACTTTATTGGGGAACAGTGTGTACTTCCAGGACATTTTCCAAGTCAAGTTGTTGCCCCTTCAATCCTAATTGTGGAGGGAGCAGCTCAGCTCCAGGTCCAGTTGCCATTATTAATTGCAGGGGGCGCAGCCCACCATCCCTTGCAGGAGTCGAACCAGCAACCTTTTGGTAGAGAGGACACACTCCAACCAACTGAGCCATCAGGGAGCTCAGCGGCAGCTCAGCTCAAGGTGCCATGTTCAATCTTAGTTGCAGGGGGCACAGCCCACCATCCCTTGCGGGAGTCGAGGAATCGAATTGGCAACCTTGTGGTTGAGAGCCCACTGGCCCATGCAGGAATCGAACTGGCAGCCTTCGGCGTTAGGAGCACAGAGCTCCAACTGCCTGAGCCACCGGGCCAGCCCTTAAAGGTGAATTTTTCTGGATTCAGAGGGGAACTAAGGGGGAACACAAAGAAAACAAGGTGAGGAACAAATGTGACATTAGGACCTTATAAAAATACGAAGGTCAAGTGTACATGAGATAGAGATATGATATCGTTATGTAATTTTTTTATTTCAATGTGTACAGTTGTACTAGGGGTATTCTTTTTAAAGATCATAGGTCTTTTTCAAAAAGATATTTGCTCTAGGAATTTACTTAATCATGTATGTGAGTGGAAGTGTACAGCTTCAGAACGAAAATTGCTCTTAAAACGAAAACTGAGAAAACTTGGAGAAACGTACTAAACCAATGGTTCCTAGACTTTGAGATTTCATACCCTAATAAAATTTCTGTCATTAAAAAGACATGAAGCACATGATAAGGAATAGCTTTTTTAAAAACCAAAGACATATACCTTCATCAGAAACTGCCTATATTGCCCTTTTTACTTTTCCACTAGCAGAGAGGGTAAAAAAATTGACCCCCTGGCCAAACAACAATGCTTGAGTTAAATATTTAAGATATTAACTTGGCTGACAAAAAAAAAAAAACTTGTTAGTTATAAACAAGCAAATTTTGCCTCGTCCTATAAGGATGCACATAAAACTTCATTTGATTACTCCCACAACTGTTAGTGGTACTCCTGTTTGATATATTCTTAAGATTACCTTTCAATATTCTGCAAATTAAAGTAAGCTCAAAATAACTGCACTGTTACTCTCGAAAAGCAAAATAGAGACCAAAAGGATAGATTAATCTCATCAATACTGCGACACAGTAACAACAAAATACTAAATGGCATAGATTTTTCACCTATAAATGAAACCATTGAAATTTGCTGTATGTCACAACCCTGTTATCTATAAAAGAACAACACAAGATAGGTGTACCAGATGTGTGTGTTTCAATATACCGTGTTTCACTTAATGAAAATTAAGGTTTCAGGATGTTTTATGAAAACAAACTTTGTGTAACTGCTGGCACCTAATAACTTACCCAACTTAGGCCGCTGAAGGATGTCTAGATCTTGTCAACACCAGAGTGGACAACCAATTCTCTACTGTACATGAACCTGGGTCTTGACCCCACTGAAAGGAAACTCTACGAATGGCGAATGGCAATCCTGTAGCCAGGGACAAGCTGAAGATGGTCTTCTCTTAGGGTTGAGGCCAGGTCAAGCCATCCTGGGATGCCTGGTGCACATCAGCAATTTAGGATTTGGGTCCATCCTCATCACGCAGAGCCAGTGTCAGCGACTGGACAGGAACTTCGAGGTATGGGGACAAAGCTGGCAACCTTGAACAGGTTAATTTTAATTCCTGTCAATGTCCTCCTTGCTCATAGACACCCAACACGCTTTAGACCTGGAACCCTTTCATTCCTGAGATGCTATACACATGTGAGTTAGTGAGCTTACTATGTGGCGAGCTCCCTTCCTTTTAGGGGGTTCATGAGGAGGGGACAATCTAAGTTAATCCAAAATTAACTTGGATGCCCAACACTGTTCCCTTCCTGGCGGAACCAATCACTCCCACACTTACATTTTCTGCTGAATATACATTTTCAAACTATACCTTAAGTTTTTCTAAGGTATGGTAAAATTAAATATCATGAGCCACAATTACATTAGAATTCCGATTTATATATTTTGGTGACTACATTTCTGTACTCTTTAATTGCTTGACCACAATTCTAATAGAGTTAGAAAAGAGAAAAATAAATATATTAGGTTGGTGCAAAAGTAATTGCGGTTTAAAAGGTTAAAAATAATTGCAAAAACTGCAATTACTTTTGCACCAACCTAATATGTAGCTCAGAGTTTAATTCTCCTATACTCTATTCAGCAACTCAAAGTGTAAATAAACAGAAAAATGTCTACTTTGTTTCATTTCTCCCTAAACAGTGATTTATAGTAATAAATGCTAATCCAGGAGGCTGATTTGATTGTTCTAGTCACCAAAACGCCTGGTGAATTTTTTAATTAAAAAGGGATGAAAAGACAGTGAATAGATAACATATTACTTCCACTAAGCACATTTATCTGCAAGAAGGGCATGTTATTTATGCAATGTTAGTAACCACATAAATACACTGCATGGTTCACTGAATCTGTTGTCTCTCCACCACCAGCACCAACCCGCCCCCAAGCTATTTTACATATGCTAGGACACATCGGTGACAATCTGGACAGCCCTGTGCTGTTTTTCATACCTAAAACAGTTGCTTGGTGGTTACTGTGTTTACGTATTTCTTCCATGCTGTGCTTTCAAGCATTACGAGTTCAAATTCATTTCACTATAAAAACAAGAACTAAAAGTGCCCCAAAGTGATCAAAGACATGAATTGAACCCAACAGGTATATTTGCCTAATATTCAGGTCCACCATTTCTTCTTCCCCAGTTATTACGCAGTGGCAACATCTTAGTTAAGGTGCAGACTACAGACCACTCAGTAGATAAGTGGAGAGGATCCCCCCCCTTTTTTAAATTTAACCATGTGTAACATAACCTATTAGAACAGAATCAGGTTCATCCTCATCTACTGTATCGCTAATGCCCCTTTGGGAATACATGTCAGTATACTTACTGGTCCTTCACAAATTCTACAGAAAATTCCTTATGTTAGAGTACGAAAATGTCCTGTGTTAGAGTATAAATTGTATCACCATTACTCTGGGTGATTATCACCTAATCCTACTCTCGCCATAAACCTGACATTTAACTGATTCAAGTATGAGCAATCTTTACAGTGGTTAGGGTGAAGCTCATTTCTAAGTGTTTTATAGTTCAGATTTGGTTTCTAACATCCAAATGGAAAAGATCCAAATTACTACCAAGGTCCTAGTGACGATTCCTTCTTACGTTCAAGAATTGCTACGCATGCCTGGCCACTCCATAAAAGTCGCTACTTATACCAACTCACCCATGCTTCCCCATCTGCAGAATATATGGAAACTGAGCAAACTAAGGGCTTGGGGGAAATATTGGGGATGGAGGTGACAACACACCTGTTGGTACACACCTACAAACTATAGTTTAAACTACTAGGTGCCTATACAAATCATAATACACCAGGTATAGACAAAATACTAAATATTCCAGAAGTTGAATAAGAGGTCTTTCCTTAGAGATCAGAAAGCCTTTGCCCTCCTGTAGATAAAGCAGGGAAACCTGGAAATTAGAAATGACTTAAAAGCCAGGTAAGAGTGGCAAAACCCAGACAGGAATTTGGTCACCATAAAAGCCAGCTGCATGCTCAACTCTCACACTGCTGCTGTCCCCTTGCCTGCTCATGACATGCAGTCCCCTTCCCAGGCTCTACCACAAATATGATAAAAAGGTGACAAAACAAAATGATCAGCAGAGGTTTCACAACTTACATACATATGATGTTTCTGTAAGATCTTATAATTCTTTTCTTCCCAACCTTCAAGATCAAATCAATTTACTGTCTTTTAATGTGTTTTATTCAAAGTATTTGTTCTTTTTAAGTATAGTAATCACACCCACAGTTCTACAAGGTGCACATTCATAGACACAGTAAGTTTTCAGTTTAGCCTCTTCCCAAGATTGACACTGATCCAGCTAACTTTCTAAATAATGTTCACAAAAATTTGAGGCTATTGCTTTAGCCTTGTATCCAAATATATCCAGGAAAATGCCAGATACAGAGCTCTGTTCTCTGAGATGATTATGGAGGAGAAAGGGGTGGCAAAAGAAAACCAATAGTCATTATTACTTCTTTTTAATTGTTTAACTTTATTACTGTTGCACCATTTATACAATTACATATAATTTCAATGCATCCATTGTACATTTTTTGTTTTTTTATTATTTTTTTTTCCATTTTCCAATGAGTGGTGTGTTGGTGTCTGTGACACAGAATGGAAGAAAAACTGGAACTGCAATGAACGCAGACTTTTTTTTTTTTTTCATTTCCACTGACCAATAAACAGAACTACAGGTGCACCCAACCACGGACATGCATTAACTCGTCATGAGAAATCTAGGGAGGCTAAGTCAGATGAGAGAATGTTTATTACTCCCAAAAATACCTGGGGAGGAAGAATGGAGTATTGGCATCGAGATACATGTGGACAGGCTAAAGTGGGCTGTCTGAAAGTTGGCATTCATCCACAACATTCAAAAAATATCAAAATAAGAAAGGCTAAAAATTAAAAAGAAAACACAGAAAATACTGTTTTCATAAAGATCTGATTGCCTTGGAACAGGCCCGCGGGGCGGCATCAAACGCATCACTCCCAACTCCCCTTGCAGAAGACAAGATACCGGATCTTAGTGGCGGAGGGCATGAAACAGCAGTTCACGTACAAAAGATGTACTGTACTTTCAGACACTGATCTTTAAAATCCAGGACTGAGTGGTAAAGTTGACCAAAGGTATATTAGATATTTCCCCACAAAAATACTATTTGGATTCTCCCTACCCCCTCCCTCCCTTGATGGGACAACATCCTTTTTTTTTTTTTTTTCTCTTGGGCAATACATATCATTACTTCCAATTTGAAACAAGTTAGTACAGGAGAGAGAGAGAGACAGAGAGAGACAGAGAGAGAGAAAAACAGGTTGTTTTTAAGCTGTAATCTTCTTTTCCAGAGGCTGTCCTTGTTACTCTCTCACTGCTACGGTTTGATCGGAATTAGCTGCCGGGGCCTCGGCAGGTTTAACCTCGTCTGCTGGGGCTGCGGGGGCCTGGGCCTTGGGCGTGGAACTGGGTGCTTCCGTGGCTGCCGGGGTCTCCTTGGACGATGGGGCAGCCTCAGTGCTGCTGGGTTTTGAGTCTGAAGCCGGGGCCCCGTCACTTTTCGTTTCCTGCGCGGCAGGAGCTGCGGGAGCCTCAGTCTTTGTGGGTTCCCCTGTCTCCTTGCTCTTGTCATCCACCTTGGAGGCAGCTGCGGGTTCCGCAGGGGCCTCGGCCTCGGAAGCCTTGGGGGCTTCGCCTGCAGCCGGGCCCGAGGCGGCCGCCTGCTCCTGCTCCGCATCCTTCGGGGGTTCCGGCTTCCCCTCCGCGGCTCCCTCCGTCTGCTCGGGCTCTGCCTTCGGAGCGTCTGCCTTGGCCGTGTCTGTGTCTTTCTTGCCTTCCTTGTCTTCCGGCTTGTTGGCAGCGTCCTGGGCATCCTTCTCCGGCTTCTCCTCCTTGCCCTCCTTCACCTCGGCGGTCTCTGCAGCCGCCTGGGCCTCATTTTCCTTCGGGGTTCCCTCCTCTTCCGTCCCTGCTCCTTCAGCCTTCTTGTCTTTCTCCTTGGCCTTCTCGTCATTCACATTGTATCCCTTCTTCTTCTTGCTCAGCTTGCCTCCCATCTTGGAGTTCTGTAACACAGCACAACACAGAACAGAACAAAAAGGAGTCACTTGAGGCTCTAGACTGAACGGCTGTGTCCCCCACACCCACAGGCTGAAATCCTAACTCCCAGAGTGATGGCATTTGGAGATGGGAGCCTTTGGGAGGTGACTAAGACATGGAGGGGACCCTCCTGGGAGGGATGAGTGCCCTTAGAGAAGAGACCCCACTAGGTTCAGTCGCCCCTTTCTCCATGTGAGGACACAGCAAGAAGACAGCCATCTACCTATCAGGAAGCAGGTCCTCTGCAGACACTGAATCTGCCCACACCTTGATTTTGGACTTTCCAGCCTGCAGAACTATTAGAAATGTATTTCTATTGCTTATAAGTCACTCAGTGTGTGGCGATTTGTTAGAGCAGGGGAAGGGGTGAAGATGCTTGTCAACTACAAAAACTAAAAGAGGCTTCCCTTTGCAAAGTAAAGGCTTCAGAACTCTACTGAACCGTACACTTTCAAATGACTAGCATGGTAAAATTTTTACATGCATTTTGCCACAATTATAAATAAAACAGTGAATCATAATAAGAGCTCAGTTATAGAATGTCTGTCTAATCACAGCACGTTGAGGAAAGAAGCTGAGATCAAAGAATCCGCGATTAAAGACTAAGTTTGCCATTGTCAGGAGAAGTGGAGCAGTACTGGTTTCCTATCAGCCTTCTGAGGTCAAACTCAAACACCAAATATTGAACACGTGTACAAAATGGCAGTGGCAGCCATTTTAGACCTACAGTATAGCTAATAATAGGTTTTATAATCTTAAAATGATCCAGAAAAATGGCATAGCTGTAATAAAGCACAAATTTCAAGAAAATAACCTCAAACTACAAACTCCTTTCAAACTCCATTATTCATACATATGTTCATATAATCAGACACATCTTCAAACACCAAAGTTAAGCAGGAGCTGGTATATACTGTTATTAAGTAGAATCAGTTAAAGGAAAATTATCCCCTAAGAAATGAAAAGCATAGTGTTTCCAGTTACATTTAGTTTATTAGTTGTGTCAGACTTGCATTCATTGCTTTGAAGGGTTTTTTTTGGCTTAAAATAAATAGTTCCATAACAATATAAAAGTCTCTGACATTATCAATGTCCTGACTAGAATTCAAACAAGTTCAATGGTCATTAACAGCCTTTTTCACTCAAAGTTAAGTCTTGAACTTATTGGAGGGTGACACTTTGGGCGTAAGAACCTGCTTTTGTATTTGAATCCTGAATTTTTCTCCTCTGCTACCAAAACGTTAATCCAGATAAATAATAATTTATAAATTTATAAATAATAAACTCAGGCCACAACTGTTGCCAGAGCTAAACAGGCATTTCATTTTATTCCCCTTCAAATGCATTTTTATGGCATCATATGAGTGGGAACCCACTGAAATGTCTCTCTCTAGAGGAAAATCAGGTCAGTTGCTTTTTCCTGATGAAACTAGCAGAAATCACATTCCAATATCCTTTTTAGTTCCCACAAATAAGAAAACTCCAATAGAGACAGGAAGAGTTGCCTTGGGACCCAGTGGAGATTATCAAATACAGGTGAGACCATCTGATTTGGTTTCAGGTGAGGGCCCACTCCTGACAGAATTATAAAATACTCCATGACCAGTCATTTTTTTTTTTAAGTATCATCTATTAGAACAGAAAATTTGCTACTTATTCATTACATTTCTTGAAATCATAATTCACGACAGTGAAATCACCTACACGTATTTTATTTAAAAGCCAGGTATTGGGTAGGAAAGTGCTAATATGAAGAATTTTGACTGAAGTCAAAACTTGTCTCCTCACTCTATATGCTGATTTCCTGTCTGGGATGGCTTTAATAGTTGGGAGAGAAAAAAAAGCAATAAACTGAAAGATGACTGAAATACTAGTTCCTATTCTCAAGAAAGACCTTTATTATGGTATCAAAGAAAGAATTTCTCTTACATATCTTTTTTTAAAAAGGACTGGCTTTTGGTCATAACGCACTGCAGACACCAGCAGGCTGTATTTGACTTAATCTGTGGTTATTTCTCCCTCAGAAGTGGGAACAATCATGTACGGTAAAAATATAAGTAAATATACTTTTATCCTATAAACAATCACAAAGGCAATAAATCAAAATGTAAAGAAATCAACTAGATCAGTATTTTAAATTGTAGTTAGAAATCTTTCATTGAATTCTTAATTAGCCAGTACACATAAATGGTGCATGTCAAACTAATTTCAGATTTCATGTCAAGATAACTAAGAAATAAAAAACCTGACAGGTCCATCTTTAGGATCTTCTTCCAATTCTATAATAGAAACCCATACACCAACTTAGAAATTACAGAATAGACGACAAAGGGTAAATGTAGTGTGCACTGTAAACGTAACATAGGAGTGCCGCTTTCCGACACACACAGCGTGAAATTCTATACAGCTATCCCCAGAGGCTTAAAATCATATTGCTTTACAAACCTAAAATCTATGTTACTAAAATTGGTTTTCTGAAACTCAGTTAAGGCCACTTTCTATTCTTTGTTTTAAGCCCAGTTGTGATTTGTTTCTGGGTAGGACATGAACACACATAACCAAGTTGTAAGTAAGAAAGTATGTCTCCATTCCTTTGTTTTTCAAACTCACAGTTAATAAACACTTCTACTTTTTGCTAGTGTTCTTGGATTTGCTAGTATTATAGTAAAGTATCAGAAGGCTTAGAGAATCCAAGAGAACCTTGGCAAAGCAAGGCAGCTGGTTATTTCCCAAGACAATATGGGTGAAAACCTTGCCTACACCCAGGGTTAAATTAAAATTCTAATTTAAAATCTATTAACTGTTTCCTGGGTCTCAGGCACGATCCCAATCCTAGACATGTTACTAAGTTATTTTTATTTAATCTTCTCAACACTACCACAAGGCAGTGAGTATATCATTAGCATCCTCCCCATCTGGAAATTCTAACCAGCTTAGTTCACGGAGCAGTACAATAAGCAAGAGACTGAGCCCAACAAAATTAGGTAAGGCAGGAAGGTACCATCTAGGAGGTCAAAGAGAACTCCACTAAGAAGCAGAAAAACGGGCAGAGCTCTCATCTCAGGAATGTTAGCCCCTGGTCACAGGATGGTACAGATCTGGGGTGACTTAGACTCAAGATGTTGACAAGATAATAAAGAAAATCCAGAAATTCAGGTGTTCTCTGTCCCTAAACTTTTCATTGTCCCACTTGGCAATGGAGCTTTGTATCATGATCCTTCCAAAATCAGAGTGATGGGCATATATTTTAATTATTTTTCTCATTTCTATCACTTCTAATTTTGGAAAAAATCAACTGGTATAGAAAGTTGGAAGCTGCAACTTTGAAGTTTAAAAAAAAGCAGTTAGGGGGCAAGAAAAAAACACCCCAGAAACTAGGAATCCACCCTGAAAGTCACTTAAACCTAAATCTAAGCTACAGTGTTTTAAGACATAGGAAGACACAGCCCTACACACCTAGATAGTATCTAATCAATATTTCAGCCATCAGGTGAGTGCCTTGAAAGATGGCCACATTAGCTGTAAATGAAGATACGAGGTTTCTGGGAGCTATGTTTTACTGTTTCCTCTATTTATTCCTTGAATTAAAACACTAACTAGTCTAGTTGGATGTAGGTGAGGGAGAAAGGGGGACATGTTGGATCAAAAAGAGTTTGAGTAAGAGGAACAACAACAGCATTGTCATCACCAACTTTAAAACTTCAGTCCTTTGAGGCAGGTCTAAGTGATAGCATGCCATCAGGCGTCCCAGAAGAAGCCCTCTAGACTCCTGGGCCATCTAAACAGCTTTCAGGAACCCTTCTGCATCTGAGTGGCAAGCAATATTATTGGTAATTAAATGTTCATCTCAGCCCACATACTGAATTTTTGATGTTTTGATATGCAGATAATCACCACTTATAATAGTCGTTGAATCTTCATTTTGGTAGCATTTTGTTGGTTATATCCATTAGCTAGTGTTGAGCAGTCTGCATAAAAAAAACGCAAGCCCCAGTTATAGCATTGACCCTCTTCAGAAAACGCAACATGGCATAACGACAGTTTCCAGGAATTAACTATCCCCAAACCATGGGAGATTTGTATGTGCTGTATTCTTCCTGCAATTACTAGTACTCCATGACACCTCCCCCATTCCTTTTCTCATCAGCATCGTTTTACACTTTCGCTACTCTGTCAATGAACAACAAAATTCTGTGACAATCAAAATTCACTGGCAGACATTAACTGATGTGTAAAACAAGAAAAAGAATTTCCCCATATGATCCAAAAGTTACTATGTTTATGACTTCACAAGCTAGTCCTAGTCACATCTTCTGTCTCTGCACTAATAATATCTAGGTATTTTCTATATGGGACAGTTTGAATTATACCAAGCTCTCATTCATTGACAAGTTTCTATTTTGAAAATACAAATTTGGATTAATTAACAATTTAATCTAGAACAAAGAGAATATACTTCTTAAGGATGAAAGCAAACAGATGACAGTGAAGACCCCGAGTCCATAGCAAAACCCAACATGAATGTACAAGAGTGTGTGTCAAAGACTAGAGTATTATTTCTGGTTTGATTGCTGCTTCACGATGTGATCAAGACAAGAAACTGTATCCTTTTGATTTTGTTTCCATCTTACAACCAGAAGAAAACATGTCTGCCTCATAAGGACCCTAAGAATGGATCAATGTTTCTGGATAGTTAAATATGTGGCTGCAGCATATTAACTGTACCCTTGAACAAGCAATTGTCACTCTGAGAATTCAGGGCTGCAAAGGTTCAACAGGTTTATATACAAGGCAACTATTAGGAATTTTAAAAAAGATAACATGTTAGAATGACTCATGAGTTGTAGCTGCAGACAAACTCATCACCAGACAAGTTGGGTTTATAATTACTCAGGCTGAAAAAATCCAAGTTATTGGTCAAACACATTGAGATAAGAGAAAGGAAAAACACTTTTTGATCTTAAGAATTTACACAGATTCTTTTCATAAGGAAACACAATAAATTCAAAAAATATTTTCAATAAGAATAGAGGGAAAAAGTTAAAACATTTGGTTATGTAAAACAATTTCTATTTCCAACAAATGACTGGCCCTTTTCTTTTAAGTGGTCAAAACCTTTATTCTAGAAGAGGAAAATGAAATAAAGGTAATGTAGCCTGTGTGTATTTTTGTTATTCCTACCAGAATGTGCTCAGTCATAATGATTTGCTGTCAGGTTGTATCAATGCCTGATGATAACTTCCATGTTAGACATTGTTCTCAGCGTCTGATTCGATAAAAGCTTCTATTTAGCAACTGCAACATCACCAACAATTAGGAAATGAGGATCTTTTGGGGAGAGGAAACTATAGTAAGAATTGCCAAACCATGTCTAAGTTTCTAAAGTATACCTATTATCATGAGTAAAATTATAGAGAAAACACTTTCAAGAAAATTTATTCCCTTGTCACAATAAAAATGTTCAGCACTGTAAAAATGTATAAGAAATACTTGGAAAAAAGTAAACACACATTCATACTTCTAAAAGGCCATTTTCCCAAAGAAGTTTCGTTAAGATGACTTAGATCTACAAAATCAGAAAACCCTCCAGTACAATAGAACATCCATCACAAGTGACCCCTCCATTTTTCTCCTTCATGAAAGTCCAGGCTGGCTCAACAAAAGCATCCTCAAAGTATCTTTGCAGATCTCTCATCAAAAACCCAACATGCAGAGTGGCCTCAAGATCTTCAGATGTTCAGAAATTATTCTAGAAAGGTAGACTTGATCATAGTGGGGGAAAAAGAACTTTTTTGAACTGAGTACTAATTATAAGCCATGACAGGGAACATAAGTGAGCAAAAAGCCTACTCTAGTCTAGCCAGAGGGACAAGGAATGCAGAGACAATTAAAATAGGGGTCAGTTACGTGTCAGAAGGGAATGAAAAGCAATAGAGTTTTCATTTGATTTAGGGAATCAGGAAAATGTTTTGAAGAGGTGAAGTTTGTGATGGTAGAAATATCAAAAGTACTTACACACACACAGTACTCACTCTGCCTAGGACTGTCTTACTACTTAGTTTTTACATGTTTAACCCATTACATGGCCCGTCAATCCTACAAGGAAGGAATTATTACTATCTCCACTTTATCGTGAGGAAACTAAGGTATGTTGCAGGTAAATAATATACCCAAGATCATACAGGAAGTAGTCTGTAGATGTGGGGTGAAGCAAAGCACTCTGGCTCATCTTACGTGGTCTATTAAACATCACGATCGAGTACCTTGAAAGATGGCTAAGCTATCTCTATAGAAGAAGATGGTGAAGTGGGTAGTGTTTATGTCAGAGCAAAAACAGGAAGGGTTCCAGTCAAGATTATCAGAAAACCCTATTTACATTTAGGAGACAGGTAAGGACTCATTGAGCTGGAGGGAGAGATGACGGAATATCAATCTATAAAGTTGCATTATTAATAGGGAGAATGTAGTTAGGTGGCAGAAAGCAGAAAACCAGCTCTTCAAGAAGTTAGAAAGGAAAAAAAATATATGTCTCAAAAACCAAAAAGAGAGAGAATTTTAGAAAGCAGCTTGATGGAGTTACCTGCTGCTGCAAAAAGGTTAAGAAAGACAAGAACAGATATGTGCGATTTGATCTGGTAAGGTGCTGTCAACTACTGACCCTGGAGTGACATATGCCTCTCTTTGGAAGGGCTCAAAGAGCATACGAGGAGCCAGAAAAGAGATCCATAATGGTCGACACTAAAGAGTGCAGGCAAAAATCAAGGCAAGAACTTGCAATTTTGTAAGACTGAGTTTTGTTTCTTTGTTCATAAGGCTTTGGAAGAACTGATACATATGGGAAGGTGGAATGAGACAAAAATAGAGAAATTAAAGTAAAAAGAAGGAAAATAATTAATAGGGCAATATTTTGGAACATTGAAAAAATACGTCAAAATTAAGCTTGGCCGAGAGGGACACTTCAAATACAGGTGGGGAAAGGGGGAGAACGGAGTGAGGTAAATTCAAAATCCACGGGTTGTTCCCAGACCCAGCATCACTCTCTTTCAAGCGAATATGGTCAAATCCAAATTATTCCAGACCAAAGACTCAATAAGATCTCGCTATAGTAAATGTTAGATCATGTGTCTTTGAAATAGTCCTTTATCTCTCAGTACTTTAGGTCTTTATTTGTCCGCTCATTTATCTTCTCAGTTTCTTTCATATTACAACACTCAGGCGTTCTCAAGTTCTTGGAGGAAAAAGACAGACATTTCATAAACCAAAATGTTAAAGAATTAACATAGTAACCACTAAACCTGGGAGGCCTTGTTGTGAAATAATTTGATGTGCAAAAGTAAAGCAAATCTTCTCACTGCATTATAAAAGGGTTTAAGAGATAAGGGAATGCACAGTTGGCATCAGACGTGGGTTTTCAATAAAAATAGAAAAAGGAGCTTACTTCTTAAGAATGCTTTTACTCTCTTTGTTCTTTATTATCTTGTCATGTCTTTAGATAAGCCATCCATCTTTGGCTGTTACTCTGAATCACTACTACTTAACCCTCTTACATTCTGTTGTAGTGTGCTGGGAGTTTTAGCAGTAAAACAAATCTAGTCTCACCTGAACATTGACCAAAAGGCTTTCTTCAGATTTACTCAACATATATCTGACGACCCGGAAACAAAGTTTTTTTTTTTTTATGGTTGTTGGTGCGCGATGGGTGCTTGACAAATATCGCAGACTCATGACACATTTTTAAACATAAAATTATAAACTTGTAAGATGAGTCAATACAACCAGGACTATAAATTGAGTTATGTAAACTCAGCTTGCACTGAGCAGTAGAAATAACTATGCTAAATTATCACTGAAATTTCCATTCCTTTAAATGAAACCCGGCCAGTTCCAGGGATCATCCACGATGACAACTTCTATGGCACCAGGACCCATCACATAAAGACAAGAATGCAGAAATCAATGCAATCATATGGACAAAATAGTTTTAAGTCATTATGTGCATATTGTGGAAACCAATTTTTCAAAGTTTTATCTCCTAATTGATTCTACAAGTTTTAACCATAAAACTGAATTGATGATGCTGCTCTAACTATGGCAGATAACAGTTAAGCTTGTCTTTGAATATAAAGGTTGACTGAATGCAGACCTTATGCACAGGGTTTCTTCTCCCTGTTTAAAACATCCTGCCACATACAGCAAACACTATCAGAAAACATGTATTATTCATTCTCATCGATAGTCTAATATGCTTTTAGAGTCTGCTGTGCGCTCACATCGTTATTTATTTGCACTTAATGGGTAGTCCTTTCAAAAACCCTGGTTGCGGCATTCTAACATACGACTTTAAATGAATCACCTGCTCTTTTAGTCAATAAAGCTAGTAAGTGAACCGCAACCAGCTCAGGAAATGCAAACTGCTGAGATGGCTTCTGAACAATTCTTCTCTCCCACAGACCCAGGAAACTAATATGTGTTACACCACAACTAATTTATAACTATCAAGATAGAATTAGAATAAAGCACAAGAAAAAATCTTCTAGCAGTTGAGATATTTTGGCTGCTTATTAATGGACTCGACAGACCATCCCGGGCTTTGAGCCATAACAGACTTGCACAGTGTAACCCACCAGACAAACATTGGCGGCTAAGAAGGGAGGCGGCTCACCTATACCAGGAAAAACTGCAATTTTATTTCCAGTCATTTCCATCTCTGATCATAAAGGGCTAGTTCACACTTTTTATGAACACCTGAAATTGTCACATATTGACATTTTAATGTATCTTTTTTGGCATCAAAAACAAATGCAGGATTTCCATTCCTAAAGCTGTTTCATATTTTAATCATTTTCAAGGAAAACCATCCTAAAATTCTTCATACATATCCTTGATTTTTAAACAAAAAAATATATGCTTTTTTTCCTTGGTGTCATGCGTAGCACAAAAGGGGTTCAGTAAACATTTGCTGAATGAAGAAACATGGATTAAGTCCACAAGTGAATGGTATGTGCTTCCCTATCTTCAAGAGATTACTGTAATGTTGAGTTTAAACAACCCGGTGTAACATTTAATGTCACTTGTAATCCAGCCCCTCCTTACAAATCTGAATATATCTCTTTCTCAGCCAGCATCGCACCCCAGGCTGTCCATGCTCACACTCCCCTCCACACTTTTGCCTCCTTCAAATGAGAGCCTCCTGGCTGCTTCGAGGAAAACACTGAAGGTTGGAGTCTCCCGCTGTGAGTTTTTAACACATAACTGAGGGGTATTCGTTCTTAACCTTGGAACTCCTAGAAAAGAAAGACTTGATGTCTTTTATGTCCAGACCCCATAGGGTAAAACTCCATACATACCTTTTCAATGAATGAATGGACAGGGATGAATTTTAATTGAAGCAACTAGAATGAGGAGCTTGTTCATAATGCAGATTAGGGTTCTCTTTCCAGAGATTAATTAGTGGGCATAGAGTGGGGCCTAAGCATCTATTTTTTAACAAGTAGTCCAGACAAAGCTGAGGCTGTTGGCTTAGCGGCCACTCTGACACATGGAGTTTGCAGGGACATTGAGTCAGTTAACGCTTTTGCATTATCTGTAAAAACTGAAACATGATAATCTCCTAAACCAATGTGATTACTGGTGGTCACAAAGTTGAAAACAAGCAGGGAAGAACACCTAGCTTTCAGGGTGGAACCTGGAGGTAAGGGTGGACAAAACAGGGGTCGCCAACCCCAATGAAATCTCAACTACTGAGCCATTTTGTCTCTGAGTTCTCTTTGCTACTAGAATCACAGATACACTTATCAGGGCTTATTCTTCCTCTGATTGGGAAATAACCAAGTAGATTAGAGAATTTAAATGGCGTTGAAGGGTCTTTGAATTTTAGGTTTTGTGTTGCTGAATTTGGGTCTAGGGCAATGGTGAAGCCCAGGACAGTTACGGCTAAGGCTGTTATCTTTAGATAGTGAGGTACGGTTATTTGAGGTACGGTTATAGGGGTGATGGTGTTAGTGATGAAGAATTCAGCAAAGATGAGAAGGCCTTTGATGGAGTTGTTTAGGTAGGGATTGTCTTCAGCCAACCACCCCCACCATCCCGCTACACCCTGCGCACCACTCTCCATCCCAGCCCCCACCCTAGTGCCACTGTTTAGCCAAGGAAGGGGCACCACACAAGCAGCCCGCACAGAAGAGCAAGTCTCCGGACCAAAAAGCAGTTTTACCTGCTGCAGACAAACCCCCCATGTGTGTACACCAGGCCTCGGGAGGCCCCTTGTTCCCCCAGCAACTTCGGCCACCAGTGGGGAAACACACTACAGTGACTAGTCACCTCTGTAAACTCCCTTTCCATATAACATGAGGCTACAATTGTAGTTCAAAGTTTAGAGCCCTCCCTATGAGACAATACTGTTTTCAGAAGCATCCATTTTGTGTAATTAAGAGTTCACATATCAGAAAACAGGTTTTTCTCTTTTAGTTCAAATGGAACTTTGATGGCTTGCCAATGAGTTTTGAGCCCTGATCCAATACACTCTATGGGAGAAAGCATATGGGCAATGTGGTCAGCCAACCAAGTTCAACTATGTGAACTTGGACAGGGATTTTAGCCTCAGCACACTCAACCTCGCCGATACAAGAAAAAAGAGGGGGAAGAGGTTGTTAGTAGCAATAGATGTAGTATTTGCTGAAAAGGCTACAGTTCAGCTCATGACACACAGTATGTATTCAGTAAATTTTCGTTGATCTTGCTTTACCTGCGCCATTTCTCAGTCCTCTTAATACGTAATAGAGACTAACTTTGACTTTCAAGATTAAGTAAAAACAGAGGTGGAACAAATTACTGTAAACAGGCAAACAAATGGAAGTTGATTCAGTTATAATAATCGCATTCCTTAAATGTTCAAATCCTACATTAAAGACTGTCACATCCATTATGTAACCTGTAGATTTGAAGGGGAAGTAAATGTTACTAATTGGGCAAATTCTCACACTGGTAAGAACAGAGGCCTCGCGATGGGAAAAGACGAACGCCAATCACGCACATCAAATGGCTAAGTGAGCCCAGCACAGAGGAAAGAACATCCAGGGAAAATCAAAAGGCTGCTCCTTTAGAGCAATCTCAGCAGAGAGACAGTCTTTTCCAAACTGTATTTCCATCTTACCTGCATTAGGTAAATTGCAAGGCTGTGGCAAAGGGCCACACACAATAATGTGTTTTGCCCATTTTACCTGTTTGGAGTTCAATAATAGTTTAAAAATGGAAATACCAATAAACCTTTTCCCTGAGAAGATTTTATTTTCCATTTACAGCTATTAAATAGTACATTCAAACATAAAGTAAAGGAAAGAATTACCAGGTATCCTTCTTTAATCTCAGCCTAAAACTCAGGGGAGAAGTCAGCCACTTCTCTCTTTTCTCCTACAGGTTTAGAAGAAGTGAGTCAAGAAAACCGAATCGCCCAAACCCATGAGCACTTTTCTTGGAATCAAGGAGCCACGAGGGGACATGGCATTGCCTTCCAACCCACCTTGGTATTCAGCTTGTTGACCAAGCACTCAATCCCATCCCAACATGTGGCCCTTAGAACCTATTTCATGTCCCAATGGCATCGCTCTCAGCGTGTTCAAGCCACAATAACTCATCTGACTTGCTCTCTTTAGAAAAAGAACTCACACCCTGCATTGTACATGTTTCTGTGAACTTCAATATTTAAACAATATCTGTTAAACTTGGGCTCACCATAACCTCTAGTAGAGGCTTATGTTGAACAAGCCACTTTGAACTCCCCAGGGCTTGGTTATTTCATTTGTTATATAAAAGACTAGAATTGTATTCCTTAAGTCTATCATTTTTAGCCTTTACACAAATGCACAGTAATAAAATGCATATTTAATTAGATTGTATTGAGCACTGAAAAACACTTACACATTTATTTCAGAAATGTCACAAACGTCAGGACACTGTGCCGGACCCAGGCCATCCGGCAGAAAATAAGGTTGACTCTGACCTACCCGTAGACCTTTCAAGTCTACAGTATAGGAAAACTACACCTCTTAAAAAGGTCAAAAGTAACAGCAAATGCTAGCCTGTGGGCTGGATTCTGAGTGTGGCTTAAACAATTTCAACAAATTCACTTCAACGGAAAGTCAATTTATTTTGCAAGAGAGCAGAAAATACATAGGCAGGGACCAAAATCTTTCCCAATGAGGCATTCTGGGCTCTCCTTGGATGTCCCTTGTATTTTTTTGTGCACTGTCTGGAATGAGGACCAAGGGGGGAGCTGCTAAAAGTGAGGTGCTGAATGGCAAGGATAGAAAGTCACGCTGATACCAGACAAGTGAGGAGCACGTGAAACCCCAGATGTCAATGGACACCTCAAGGTTCACTCGATCAGGCACAAATTCCTTCTGCTTAGTAGACCAAGGGTCATATCCTACGTGCCCACACCGTGTCTCCTGCATGTGGATGTCTGGCATTTACTGTCTGTAAACATCCTCTGATCTATAGGACATTGCTAACTGGAATCTACCAGTGACAGCGTGAGTCTTAAGCAATCCTGGAGTTGTATCAGACACATTAGAGGAGAGGCACGCTGTCTTACTAAGAAAGACAAGGCAAACATATTGCCCATTTTAAACAGAAGGTGGAAATGAGAGCTGTATTTAATATGACACAGTTTATCTGACTTACATAAGCCGGCAACATTCAGCCTCAGTAAGGATTCTGAGGGTTCCACTGCTCACTCCCGCCACCAACCTTGCTCTCCCACAACTTCCTACCCCGTAACACCCTCAGCGGTAGTGGGTTACAAATTACAACATTTCCTGATTGACACTAGGCATCAGAGTGAAGCAAGAGATTTCAAAACACAGCTGCCTCAGACTGGCACAGGTACCACAGATTCCATGACTCTTGAATGTAAGGAGAGTGTAGAATGAAAGCTTGGAAGGTAATACTATGCTCTGACTCATGAGTCTGGTTTTTTTGTTTGTTTGTTTGTTTGTTTGTTTGTTTTTCATGAGTGTTTTAATGGGGAAAATCCTAGTGAACTTTTTGTAATATTAAGTGGGTAAATTATTTTACTCTGTCATTACCATGACACCTAAAACAGATTAAGTTGAATCAAAGGGGGGGAGAATCTTTGTGAGAACAGCATCCCCTAGCTCGTGTGACTGTACACCTGTCACTTATGTCTCTGGACCTACATAGTTTTTCTAGAAAACAAAGGGATTGAGCCATTTCATCTCAAAAATTTCATGTGTCTAAAACACTACTACAATAAATACCAACAAATACAGAAAAATGTGAATGTCCCAAACTGTTTATATGTTTGCAACAATGGGTTCAAATAAATACATCAATAGATATGTTGCTGGTTAGAATAAATTATCATGTAACATAAAGAAAAATCAAAGCTATACCTTCAGTCAGTTGGAAGGCTAAAAAGAAGCAGAGGGTAAACTGAAATTACCTAAGACCACCCATAAAAGAGGGAGCATTTATTAAGATAAAGATCAGTCTTAAAACATTGTTCTTCCTTTGTGTCAGCTGAATAGGCTGTCCAACGTACTATCTGCTGAAATAAGGACATCCAACATCAACGGTCCTTTAGGATTTATTCTCTCCATTTTTATATTGGACCTCTTCCTGATATAATCCTACAATGTCTTAGCGAGCACTACCATGCCTGGTATATGGTAAAAGTTCTTTATTCTAGATCACATGATTCATTCACATTTAATGATGACTCAGACATGGGGTCTAAAGTTCTTATTGAATTAAAATCTGAGAAATAAATAAAGTTATTCAAAACTATCATTGAGTTCTTCATTGCACCGAAGATCCATCGCAAAATGGAGCTTTTTATCAACTTAGCTAGCTTTCCTTATTCACACAGATGTATTCCATTTATAACATAGCTTTGAAAGTAGGCTATCCTAAAATCCAAACCATCCTCCCAGTCAGGCAAAATTGTCTTTTTACTTGGAATTAGTGAAACTTGACTGTTGTAGGCAATTATAATAGATTTTTAGAATCCCCCAAACCCAGTCAAGTCCTCTTAGCTCCCCCAGTCACTCTAAATTCAGACCTTTTGCTCCAGCAGAACCATTTTATTTCCTGCAAGTCAGGAGGAGGCTAAAGGTCAAACAGATAAACAGCTCAATAGCAGTGAGAGGTCCATTTGCGAAAGGTGCATCCTGTATTACTATAATGTCTACAGCCTCTCTGGGAGGGTAGGGGCGCTTCTAAATGAATAAAGGAGGAATTACAATTATTTTAGCATAAGTTTATTTTTCTTTTTTTTTTTAACAAACGACATAAAAATTATTTATATTCAGCATATGTAAAAAGTTCCTACAAGTAAATAAGAAAAAGACAAAAAAAAAAAAAACCTAGTCATAAAATGGGCAAAGGTTACATACAGGCAATTTAAAAAAGGGAAATCTGAATGGCCAATTAGCATATGACTAGCAATGCTCGACCTCATTAATCATTTTTTAAAAATTAGTTACTTAATATTATTTTATATTCATTTCAGGTGTCAGCATAATGGTTGGACATTTACATAATTTACAAAGTGATCTCCCTGATAAGTCTAGTACCCACATGATCCCATACGTAGTTATTATATTATTGACTATATTCCCTATGCTATACAAAAACTTCTTTTTCAATACAAATGAAGACTTACTGCTTAAAAGAATACAGAACCTGCTTATGATTCTTTTACTACTTAATTATGCTTATTTGTCATCTTTAGCACTTATTTGTACACAAGATACAAAAGTCCTCCTGTTTTGTCCCTTTATGAGAAAAAGGCATTTCCCTTAAAAATCCAGTGTAGTTCCTATTACCAAAAACTCAACTCTGGTACAAAAGCAGACTTGCAATTTGAACATATCGGAAAACGACCAACATGCAAAGTCCACTTACAGTGCTTTTCTAAGATCAGTATGTGCATTTACATAATACAAATGAAAAACACCAGATAAAGTCACTAAAGGTGAAGGATTTTTTTGTTTCATAAAACCTGCTGAATGTGCTAGTGGTCATCATCAGTAAGTAAAATGCACGAAACTTCTTAATGATGCAAGTATCTAAGCTTTCTGTCGGCCACAGGTTCCAGGCTGTAACCCCACAGATGTCGGGGTGCACATTCATGGTGATCAAAGCAAACCAACAGCTCAGTTTGGATATCAAGACTCTCCATGATTTGAGAGTTGATTCAAAAGATATGGATTATTTTTAGACATTTGGGAGAAGCTTGATAACTCAGAATTCCATCCAGACGACACAGGGGAAAATAAAAAAATTTCGTATTTTGCATCTGTTCTCCCAAAACGATCATTACACTTACACAAGAATATAGCTGAGCCACTGTTAAAAACAAAATTAACTAGATGCTTTGAGTTCTGAAAATGAAAAAAAAAATGAATCTCTTCATAATTTTGTCGCATGATTTTACTTGCAGGATTAAAAGCAGAAATTCTGGAATTTAGCTTGCTTCAGGAGCAGGGGTGTCGGCAAACTGGACCTCCAGCTTTTGTTTTTGAAAACGAAGTTTAATTGGAACACAGCCAGGCCCCTTCATTTACATAATGCAGCTGCTTTCATGCTGCAAAAGCAGTTGTGACAGACACCGTCTGGCTGGCAAAGCCTAACCTATCTACTATCTGGTCCTTCAGGAAAAAGTATGCTGACCCCAGTCTAGAATCTTAGATGAACAAACTTTAACCAGTGACTCAGTTCCCACCATCAGATGAGAGTGGGATTCAAATCTAAAAGATTCTGCACGTCTTAACCAGGCTCTTTCTGGTTTGCAATAGCATTATCAGTAAAGAAGAATGTCACTTGGGAATGTTTTAAGATGGGGAACAAGATAGTCTTTTGTTTACTCTCATGACTTACTCCATGTATTCTGACTTCCTGAAAGGAAAGAGACTTAGGTTGTAGTATCAGGCAGCGCTTACCAGATCAAAAACTCTGGACAAAAATTCTGGATAAGTCACTGCACCTCTCAGGAGACCTGATGCCACAGCACAAAATCCAGACCAGGAACAAAAAATTTGCTTGTGTTCCAAGCCAGGGTTCCAGCTTATTCTGCTGCATGGCAGAGAGTGAGTTGCCTAACCTGGGCCTGTTTTCTTTCTTTCCTTTTTTTTTTTTTTTCATAAGCATAAAATGGGGATAATAATAACTTCATGTGAGAGAGAATTTATAACAATTCAGTAAGACAATAAAGACTTCAACGGTCCTCTTGTGCAGACAGCTGGTCTTGTGGTGCCCTTCAGATTATACATACCATGCCTGGCTTTCTCTGAAGTCATTTTTGCGACACTTCCATAATGTCAACAGTAGTCCACTGGTGAAAGTGAGGCTAAAGAAAACACAGCTGTCATTTCCCTTTAACTTTCCTTGCACCTGTCTTTCTCATCTTCAATCCCAACCTAAACTCACTCTTCTGTCCATGATTTCCTTCAAAAGTTCGTGGGGGCGTCAGCCTTCGGTCCTCATCAATTCAGTCGTCTTGCTTCTCTTGGGAGATTTGCCCACTTGCACATTTTCAAGAGCCTCCAGGGATGCTGATGATTCCCTGGTCTAGCCTCTAAAGCTTACTGAGTGTTACTTCCTAAGCTTCAGACACATGTACACAGTGGCATATAACTGACAGTTGTCCTTTGGTACTTCAAACCTTAGATTTTTCCCAAGGGAGCTCACTGCTACCTTTCCTACCTGCCTAAACCTATTCCTTTTCCTGTATCCCCATCCAAGAGACTAGACCCACTGTCCACTCCATTGCCTAGGCAGAAATATGGGGGTCTTTATAGACCAACATGCCCCCGCACGACCTCTCTAATCCAATTGCTTATGTCTTTCTGCCAATTAAAATCTTCATAACTCCACTGCTAAATGCTGACAAACAAACATGATCTAAAGTGTTGTATATGCTTCTGAAGAAAGATGGCTTGGAGCTCCAGCAGCCATTTTGAACCTTGAGGGCAGAAATCAACAATGAGAATGGAATTGCTAAAAGATAGGAGCCTAGTGTCTTGAAAACACCACTTAACTGCCACATCAGCCCTGGAGCCCATTTCTGGAATTTTCTGTAAAAGAGAATTAAACTTCTCTCTCATGTAAGCCATTAAAATTTTGGATTTTCTGTTCTATCTATGCAGCAAAATCTAATTCTAACAGAGAGTACATTTCTCAAAACCACTCTTCAAGCACCAAAAGTTCAGGTTAAAATATCTTAATATATTTGGCAATAAATCATTCTATGATTTCCCCCACCCCCACGATTATTAATCTTCAGGTTATGATACCACTGGAAAATACCAAGTCTTCTCAGTGCATTTTCCACATAAACTACTACTGATGCTGTAAAAAAGAAATAGTAGCAAAGAATTAGGTTGATTTTTTGATACTTACTATAAAGTCAGCGCAGCTAATCTCAGAAAACAGACAAGTTAATCAAAGAACACACTTTCTACAAAGTACAACGTTTTTATAAAAAGCAAAGTGACTTTTTGTAGTCAAGTAGAACATACTCAAATTAAAAGAGGTGCAATTTAGTACAAGCAGACAAAGCAGCTCCAGCAAGACTTAGCAATTTAAAACAAAAAGGAACCCTGAAAACACATTCAAATGAGAAGCCTTCGGGATGGTCAAGAAGCAAGCCTTCGGGATGGCAGATCAAGTTGTGTGCTAAAGAAAACTCAATGACGTAGGAAGCCCAAAGCAAGCAAAGATATAAAAATGTTAGTATATGAAAGAAGAGCCATTCCTAGAAAACATGTGAGTCTACACTGAAGTTTAAAAGGGAAAAGAGGCTGTGTGTGCAGAAAGTGATTTAAGGTTGGGTTAGAAAAATGTATGGTGGGAAACTGCCTTAGCATTCATAGAATGGGATGGAAGGGTCTCATGGAAGTAATACCGTGTTTCCTTGAAAATAAGACCTAACTGGAAAATAAGCCGTAGAATGATTTTTCCGGATGCTCATCATACAAACTAAGCCCTAATGCGTCTTTTGGAGCAAAAATTACTGTAAGACCTGGTCTTATTTTCAGGTAGGGCTTATTTTATATGACGACATCCTGAAAAATCATGCTAGGGCTTATTTTCAGGTTAGGTCTTATTTTCGGGGAAACGCAGTAACTGAATTTGGCTTTTCAAATTCTCAGGCAGATACTCCTGTTCATCTAGACTTCTGCTAGCCTCACAGCCCAGGAGGTAATCACCTTGCTCTGAACATTCCAACTCAAGGAGATAACAGCTCAGATTTGCTGCTGCAGTTTGCACAGAAGAGGAGCCAGTGGCTCCTCACCTTTGACCACATTTTTTCCTGAGTTAAAAACAAGGCTTTGGAAAGACTGACATTTACTGCACCCCACCCAGGTCTGACCCACCCAATGGAAGGCCAGCAACAGGGATGGTTCCTGAGACAGGCCCAGCAGGCACAGGGCAAGGGTGTCTGAGCTCACAAGGGCCCTGGAAGGCCTGTAAGCTTGAAATCTCCAAGAAATAAAATTGTCTCCAAAATACAAAAGACCTCCAGATTTAATGGAGTGTTTAAGTGTTGCTATAGACCGAATGTTTGTGCCCCTATGTCCCCCTAATTCATATGCTGAAACCTAATCCCCAATATGATGGTATGTGGAGGTGGGGCCTTTCTGAGGTGTTAGGTTATGAGGGCAGAGCCTTGATGAATGGGATTAGCCCTCTAATGAAACAGGCCCCAGAGAGCTTGAAAGAACACTTCCGGTGTCTGAACTTGGCTCTATTATTCCTCAAGTTTTTGCCATGAGAATGTTCAATTGTAGAAAGCACGTGGGACCGCCCTTATGGTGATCACTACCAAAGCCCACCACACCCCAGACTAACGCAACTAGAGCTGAAGCAGATTTTTTTTAATGCTACTGCTGAAGTGACCTCCCATTTAAACTCATGCAGCAGAGTCACCTAGAGAATTAATGTCACATATGCAACCGAGGCACGAAATAAATTTTCGTCACACAATCCTTACCCAGCACACAGAGCAACAGCATATGATGAAAAAACAATCTTTTATTTTAAAGTATGGCGGAATTATTTTCACATCAAGTCAATAGATGTAGGTCACAACAGAGGCTGCTGTGACACTCACACTTATCGGTCACTTTCTTCAGGTCATAGTCATTGGATGTGAAGTTGGTCCTTTGATCCCAATAGTTTACAAACAACGACGAAATTGAAGTGTGTGCCAGAGAGATTGTTTGTTACACTTAGAGCTAAAGTGAGAATGCTGATAATAGGACTACAGGCAAACATCTAAAATAGATTTACAAGAATACTGACTAGCATGAAACCATCTGTTCACCATCCCAGATCTGGCATATTGGTGTGTTTGAACTGAAATCATCATAAGCAACTGGGAACAAGACAAAGGAAGCCTCGTGACCCTGGGGCTATCAACCAGTCTATGCTTAAGATAGCTCCCTGGTGGCCCAGATGCAAAGAGAATCACCCCTTCTGGGATCACGTATGCCCCCTTTCTGGAAACAGTGGAAGCTGCTAAAGAGACCACAAAATGCTAGATATTTTCCAAATCCTCTGCAATACACATACACTTATCCAATTCTCATAACATGAAGTTCACCAGTTCTTTTTTTTTTTTTTTTTTGAGGTGTAATCACTTTTTTTCAGGTTTTTTAGAGCAACAGGATAGATTAATACCTGTCTTTCCAAGTTAAGACCTAAGACTGTTTCCACAACTTCAAATAAGAAACTCCTTGAAGTACAAGGATACTCTGAATTATCTTAAACCATCAATAAAAAGTAAAATATAAATTTTTATTTAGAATTAAAACACATACTTAAGTATCACAAACACAGTATCAAGAACTATATCTCTAATTTGGAGTGAGCACTTGTTTGCACAATTACAACATGGGGACAAACCCAGGAGAGGAGAGCAGGCCTGGTATTTGCACGCCCAGGGCAATTGGTCATACCACTCTCACGAAGTGCAACACACGAAGACCGTGTTTCCCCGAAAATAAGACTGGGTCTTATATTAACGTTTGCTCCAAAAGACACATTAGGGCCTATTTTCAGGGGATGTCTTATTATTTCATGTACAACAATCTACATTTATTCAAATATAGTCATGTCATCTTCTTCTGGAACCTTGTCATAACATACTAATTGCGTCCATCTGGCTGACGATCTTAACTGGGGCTCATTTTCGGGGAATCACAAGAGATTGTGGTCTGTGGGTGGCAGCAAAGTTAAGGGAAGCCCACCCATTCTTTTAAGTTAAACCTGGGACATATCGAAGTGCTGTGCTTGTTTCCTGCCACTGTCTGATCCTGAAAGAGATCCAGTTTCTTAAATTTGACTGAGGGGTTATTCCATCAAAGGCAGACTTAAGTGCGGGCCCAGGAACTTCACATTGGCCACATCAAAGGTGATCCCCAACCACCGGGACTGTTTGAAGAAGCAGCATTCCTGTTAAGTGACTGTTCTGGATCAGTCTCAAAAGCCTGCAAGTATACGGAGCACACAACCATTGGGCAGTCTGGTATTCTACTGATTTCTTCCCTAGTTGAAGGAACACACAATAACATTTATGTTTCTCTGTCTTCTAAACCAAATGAAAATGTCACAATCACATCACATAATTGTATGTATGAAACCTGGATCCATGTCATTTGTGGAGTCTGTAGAGCACTTTCTCACACTGTGGGCCCCCAACCAAAGGCCTCTCAGATCCAGAGGCCACTACTTTGTATGTTCAGAACTTTAATCCAAGTAAGAATCCAACATTCAGAAATCCAAATGACTTTTAAAAGATGAACACCACTTTCAAAAATGCCACATGACCTTTTTATAAGGGGATACAAAATGACTAATAGAAGACAGGGCAATTGTCCTCAGTGGTCACAACCAACGAGTTCAAAGTCCCAGGGGCTCAGAGGGAGAAAAATGCAACTTTTGAAAAAGGACACGTTACAGAAGGTTTGTAAAGCAAATTGGAAAATGGACAATTAGGGAATTAGGCTCTTCCTTCAGATTTCGCCAAGTCACAAATATCCTTATAAACCTGTATCTAGTTACTGAGATGTGATTAGATCCAAGCATAGCACCATTTCTCTAATAATAAGTTGTATTTAACAGCATTGAAATTAAATAGCAATAACTGAAATATAACCAGGACCCCATTCTAAATCGAAAAATCCCTCTCCAGTTCACTAGCCTGCATGTAGATTAGCCCATGGCTCATGAGTTTCTTTCTCTCCCGCCCACTTAACAAGAATATGCCTTGGAGAGCTGCAGACTGGAACCATGGCACAGCTCTATTAGTATTCATGCTCTGATGAAACACCAGTCCCATCGGCTTCCTACTGCCATCACGGAGGCTCAGTTTTCAACCTAGTTTTCAAGATGTCATGACTCCTATGATATAGAAACTCTACCTTTCCAAAGGTCTTTTACAGGGACTGTTCTGCTTTCACCAAGACAATCGAGACTGTCCTTTGAAGAGGCTAGGCCCATCGGCCCATCCTCAAAGGTGGGACAAGTTGTGGCTATTACTTCCAGTGAAAAGACCTTCTCCAAACACCTTTGAGTATGATGGGGCTATACCATGAAGCCATCTCCAATGCTTACAGAAAATTCTAGAAAAATTCTAGAATTTCTTTTCTAGAGTCCTCTTGACATTTTTCCTCTGTCCATACATTTCATTGATATTATTCAACTTCTCAGTAATTTACTACTGAGCCCCAGTGTTACGTTTTGACTCCATGAAAGTGAACACAGAAGCTCAAACATCACACATGGTTCTAAATCCTGGTATTTCCATTTAATACCTGAGTTATCTGAGCAATACTTTCATTCACTCTCTTCTTCTATCTCTCCTTTTTCTCTTCTTCCTTCCCTTATCCCTTTCTCTATTTTTGTCTTCTCCCACCCCAGCAAGTTTTCTCTGTATTTTTTAAAAGTGAGAAAACAGTAAAGACCAAGAAAAGGCTCTGCCTAGAGGGAAAAAAATTATATAACTTTTCTTTGCAGAGCTGGTAATTTTTAAAGGCCTATAAAATGTATTCAGAATCTCACATATTCAACTGCTGGGGTGAGAATGTTTACAAAAGCAATGAATTAATAATTGAGGCAAAGTGGTATTGATAGATTTCCATAGATTTATATACAAATACCATATATTTGGCAGTTAGATTTAACATTTATAAAATGTCTAACCAAAGAGTATTAATGAAATGTGCAGCTCCAGAGACAAAATAGTATCAATAATGATAAGATAAACTTAATCTTCAAAAATGAGAGCAAAAAATAATTTTAAAGAAATCAAATATTAATTTGAAAATATGTTCATACTTTTTAAGTGTTCAATTTAAAAACAATTTAATATAATGTATTTGATAGCCACTACAGGAAAAAAATGTCTTATCCCAACACTGATATTTAATTATCTTTTTAAAAAACTATGATTATAGTATCTTCAATGCACATAAACACAAACATATATTCAATGCCCATACATCTACCAAGCCCCATTTAGGTAAAAATAAAACTTTAGGATCTGACAGTATGTACAGTAGCAGTGTGCCTGGGGGTAACTCATAGACTCTCTGTCATGAATCCCTCATCCCTAAAGGGTGAGTTGGAAGAGACGACTCCCAGGACCAGTGTCAGACCCAACGTGGCAGGAATTACTAACTAGAGTGCAGAGCCCAAGCCTCACAGGTAATGTACTCACAGGCCAGAATGTGTTTTCCTGATACCGGACAACACTCTTATGTTTTGTGCACATTTGAGGTTCAATACAATTTTTACCTGTACATTCAAAGCAAAGCAAACAAAAAATGACACTATACAAAGTCACAAAACCCCGTGTGAAGTTAAAGCAGATCACTCATAAGCATAAATATAATTATACTGAAATGAATTAAATTCCTTCTTTGAAAAAAAAATATGATGTTGGACCAATTTTTCACCTAGTTATTCTGTCCTCCAGATCTTGGGAAGGCAAAAAAAAAAAAAAAGTCTCTATTCTTATCAAGAACGTACACATCAGAAATAATATAGATTCTCACCAGATAGAAAGTTATCTTCCAATATTTGAGAACCTAAAATGTCAATTAGAAGTCTTCTACCCAGTTTTATAGTTTATAGTGTAAGGATACATTACAAAGAATTAGCTTTACCTGATTTCACATAGTACTGAGCATGCACTGCATTGAAGAAATTGTGCCTGATGACCATTTTGGCAAGAGCTCTAGTGTTTTGTTTAATATTCATTGAGGACATACAAGGTGCAGGGTGCTGGAAATCCAGCCATGCATGACACAGACCCAGGGATGGAGCTTACATTAAAGGCTAGCAAGAGAGACAGTCACACACAAAGAAATGTTCACCAACAATAAGATCATACGATAAAACATAGTCTATGAACAAATAAGACAAATTCACAAATCAAATAATTACAATTTGTCATAAATGTTGTAAGGAGACAAAGATCTAGATTAGAGCTGGAAAGGGAAGGACAGTAACAACCCCTCTCTTCTTGAGGGGTTAGTCTGTGCCTGGCTAATCATGACCATGACAGAAGGCAGACATCACTCATGTCAAGTTAGACACCAAAGTAACTGAAGCTAAGAATGGTTGAGAAACTGACCCAAGTCAACCTAGACATAAATAAGGCACGGGACAAGGGCTTACTGCTATTTCAGCAACAGTTTGGTTAGATATTTTATAAATGTTAAATCTAAATGCCAACTGTATGGCATTTATATACAAATCTATCAATGCCACTTGGCCTTTCTCTGTCACTCAGGAAAGCATAGAGTGTGAGTGAATGAGGGAGGTGTTTTCTTTGCGGTAACCACTTACCCTTAAATGCAGTGCACCTCAAATTCTGTGGGGAAACCACAGCATGGTTCAATTGTTCAGTCAAGAGTTCCCTGAGTTAATTTTTTTAAAAAAAGCTTAAGCTTGAATCTCAGAAAACCCCAAGTTCGCATGCTGTCTCTGTGTCCTAGTTTTGCAGCTTTGTCCCCAAATCCATCAGCTCCAGGTGGGTCAGTGGGTCCACAGCCTTTGTTTTGTTTTGGTGAACTGACCCAGAGGCCTGACACCCACCCAGCAGTCTGGAGAAGGTGGTATCTGGGGCCCTGGTGGCCCCTAGGGACACACAGGAAGAGGGTCCTCTGTGCACACTGGCTCTGCTCCAGGTCTGGAACAGGTCCTGTGAAAGCGTCAGAATCTCGTTCATTTCCAATAAATGCAGCTAATGTATGGCACTTTTTTTAAAAAGTCAAAGAAAAGTTACCCAAATTGGAAGCAATAAATTAAGTTTTTTTATTTACTGGGAACGCTTCTGGCAAGTTGAGAGTGTGGAATGTGGACCAGAAAGGACTGAGTCACACTGGTTTCGGAAGCCTTTACTTGTTTTTCTGTGCCAAAGCTACCACTTTTGTACAATGGGATAATAGCAGTACCTACCTCACCAGGTTATGGTATCTTAGAATGTTCATCTTTGTGAAGCTTAGGAACACTGCCTGCAATGCGCATAGTAATAAGCCTGTGTTCACTAAACTAAAAGGTTTGGGGTCTGGGCTTCTTTTCTTTGCAATTTATAATTAAGAGAGATTACAAAACATTGGGGAATGGCATTTAAAACACAAACCTTTGCAGAGCTTTGCCTTCCCTGTAATGGTCTTACGTTATTAACAACGTAAGAACCAGTAACTTACCAATAACCTAGAATCAAAATCACAACAATCCAGGCTTTTTATTTAGTACAGTCTTTGCAAATACATCTCTTTCAACAGTTCCAACTACAGAACTACAGATCGAAAAAGAAAAAGCAAACACCACCACACGACTGGGGTGACATTTCCACCAAGGCGGTTACCGGTAAAGGGGAGTCTGAGTAAGTACAAAGTCACAGATTGGGGGGGTGGGGGGTGGGAGAGGCAGGGAGGCATCCAGACTAGAAGAGCTTTGCTTCACCAACTGAAGCTTGTGTTTTCAACCATAAGAGGATACTGTCAGATGCAAATGTGCCACACATTTCTGAATTCCTATCTGTGTATGAGCTAGGATCAAGTGTACTTTGCAAGGCCCTGGGAGGAATATAACTGAAGCTGCAATACTGAGAAGCCTGGGCTAGCTCAATAAATCCTTCAGGACACTGAGGCCCAGATCCCAGGGTCAATGTGGGGTCAAGAGTTATCCCCAAATATACAGCCTTCCATTACATGTACACTAGCTCCCACTTATCTACGGTTTCAGTTACCCATGGTCCGAAAATATTAAATGGAAAATTCCAGAAATAAGTAATTCGTAAGTTTTAAATTGTGTGCCATTCTGGGTAACGAAATGAATCTCTCACTGTGTAGCTCAATCGCATTCGGGATGTGACTCTCCCCTGCCACTGAGTAGCCAGCCAGGTTATCAGAACAACCATCACAGTGCTGTTATTCAAGTAACCCTTATTTTACTTAATAATGGCCCCAAAGCACAAGGGTAGTGATGCCAGCAATTCAACTAGCCAAAGAAGTCATAAAGTGCTTCCTTTAAGTGAAAAGGTACGAATGTATAGGCTAATGCGTAATATATATATATATATATATATATATATATATATATATATATATATATATATATATATGGTTTGGTACTCTCTGAAGTTTTCAAGCATCCACTGGGGGTCTTGGAACACATCCCCTGCAAATAAGGGGGCATGACTGTACTATCTATCATTGACCTATTTTATTTGGACCCTGACTTTGGTGACTTCAAAAATGGTTTACCAAGAAAAAACAGAGTGCGGGGACTTTTCATAGACGCCATACTTCCTTTCAAAAGGAGCTAAAGGTAGTGGGTAATATTTAGTCAGGTTTGACGGATTACTCAGGTAAGAATAAGGACCTGGGTAACTTTACCCACCCACCCCCCAATCATTTATACATTTTATTGGCTGGAGCCAACTAAGTTGGCTTCTTACCCGGCTAAAAGGAGCAAGCAGTAAATCCTCCTTGTCTAGGCATTTATCCGATAACCAGGCAGTCCTCGTTTGAGTGGAAAGGTACTTCAGTTTACTGAAGATAACCAAATTCGAATAGAAAGCAGGTGATCAATAGTTTGCCCTCAAGAAGAAATTTCCAAATATTTGAAAAGTCACCGTCATATCAATATTTAAACACAATCCATAATGAGTCATGTTTAAATAGGTACATCATTTATGCCACACTTGAGATATTTATCAGAAATTGTGAACAGTTCATGGTGCTGGAAAACCGGATGACAAACTGGACATGGTGTAATGCAGGAAAAGAGATGACAGGATATGAAGAAAAGGTGGGTCAAGTTCAGATGTGAAATGAAACGCCTGTGACTGCATTTCAGCACATTCAGTTGAGACTATGTGGGGGCCAGGTAAGCATTTTTACCCCTCGCTTTCATGGATTCCATAGAAACCCATGACCACAGAGCATCAAATGCTCAACACTGAATATTAAAGCCTTCTGCACACGGTTCAAAAGCTTGACATTAGTCTCCATTAACACTTAACTACATGCTTCAGCAAATAAACATCAAATTATTTCCAAGATAAACATCGGTAGGTGTTAGTTGAAAGGGAGAAAAGGGAGGCTCAAGCTTCTTCAGTTTCTTTGAAGTTTTATTTTGGTTTCAATAAAAACTCAGCTAGGCAGCTATTTGTGAACTGAGTTGGTTGAAAATTGCGACCACTTTTCCCGTCTAAGAAGGCTGAGGTGATGAGGAGAACCAAAAGAATCTGGTTTGACTATAAGGAGGGGGAAAGTCCAGTGCTGTTCTGACAAAAAAAAGAGCAACTTAAATAGAGAAGAAATAGAAAGGCACCTAGACAACAGAAAAAGTGTAATTCACACAAAAATTTCAAGTCACAAACCAAATAAGGTGTCGTGTCAAACTGCTTAGATACATCCAAGAGAATGTGACAGAGAGCTGGGAAAAGACAATAATCCCCCAAATAAGCATTTATATGATTAAGCAGACTCAACACACACATTATGCTTCGTACTAGTTTGATGACACTCTAAGTACCCTGGCTTTAGAAAGCAACATCAGAGCACACCTAGGGAGGGCCAGGATGCAGAATCCTCATTTACACCCCTCATTTCCAGAGGGCCACACCTGGAATGCCTGCGAGCTCAACAGCAGACTGAGGCAGCTTTCCTTCTTCAAGAGGAAAATTATGAACGTTGCTCATATTAAGAATAGAACTTACTCTGTGTTCTAATTCCGAAGAGCATTCCAGATGAGCAAGGAGGGTTCTTTGTGCCCCCATCAGACAGCCTTCCTGATAGCAGGCCTCCTTACAACACCTCTATGAAGAATTCTTGGCTGTTTACCACAGCCTGGGCTGGAAGATTCCATTAATGAGCCTTCAAGACATACAGAAAACTTCCAGCTTGTGAAAATTTCAGGGGAATTACACAGTAGCACAAGCAGTGTTTTCATACACAGAACTGTGATTCATTTACGTCAAGACGACCTAATGAGAATTTTTTTCTTAAGACATAGATGTAATTAAAAGTGTTCATTACTCACCAGACTTGAACTGCTCAACTTTTAGATATTAGGGTCTATGAGGACTTTAATAAAAATCTCTAATTCCTATTATTAAGACATTTCTGTTTTTATAAAACAATAAATGAAAACTAAACTCTGAGCACATGCTCTCAGGATGTATTCAGTAGCCATTTAACTCTTTAGGAGAGAACATTGACAGAAAGCCAACACTCTAATTCTCATTTATCAACCAGGAAACTAGGTTTCTAAATCGTTTGTCCAAGATCCCTACAAATGTATACATTCTTTTAAAGACATGTAAGAATAAATCATTTTTGCTTTTCTCCTCCAAGGTAGAATAATCTAGAAGATGTGTTCATTGATTCATATCGAGCAATTACTGTGGGCTACCTACTGCCTGAAGTTCTAGGAGAAACGACAGCCAAGCAGAGAGGACTCCTATGTCCAAGGCATTTCCCTGTGGGGTTGAGAAGTAATCAGTTGTCAATCAGTCATTACAGATGACAGGTCGTACAAATCAGACTAGAAGGTGAAGGCTAGAGGAATGATAAGAGATTGGTTAACAATCTTTCCAAGTGTGTTGAGAGACTTCAATTAAAAAAAAAAAGTCATTTTCAAGCATCACAGCTACCTCTGTAAGCGATTTGCAATTCAGGAGTCAAGAGAAACCATCACTTTACGGCAAAAAAGGACGAGATACGTAGGGAAATCCTATGACACAACATTAACAGCAAAATGATCTGTCAACTTTAGCACTGCATACTTACCCCAAAGAAACTCTGGAATTAACATCTTCCAAAGTAGCTTTTATCAAAATAAAGTGTTTTCTTTGTATAAGACACTCTCTTTCGTCATATGTCACATGCAATTTCAGAGTCATTTCCGGGCACCCTCAACTTGTGTTCCTAGAGATGTCTCTGGAACAAAAAGCCCCACCACTCATTCCTTGGATTCAAGAAGTGACTTCCCTAGAATAAAGATTTAAAGAATCCTGCAAACCACTGTGCACTTTTCTTGGAATCTTGAAGTCAGAAAAACAGCAATTCTTCTTGTTTCTCAAGCTGACTAGCCTGTCCGATGGCAGTGAGGCTGGCAGGAGGGAGTAACTGCGGGGACGCTGCCCCACATGGTTCTTAAGTTACTGTAAGGAAGTGCTGCTCGTGATCAAAGGATATTCTTACTGTGTTTTAAGAACTAACTATTCTTGGAAGGCTTTTCCTTCCATTTATAATCCCAAAGTACTTTGGTTTTCATGGAAATTTAAGATATGCAAATATCTTTTCTATCTAGTGATTAAGACATTAGAATTAAATGAAATCAATCCTGACTTTCACAGTCTCAAAAGTGATAGTCACATAAAATTCTTTAAATAACGGCCTGTTGAACTTGGAATATCTCACATGGCTTAGTTAAGTGCAAGAGGTGGCTCTGACAGCAGAGTAGGGAAAGGACAGAGGTAACGATTGATCCAAGTAGTTAATTTAATGACTCTCCACTAGTTAGTATCTCTAGCCCTGTTCTTTACAGACTAACACTTGTCTCGTTGTAATTACTGGCGTTCTTGTTTGCCTTCACTGACTGTAAGCTCCTTAAAAGGAAGGAAACAAGTCTTCGCATCTCCAGCTCATCCAATAAACAAACATTAATTGTGCAATATTTTAATGTGGTTTGTATTTCCCCACAATGCATTTAACAGAGTAGAAAAACCCCACAGTGTTTGCTCATTTGAACTGTTTTTAAAAAGCGTAGTCTTAGAAATAATGCTTACAAAAGCCACTAATCTTTAAATAAAGAATGAATTCATCACAAAAGCAATATTTGTACCTTTTATAACTATATAAACTTTTTTTTACTTATGACTTCAAATGAATAAGTGTACATCATGTGTGTCCAACCCAATAACAAATTTATAGAGCAGAAATAGAATAACCGTCACACAACTAAAGGGAGGTGAAATACGTCCCCACAATTCCCAAAGACTGAGGCCCATGTAGATTATCTCCTGGAGCTGAGATGTCAGAATCTAAACATCTACACCACTCATGCCACGCAGCCACAGCAACTTTTCTGCTTATATTCCCCATTTTTGAAGCCATAATGACACTTTCATCCTAGCAAGTCACATCAGAGGGTTTGGACATACATATCAAAATGTGTATCAGTCATCCAGTTACTCATTTGTGTCACAAAGTGCTGCTCAACCATTGATACCAACCATGTCATTCCAGCTAATTATGTATCCCAAGTACACCATCTACAACCTGGGCCAAGCCTTCAAAACAAAACATGAAGTTTGAAATGGCGAGTTAGGGATGCGTAATACATAAGATAAAAACAAAAAAATTTAAGTTACAAAGAGCTATCACTGTCCTTTCTATTCTGCCACTCAAATTAAATTAAACTGACATGACCTTCTGGAGTAGATGGCCCTCGCTGTGCTTTTTCTTGTCCTGATAGCTGGCTCCTTTAGATCCATATGGAAGTGCTATCCTGTATGTTGGGGGGGAGAGGCAGCAAGGAAAGGACAGGGAGCAAAAGGGGTCAAAGCTGCAGCAATGCCACTGGCTAATTCATAAACTGAATTCATTTCAAATGAGACCATTTTGAGACACGGTACTGATTCAACAATAAAAGTAGCAAGTGTTTATGGTACAAATTATGTAGATGGTATGAGAACGTCTTATGCCCCAACTCAGCTCACAGAGGTAGACAGTTAAGACCCTGCAATCACAACTATAACTATACTTTCAACATGTGAAAAAGCCTACTAAAATATATCCAGAAATGTTTTAGAATGAATAAGTTGTATCATCAGATTAGACTTACTTACTGGAACCCTGTGTTATTATTTCTTAACTACAGGTTACTTTGGAAATCAATTTCATATCATTGTAAAAACAACTACTTGTTTTAGAATAAGAATTTCATCGATAAGAATTGGCTTTAGAAAACTAGACAAATCAGGGTTCTGTGAACGATCTCAGGGTTAACTATCTTCTAATGTCTTCAAGTCTCCATTAACTCAAATTATCTCTGATAATCTTAGTTCAAACTAAGGCCAATGACACCCAGGAGTGAGACCATGAAAACTGAATACAGACCATCAGGGAGCACTTGGAAACATGGAGGGCAGGGAGCAAATCACAAATGTTGTCTTAATTGTGTTCCTCCCCCTGCCACCCCTCTCCTCCCCTACACCCTCCCAAAGAAAACACTGGGATGTTTGCGAAAGATTCATTACAAACTGGTTCCTGGATGTGAAAATAAAGCAAAGGACAACATTCTGACATGTGACTTATTTGTACAGCACAGAGTCAAGGGCCATGAAACATGCCCTTCTGTGCCCTCAGCCAGCTACTGAAAACCACAGGTTCTGTGGGAGAAACGGACATCCAGACATGCATGAAGCAAGGTCCTGGGCTGGAGTAACTCACAATTTAGAGTTAAGTGGTCACAGCACAAAACCAGGGCTAGATCCTATTTACTTTGTTAGGTTTACAATAAACCAATGTGTAAATAAAGATTTAAAGCCACAAGCTCGTCTGGGGGTCCATGCACACAACTTCACAAAGGCTTACAAAATGCTGCTCTGTAACGACCATTCTGGAGAAAACTGTCATATTCAATGTTTTGGGAGAAGGGATGAAGAATGCAAGGACAGTCATCCCAGCTTTCAGTCCCTGTGGTTTACTTCCAAAGATTCCATAGTGTCATCCTATTTGTTCCCCAAAAACAATATACAATTTTATTCTTCCTTTGAGAATGCCTTGGAAGGAAGCTTACTTAGATGCACCAGCCGTTAGTACTAATTACTCGTAATGTCTCAGGGATTTAGAACAATTACTACCAAGGTTACTGCCTGGAAACAGAATAATTACACTAATTGGAGTTCATCAGATATTCATCTTCATCGTTAGCACCACTGATAAGGTGAAATTTACTGTCCATAAATGGAAGTCACCTCAGCTGCCAAAGGTGACTTTCAAGACACGTGCCCTCCATGACTATAATGTACAGTAGGCAACCTTTGGCACTGAACAAATGTGGAGGGCTTAGTATGTACCAGAACTGTTAAGGGTCAACAAAACGGATACATCCCTGCCTCCTGGGTCATTTCATCAAGAGACATTAAATAATCACATCAATTTTTAATACATGCAGAGACGAAAATGGCAAGTGCTACAAGAAGTGTGGGGACAGTCAGGAAAGGCGTGTCTGAGAAAGTGGCACGTAAGCTGAGGAATATTTGGACAGTGAGAAAAAGAATATTCCAGACAGAAGGAACAGTAGGAAAGAGCTTGGAGCACTGGGGAGAACTGAAAGGTGGGTCATGTGGCTGGAGAACAGAGAGTAGGTGAGTGTGAGGGTGAAAGCAGGCTGAAGAGGAAAACAGAAGGTGACTGCAGGAACTTGCAGATCAGCGAAGGATTCTGGTATTTTAGTCTAAGTGTACCTGAAAGTCCTGCTATAAAGCCTTAGGCACAGGAATGCACAGATTTAGAAGAGTACTAGGGCAATAACCAAAGACAGGGCTGGAAGCTTCGACGAGGTTCATGGCTTAGAGCAGTGAATGAAGGGAAGCAGTTTGCTGCCCCACAATATGCCTCTTTGGGGATGTTGGTTATTTGGGGCTGGTTAATTTTAAGAAACCTCAGACACGGGAGAAGCTCTGAAAACCAAGTAGAAGTTATCCTTTGTAAAAGGATATTTACATTTGTGAGGGCAATCTCCGTTTGTGAAGAATTAGCTTATCTTGAGTAAATTAAGATAGAGGGATCACCCTCTCCGTACCTGGAAGAGAGGGTAACTCTAAATCTCTAGAAATCCTTGGCAACGGAGAAGGCATGGACTTAAATCTGAGTAACAATTACCTGTGCTTTTCTTGGTCACCTCCCATAACTGACTCTCCACTCACTGCTTTTGTCTTTAGCTGAAGGTGGTATTTAAGGTGATGGCTTCTGCCATGTTGGCAAGTTTCTCAGTGTTCCTGGGTCTCTCCCATGTGTACATGAGATATACGTGTTATTAAACTTTAATTTTAATCTGTCTCGAGTCAATTTGATTGTTCGACCAGCCAAAAGAATCTTGAAAGATAGAGGGAAATATTTTCTCCCCAACAAGGGAAATGGACGGATGTGTGAGATAATTACAAGGTACAGTCTATACAGCTTTGTTACCAGGAAGAGGCCAGCTTTCTGGAATGAACGGAAGTTGCTACTGACCAAGAAAGTGAGCACGAAAAGAGGACCATGGACATTGGCTTGAAAAGAGATGCTGTAGAAATTAGAGATAAAACATTAACTCACATCACGTTACATGCAAAAAATATAGCACTGAATTTTTCTTTTCTTTTTTTAATGAAAGATATTAAACAGCACCAACTTTCAATTGTTGTAGGGCCAGTAGTTTATCTGGTCAAATTGAATTGTTATATTCAATTAAACTGTGGATTAATGAGGTAGTGTTTTTCGGGCCATAGTTCACAGTGTTACATGACTTGAAATTTGAAACAGAAAGCAATGATTGCATCACTTGAGAGGGCACCCTCAAAAGTTGTAAATTGCTTTTTTAAAGAGTCTTTCAAAACTGTTGAATGTAGACATACCCACATCCGCATTTGCTGAGAATGCCCCTCAAAGAATCCCTTAAGTATCACTATTTGTTTTATTGCTTGGAAAGGCCCAAAAATCCATTAGCCTTCACTTTTGTAGTCAAAGACTTCAAGACTTCGTATGATTCCTGACACTTCTTACTTCCTGCTCCCCAGTGTCCCATTGTGTAGAAACCTAGCAAAACTCCAGCCATGCTCCCCACACTTGCAGTTGTTAAAGCCTCTATCTTTTAATGCCTTCAAGTCTCCACCCAATAAAACTTGCCCCACAGTAATATTTGGTATGGAGAATCCCTACCAATAAGCAGGGATACCAGAATAGGATTTTTAAACTGGCCTGCACTTCTGGTCAATTCTTCCATCCAGAATAGGAAGGGTCTTTACCATTGTCACTTGGTTGGAGATTTTTAAATGGGTTACCTCGGAATAACTCTATTTTAATTCACTCAAGACAAGCTAACTCTTTACACTGGATGCACTAGGTAAATTCTTTTCTTTTATTCACTCTCTTGTAATACTTGAGTATATAAATAACCTAATGGAAAAGCTTTCAGGCAGAGGAAAAACAGGATAATATACAATATAGTCCTAGAATGAAAAATAGGTTTCACTATGTGTTAATGCGTATTGATTGGTTGAGGATCCTGAGGCCTCTTTCATGTACGCATTCATCACGTGCACAGCAGAGGGAATGGCATCTGCACACACTATGCCACCCCCAGGACAATGGGGCCACAGAAACATAGCTTTGAATCCCACACCAGCCTCTACCTTTTCTAGCACTGTGAACCTTCAGGAAATTAACTTCTCTGTATCTCATGTGTCAGATGAGGACACGTGTCCTGGTCCCACATGGGCCAGTGAGGATTACACCAGGGGCTCAAGTACTTCTGAGTCTCCCCGCTCCCTTCTTGAGGGCAGGAACAAATGAAGCAGCGTTTTGCACAGGAGTTTCAAATTGTTCTTCACGGTAAATAAACCACCTTTCTTGGCCTGCAACAGGAGTTGTTATCAGCTGAGTTATATCACCCCAAAGTTCATCTGTTGAAGCCCTAAGCTCCAGGACCTCAACTTGTGGCTGCATTTGGAGAGAGGGCCTTGAAAGAGATGATTAAGTTAAAACGAGGCCATTGGGGTGAGCCTTAATCCAACAGCATGGGTGTCCATACACAAAAGAGATTAGGACACACCAAATGTAGCAGGAATGCAAGCACACAGAAGCAAGACGACGGGAGGACAGAGCAAGATGGCAGCCATCTGCAAGCCAAGGAGAGACCTCAGAAGAAATCGAATCTATCAACACATTGATTTTGGACATCTAGCTTCCATAACTATGAGAAAATCAATGTCTGTTGTCTAAGCCACCCAGGCTGTGGCATTTTGCTATGGCAGACAGAGCAGGAACAAAGCGCAGTGTCTTCCACCACTTCCATGGCTCACCCCCTCTACCCCGTCCCTTCCTCTTCTCATATCACAGTCACCTGCGGCTCCTTTCCGCCCATGCAAACAGTAGGAGGAGGGAGCAGTCGGGGTCAGAAACAAGAAGTAATGAACTGCTGATCCAGAACAATGTAACTTTGCTTCCTGTATTGTACTTACCAGAAACCCTGCCCACACAGGGGGAATAGGTCATTCCGGGGACTAGAGAGGAATGGTGTTCAGCTCTCTCCATCTAGAAACATGGCTGCAACATTACCATGCTGAACTTCCCTCTAGAACAGCTATTTCCTCATCAGAAAGAAGGGTGTTTTTTAAAACCTCAATATTTAGTTAAGAAATGCTGTTGCTCACAAATGCCTCTCCCTCTGTCTCGTTTGGACTGTTTAATCAGGTAGGAAGGTAGTTAAATGTGTTATCAGAATCCAGTTTAAATGGAAATGCATCCCCGGCCAATTAAACCTCACACTAACCACAGCGCATATCAGTGCTCTGAAACATTCGTTCTCTTAGAAATGTCCTCTACCAAGTAAACTATGCAAACAATTGCCAACATGTCAGGACCTGCTGGTTTGCTACGCTGCATGCTGGTAATGTTAACAACTGTCTAAATACCACAGGAGTTTAGGTTTGGGTTTTGGTTTTTAGATCTATCTCCCCCAGTTCACATCCTCTTCCAACAGGAATCATACCCAGCTCAAAACTGGCGTGAGTTTTTTTCACTCCCCTTAGAAATAGCAGTAACTTTTTTTTTTTTTTTTTTTTTGCAGTATGACATAATTCTGGACTGCTATGCCCTTTGTCTCATATGTTTGGCTATCTCACTACAGAAATGACAATGGATGCTCCTGTGGTAGTTAGTATGCATAGCCAATGGGATCAATATAAGAAAGAGACCCACAAGTAGGGTCTACTGGTCTAAAGAAGGCAAGTGAAAGGGGTAGCATGAACACAGTTGTGCTAATTTGCCAGCTGCTCCCTCTAATCACCATTTCTTCTCCCCTTAACGTTGTAGTACTTGTTGCTGGAAGCAAGGAGATAGCCAAAAAATGTGTTACTGTTGACAGCATTAAAGTTTAAAGTACAACAAAGTGATATTTTTTAAGCAGAAAGGACTAACGAAGATAGTTATATGGGTGAGGGGGAGAGATGTGAAGACTGCTGACATTTAAATTCATTTTTTTGTTAAACTCACTTTTCTGTTGTATTCTCTGCACTCAGAGTTTGTAGTAAATTAAACCTAATATCTTAGAAATATTAATAGAATGGCTTACCCATTGAGAGCGCATTGCATTTGAAACTACAAGTCTTACCTTAGTGAAATCATGTGTTATAATTCCATTGTGTAGTTACTTCTCGCTGCATTGTGGCCCGTTGAGGTCTCCTAGGACAACCGCTCACCCAGGAAACTTTAGCACAGCTGAAATCAAAGCTAAGCTTTCTGGATGGTGGAAACAAAACCAGTTTGAACAGAAAGGGCAGAGGTGAATGGAGTGAGCTATTAATGTTTGTGTCTCTTACACCAGTGAAACCTTCAATGACACTTTTCATTCGTCAACCATTGGACTGCATGAGGTAGAAGAATCACCTCCAGATGTGAGTCACATGAAGAAACATACACCTGGGAAACCATTATCAATCTTGTCTTAACAACCTTTGGGAGAGTATTGGGAGAAATACTTGTTGCTATTTGGAAACCAAACACTGAAAGTTCTAGAATCAGGTTTCTAAAGTCCACCTGGGTGAGCCCTGGGAATTCAAAGCCTGAGGTGTCTACAAAAGAGCACCAGGGCTACTGAGGAAATGCTCTTGCCACAGGAAACCTCCTGTCAACAGGGTGGTCACCAAGGCTGGGTGATCACAAGAAGACCCAGCAACTACCTGTCACCACAATTGTTAACTGAGATCCTTTCTTCTTTCCTTAGGAAAATAAGTCCTTCAGAGAATATTCCAGAACACCTAGTTTAACCATACAATGTATATAGCAAATACTCAAGTGGTCACATAACCTCACCCTACCTTCTTGATGAAATGCAGGATAAAGGAAGGGAGAAAGTCACCTCTAATCTCCTGTAAATCACCAATTTCTCTAGATTTTCCTTTTCCCCAATCATCTTAAATATGACTAAGGCAAATACAGAAGCTGTTTATCCTCTATTGAAACAGCTAAGAACATTTGTAAAGGTCAAAGACAGCAAATATACCCTTCCAGTTTCCAAGACAAGCTCAGAGAAGCTTAAGACAGTACTTTGCAAAGACTCAACAATTCTGAGAACCTTCTTATATGCACCCTGAAGAAACAGGGATGTCCTCACAGCTACTAGATGGTTGCTGATGTTTCCCTTTTCTTTTTTTAAGAGGAGTAAAGATTTTTATTAAAGCGAAAGTACAGCTCTCTTGTGAGAGGGGATACCCGAAATTGGAACGCCCCTGTTTTCCCTTTTGATATACCATTTCCCTAATTAGATCTTGTCACAATTAAACTTAGCTATTATATTAGCCTAGGTGGTCATGGTGTTTTGAAGGGCTGTCAACGGGTAAATGATAGGAGTCTTCAAAATCACTTTGCCAAGCAATCCAGGAAACTTATTTAGAATGTTCAACCAGGAAAAAATATTCTCTCACATCTATTTCTTTATAAACTTTAAAAAGAGGTTCTGATTTGGGCTTATTTTAGGGAGATATCCTTTTCTGAACCTGCAAAACTATAATAATTAACAGCATTATAGAAACGGAAGTCACATGTTTATTGCAGATTCCCTGGGGGGGGGGGGGAATGTAAATTCATTAAAACTTATTCTCCACTATTAAAATGTCTAAATAGATCATTTTAAATATGAAATTAAAATTGTGTCTCATCTACGACTGTCACAGTTTCACCAAATACAAGTGTAAACAGTTAACACTGTTAAAATCAGTTTCAAACATCTGAATGTTAAGTTTTGCAAAGTGTTTTAACAACTTGTACCTAAGTTCCATATTTTAATGACAACTTCAGCAACTTAGAGCTCTTTTGAATCCTCTAAACTGGCCCAAATACTGTAAATGATAATCCTAAAGAAAAGAGATTGAACCTCATGTTTCATGCAGCTCTCAAACCAATAAGCCAGACAGATAACGCTAGTAATCCATATAAAAGCTCAAGTCCATCCATCACCTCTCCACAATACTGCATGCTGGATTTTCCAGGAGTTTCCTGAGCATTTCTAGGGCACAATGCCCAATTGTTCCACTCACTCCATAGCCCCCAAATTAGTCTAAAACCAACTGACTTTCTTTTCAAATGTGTAACTTCTACCCACAGCCCCCCAACTTTGTACCACTGTTCGTTTTAGGAGGAAAACAAAGATGACACTAAAATTTAGTTTTATGAGTATTGTAGTACATGCCACAAATTCTTTGGCTTGTGGAGGAAATCATGTGCCTATAATGTAAGAAGCAGAGAGATAAGCCGAGGCGGGAATGGCACATAGGTAAAGCAGTAACAGGTAGCACCTGGAGACAGGGGACACAGCAGCGTGTGAAAGGCAGAAGATGGAACAGAGGGTAGCAGGGAGGGACACAAAATCAGATTTGGATTTTCAAAAAAATGGTAGGACTTTTTTTTTTTTTTTTGAAGTAGCAGACAGTGAGTAAAAGTTTGACTCAATTACACAGAAGGGAGGGACACGTAGGAGGAAGCTTTATTGGGAAATCACCTGGGTTTCCACTCAGCCAGCTAATGGGACCTTGAGCAAGCGGAGAATTTTCCTAAAAATCCTTTTGAGCTCCAAAATACATGTTTTAGTCATGAGCTTTCGAACCTTTTGTTATGCTGACACAAGTATTTACAAGGACTCAGGTTGTAGTTCGGATAGTATTTAAAACAGCCACGAGTTTTTTTGTGACTCCTGCATGGAAGCAGAATGAAAACTGGTTAACAGGACTTGGTTCAGTTCTATCAGGCAACCCTAACTATACAGCTGGAGGGGGCGCTGACTAGTATCTGATTAGTATCTGAAAGTAGAATTACAGGTAAGGTATCTGAGTTAACTACCTCCTCCACCTGTGAAGTATAATGAGGAAAGAGAAGGTGGCCAACCAAACCCACCAAATTCATCCACCGTCCTTTTAAGAGCGGCCATCATCAGCATACTAGAAAAGGCGTGACTCGAGGATACTAGTCCATGGTCACTATGACAAGGAGCACTTCTAATCTATGTCACTTAATGTATTTACTGATTAAATGTGTATTCCATGCAGCTCTTCTGTGATACATCATGTTTCATTGAAGAACTTAGTATGGGTCTCTCTACATCACTATTGAAGGTGTTAGTATGTTAGAAGGTTATCCATTTTTATCCTCCAGTCTCCATGCCGCATAAGGTAAAATGGCCAAGGCGAGTGGGAAGCCCAGTGTACGCAGCACTGTGGAGGGGAGGGACCATCAGACATACGCTTGAATTCTATCACTTTCTAGTAGCTCTAGAATCTTATGCCCATTATTTAATGCTGTTTTTCATCTGTTCACAGGTAAAATGCATCTAATAATTTGCTTGAGAGAATAAAATTCGAGCATATAACATACAATAAATAGTCAACAAATGTCCAGTTCCATCCCTTAACTGTTCCAGATTAAAAAAAAAAAAAAAAAAAAAAAAAAAAAACCACCTCTGTGCTGGAGGAAAGTTTTTAAAAAAGATACAACTACCATATCCAAAACCTCTTGCCTACAGTGAATAACTGACAAAGTAAAATAATCTCCCTCCTAATCCATACGATTCAAAACATGCTTAAATAAACTATTAAAAAATGATTTAACCAAAATGATAATGACTTTAACCTTCACTCAATAGCAAAAACCGGGTGTCCAGAAGGCCAAAAACCAATCACCTGGGCAGAATTAATGGCCTGACAGGTTGGAACTGATTGGAGGATGTACCCATCCCAAATATCTGGAATTCCCAAGCACTTTTTTGTTTCTAAGGACACAGTGACTAAGGTCTCCATGCGGATAATTACTTTCAAAGATTTTTGTCAACAGATGACAACACCTTTACATTCCTGCATAATACAAGCATCAGTTTTATTCCTGGAATGGGGGTGACAGCAACTTGGGAAAGGGGAAAGGGAATATACCATGTGCGTCCTTGGAATTTGAAGCATCTCAGTTGGTTTATATCAATCTTAGTACTACTAATGAGACACTCCTTTCAAATGCTAATGCTACACCTTGATTGGGGACACAACAAAGCCAACCGAGTTCTTCAGGAATCTGAATGCATTATATCTATCCCCAAGGTCATACAATGAGCCTTTCTCTGAAGGTCTTTAATTTTCCGGTACTTTCACTTTTTTTTTCATTTTAACAGCAATTCAGTAAGGAGGCTGGGGTTGTCTTCACCTACCCACTTTAGACTTTTGAAACTAGGACAAGTGTTCTGGCAACAAATTCAAGGTGTCATAGCTACACCTGGAGGATTTTTCTAAACCACAAACTTCAATATCCTACGAACTACTCTTCAAGGCACCACCATGACCAGTCTGGCAATCTGACCTCTCTGAAATAAGCATATGAACAGCTACAGACTTAGAGGATGAAGTAAAGAAAGCTGGGCCTCTCACCACTTTACGGTGAATGTGCTAAGTAAAGGTGCAAAGAATATTTATGAGGCATTGTCCTAAGGGCTGGAGGATTTTACTTAATGCATATAATAACTCTGTATTGTAACCTCCATTTTACTAATGGGGTTTGAAGCACAGAGAAGGTAAGTAATTGGCCAAAATTCACACAGCTAGAAAATGGCTGAGACAAGATTCTTGACCCAGTGAATCTGGCTCCAGAGTCCAATTCCACCTCACCTCGCCTTCCTAACCAGCATTCTAAATACCACACTCCCTCACAAGGTACAATGGCTGAAATATACATTTCACAGAGAAGTCCAAAAAACAAACCCATGAAGCCCAGCCCTTCCTCCCTCAACCAAAATGAACAACCACAACAAAAAAAATCAATTCAAAAACAAGGTCATAAAATATTTAAGTGATAAGGGGGAAATACTGTGTAAACGCGTTGCTCTCCCCACTGCACACCATTTTCCTATATTATCTTGAAATGTTTCCTTATGCCTTGTACCCGCTGTGCTTGCAGATGGTTTCTATTTCTCAATCTCTGAAGCTTTCAGGAATTTATTCCTAGACTTTGAAGCTTGCTCAATGGCAACCTCCCCACACTGATGGCCTTGACTAGTCAAAAAAAATCTGCTTTCCCTGTGTTTGTTCAAAACTCTGTTGCCTGTGGAAAGCTTGATTTTTTTTAAGTTACTTAAATCCTTAGGGTTCAGAAAAAGGAACACACACTCTGAGACACTCTCGGCATCCCCTTTCATCCAATTTCTGACTTCCAGAGGGAAAAACAGAATGCTGTTTAATCACAAGGCTCCTTGGGCTTGCGCCTTCTCAAAACTGCAATTAAACTATTCTGGTAAGAATTTGGCTCTATATGATTGTCTTCTACGTTTCTTAAGGTTCACTGGACAATTTTTCTCATGTGACACTTACCTAGATGTCTGTCTTAATAGCTGTGGAAGGAATGGCGTTTAACAAAAACCTTCCTTTGGCAGGCTGGGAACTTCCGTGGTTTTAAAATCACTCCAGTATTTTTTTCAAAAGAATGTAAATGCCATCTCTTGTGTTACATAAGCAGCCATGGGGAATTCAATGAGGGTGGCCATCCTGGTTTCACTCAATCCACTTTGGGGCAAATTCTCATACAGTATCTCAGAATTTCAAATACATAAATCCATAAGGACAGAAATTAGGAATTATGATATTTGAGCATCTTTGAGAATGAGATATCCAATTTCTGACTAAATATACCCAAAACTCTCAGATCTTGATTATTAGCATGAAACAAAAACACAGCTCAATATGTGGATTTCAGTTAGTGGTGTCAATCACACTCTGTGTGTTGAAATGCAGACTGAGAGGTTCTGGAGCCCCTAAGAGCCAGCATTGTACTTATGTACTTTTTACACATATACGTGGTCCTTATTATAGCCTGAAAGTAGGAATAATTATCCCAGTTTTATAACTGAAGAAAGTGAAATCCAGAGAGGTTTGAAATAATTTGCCCAAAGTCGCCTAGCCAGTGCCTCGGGTTTTTCCAAATCCAGTTTCTTTCCACTATACCCTAGGACACCTCCAAAAAAATCTCCCCAAAACACATCAAGTGTACTCTTTTAAAAAAATCTGACTATTTACAAACTCAAAGTCATTTCCTGATATGTATCCACCATAATTAAGCCAAAGAGTAAAGTTCATGTTGCACTGGGTTATCTTAAGCCTTAAGAGACAGAATAAATGGAAATGATCCAGTAAATTGAGAAAACTTGATAAAATGAAGAAGTTTCCACATCATTTCCCCAAGAACTTCAATTTGTGTATATACACAGGAGTTTTCCTCAGTGGTTACCTGGTTTCTAGTTTATCAGCGAAGACAATCATTAAGATGTTAATCTTTTGATAAAGAAGGCGTAAACCTGAGTAGGTAAAAACTACATATAAGAAAAACAAAAGCCTAAACAAACCAAAGCACTTCTTTCAACAGAACCAGACACCAAAAGCAGTTGTTTTTAACAAATAATAGTTGACAGGGCTTTTGGGGGATATTTTCCAAAACAAAAATTTCCACATATCACAAAAAAAAGACAAAACAATTTTATAAATCCTTTATTTAGATAGCATTGTTTATTATAGCTTTTAATGTTCAGTGGTGCTTAATGTGAGTTTTGAAGCCTATAAATGAACATCTTGATTTAAGATACACAATGCAACCCATTTGTTTTAGGAGTATACTGGTAGAAATCTGAAGTAAACTTCTTAGTAGACTAGCTAGGCTCTCTCCCTTTTATAATACAAACATATTTAGAAAGAAAATGCATTATTTTCCGAAGACCAATAAGAAGCACGTATAAAATATTCTATACCAACTAGTTTACTTTTATGAGTAAAATTTTATTTTATAGCATGATTGCATACATACACATATATGTGTACATATATAAATGGTTTTGGGTTTTGCAATTTTTTACAAAACCGCAACGAAAAACAAAAACATCTATTTTATAGAGATCAAATATCCCCCAAATGTTTAAGTTTTTCAAACTCCACTTATCTTGACCATGGCTTAATGGAATGAAAATGGTTTAAATTGTTCTTAATGTGAATTTTTTAAAAAAACACAAAAACTAAAGAGACAACAAATCATATCTTACACTATAATATGGTTTGTTCTGGTAAATCCAGGAAGATAGACTAAAGTCGCCTCCAAGGACAGGTAGCTAAAGCCCTTTGAGCTGAGCTCTTCCATTGGACATTTTAATTTGAGTGATTAGGGGATGGGGGGAGTTCTCTTCCACATGCCACAACGAAAGCATAAGCATCAGTTAAGGACAAAAATACCACCGTCCATATAGTCACCTTTGATGCATTTTTTCAAAAGGCCCAATTAGCTCCGTTTCTCCACCTGCTAAGTCTTGACAAAAAGCTAGCTAGCTCAAAGAATAAGGTAACTGATCTTTTTTATTCTTATTCCATTTAAAAACTATCATGCTCAAAATCCTAAGACTCATTGAATTGGGAGTATATTGGGATATATTTGTTATTGAATTTGGTCTATATTCCATCCAGCTCACCTCTCCCTCAAAAACACAACCTACAGAAAAAGAAAAAAGAAAAAATACTACACATATCCCTCTAAACCATAATAAAACACTCAACACTAAGGAATAGTGAGGGTACCAGGCAGCTACCGTACCAAGTATAGGCCCTGACATACAAAGTTCAAGTTTTTATTAAAAGGAACAAAAGAGATGATTTCCATTTTCCTGCCACGTGTTGTCCTATCAGGCTGTACCAAGAATACTTAAGTATAAAATTCTTTTAAGCATATGTACCATTGCAAAAACATAATATTTAGCTCCTATTTTATATACGCAATGTCTCCTTTTGGACAGTAAAACAAAGTAGCCCAAGAAGAAATCTACAAAGCTATAATCTGGATAATACATTATTGGAAAGAAAATCAGCTATCAAAGGTATATGCATCATGGCTTCTGTTAGATATAGCAAAAAAAAAAAAAGGAAGCGTGATGAACTTAACCATATTCACCCCAGCAACCCTAACTGCCTTCTTCCTCCCCCAAGAGTGGCTTTCCATCTCCATGGGGTTCGCCTGGATTTCTAATGAAACAATGAGGTAGGAATCAAGAGAAAAATAAAGGAGTTAGGATCCTGACAAGGTAACCATTTTCTCTATTCTGGGTTTTGTAGGCCATCTTGTTCCTATAAACGCCAAGATGTCTCAATTTTTCCCAAGTAGTGACACTAGGGGCAATACCCACTGTCCGTTTGGAGACTAATGTCCCTTAATCAAATGACCAGCAGCAAAAATCTGTCAAACAGTTAATTAATGCAAATTAGGAGAGTCACCATCACTGCAGTGCAATATGTTACTGGAAACAGAACAATGGATAGTACAAGAAAGGAAAATAACAGTGTTCGATTAAAAAATATTTAATTCACAATTTGTCCTCATTATAACGGCAAATCTTATTTTTCATCAATTGAATCACTAAGAAAGCAAAGGATGACAGATGGCCTAATAAAGAAGAAACATACACATGGGATGGGGAGAGAGGACTGTCATTTGCGCCCAAGGGTTTCACGCAACATTTAGGGCAAACGCCTTTGTTCCTCGGCCTCGGAAGAGAGAGTGGGTGGGTGGGTGATGGAGAGATCAGCCCCGGCTGCTCGGCCCTCCACACCCTGCTCTGTGGCGCATGCGCGAGGCCAAGACAAAGGAATAGGTAATTACAGTCCCGATTCATTCATTTTGTCCGCAGTACTGGGGATCTGTTAGCCCTGGCTGTACTCCCGGAGGGAGGGTGGGGAGTGTGGGGTGCTGGTCACACCCCTATAGTAGGAAGACCATCTCGATGCTAGTGTTTCATTTTAATCGGCCACGTATGTGCTACTGGCCTCGCGGGAGACCGAGGTGTGTCAACCATGCTCAAGGTACTAAAAATGCACCCATGTGCGCTGTGCTAATTTCAGCAGGGTGAAAATTACACAAGCAAAGGCTGTCCACGGAGTTTGTTTCAAGGCAGAAATATCTCTGGGGAAGCAGATAAGGAGCCCAGCCAAGCGTTCGATGAATATTCATGAAAAGAATGCGGTTTGTAGCCGCGCATTGTGTGCACGACCGGATCCAGGGATTCTGCAATTTATATTTTTCGGGATGGAAGGGACTGGAACCGCGTGTCAGGTTTCAGCGTTAATGCTTTACTCAAAATCTGCTAAACCTCAAACATTCGCTCACAGCCGGGCTGGGCCGTCAGGGACCGCGCGCTGTCAGGTTCAAACTCACACTCTCCCGGCCAGGACCGCGGGTGTAGGCGCCCAGTGCATTCTCTGAACCGAAGACTCCAAAAACTCAGATGTTCAGAGGTGGCCCGTGGGTTAGTGGGAAGGCAATTCAGCCACGTCCGAGGCTGGCTGTTCCATCAACTCAGAGGTGCTTCTGGAGGCACGTTGTCATGGGAATCTCGCATTCCTTGGCCACCCCAAGCCAAGATTCAGGAGTCCCACGGGTGGAGGAAACCCATTTGCTAATCCAAAAACCACCTCCTTCCTCTGATCAGACCAGATTCCGCGTATTCCCTCTCCCCTAATCCCACCCCACCCCACCCCCACCCCCACCCTCCATCTTCGGCTGCTGCGCCCCTCGCACCAAACGCTTTCTTCCCCGCAGTGGAAGGTTCCGATGACAGATACGCTCCCTTCAGCCCCACAAAACCGTCCCTTTGGGACTCAGTGCACTCAAAGGGCTTCGCATTAGGCAATTTCCTCAACTATCACCTTCTCTCCCGCTTCGCACCCACCCCCAACTCGGTTTATCGAACTCGCCATCCCTCCATCCTCCCCACCCGGCGAGTAGCTGAAGCCACCCACTTCGGGGGCTCCCAATCACCCCAGATCCCAGAAGTGCGACGGAGCCCTGGTGGAAGGACCCCACGCCCGGCGCCGTCTAATCATACCCTGCACTTCCACCCACCCACACCCACCCGGCTGCAGCGCGGAGAGAGAAGGGCGGGCCTGGGGAGCGGGGCGCGGTGCGGTGGAGTAACGGAGGCCCCCGGGGTTGCGGGCGCCCCAGGTCCGCGCCTCCTTACCGGCTCTGGGTGCCTGCGCCGCCCCTAGGTGAACGCGGTGCCGCCGAGGGGCCCGGGTCGCTGGTGTCGTCCGGCCTGGCGTCTGGCCCCTGGAGGAGGCTCTTTCTCCGGCTCGACGGCGGAACCCGGAGCGAGGAGCGACTTGGAGCGCTGCCGCCGCCGCCGTTGCCGCTGCCGCTACTGCCGCGGCGGCTGCAGCCTCTGCTTTCCTGCGCTCGCGCTCCCCCTCCCCTTCCTGCCCAGCGCCCTCCCCCGCCGCGTCCGCCCGCCCAGCCTCCCTCCTCCTGCTACCCCGCCCTCCTCCCTCCCTCTTTCCCCTCCATCCCGGTGCCCCGCCCTCCTCCATCCCTGTGCGCTCCTGACGTCCCTCCCCTCCATTCCAATCCCCCCACCTCCCTTTTCCATCCCTGTGGACCCCCTTCCCCGCCCCTCCATCCCTGTGCCCCTCCTGCTTCTCTTCATCTGCCCTCCATGCGGGTTTCCCACTCGCACCCTCTCTCCCCTGCACTCCTCTGGATTCTGGTGCCCCCCGCCCCTTTTCCCCTCCCCCACCACTCCAGCGCTGCCCTGGGTCTCTCTCTCTCTCTCTCCTCTCGCTCTCGCTCTCTCTATCTCGCTCTCTCTCTCTCTCTCTCTCATAACAAGTACTCGGGCTCTCGCTCAGACTTAAGGGGATGCCTACAAGTGATGAATGACGCCCCCTGCCACCTGCTACCCTCCTCAGCACCCAAATACCTTTCGCTCGCTACTTCCGGCTGAGATTCCTATACGCCCGCAGGCAGTGAGGCTGGGGGTGACCTGGGGGTTCCCCCTTAGCCTCTAAGGACGGATGTCCGAGGGGTTGAGGGTGGCCTCCAAACAACAGGCATGTCCCGGAGGCGCCGGGCGGACGAGGCGCGCTGGCCTGAGCCGGGAAGGCTGCGGCTTCTAACGAGCGCCACCGCTAAGGTCCAGCTGGAGGGGCGGGCGCGACGCCCTGCGAGGATGCTCTCTGGACTTGGGAGAGGAAGAAGGGAAGACACGAGCCCGAGGAATGGAACCGTCGGGTTGTTTGTTTGTCTTTTGTGTCTGTGCTTTCATGGAGGCCATCAGTTCTCGGAAGACTGGGGTAGCCGAGGCAACCCGCACAGAAGAGCACAAGTTAAAGCCGGGGCCAACCGCGGTGTGTCGGGGAGTCCTGGGGGGCTGCCGCTTTGTCTAATACCGGGATACAACATAACCACCAGGGCAGGGAGGTATGCTCACGGTGCTTATCTTTTGGCATGAAGCAAATGCAAAAGAACATAACATGACGTCGTTTACAACGGTCGCTCTTTCTTTAGCCAAAAGCGATTTTACCTTCCCGCAAAACCAGTCTGAACCTTTGGAACTTTTATTTGCGGTATTTTGGCGCCCTCTGGCTGTGTTTGGGTTGCTTTTATGCTCGCCTATATCCCAGCAAGGAAAAAGATCGAGTTGCAGGTTTTTTTCCTCATGGGTGGATCTGCCTTCCTGACCTAGGCGTCGATTCTACTCGGGCAAAATTGTCTTCCAAAATCCTGGTGACAAAATGTAACCATGTTTAGGGGGGCAGTCGCCAAAGGCAAGTGCATCCGCATTCAACTGGGGAAAGGTAAGTCCATTTTCGATTACTAGGAAAAAAAAAAAACTTATCCGAACTTAACTACATTTAAATTAAGCGGGGTGGCCATGTCATCCCAGAGCTACGCCAGAGGTTTTGCTGTGGAAACACTTGTGTACCCTACTGAACAGGAATTTAAAGTTTATATGCGGCCACACCAAATTAGACAAATGCATGCAAGCTGGAAATGTTCACCATTTAACCAAAGAGCAGTAAGAAAAAAGTGGGGGCTTTGTTTGTTCTTTTTCTTTTTTTTTTTTCTTTTCCCTTTTGCCATTTAAATAAAACAAGTACATGTGGCACAAGAACACGGAAGCAAATTATAACTAGGGTTGCCTTCAAAGCATTTTATTTATTTGGACATAAATATTTATTCAGTGATTTATATGTCCAGTGTGCCCCACATTCCAGCACACTGTCTATGAGGCTAGATGCAGGGTTTCTCAGCCTCCTGTTTGGGGCTGCTAATTTTGTTGGGGGGCAGGCTGTCCTGTGCACTGGGACGTTTAGCATTATTGCTGACCTCTACACACTAGTTACCAGTAATACACACTCACACACAAACCACCACCACCATCATAGACATTTCACCAGTTGTGACAACCAAAAATGTCTCCAGACATTGCTAAATGTCCCCTGGGAGGCAAAATCACTCCAGGTCGAAAATTACTTGGCTATAAAACTTTAAATCATTGTGAGCAAGTCTCAACATTTTTACCCTATCGAAATAGTGGGCATTTGCAAATTTATGCCCAAGACATTTGTTGAGTGTGTTTGTTAGGGTATCAGAATAGTTATTTCATTTAGCACTCAGTTTTTAGCCCTGTGGTCTTCTAGGCATGAAAATTATCTTAAAATTAATAAGTACTCATACATGATAAGCCCCTGGATGTTATGTTCTGTTTTCTCTTTTTCCAATTAAAAAAACAACAACAACGGCAACAACATAAAAATTAATGTTTGGTACCTTCAGTGCTTCTGGGTAAATTTTCATGATAGGGAAAACAAGCCTTTCAAAGGTGTGACTGGACTACAGATCACAGGTTACCATAGAAACAGGAGGCAAAAGCTTCTACCAATGAGACTGCGGGTCTTCTCAATTTTGTTTTTCCATCAGGTGTTTTAAGGCATTCTTTAATGAAATAATGATGTAACTGGCTGACAATGCTATTAACCTGAAGAATGGAAGCTTTTCCAGAATTTATAGACACGTATCCAGTGGTAGTCAATATGTTACTATGTAAAGTCCAATTTGGTGATGTTTTTAGTGGTTCATCTCACATTTTTAAAGTGTGTGCTCCTGAAAAAAAATCTTGAAACACACACTTGGGGAATGAATGGAGAAGCATTTGAAGCTCTGGAATTTAGAAAATTGTTACCATTAACTATTGTGGATGTCACTAGCTATTTAGATTATAGACTAACGGACGGGGGAGCCTATGTTAAAGGTGTGATTTATGACCAATTTAATTACCTCTCAACATTATACTCATGAAAATAAAAACTGTTTTACTCTACAAATGAAATAAATATATTTTTAATAAGCAAAGCTGGATTGCCTGGGTTGTAAAATGAATTCCTTTGTCATTTTCAATTGCTTATATAATTTGTGCCAGTGAAACATAACCTGCATTATGAACATATTTATCAAAAGGATAAATTATTCTGTGACTACTGATTTCTGCTAAAGTATTTGCCATAGAATTACTTGTAATATCATGGACTCATCATCACCTAAATTACTAGTCAGTTTATAAAAATTTCAGTGTGTGTTCACCTTTTTGAATTGTATCTGTTTTGTCAATTGAAATGTCTACAGTAATTATATAGACCTCATTTCACCTCCAAACCTCACCCACGACTCCCCTCTCCGTGCCTCCCATACCATCTACCAAGTCCCGGTGTCTTCCTCAGTTGCCCATCCTTTCCTCCTAAATAGTTCAAAGAGAATGAAAGTCCCAAAGAAAATATGTCGACCAACATGAATGAAGCTAACGCACGTGACAGCAGTGTCACCTGTGTTACCCCAACCACCTTTGCTTCACATCTTTTTGGCTAACTTCTATCCAAGGCCACTAAATTAACCCAAACCCTGGGAGACTCATGTACAGAATTTGATAAATTCAGCTGTACAGGTAAGTATTTGCTGGAGGACCGAATTGCTATAATTTGTTCACAGGATCTTATCTACAAATTGGAAGCTCAAGGCCAGAGAGCCAATATTACATGAAAGAGTACAGCTGTTTTCATATATATATATATATATATATATATATATATATATATATATTATATATATATATATATATATATGATTCTTAATTACAGGAAAACATTGAAATCTGTATAGCATTTACTCCATTTTTCTCCCTTCTTACACCCCCCACACACATTATTACAACCTGACCCTTCACATAGGCAAGCGAAGGACGTCCTCTGTTTCAGTCAGTGCTTCTCCAGCAGGGGCTCTTTTGCTCCCCAGAGGACATTGGCAATATCTGGAGGCATATGGGGAAAGGAAGTGTAAGTGGGGAAGTACTCCTGGCATCTAATGAGTAGAAATCAGAGTTGCTGCTGAACGTCCTACAACGCGCATAGAACACCTGCAACAAGCAATTATCCCATCCAAATTGTAAGGGGGGGCGGGGGGTGGGGGGGTGGGAGATGAGGGTAAGGGGGATCGAATATATGGTGATGGAAGGAGAACTGACTCTGGGTGATGAACACGCAATGGGATTTATAGATGATGTAATACAGAATTGTACACCTGAAATCTATGTAATTTTACTAACAATTGTCACCTCAATAAAATTTAAAAAAAAAAAAAAACAAATTGTCAATAATGATCATGAGGTTGAGAAACGGTGATTTAAAAGAGCATGAAGTTGGAAAAGACCTGATTTTTGTTAAGAGCACATGTTCCAAGGGGAACTGCCTCTTGTTGTGGTTTTGGGGTGTCTTTAGCAGGCAGCAGGTTTGGAGGTACAAAACTTTATCAGAGATTCTCCTTTGAGCAGGGTCCTGCAATGCACCCTGAGCCCTTCGCTGACCACCTTCCTCGGCTGTAGCACAAATCCAAGCAGTCATTCCAGGAGCACCGCCAGAGATTCACCTTTGGATTTGGAGTTCCACTCTCTGTTACTATATGCTGAGCAAAGGGGAGGAAACAGCTTCACTGCGGTTCCCTATGTCACTTTCCTCCTTATGTTCTGTAAAGGGATAGCTGAGAAGCCTTGGCCACCATGTTTATTATGAAGCATTAGACTTGAAATGGAAGGAGCAACCTGGCCTTAGCTCTACATCAGGAACATATTTGCCTAAGACAAAAGGTAGATAAAAAGCAATCTTATATTCTACCTGAGTAGTTCTTATTCCCAACTACCTTCTCCCTGTCATAGCCCCAATTTCTCCAGCTAGCCTTTCAGTCCCAAAGTACTTTTTCTACTCACCAGCATTTTCTGTTAAGAAAACACACAAAACCAATGATAAGAGGCCCTTTGCCTCACTAACCAGGAAGGGCTTTTTCCAGGCAGTGCCTACCTGTTTCTACAGGATGGGATTAGAGCAGAGGGACCTCAGTCCTGGGAAACAGTCCTTAATTCTTTGGCTGCCCTTCCCCCATAATCACTCATTAAACCTTCAAAGAACAAGTTACTTACAACGGCATAAAGAATGCTGTAGAACAATCATTCACATGATTCCACTTCTAAATGAGTAAGACTACAGAGGTTCCAGTATTAGATAGCCTGAGCCTTAAGTCTGGCCGCATTCCTTGTTATTACATGCTTCTCTACTCTCATATCAGCCCCTACTGGTAATTAAAATAGTTTTACTTTCATTCCAATGCAAGGAATGATGCCCAAAATAAATTGGCAAGTGCTCAAGCAAGTTGCCACCCAGGATGCAGAGAATGCATATTTTCGCTATAAATTAATTAAGGCTTTTCCCTACTTCTCCAAGTGCAAATGCTGTCCAAATTCTAACATCTACCTACCTCCGCTCTTTAGATAGACTCCCTAAGACGCACAAGCAGATGTCATAACCCAATTGCATCTCAAGCCCAGGAATCTCCTACTCAGATAAACTCATGTCAGAAAGAATGATTTCTCTCCAAACAAAAAATAATTAGATAGTAAGAAATGAGAGAGCCAGACTTAAAATGTACAAAGGAAAAAGCTGGCATTAAACAGTTCAGGATATCTAAAAACAGAAGACAAACAAAAAAAATCAGCTATGGTGTCTGTAGTTTCTCATCTTAAAGGATCAGTGGTTCTGGTGGACTTGGAACAACAACAAAAAAGCAATTTCATTGTCATTAAAATGTTCACGCTATCAAAATCAAACAGAAGGAAAGATGTCAAAAACGACTTCTTAAGTGCCTAAAGCAAGTTGCTGACAGTATACATGGCACTGTCCCATTACACTCTAAATAAAATCATGGCAAAATGTCTGCAGGATTTTACCCCAAACTGTTTCCAGTAGCTCTCACTGAGAATTGGCGTCGTGTCAGAGATGGGGTGGAGGGTTGCTCAGCTTTCTAAGACCATGTTTTAAAGTTCCATGCTTTTGCAATGGCCATTCATTACTTTGGGAAGAATATATAATTTTGTGGGTTGTTCAGGAGACCTGTCCCCAGCCGAGAAATCACTACCTGGAGACTGCCTTCTCATCAGCTTTCCCTGCACTCTGTGTGTGAACTCTGTACTTGTGCTTCGTGCATCTTTCTGCTTCTTCGCCTTTAAATTAGGGACTTCGTTTGGATGAAGAGTCTGGCCCCAGCCCTGGCCTCTCTTTTAGCTGCTAATCCAGGTCTCTGAGGTGCCCCATGGCTGTTCACTTCTAATGCAGAAGACCTCCTCTCAGCCCCAGCTTTTGAAGTGAATGCAGGAGCAAGAAGGTTTTAGCCTATACTCAGTCCCTACTATGCCATCTACATATTAACTTAGTGTATTGGTGGCCCCATAACCGACACAAAGTTCTGTTTTCTATATAACTGGTTTTTGTCTCTTTCTCGGTCTGTCTGAATGATCTTCCAGTACATATCATTGTTGCTGAATCAAAATCACATCAGCATTTTGTCTTCTTTTGAAGGCCAATTACCTTCCTTTCTGTTTTTTACTTTTAATAGTGCTGCTGTGTCAGCTTTAAACACGTAGTTTTCATCTTTTAAAATAATTCCTCAGTTTAAGTTTCTAGCAATGGGATCCATCCATCATCGCCGTGCTGATTTTTATGGCTTTGGCTTTTGAATGAAATTTGAAAGTTCAACGTTACCAAAAGAATTTAAGAGAACCCATTTCCCCAGAGCTCCAACACCAATACATTTCACCACTTTTCAAGGATGCAAAATGGTTTTAAGTTGCATATATTTAATTACCAACAAGATTAGACTTTGTTTTTCTGATATTGATTTACTGTTTGGGTTTTGTCTGGGAAAATTGATTCTATTCTTCTGTAAGAAGTTCTCTTTGACATCTGTTGAACTCCACTGGAATATGACCGGGACAGACCTTAGTGGTTGAGTTGACAAGCTTGGGTTTTAGATAGCAATAGTTTCAAATCCTCACTTTGACTTCGCTTTCTAGCTTTTTGAATTTGAACGCAATTCTTCCTGTCTTTTAGCCTTAGTCTTTTTCTTCTGGGAAATGGGAGAATTCCAACTTCACTGGGTTGTTCTGAGGATTATGTAAGAAAATGTATTTAAAGCCCTTAAGCAATTCATAAAACAAGCTCAGAAGCTGTCCTAAAGAACCTGATTTTATAGTACCTCCAGTAGGATCAGAAAGGAGGAGATCAGAGTTAAGAACTGAATCAGGGAGGACGGGAGGACACAGAGAGCTATGACGGAAAACCTGAAGTATGCTGCTATGTTTGCACAAGAACTTCCCGGCAGCCAAGAGAAAAAAATTAAAATATTAGGGACTATTAATTTCTCTAGTAAAAACAAACATTTCCAGTGTGTGTCAGGAGGGACAAGTCTTCCTAGCAATCAACTTGAAAGGAATGTGTTGCTATATCCCTTTATGTAAAGGGTACTGAATTGCATAAAGGACAATTTTCAGTAATGATTTTTACTGGACATACAGAGTTTTTCTCATGAGGCCATTTATGATATGAACCTACAAACTGCAGAAATGATTGTATTATAATTCTGCTAAAGCATTTTTCTGAGAAGGTGAAAACAAAGTGGTCTGGACAGGCAACCTTGTCCTATGTGCTGGAGCACATAGAAAGATTTTCCATGGATGGGAGGTGCAGGGAAAAAGCAAGAAGCCTCTCCTTAGACTGGGCAAAATGTCCATCAGGCATGCAAGATCTATTCAAAACATACGTCCACCCCGCCCCCGGGAGTCTCAAGCAGAGGTTCTCGAGCTGGGAACTCCAGATTCCCAGGGGACTGAGGGGTGACCATCATGGAGTTCACCCCTCCCCCTTAGCTTCTCTCACTAAGTGCCAGACACTGTGCTGTCAAAACAGACATGCAGTGCAAAAACTAACTTCTCGAGTATGTGTGGACAGAAAAATAAGAAGAAATATTTGTATGTTAAGGTTTTCTTCTTCTTTTAAAACTCAACTTGTATTTTGGCCCAAGGGAAGGGGTCCCCCCCATTTCTGCTTAAAGGGGTGCCATGGGAGTCTGGCAATGGACACCCCACATCTTGTTGGCAGCTGCTTAAAATCTGCTCACAGGCCTGCACATTGCTGATGGGAAGCCCCGCAGGCTGGAAGTCCTGAGGATGCAAGGGGCAACCTGAGTCACGAAGATCTTTTGAGGGCAGTTGTTCCCTAGCAACCAGCCAGATAGACTCAAAGTAACTTAGTGGCACCTGGGGAAGGAGGAAGTCAGGAGGGGAGATGCTGGGCGATGCCCTGCTGTGCAAGCTCCCTTCTGGGGTGGGGCCTGCAGAAGAACCCAGCTGAGGGAAGAGTTGCAGAGGACACAAACCTTTCTCTGAGGGCAGAGAAAAATGGGGTTGGCCTAATGGTCCAACATGAAACTACTACCTATAAAAATGTGTAAAAATACCACCCACTGCATAAATCTATTTTTACACTAGATTTCTTAAAATTGTTATTAACTGATCATTTCAAAGGCCCCGATACTTTTTAAAGAGAAATTCAAAACTAAGGCTAAACATAGAGTCCCTGCCTTCAAAAACATACAATCTAATGGAAAAGCTTATAATCTAGAAAGGGCCAAACAGTGGATATGTAGGTTTTGCAAGCCATGGGATTTCTGTGGGCCACTGGGGGACTTTGCCGTTGTATCAGGAAAGCAGCCGTAAACAATGTGAAAACCAATGGACATGGCTGTGTTCCAATAAAGCTTTATTTACAAAACACAGGGCTGGTCAACTTTGACACAACAGCTGAAGTTTGCCAACCTCTGATCTAGATCATTAATAATTTCCTGCTACTAAAATCATTGGTCATTACCCAAATTCAAACTGGGTGGTGAACACACAGTGCAATACACAGATGATGTATTATAGAAATGTACACTTTAAACCTACATAATTTTATTAACCAGTGTCACCCTAACAAATTTAATTTTGGAAACATTTTAAAAATAAAAAATTAAATCATCCATCACTATCTTTTCTTTCACTAAGATAAACTCCATACATTCTTTTAAATCTTCAAATCCATGCAGATGTTTTTGAGTTTTTTTCATCCACCCAAGAGATTTATGACTCTTTGACACATATGGTGATGAAAATATGCATTTGATCCCAATTTCCACTAAAAAGGGCTTACACTTTCTTTTGAGGTTTATTTTATTTTAATCTCATTAATTTCACATTTATTATTCCCAGTTATTGAAATCTAGCTTGAAATATTTGTCAGTCTACTCCAGAATTATCTCCTTGTGAAGAAGCAAAACGGGTGGGGGGAAGCAAGTGAAGTCAACCAACCAGAAGGAAAGGGAAGATAAAACATCTCAGTGGGAAATAAAATACCAAGCATAATAAATACCAGCCTTAGTTCAGGACATTTTTCTGAAAGGAACATTTTTAAATATTATACAATAAAATATTATTCCTTCATGATACCAGATATCAGATGAACTCTGGGTAAATAAACAGATGCAAATCTGTTTCCATTTATCTTAGATTCATTCCTGGAGATTGCGGTTTATCATTTTGAGTCTGAGTTTAATTCTTACTGTATCATTAAATGATGAAGACTGTTCAGAGGTTTAAGTCTAGTTCAAATCCAAAATGCAATGGAAACAACATTGTGAGATTCTGCCTTTTAAAATCTCTGTTTACATTTAGAGCAAGAGGAAACCATAAAGTCCACGAATGCATGGCCAGCACCGCCTCCCATATCGAGGGTGGACACTGCTGACCAATCAGTATCATTCAGTCATAGAATTCTTTTTGGGGCCAAAAAATCTCTTTGTAATATTATACCCAAGATCCCAGTGCTTAGATATCTTACACGATACATAATTGTCATCTCCAGTGTAGTCCAATCCTCCTTTTACAAATTGGGAACCCATCAGTTAAACAATCTTCCCAAATGCTAAGCATGACTCTCATCAATTTAATGCCCTGTCTACCTCTATTTTCCCCACTACCAGATTACCCATAGGCCAGGGCATGGTGGGCAATTGCCATGGTTGCAATATGAATTCATATGCAAACTAAACATCGTTATGGAGCACCAGCTACCCGCCAGAAAATATTTCTGAGTGCCAGGGATTCAGCAATAAACAAGGCTGATGAGATTCTTGAGAGCACAAGGGATAAAAACAAAACTTCTGAGAAGGTTCATTGTGACAGAAAGCAGAGAAATGCATCATTAGCTAGAAAGAATTTAGGATTAAGGAAAGTTTAGTTTAGTTTTGTTTTGTTTTAATGACAGCCATTGGAGCCGGTGTATACATGGAAGGGGGTGTGCAAGGGAGAGGAAGCCTTTGAGAATGTGGGAGAAAGAGGGGATCATTCTAGAGGCAAAGTCCTTGACCCATTGATAAGGGAAAAGGTGTTTGGATCCAGAGAATAGAAGGAGAAAGAGCTGACCTTTATAGGAGCAGGGATAGTTCACGCACATGTAGCATGTGGAGAAGATGGGAGCACATGTAATTAGGATGTTACGTTAACAGGTTATGAAGGTGGGCCACATTTCCAAATTTTAACTTATATACACAAGTCCTTATGCAGTCAGGCATCAGCTCTGGGAGGGCGGGGATTCTCATCCGTTTCATTCACTGTTATAAGTTCAGTACCTAGAACAGTGTTTGGTACACCTTAGGCACTCAAAAAATACTCATTGAAGGAAAAGTACTGCGGAGCACTGGTTTTGCCGAGTCTGGTTTTCCATATGGCCACTAGGTGGCAGGCTCGTTCAAGAAAACAGCATCACCTGGTTGGCTAATTTCTATAGTACAATAAATGCTAATTCTAGAGAAGTGGTGACTTTTTAATGAAGATTCTAATAAACTAGAAAACAAATTATAGCATTGGGATGTGTATGCACTTATTTGTCTTGTGACAGACAAGACTTTATGCAACCATGAGAAAGGAAATAGAATGCAGACTGACTAGGTTCTCATGAGTTTAAGACAGGTTTCTGGTGATGTGAAATTATTTCCTCTTAAAATTATCTCCCCTTAAAACAATTACACTTACTGCCTCTCAGCTATTTCTCACATTTGGCAAGTTTCAGAGTCACATGATGAATGTAAAACATTAGAGAATCCCCAACGTGAAACAGGATCCTCTTTGAGACCACCTAAGATGCCAGAAATCTAGATTTTAGAACCTGGATTTCATTTGTATAAATAACATTAGATTGGCCCTTTTGTAAGGCAATCTCTTGGTGTTATTGCTCATAATATCTTAGTGCTGCTGTTGTTGTTTTTTTTTTTTTTAACTATACCCTGGAATGATAACATACAGATGAAAATTAATTGTTTCTCTTTTAATAAAGTGGCACACAGGGTTTGATTTTAAAATTTCTGCATGATTACATCCTTGACGCTGCATTTGTGTTTTGTTTTCTCTATGGTATATTGTATTATTCAAAATATTTGCTGCTCTCCCTGGTGGACGTTTGTACTTCCCCAGCCACTGATATCCGGCTGTGCACAGGACATGAAATGCCCTTCCATGAAATAGAATAAAACCTCCCTGACTCACGAAGGTCAGGAGCAACCATGTGACTTGCTTTGGCCATTGAATCAAAGGGAGAAGTGGCATGTGTCCCTTCTCAACAGAAGTTTTCAGAAATAGCTCATGGTTTACCATCCCTTCTGTCCCTCCACCTGAGATTACCAATTTTCCCTGGCGCTCCTCCACCTTCTAGGTCCCCAGTCATGCAGCCCCATGATGGACATGTTATGTGAGTGGAAAACATGAGTTGTCATTAACCTCTGAGACCCGGGGGCCATTTTTTATTGCAGCATAACTTACTTAATCTAAGTTGAGCGACACAATATCTTATATGGTGGTTGTATAAATATGTAACTAATACCTATAAAATACTTCCTCCCATGTGTGATATATGTTAAGCAATGGAAAATTTCAAGTTATTAATGTTATTAGTCATTATTTATTCATTCATTTTACCTGCCATATTCATGGCAAAGACATTTAGTCTTTATCTAATTTGTGTTACAAGGGTGTTAGCATCATGGAGAGGTTTAAAATGAGATTTAGAGTCCGATAAAGAGACTACAATGTCTTCTACATGGAAAGCGATGGAATGTGTGGATGATTGGCTGCCATCATCGGGGTGGATGCACATACTCAAGAATATTTATTGAACAATTAGTGTTAACTTCCCTGGGGCCACTGCTATGCTTTTGCAGCTTCTGTTATTCAGAAGGTACACATTTCTTTGACTGTTAAACACAACCAATAAAAATAAACTACTTAACCTAAAACATTGCAATTTTTCTATTCCATTCCATGAAATAATTTGGTTCTCTCCACTTATAATAGTGAGTTCTTGGCATCGAGGAAAGAAAGTGCACACCCCTCCCAGACTACCCCCGACCCGGGGGGGGCAGAGCATCAAAGCAAAGTCTATCTGGTGCCAAATTGGGGTCATTTTTACATCCCCTTGATGGTTCTGCAGGAATACAATCTAATGTCCCAAAGAATCCAACTTTCCTTTCAAATTGGTGACAACTTAGAGCTCTTAATACAGTTTTGAATATTTGCCTGTTATCAGCCAGTTTCCTGAGTGATGTAGATTCTGCCTGCAGTTCCTGCTGATTCTTTCAATCCAGATCAAGCATCACAAATTCTACCCCATCAGACAATTCACAACAATACTTTTTTGGTTGGGCCTCTTTCATGAAAACAAAAATAAACAACAACAATAAATATGGTTTTAAACTGTAACTCTTTCCCAGGAGGGCTTGAAAGCCAGTTTGCCCTGCAGAACCTTCAGAGGCCCAGGACTTAGACCCAGAGGGGCAGTGCAGGGGGTTGGTCCAAAGTTTCTATGTAGAAGGCATGTACCCCAGATTCCCTCCTAACCATTCAATAGAGGCAGACACCTCCATGCTTCCTGGTCCTTACTGTTGGCTAGAAACATGCCTTAGAGAAACTGACTCCAGGAAGGGCCAGTCTAATAGTTACTGGTGAGCAAAGAAAGAGTGAGGCACACACCTGAAAATAAGGGAATTAACTGGAAGTCCACCTAATGATAGTAGACCATCCAGCACACTTCCAAGAACCTGATGCCAGAAGGTCACAGCCAGGAAAATACCCCCCCATCAAGGACTGGATGCTTCGCTGAAGAAATAGATCCTGAATGAAAAGGCCAGTTGGCCCCCAACCCCAAATTTTAGCTTGGCACCTATTGTGAAGCCCACTTATCCACAGCTCTGCCTACACAGAGAGCTAGAAAGTTGCTTTCAAGTATCTAAGTCTAAATTATAAAAGGACAATCAAGGATCACCAGGTATTTAAGAAAACTTGCAACATGAATTACAAGAGACTGGTAGGAAGGACTGCAGAGGAAACAGAAATGGTGCAGGATCTGGATGCGTGTGTGTGTGTGTGTGTGTGTGTGTGTGTGTGTGTGTACCTTCAGAGCCATTAGAGAAGAGAGTTAATTCATAAAATAAGAACAGGTAGATGTGAGAGAGCAAGAGAGATTCCTTGGGAATTAAAAATAGGATAACCAAGATGTAAAATTCAATAGAGTGTTATAATATACTATGGAATAAATCCTAGAAAGTAAAACAAAAAGATCAAAAAATAGAAAATAGAAGAGAAAAAGGAAAGACATAGGTCCAAAACAAGAGGTCCAAAATTTCTGGAATTCCAGAAAGAGACCAGAAAGGAAGAAACTATCAGAGATTACAGAATTTTCCTCAGAACTGAGGATGACAAGTCCCCAAATTAAAAAGATACGCTGGGTGCCTAGCACAATAAATGAAAAGATCACAACATCTCAAAACAACAGAGATAAAGAGAAGATGCTAGTACCTTCCAGAGAAGAAACATACAAATGGAATCAGGAATAGACATGAAAATACAATAGGAGGATAAAACCTTGAATGTTTTAAAGGAACTATGTTCTTAATCTAGGTTTTTATACCCAGCCAATCTATGCACCAAAAGTAAGGATAGAATAGACATTTTCACACGTTAAGGACCCCACCAGAATGAGGGTTAAAACCAAGGAAAGACGAAATATGGAATCCAAAAAGGAGGGTGTCCCACACAGGAGAGTATCACAGGGAAGTCACAGAGTAACAACAGTGCCACAAATTCAGACAACAGCTGGTCCAGTTAGAGCAAGTCGACAAAGTCTATGGGAGGGGAAGGTCTCCCAGCAAAACCTGAACCAAACGATTGTATGATACATTTGAGAACTTGGAAAATAATACCGACAGGCACTTTGTAGTGCTGTGAGAGCATTTGGTGAAAAATGTGATGATAGCTTCAGAGTCAACAAAACAAGTGAGGAAAATGTGGCAACTTCAGGAAAAACCAAAGTTTCTAAAAAGAAATGAGTTTATATGCCCTAGTTGGCTCAGTGGTAAACTGTATTTATATAGTAGTCATAGTAATGAGAATACTGACTGATAACTGAAAAACAAATTGTGATATATTAGGAAAATGCAAGGATGAAAAGGGGAAGGAAAAAATGGGAGGAGGAACAATCAGAATACCCTATGCTCATATCCCTTAGTAAAAACTCATTAGATAATGTCTGCAAGCAATGATTCAAGAACTAGAGAATGGGTAGCAAAATTTGGAGGAAATTGTCAGGAGAAACAACTAAGATTTGAAAGGGAATACCTGTAAGGAAGATGAGAAGAAAGAGGAAAATGTCAGTAGGAGGATGGTGTGTTTCATTGCATTATTTTGCAATGATAATGTCTTAAATTATGTGCACATATTACTCTTTTAACATTTTAAATTAAACCATGATAAAACACACAGGCTCACTATCAAGGAACAAGCAATCCAGTTGGAGAGATAAGACACAAGCATCTAATCTGGAATATAATCAATAATATTGTAATAACTGTGTACGGTGTCAGGAAGGTGCTAGACTTATTGCGGTCACCAGTTATATAAATGTTTAATCACTATATTGTACACCTGAAACTAATATAATATTGCATGTCAACTGTAATTTAAAAATAAAAAATTTTTAAAAGATACGAGCATGTAAAAATAGAACAATAATAAAAGTTTCAATAATAAGGACAATAATAGAAGACACCTCACCAGGAAGTGTGACTAATTGCCAAAAGACTATTTGCAGAGTCAGAGAGGAGCACTCACTGCAGCCTCAAGATTATAAGGGAAGAATGAAGAGGTGAGATCTGGCCTGAATTTTCTTAGAAAGGTAGAATTGTTTATTTGAACATGGGGACTCGTTAGAGACAAAAATAAGGCATGTTGGGGGACAGTGGGCAATCCATTTCGACTAAAGTCTAACAGCAAATGTCCAGTTTGGGTCCTATAGGGGACATGCAACCATTGGACCAGGAAAGGCCAATGAAGACCAGCCTGTGAAGGTCTAGAAAATCTGACTAAAAAGTTTGGACTTTGTCTGTAGACAGTGGTCCCCTAAAGATGAATGTCCACTGGGGAGGGGCACAAAATGGGAGACAATAAGAACATATTGATTCTTACTTTTGTGAGCATTAAATATAGAAGTTGACGCTAATGCTTTCACTCGACCTGTATGTCCGATGGCCAATGAGTTTGTGAGTTTATCCCAAAGTGGTGTGAGTGACAGAGGGTGGTGGCTCCTCCCCATTTCTTCACTGCCCATTTATTGTCATGTTTTGCAGCACAGATGGCTCATGGTTTAACTTAATTAACCCTCAAAAAATGGACAAGTGGTTTAAAAAGATTCCTGGAAAGAAATGGCATATTGAACATGGTATAATAAAGCAAGTACAGACAAACAGCAAGAAAATGACAGAAGGTATATACATCTACACTTCAGCCTGTGGGGAAAACAACAATAATCAAACCACCTCTGACAATAAGCTGGACAAAAAGTTCTAAATGACCAGGAAGATGCATTGTCATGAGGGTCTGCACCCATTATGATTAAAGAGGAACTTTATCCTAAATGTAAAACATGCCTTTAGAGGGCAGCTCGTGACAGGGCTGAGCATCATGACTAGAAAGACAGCTAAAAATGCTTTCTGTTTCAGCTTAAACTCATCTTTTCCATTGTCATATATTTTATCACATATAGATGATTAGGATAATAGCATTTGTATATCATTTATATGGCTTGTTAATTTTTCTTCCTTTGATTGGGTGCAGGATTCAAAGAGCTCAAGGCCAGTGCTGTAGGCGATGAGAATTTCAGAAAGTTTGGGGGCTACAGAATGCTATGCCCAGAATTCTGCTGGAGGGAAAAGATTTAGTCATATGGGCCTGGGTTCCATGAGTATTCAAACAGTGCAGGCATGAAGTAATAATGAGATTAATCTACTAGCCCTTGAATTGAAATGATGAAGTCAATCTGAGAAATACTGCAAAAGGTCAAGAAAAGAGACAGAGTGCCTGGTTTAATAAGAGGGGGCATTTGTCATTACATAGCCTGTTAAATAATGGCTATCAACAGCATAACGCAGAATAATTACTACTTGCTTTGTGAGTAAATTGTTGTTCACCCCTAGATAAGTATATATAATTCTGCTTGGAACCTTATTTTCAGGTTTATACAACGTTCTATACCTGGTAGCCCTTGCCTCAAGTGAATAACTTAAGGTTATTAAGTTATTAATAACCTCACTATTTAGTCCCTCCCGATTTTTTGGGGGGTTTCACACTAATTGGATGTTTAAGATATAAACACGTGAACTATAGTTATCACTTTTGTGGCATCCAGCAGACTCCTGGTGTTGTTCCAAGAACTCTACACACATTATCTCCTTAATCCTTACCAAACACCCTTGAGTTGGTACAATTATTAGACCCATTTCACAGATGAGGAAATCAAGACCCAGATAAGATAAATAACTTGCCACAATTAGTTGGTAAAGCTGGGTTCCAACCCACAGAGTCTAGCTCCAAACCACACACTAACTGCTATGATATACAATTAGTGTAATTGCCCTAAAACACCTTCACATAACTCATATCTTTCTCTGAGATGTCAAACTGTTCAATTCTATATGTTCTCCAGACTTTGTTCCAAAATTTGTGAATTAGAAAAGAACCAATTTATTTTCTGTTGGTTAGTAGAGAAACAGAAACCTTCAATTCTGGACACAGCCCATCAATTAACAAATAAGAAGCAGTGACGAAAATTCACAAAATGACTGAGATTCATGACCTTCAAGGTATAGCAAATGTTGACAGTTGGAAAATAGCATTAAATGTCGGGATAATGATTACATATAGCAGAATAAATCACTGTATAGGAAATGTGTTGAACAAATTCTTAGCATATTGGAGACTATATAAGCTTTCTGTGGCTACCTTAAAAAATCACCACAAATTTGGTGGCTTAAAACAACAAAAATGTATTCTCTCCCAGTTCTGGAGGCCAGAATTTCAAAACCAGGGTGTTGGCGGCCCACAGTCCCTGGAGGCTCCAGGGGAGAGCCCTTCCTTGTCTCTTCCAGCTTCTGATAGCTGTCAGCATATCCTGGCCTGTTGCTCATCACTCTGATCAATCTCTGCCTCCATCTTCACGTTACTTTCTCCTCTGTGTATCTTTCATGTGTGTCTTTTATGAGGACACTTGTCATTGGATTTAGAGCCCACTGACATAATCCAGGATTAGCTCCCTATCTCAAGATCAGTAACTGAATATGCCCACAAAGTCTCTTTTCCCAAATAAGGTCACATTCACATGTCCCAGGAATTAGAATGTGGGCATACCTTTTTGAGGGGCCGTCATTCAGCTCACTATGGAGACGTCATCAGAAAGCAACAAACTGAGTTAAATAGTTGAAATATACAACTAATTTAAAGGTTAGGAAGACAAAACAAGGCCAATTAAAAGATACACAGCAAATAAAAATATAAGCAAGAGTATTCTATGTACAGACTTTCAATGCACAGAGTAGGGAACTGCATAAATTGTGTAAATGGTCAATATCAATTGGACGTGAGGATATTGTGGCCCAATTGGAACAACACTTGTGAAAAGGGAACTAATTTTTTTTAAAAATCAACAAGTAAATATTTCTAAAATAAGTCCTTTAAAGAAAGGGTAAAAAGTTTGAGCATGGCTAAGACAAAGCTTAGAAGATAAAATAATAGATTCCAGCCCAGCAGGGGAAGGCTCTCGAGAACGGCCTCTGATGTTGGCTTTTCTTCAGCTCACGGGGGGACTAGCAGGTTAAGGGTAGGGGTTTGGGGTAGGTGTGAGATATGTGTTAGGAGTCCCCAGCCCAGCCCACCCACCATCTGAGAAGCACATGTGTTCCAGGCAGTAGTGTAGGGCCATGTAGAGCTTACGAGGTAGTGTCAGACTCTCAAAGATAATTTTAGTGAATCTCTGCTTGCCCTTTGCCTCTTTCAGGTGAATTAGTGGCTTTGTAACATGGGGAAATTCAACTATGTGATTTTAGGCCCATTCTGGCTCTACATTTATGTGAACTTCCTTCTTGAGAGTGAACATTCCTGAGTGTTGGAATGCAATGTCCTGGGATATTTGGAAACCATTCCTCTGAGGCCTTGAACACAAGCACGTTCCCATCTGCCAGGAATGATTGATGGACCCATGCATCTGCACTGAACTGGGAAGATGAACCGAGCAGTTCTCTAGGTCTTATGGTCCCCAAGAGTCTCTGAGGCCTGACGCTCTCACCTGCCCTCCACCGCAAGCAGAGGCCACAGGCAACAAGTTCTGTAACTCTAGACGGCCACTCTCTCTCATCGCTCATCTCTCCTTACACCACAGTAGGAGGGGGCTAAGTGCTAATGTCGAAGAAATAACATAATAGCACTCCCCAAATCATGCAGGAAATGGGAAGTTCAGGGGCAAAGTTCTCACACGGTCCCCAAAAGTCAGTCACAGACTTTTGTGTCAGTTCAGGACAAACTTTTCCGTGTTTCATGGTGAAATACAAGGTAAGACGGGAAATTTGTCTCTCTGTATGTCTGTCTGTCTGTATGTGTGTGTGTGCATATATGTGCATGTATACATATAGTCATATAACATATATAAAACGTATTTTTGAGAGATGTAAGATGGCAGAGTAAATAAACACTGTGCAAGCTTCCTTCCATGAACACATTAAATTTACAACTGAATTGTAGAACAATCAACATGAAGAACCATCTGAAGTCTGGCTAAACAGAAGTTTTATAACTAAGGATATAAAGAAGCCACATTGAGACTGGTAGGAGGGGTGGAGACACAAAATAGGCTGGCTCCAAACCTTCATGTGGCAGTTGAGAATCAGGATGGATATCTCAGCCATGGAGGTTCCCCCTGAATGAGGGACCCTAGCCCCACTCCAGCCTACCCGGCCCAGAGCACTGGTACCAGGAACACGAGCCCAGCAACATCTGGCTGTGAAAAACAGTGGGTATTTCGACTCTCTGGGTGGGACGGAAGGCCGCAGGACACCCAGACATCCTCTTAAATGGCCCACGCACAAACTCATTCACTCGCGTGTACTCACACTGGGCTCTGTTGGAGGAATGGTGACTCGGGGGTGTCAGAGGCATACAAGGGGGCAGAATGAGTTGTGTGGCATTGAGACGAGGGCTGAAGGATAGTCGCCATTTTCTCTGTGAGGGGTTCTGCTCCCATGCAGCCATCAGGCAGGAACCATCTTTCCCGTGTTGAGACCTCCCCCACCACAGCCAAATCTGAATCTGATTGGCCTGGTGAGCTCCACTGGGACCCCCACCCCACACAACTCCCCTCAACATCAGAGGCACTTTCTCTGATGAGCAGCCAGCTACAGCCACATTGCGTTCTTTCTTGGAAAACTATCAGAGTCCACAAGCCCCAAGTGGGCTGCAACTAGCCTCAGTATGCTCTGAGACTTTTGCTGAATAGCTCCAGGCTCAGTACTAGCACCAAACCAGAGTCTACATTAATCTTGTAACCACAACTCTTCCCACTCTAGTGACTCCCTGAGGCCCAATTAGTATACTGCATGAGGCTTTATCAGTGGTTGAGCCTTAAGTGAGCCAGCAGGTGGCAGCAAGGCGTTGGAGTGTCCTAGCTTTTTGCAGCACTACCCCAGGCCCAGTACTGTGACAGCTGTCCTCGGTTCACAGCATGGCCTCTCCCACATGCCTCCAACTTTAGCAGTGAACAACTGTGGATTGCTTTCTGGCTCCTACCAGGTAGTTGTGCCTGGTCACAGGCAGTGGTGGGTGACCTGAGCTTGTACTGGAGCCCCTCCCAAGAGGCCCCAGAACCAATATACTTAGAGGTTGGCTTCAGACCACAGCAGAGCACAGCTCAACTAGCCCCACAAGTGGTACACACAACAGGTGGTCTCAACAGCCACCAGAGCCCACTGGGCAAATCCCACTCAGGGGAGTAAGCCCCCTGCACAGTAGTCTGTAAGCTGTGGACATGGCCAAACCCCACAGCCAATCAGCCTGAGGGTCAATCCAACACACTTAGATGCCAATACCAACCAAGGCTCAACTATAAGAGGAGGGTACACACAACCCACACAAGGGACACTCCTGGAGCACCCAGAGCAGGTGACCAGAGAGGTAGTGTCCCTGTGCTCCACGGGGCACCTACTACATAAGGCCACTCAGCAAGATTATATGATATAGGAGCTCTGCCTAATACAGAGAAACAAACACAGAAAGGCAGCCAAAATGAGGAAACAAAGAAATGCATTCCAAATGAAAGAACAGGAGAAAATTCCAGAAAAAGAACTAAACAAAATAGAAGAAAGCAACCTACCAAAGACAGAGTTCAAAACAATGGTTCAAAAGGATGCTCAAGGAACTTACTGAGAACTTTAACAGAGAGATAGCAAGCATAAAAAAGGACATAGAAAACATAAAACAGAACCAGTCAGAAGTGAAGAATACAATAACTGAAATGAAGAATGCACCAGGAGGATCACCAGCCAACTAGATGAAGCAGAGGATCGAATCAGCAATTTAGAAGATATGGTAGCAGAAAACATCCAATCAGAACAGCAAAAAGAATTCAGAAAAATGAGGAGAGTTGAATGGGCCTCTGGGACAACATCAAGCATAACAACATTTGTATCATAGGGGTACCAGAAGGAGAAGAGAGAAAGCAAGGAATTGAAAACCTATTTGAAGAAATAATGGCTGAAAACTTTCCTAACCTGGTGAAGGAAAGAGACATACAAGTCCAGGAAGTGCACAGAGTCCCAAACAAGATGAACCCAAACAGGCCCACACCAAGATACATCATAATTAAAACACCATAGGTTAAGGACAAAGAGAGAATCTTAAAACCAGCAAGAAAAATGGAACTAGTAACTTATAAGGGAGCCCCCATAAGGCTTTCAGCTGATTTCTCAACAGAAACCTTGCAGGACAGAAAGGATTGACACAAAATACTCAAAATGATGAAAAGTATGGAAATACAACCAAGATTACTCTACCCACCAAAGCAATCATTTAAAATCAAAGGACAGATAAAGAGCTTCCCAGAGAAGAAAAAGGAGTGCATCACCAGTAAACTAGTATTACAAGGAATGTTAGAGAGCCTTCTTTATGATGGAGGGGAAAAAAATCAAAGTTATGAATAATAAAATGACAATAGCTACATTATCAATTGAAAATTACTTTCAATGTAAGTGGATTAAATGCTCCAATCAAAAGATATAAGAGGGCTGAATGCATTACTACAGAGCAAGGAAGTGAGGCCAGACCTTCACCTTCACCCCACTCATGGACCAGAATGAGAAAGAGCCCACAGGACAAATGGAGGTCCTGGTCTTAGCTGAATAAGTTGGGGCTAAAGTCACAGGCCGGACCTCTTTATGCAAAGCAGTAAGAAAGTGGCCTGCATCTGGGGACCTGCTGTTCCCTTCCCATCCACCTGTCACAAGTCCTCCGGAACCAAATAGATACGGACCCTCACCAAATTAATTTATTTCCCCATCTTGCTTAAATATTTTTTAACCATAATGGTCTCAGCTTTGAAGCTTCACTATAGTCATACTTTCAGCATTTTATCTTTCTAGATACATGTAGCATGTTACCAACCCCACTTCAATAGCCCTTAATGTGACTTCCTTCTGCGCCCATTTTATTACATCTTCTCTCCCCTCTTTCCTGAAATGAGGAAGGGGGCATGTGCAGAAATTTTCATGGGATCAATCAGAAGGTTATACATGCACAATATGGTTATGTGTTGAAGTGGGCTTTAGTTGGAAAAAAACCATGAAACAAAATATGGACCCACTTTAGGAAACAACGCGTTTGTGAAAATGCCTTCTTAGATTCCTGCGAAAATTGATAGAACACATCAAAGTTTCCACTAGGGGGCACTGCAGTCAAAGCCCACAAGAATGGACTCAAGTGTGGGTAAACTCAGGTCATTTCATTAATCCTGTCAAAGTGAATTGTTTTCACAAAATGAGAGGCCACTATTTTCACTTTTTGCTGTAGAAAAAAAATCCATTTTCTGGCAGCAGAAGCTAAAAGATAGCTGACTTTTGGCATCCAGAATTGGTCCTATACTAAGGTCAATATACACGTGTTCAGGAAACCTGAACCCACTTGAGAATGTGAACCAAGGTCAGGCCAGAGATAACATTCCGTTCTTGTAAATGTCACACTGCTGAAAATGTCCTCCCTTCCCACCCTCCCGTCACTCCTGCTGATAGTCATAGACAAGAAAATGTAGGTGGCTCAGAGAAGCTTTAAAGTACGATAGAGGAAGGGAGGACCTTGAATTTCATAATGCATCTGGTCTCACCAGCTGCCTGCAGCTGAGTGAGGGCATAACCTCCAGGGAGCCGGGCTCCCTGTGGCACGGAAAGTCAAGGGGAGGGCTTCATGGTGGCTGCAGCAAACGCAGAGGAGAAAAAATGGGGTGGAGTGTAAGAGGCTAGAAACACATGTTCTGATCTATTTTTTAAAAAACATTTGAAGTTTTCATTAAAGCAACTCTATCTCTTAAAAGCATTTATTTGTTAAACTAAAAATAAATTTCTTGGACAGCGAGGTGAATAGTTGAGGGCTAGGAGAGGGCATGGTGAGGACCCAGAAAAGGAGCTGCCGCAAAGGCATCCTAAAGGCCCTTCCAGCCCAATTCAGGTCATTACAGCGGAGTCCCTGAGCTTCCTGCCTGCCCTGGAAGGCAAACCAAGAGGCCTTACCCACACAGAGAAGCTGTCAGTGCCTGGTTCTCCCAGGCAAAGGGAAGATTTCTTTTTAACTTGGTCGGCGTCGTAGGTTGAATTGTGTGCCCCTCCCCACCCCCTAATATGTTGAAGTCCAATCCCTCCTCCATTTGAATGGCACTTTACATGGAAAGGTCTTCCCAGATGCAATCAAGAAGTCATTAGAGTGGGCCTAGTCCAATATGACTGTTGTCCTTATAAAAAGAGGAACTTTTGACAACAATATGCACAGAGGGGTAACGCAAGACAAGGAACATGAAAGATTGCCGACAGCTACCAATGGTTACCGGAGAAGGATGGACCGGATCCCACCCCCACCCCCACCCCCACCCCCCCATCCCCCCAGCATGCAGAAGAAACCAGCTCTGCTCACACCTTGATTCCAGACTGTCAGTGTCGGGAGGTGACGGAAAATAAATTTCTGTTGTTTTAAGCCACCCAGTTGGTGGTACTTTGTTACTGCATCCCTAGGAAACTAATTATTTAGGACCAAATTCAGAAACAGTAGGATGGAATTCTGGGAACGGCAATGAAGAAATAGTTAACTGACTAAGCACGAGGTTTTAGAGAATTTTTTCCTTTCTCCCTTTCTTTCTTTTCTTTCCTGTCTATCCAAACCCAATGTTCCAATGTTTCAAATATGAAATATTATTTTTACTTATCTGCACAGCTTAGTGATTTCTAAAGATGTGTTCATCATTCTCCTTGTGTATTTTGTAGGTCTTCTCAAATACCTCACCACTTTACAGTCCAGTCGGCATTTTTAAAGCATTTTACTCCCTTGAGTTGCTCAAAGTATGTGACATAAATTTTCCTTATTTTTTGTGACATCTTAAAGTAAAAATTTTTTTTTTTAATTTATGGGACAGTTGTTTTAAACCTCAGGAAATATAGAGCCCCCCAACTCCTTGTGTGGTCTCTTTCAAACCTCACACAATTGTATTTTATCCTTAATTATTCACTTAGAAGAGTGAATACATCCTCCAAAATTATGATCAATTAAAAGTTGCCTTTTGAGTACCTTTTCTACATTTTGGATAGAAATGTCTCTGATACTATGGGAATTCATAAGACCTCAAACCAAATGGTACAAGTATGCTGTCATGTTCTAATTTCCCAGTCAGGCACAAGCCCAGTTAAACTTTCTCCCCATCTTTCCTGGACCTACTTCGTGGAGTATGAGTTAGCCATGAGTTTTCTGACTCTGTGCACCAAGGTCATTCAGCTTTCTTTCTGGTCCCTCTGCCTTCAATACTCTGCCTCCCAAAGAGGAGAGCCATCTTAAAGTTCTGGCCCGACTGGGACAAAATCCCTTACCCTTGCTGTGACTCAAAAGGGTTGAGACATACCACAATTTCCAAAAGTATATATATATATATATATATATATATATATATATATATATATATATAAAAGTATATATATATATATATATACTGGTTTAGCCCTACATTGGTCCTTTAGAAATATATATATATATATATATATATATATATATATATATATATATATATATATTTCATAGGAAATTAACGAAAGTCGTGGAAACACAGCTTAGTTTGTCCAGCTGATGGGGTTTGTCCCACTCCTCCTCACCCACTCCACACACTCTATTCAGATGATAAAGACCACTGTGTCACCTCCTGGTGTCCCAGCTCTGAGTCATTGCCATGTGAAAAGTGTCATCTCACCCCCCTGCCAAGCCAGTTTCTTAGACCATTTCCCCCCTGGGTTGATCCCAAGGCCATTACTGGTCTAAGACCCAGTCTCCAGATGAGAGGTCGATGATGTGATTCTTCACATGTGATCTGGCCTGTGGTGGACAATAAAGAGTGGTTTAGCCCTACATTGGTCCTTATCATGGAAGAATTATGAAAATGTAACCAGAGAATAAACATGATATTCGTGCAAGTGAGTGACATACATATACATCACAGCCTGTGTAAACTGCAGGGGAAGTAAACCATCTGACCAAGATTGAAGGGTTCCAGGCTAGTGCACCAGAAACATAAGTGTATGATGGATAAGAAGGAAGTAACATTAGCAGGAAGGAGGATGGGGGTGGGGGTAGCGAGGGGGACATGTAGACCAGGAGGTTGTCATTAAAAAGTGAGACAGGCATGTGGTGGAGACACATGTCCCCAGTTAAAGAAGGCAGGGATCTCTGGTGGGGACCAGGCTGTGAAGTTCCAAAGAACACTGATGTGTCCCCAAATGATGGCAGGATTTGGGAGGGAAAGCAAGCAGGCCAGATGTGGTAATAACGAACAATTACTGTTATACCAGAAATGCGCTAATCACTTTGTATGGATTTTCTTATAACATTCTCACATCAACCCTCCGCTGTAGTTAGTACTGTTATCCATAGTTTCTAGGTGAGGTAATAATCCTGAAAATGTTCAGTAACTTGGCCCAAGTCACACAAACTAGTGAGTACAGCGCTGAAATGAGAATCCAAGCCACAGCATATTGCAGCCAGAGTCTTGACACTATATACACACACACACACACACAAACACATTCACTCATATCTTAATTGAATTAGAGAGGGAGAAGGAAACAGTGACCAGGACACCCCATGGGGGACAGCAAGGAGGAAGGGATGGGGAGAGGAATCACAAGACGTCAAGGACTCAACAGAGGGGGGATATTTTCCAAAAGGAGGAAGAATCATAGATGGCAAGTGGTCATGGACCGTTGGTATAATGCTGAATTCCCAACCCAGTCGATGAAATGTGGAAAAGTGGAAAACCAGGATAATCTGGAGAGAGCGAGATTTCACCAGAGTTAGAGCCTTTGAAGACTCTGAGGACACAGAGGAATTACCCACCATGGAACAAGGACCCGCACAGCCGAGTGGCAAAGGTTGGCGTGGACCAGAAGAGGAGCCAGGAGTCCACAGTAAAGACCCACAGAGAAGCAGGGGCATGAGTACAGAGGAGACATTACCGGAGCAGCTAGAACTTGGGTGATTCCTGAAGACGACAGGATGGCAGGCAGGATGAGATGCACCAGCCTCCAGAAGCCCCACACGTGTCTGGTTATTTCTCGTTCTCTTGGCTGTCAGGACCCTGGGGCCTGGGGTCAGCTGGTGCCACCCAGGTGGAAGGGAACATGTTACAGTGCAGAAGGAACTCTGCTACACGCAGCTGACGGCTGGGAGCTGCCAGTCTTCCAGGAGAATTAGCTGGGCTAGGAAGCTTACCCTGGCATGACAGCGGGAAGGTAAATAATCTCCCTAATATACATTCCTTTTTTCCACCGGAAAATCTGGAACAGAGAAAAATTTGCTCTAAGCATGGCCGTACCTTCTGCTTCTCTGGAAGGGCTTTGGCAGGGAGCTACTCAACAGAGCAAGACTTGTAGTAATTATCATGATGAAGAACCTAAAACTGAAGCCCCACATCCCAGCCCCCAGGTAAAGTTGAAATATGTGGCAGACGCACGACTGATCTCTGGGTCACTGGTTTCAGTCTATTTTTCTAATCTTCCGGTCATATTTCTATTTGGAAACGATCTCAACCAGCCACTAACTATATGTCAGAGGCTTTCTCAACCATTTTGTACTCCTGCCATCTCTGACCCCTGCCAACCCAGATCATGTTGAAACGTTTTTTGTTAGTGTGTTTTTAGGGTTCCAGGAAAACACTGAGAAAAAAAAAAAAGCATCCTTAGAAAAAGAATTTGAACTAAATTGCCGTTCCTGCTTCTGTTTAGCAGTCGTCAATGGTTCTTGAAAGCTGAGAACAGCCCAATACTAAAGCCGTGATCACTTCTCTTGGCCTGTTTCCTTTTCCTTTTTTAATTATGGAAAGTTTCAAACATGCACAGCTAGATTCAACAGTTACCAACTCATTTTGGCCACTATATTCAACAGATAATGTTCCTTTATAAAAAAGAAAGAAAGAAAGAAAGAAAAAAATAAAAGGTAAAAAGAAACAAAAATACATTAAAATGTAAAAAATTTACAGAACAGCCCCTACTCCCTCTATATTTCCTCTTATGTTGTAACCCAGATTGAAATAGTACAAATTACATACAATCTGCTTTGCAAACTCTTCCTAGATTCTGAATCTCAATTAGATTTCAGAGAAATCATGAGGTTATAGGAATTAGGAACCTCCTTAAAAAGGAATTTATCTCATTGTAACTTATTATTCTGAATGTGACTCTAAAACAAAACTGATTATTTATGCCAAGCTCACATTTTACTTACTGGGGATTTTAACCACATGCAGCAAATTCCAGTAAGAAGCTTACAAATTTTCCCAGCTAAAGAAATGCTGGAGGTGGCAGGATTGGGGTTGGAGGGGGGAGGGGGTTGACAGGGAGGAAGGGTGGTACACGTAGTATTTCATTTCTAAAAACTCCAGCCAAGTCATGCAGGTTTATGTTTCAGACCATTTAAAGAAAAAGAAGCCATGGGAAGATCATTTTAGGGTGAGTCAATGGAGACTGTTCTAGAAGGACTAAGAACTATCTACCACTGTTCCTGTGTAAGGAAGAGAGGACCTATCTGTTGGGAGTTTCTCAGAGGTAGCGTGTGATTTCCTTCCTTTCTCCCTTGATTTTGTTTTTGTTTTTAAAAGAGCATGGTCTTATTGAGTACAAGAGAATTTGTATCATCAGTACTAGCCATCACACAGCCACTCGCCGAGAGCTTCTCTTTTCTGTTAGCAGGTGAGAGTGAAAGGAAAATATATGAGCAGTAGGGGCCAATTCTAGCTCAAGGTCGAGCCAGGTTATTTATTACCAGACTCATTTGAAGCCTCCCATTGTGGGATTTGCTGAATCAACAGCCTGCCCCCAAACGCTGACCACGTCTACATCCCAGCAAACAAGAGGTTTGGCATGAAATAGATCAGGGCCTGAAATCTTGGCTGAGGCATCTTCACTTCACTTCCTCTCTAGAACAAAATGCTCAAGGCAGGTATGTCTGTAAAATAAATGCAGTCCCACAGAGGAGGGTGGATCTATAACACACACACACACACACACACACACACACACACACAAATACCAGACACAAAGAGACCCAGTCTCTTGTGGCATGAATGTCCTGGCAGACCTCTTGCTGTCAGTCAAACACCCTGGAGTGGAAGAGTTTTCTCAAGGACCCAGAGGTGCCCTTTTCCCATTCTTGACCATCTGTACAAGTAAGGGGGAAAAGACCACCCTCAGGAGAGTTAATGGCCTGGGTTTTGTCCGCACTCCATTAGGAAGTGCAGCTACTTGGAGTTGGGGGGCTTCCTTTCTAATGTGAGGGCAGGAAGCAGGCCAGCTGATTACCGAAGGTGTAAAGGCAGCTCTACATCCCTGGTAAATGATGAATACAGCAGAGGGCTCGGCATCTGCTGGTGTCAAACCTTAGCTCCACGTGTCAAAGCTGTGTGACTGTGGGCACGTCACTTGATTCCTTCTGTAAACTAAAGATAGGAATACCTGTGTCACAGTTGCTTCTGAGGATTAAATCCTCTAAACATATATAAAGCGCCTGACTTATGGAATATGTCATAATTCTAGAATCCTCCTTCCTAAAATGCTATGGTTTCAAACATGAAGGAATCTGGGAAATTTGCCTTTCTGGAACACAGCTAGATAATTTAGTCCAAACTATTTCCCACTCAAACTTATTACTCATTGGAGCACAAAAATCTGTGTCAGTCCTACTGGAAAACACTCATGAGATGGACGTGTTGCATAGTCCCTGTATTATGTGAGATTGTTTACATATTCTTTTTTCTTATGTGTTCTAAGTGGCTTAGAAATAAAAGAAATGGTATACATTAAACCAAGCTGGGAAAGTGAAGTCTTTACAGAGTTCACATGGCTAATTAAATTAAGGTTTCTAGAAGATCAAGGACAAATGACTGAGTACAAGAAAATATTTCCTTTGATCTCAAGATATTTTTTTTGTTACTTCAAAGACCAGCCAGCGGGATCATGCAGGCGACTGCCAGTGGCCCCTCCTCTCCCTACAATGAGGGGCTCATGGCGAAAAAATAACTTTCAAGGGTCTGCTACAGAGCTGTGTGAACACCTGCGGTGGTCGGCCCTGCCCAGGCCAGACCGAGTGAGGTGTCTTAGAGGAAAATAACTGAGTCGGAAGAGGTGGGCTCAGGCTTGGGTCTGCCACTACCTACATCCCATGAGCTCCTCACTTGACCTCAGTCTTCATGTTCTCCCATGTGAAATGGGACAAGAACACCTAACCTATTTATCTCACAGGTTTGGTATAAAGATAATGTGAGGTCTTTGGATACACCAAGTCCTAAAATAAGTTAAAGGAATAAAACCCAGCAGGATCCTATAGCTGTTTCGTTTTCCTCCCAGGAAAACTTTTTCCTCCATTGTACCTCTAGTGCTTTTAGTGGCGGGTGCTCAGTAATCCTGTGCTGAATGAGTGAAGGAATAAATGAGTGTGGTGAGGGATGAGCTCGGGGACTCTGCTACTTAGGTGTGTTCTGCTCTCCTCTTGGATCACCCCATTCATTCTGCCGTTGTGGCCCTGGCACTACTTAATCTTACGACGTAGTGAAAAAGAAATACCAGGGCTGGGGGGGTGGGAGCAGTGGAGCAGGTCGGGGACAGGGAGAAAGGTAAAGCAGTAGCAAGGAAGGAAGAAGGGTGGCTTCGGGGACAGAAAGGGGTTTCCTGCAGCATCTGCTAACGGGAGCCTGTGCTGTTCCAGTCCAATGTCTTGTGTGCTTTCATGGGCAAGACATTTTCAACATTACCCCCTTGAGTCCATGTTTACTTCTGACTGAATGGATTGAACATTGATAGATCATCAAATTTCCATAAGCCTAGAAAGACAAATACCCTACTTATCAGCGAAATGCAACTTCCGGGGGGCCTGAATTCTTAGTCACAAAGAGAGCTTGGGAGACCAGGGAAACCCAGACGTTGACTCCACGATGACAACATAATGAATAAACTTTAAGATTATACATTGCAGGCTTTCATAGATGTTTTTCTAGTCTCCCTATCTCTTGGAGTTTCTCATTTCCATAATACCTCTGGACAAACTTTATTTATCAGAATCAGAGAAAACGGGCAGATGCTGGAAAGCTGGGCTTTGCTCTAAGCTCCTGGGTGGGGCTGGGGTAGACTCCCCAGTGGGTGTCTCCATGTAGGCATTTTAAGTCGTGCGCTCCCAGGCCTCAGAAGGATTGTTCTGCCTCTTACGTTGGGATGGTTTCCTAATCCATGACTGCTGTGAATCAGCCCTCGATGGAAGAGTGAGTCAGGGGACTAGCGTGGGCGGGAGCTCAGGATGAAAGAGACCCACTCAAAGATATGGCATCAGTTAGGATGTTTGAGGCTGCAAGTCACAGGAAACCCAACCTAAAGTAGCTTTAAACTTAAGCACATGTATTCAGCTTACAGAACAAGAAGTCTAGAGATAGGTGGTTCCAGGGTTGTGCAGTTCTCTTGGTTCTACAAAGACAGCCTCGTGCAGTGATGAGGGGCACAGCATCTGCCATCAGTTCCCCTGGGTTCAAATCCCAGCTTTGGTGCTTCTTGGTTGTGGGGCTTCTGACATCACACAACTTCTCTGAGCCTCAGTTCCCTCCTCTGTAAAATTGGAGATACCAATAGCACCTACCTCCCAGGGTTGTTGTTAGCATTAAATTGATTAGTACAGTAGATCCTCATCTAACATCATCGATAGATTCTGCGACTTTAAGCAAAACAACATATAAGGAAACCAACTTTACTGTAGGCTAGTTGATATAAGCAATCGTTAAGTTTCTACAGCATCTCATCAAGGTTACAACAAAATAATGTCAAATGAATTCAAAGTCCTGCTGTATATGTGAACTGCTTAGCCAGGACCTGGGGTGTCATAAGCACTACAGAAATGTTAGTTCTTATCTTTTTTATTATTAGTATTAATATCATCCTCTCATTTTCACAAGAGAGTTCCCAAAGACGTTGGTGAGATGAGTACAGTGGGCGTGGATGTGCTAGTCAGGGAGAGACTCAGAGAAGTCAAGGAAGGCCCATCAGACTTCAGACCACGCTTTCTTCTCTGCCCAGAAGGCTCCCTTACACACAGGAGACCCGCTATTGGACTGCGGTGGAAACTGGAATTATCAGGAAGGACTTCGTAGGCCCTCATCTTCGTAGGCCCTCATCAGTTAGGACAGGACCAAAATGGATGTCCAGCCTGCCTACCACAAGGCTCTGCAAACACCACGCTGAGGACGGCTATGTTTATGATTGTCATGTAAAATGGGGTAATAAAGAACATTTTCCACTTCACGTAATCACCTCCGGGCATAACAGATAATGTAACAGAAGCCTCGAGGAAGACCTGCAACACCCGGCACCAGGATCATCATAGGCTCCCCCCAGAGGCTTTGGGGAGCAGTGAAAGCCCTCCGGCCACGGCAGAAATGCAGCTGGAGTAATAACAACAACTGACGTGCATTTGTGCTGAACTTTATGCCAGGATTTGCCTGAGTTCGGGAAATGGCAGAGTGGGATTCAGGCCCAGATGTTTTACTGCCAAAGCGCTGGCATCCTGCCATGCTTTCTCCCCAGAACTCGAGACGACTGAGCACTTCGGGGATCTGTCAGAGCCATGGTTCCCAAATTCCAGCATACATCAGAATCATCCCGAACGCTTGCGAAGGCCCCGATCTCTGGGCCGCACTGTGCTGCAGTGGGTTCCCCCTATCCGCTCAGGAGAACTGACGGTGTGCATCTCTTCCCAGCTCCACACTCAATAACATCACAGTGGTAGCTTGAAATCGGTCAGAGTGGGAGAATATAAACCACAGCAATCAGCAAACTCGGGGGAGCCAGTTGTTAAATCTTTTTCAGCACCCCATTGACAAGTCCTCATCCACAGAGTCTCTGACTCAGTAAACATTGGATGGGGCCTGAGAATTTACATTTCTAATAAGTTCCCAGGTGATGCTGATTCTGCTGGTCCAGGGAACCACAGTTTGAGAACCACTTAGAACAAAGTTTCAGCGAGCCCTGAAATGGACAATAGGTTCTTGTCCAGACATAAGTCATCAATGGCAAGAAGAATGCTGGTGGTCTCATCAAGGACTGTTGGCTGCAAACAACCCTATAGCAAATTGACACGAATAAGAGCTAATGTTACAGAGTATTGACCAGAGTCTGCTACTGTCCTAGCCTTCCCATGTATTATTAACTCATTTAATCCTCCCAACAACTCTAGACAGCAGGTTGTATTATTATAGTTGAGGCCAAAGCACAGAGCAGTCCAATGCCTTGTCCAAGGTTGTACAGGAAACAAGTGGTGTCGTTGAGATGTGAACGTAGGCTGTCTGGTTCCGGAACCTGTGAGCTTGACAGCTACACCACACATCATAGGTGAGACCTGAATGTAGTTTTGCCAAACATACATCTAGTGACAGTTCTCTCAAAGATAAAAAAGGGAAGTACTTCAAAGAACACACATAAGAAAGGGAATTCAAATTTGTCTCTCCCAACTAGACTTTCCTGACTTAAAAGAAAATGGGTAAAGTTTTCATCCCACTCATTGTGCTTCCACCAACACCCTGAATTCACATTAGTGAAGGACTACATTACCAGTTGATGAGAAACCAGTTGATGGGTTTGGGGTCAGTAACTTTTTCTGTACAGGACAAGATAGTAAGCAAATACTTAGGCTTTGCAGGTCATACAGTATCAGTTGCAGCTGCTCAACTCTGCCATTGTAGTTTGGAAGCAGCCATAGAGGGTATGTAAGAGTGAGTGTGGCTGTGTCCCACATAAACTTTGTTTACAAATGCAGGCTTTGGGCCCTGCTCACCTGTGGGCTATAATTTGATGACCCGTCCTAGATTCACCTACAAGGTACTCCTTATTCCTAAATAACCTTCCTTAACGTTAGGCAGAATTTTAACAAAAGCAAACACACACACAAAACATCAATATATCTGAGTATACCACTTAACAGATACCAATGGGAATCTCCTCAGAAAATAATCCATTTCTCTGGTTCTAATTTGGTTATAGAAAGACTTCCATGGTTTTAGATTAAGACAGTTGGCTTGGTTGGCTGAAAAATCATGCTACTGAGATAAAGGTCCACAGAGCCAAAGCTCAGTTCAGCTTTAGTTCTCTTGGTCAAGAGGGGAACAAGACAAGCAGGAGAACATGACCTGGTTTGATTACCTCAAATGCTTATGACTAGCCTAGAACCAATTCAAAGTATAGCTTATAAATCCTCTGTGTCATCTTTCATAAAGATAAAATATTTATTCCATTTTATAAACCAACAGCGATGGCAAAGAATGTGATAATGGTCTATAAGGAATTTGAAATATGTCCCATTTTCTCCTTAACATTGAGATTGCCACCATCTTAGCAAATGCCCCCATAACTCGTCTCCTAGCCCTAACCTCTTCTCCTTGCCTCAGAGTTCTCACCACTCCTGATTAGCTTTCCTTACGCACATACCTGGTCCTTTTTCACTCATGAACAAGAAACTCTCTCTGGATGACTACTGCATATTGATTTAAGGCCAAACTCCTCAGCCTGGCATCCAAGACCTGGTATGACCTAGGCTCATTTTTCTGTCTCTCGGTTTATCTCAAACTTATCCATTTTGTATACCCACATAACCGTGTTTTGAAGGATGCACTAAGAGCTTAGTCAAATGAGACAAGTATTTCAACTAACACCACAAAACCCACATAGCCCTGGGAGAACCATAATCACAGCCATGAGAAAGACAAAGCTGGAGGCAGCAAGACAATCTAGAAATCAAAGCGAGAAACTGGAACAAAGTTTTAGAAATAAGGTACTAGAGTATGACATTCCCCTCTTCTCTGGTGTCTAGTACTTGGTGTCTGGGAAGATCTGGGGCTGACCCCTTGGTCAGCGCTTTCCAAATTTACCCTTCCATCGGACTCATTTGGATGGCTTTTAACTGAAAATATGAATAATCCTCATCCTAGACCCAGAAAAAGGACCAGGGAATCTGGATGTTAATAAATGCTTAAGATAATTCTTAGGATTGTTCAAATTTGGGTAACTGCTGACTTCACATGAAAGTCACCTGGAGGCCATGCAGAAAGACCACACGGAGGTGTGCTGGCTGACTGTCCCGCTAAGACTCCAGCAAACAGCCGGGCTTAACCGCCATGTGTGAAGATGCACCCAGATTATGCCAGGATCCCCCAGCTGAGGCCCCAGACATTGTGGAACAGAGATAAGTCATCCCCTCTTTGCCCACTGAATTCCTGATCCACAGAATTCAGGAGCCCAAATCATCTGCAGAGATTTTTTTAAATGCTATAGCTTAGATCCTGTCCCCAAGACATCCTGATTTATTTAGTCTGGAGTAGGATCTGGTATTCATTTCCCCCTACTTCTGTTATAAAAAATTTAAACATCAAGAGGAGTTCAATGAATAATACTTGGAAATGTGTGGACCCATCACAGTTGTCAATATTTTGCAATATGCCAGATAGATAGAGATAGATAGACAGATAGACAGATAGACAGATAGATCTGAACTTTGAAGTCTTGGAAAATAATGTGCAGATATGACATTTGACCTTTAAGTACTTAAGCATAGAAATATCCAAAAATAAGAGCATTGCCCTACATAAACATAGTACCATTATCATGCCTAAGAAAATAACAGCAATTTTCTAATATTCAGTCCATATGTAAATCTCCCCGATTATTTCAAAGATTTCCTTTTTCTCTTTTTTGAAAATAAGCATCCAATCAAATTTCACACATTACATTTGCTTAAGGTTTTTGGTTTATTGTGCTCCCTTTTATTTGTTTGTGTGTTAAATTACACTGACTTTTTAAATCAACTAGGCCAGCTGTCTTGTAGAACAGTTTACAATCTATATTGGTCTGATCGTCAATTCATGGTATTATTTAATTTATATGTCTAATCCCAGTAAGTCCTAAACTGAAATTTAAGTCTAAAGATCAAACATTTGGAGAAAGTATAATTCACAGGAGATGTGTACTTCACACCACACCAGGTGACATAGAATGTCAAGTTGTCATACTATTAGTGATGCTGACTTCGATCCCTTGATTAAGGGAGTGACCACCAGACTTCTTCATTAAAATACATTTTTCTGTTTACAATTAGCAAGGAATCTATGAGGTGGTATTCCAGCACCAACAAAATTCAGAGAAATTTAAAAAGCAATCCCATTTACAATTGCTCCAAAGACTATAAAATACCTGGGAATAAATTTAACCAAAGAAGTAAAAGATCTGTACTCAGAAAATTCCACCTAGTAGTTTGAGCATCCATTGATAACCCTTGCCTGAAAGAATTGTTTAGTTGAGAGTTGCAAAATGGTCATTTTTTTTCACTCTTGTATTAAGGCATAATTCACACATAGAAAAAGTTCAGTCTCTTTTCTATCCAGTTTTGTAGATCTTGACAAATACACGTGTACATTTGTGCAACCACCACAACCATTAAGATATAATATAGTGTCCAATGAGCACAAGACTTATCAGGGGGGATCGCTTCATAAATTATATAAATTCCTAACCACTGGGCTGTACATCTGAAATATAAAATAATACTGAACCAAAACTAATATTCAGAAATCAGTTGCATTTGTATATACCAATAATAAAACATCAGAAGGAGAAATTAAAAAAGCAATCCCATTTACAATTGCTCCAAAGACTATAAAATACGTGGGAATAAATTTAACCAAAGAAGTAAAAGATCTGTACTCAGAAAATTATAAGACGCTGAAGAAAGAAATGAAAGAAGATACAAATAGATGGAAACACATACCATGTTCATGGATAGGAAGAATTAATATAGTTAAAATGTCCATACTGCCTAAGACAATATACATATTCAACGCAATTACTATCAAACTACCAATGACATTTTTCACAGAAATAGAACATATAATCCTAAAATTTATATGGGACCATAAAAGACCCTGGATATCCTCAGCAATCTTGAGAAATAAGAACAAAGTGGGGGGTATAATAATTCCTGACATCAAATTATACTACAAGGCTACAGTAATCAAAACAGCATGGTACTGGCATAAAAACAGACCCATAGATCAATGGAATAGAATAGAGAGTCCAGAAATAAATCCATGCCTATATGGCCATTTAATCTATGACAATGGAAGCAAGAATGTACAGTGGGGTAAAGACAGTCTATTCAATAAATGGTGCTGGGAAACCTGGACAGACACATGCAAAAAGATGAAGCTGGATCACCTCCTTACACCACATACCAAAATAAATTTAAAATGGCTTAAAGACTTAAATGTAAGATCTGAAACCATAAAATTCCTAGAAGAAAATATAGGAAGAAACTTCACAGACATTACCCGGAGTAAGATTTTTACTGATATATCCCCTCGCGCGAGGGAAGTAAGAGAAAAAATAAACATGTGGGATTACATCAAACTAAAAAGCTTTTTCACAGCAAAGGAAATCATCAATAAAACAAAAAGGGATCCTACTGAATGGGAAAAGATATTTGCCATGATATATCTGATAAGGGGTTAATATCACAAATTTATAAAAAACTCACTCAACTCAACTCCAAAAAAACAAACAACCCAATTAAAAAATGGGCAGAGGACATGAAGAGACATTTTTCTAAAAAGGACATACAGATGGCAAACAAACATATGAAGAAATGCTCAACCTCACGAACCATCAGAGAAATGCAAATAAAAACCACAATGAGATACCACCTCACCCCAGTCAAGATGGCTATCATCAATAAATCAACAAACAACAAGTGCTAGCGCGGATGTGGAGAAGAGGGAACGCTTGTGCACTGTTGGTGGGATTGCAGATTGGTGCAGCCACTATGGAAAACAGTATGGAGGTATCTCAAAAATCTGAAAATGGAACTACCTTATGATCCAGCAATCCCACTCCTAGGTATCTATCCGGAGAAATCCAAAACTCCAATTCAAAAAGCTTTATGCACTCCTATGTTTATTGCAGCACTATACACAATAGCCAAGACATGGAAACAACTGAAATGCCCATCAGTAGATGACTGGATTAAGAAACTATGGTACATTTATACAATGGAGTATTACGCAGCCATAAAGAAGAAAGAAATCTTACCATTTGCAACAACATGGATGGACCTAGAGAACATTATGTTAAGTGAAATAAGTCAGACAGAGAAAGACAAATACCATATGATCTCACTTATATGCGGAATCTAAAGAAAAGAATAAGATAATGAACTAATCAGAAACAGTTTTGGAGACATAGAGGAAAAACTGAGGGTTGCTAGAGGGGCGGGGTGGGTGGGGATAAGGGGAAGGTGAGAGGATTAGAAAATAGTCGGTAACCACAAGATAGCCACAGGGTTTTGAAAATTAATTTGGGGAATGTAATCAATAATGTAAAGATGTTGTAGGGTATCCGATGGACACGTGTCCCATTTAGGAGACCACCTCAGGGATGATGTAGATGCCTGATCTCTGCACTATACACCTGAAGCTGAACAATACTGAATGCCAACTATAATTTTATATAAATATATATGTATATTTATATATTTGTATGTATATTGCTACAAGAAGCAGAGTACAGCATTAGGAATAGAGACAGTGGGAATGTAATGGCTCTGTGCAATGTCAGAGGGATAGTGGATGGGGGAGGGGGGTTCACACAGTGTGAGGGATATAAGTGATAAACGTCTAAGTTTTGCTTTGTCTTGTGCACCTGAAGCTAATAAAATTTTAAAAAATGAAATAAAATAAAATAATACTGAACGTCAACTGTAATTTAAAAAATACATAGTCACGAAATGTAAAGTACAGCACAGGGAGTATAGTCAGTTGTATTGCAATAGCTATGTGTGGTGTCAGACGGGTAGTAGACTTGTTGGGGTTATGACTTTGTGAGGGATGTAAATGTCTAATCACTATTTTGTTTTGTTCACCTGAAACTAACTAAAAAAAGAAAAGAACAGTTTCACCACCCCCAAAAAAATTCCTCCACATCCGATTATCATCAACCCGTCCCCCAACCCCAGCCCCTGGCAACAACTAATATGCTTTCTGTCCCTTTAGATTCGCCTTTTCCAGAATGTCACATGCATGGAATCATACATTGTGTATGTAGCCTTTTGGGTCTGGCTTCTTTCACTTGGCAAAATGCATTTGCAATCCACCCATTTTAGTTGCATCTATCAGTAGTTCTTTCCTTTCTGTTGCTGAATAGAAGTTCGTTGTAGAAGTGTGTTGGTTTGTTTGTCCATTCCCAAGTTGAGGGACATTTGGGTTGTTGACAAGTTTGGGACAATTATGAATAAAGCCATGAAAACATTCTCATCCAAGTCGTCCTGTTAACATAAGTTTCCATTTCACTTGGATAAATACTTAGGAATAGGATTTCTGGGTTGTTCAGTAAATATGTTTACTTTATAAAAAAAACAGCTAAGTTATTTCCCACAGTGGCTGTACTACCTTCCATTGGCACTCATAATGCAGGAGTGTTCATTGGTGGTTTTTAAAATTCTGTCATCCTTTATATTTCTTAGCTGGCAATCTCCCACGAAAAAAAGCATTTACTCACAAGTAAATGCTAATTCTTTTTGCTTAATTATCAATTTCAGAGTGAAGAGTATTTATAATAGCCACCTCCAGTGGTGGGCAAGCAGGGTTTTTCTTTTCCTTCCTCTGTTTCTTCTCTCTTTTTTTTTTTCTGTAACTATGGACTTATGAATTTTTATTTATCCCATATTTGACAATAACATTTATCATTCTTTTTAATTCTCATAGTGGCCCAAATTTGCCTAATGGGAATGCTGTCAAACTGGTCCTATGAACTTTTGACATGACTTCATTAGCTTTTGACACTTTTTTTCTTTCTGGTAAAATAAGATACCCATCTCACCTTGAACTTTCCTGAACCAGGCCTAGAATTAGCCATTTCTCCAAGATGATGGATTCCTTTAAATAATATTTAGAAACTCAGTCTAGACATCAGGTGTCTCCTGGTTATTGGGGTGTCAACACTTTCAGGTTCCTTCAGTCAAAATACGCACACACACTCACACACACACACACACACACACACACACACACACTTTAAATCAAGAACTAAGATATACACATGCATACAAATCATGAACTCATACTAATATTTTGAATTAAAATTTAGCCTTCTTAACTTTTTTGACTTTTTTATTTGTATTTCTTTTCCATTAACCAGAAATCTTGATTCTTAATAAAATTAACATATTTACTAATTTGCTTTATCTCATCCTACAAATAAGACAGTATCAAAATCACTGTGCCAGTATTATTACTAATAATAAAACTGCTGAGATTTCTTTGCAATTCTTTTCATCCTTACAATATTTCCTGTTAGGTATGTCCAGTCAGAGTACCAAGTTCAAAAGTCACTTGAAATAATTCTTTCTCTGTGTGGTTGTTTCCAACGTGATATACCATTAGGTGTATTTGTTCCCATTGTTTTCAATTTTATGGTCTGGCCTCAATATATTTTAAAAGCTCCCCAGGGGAGTGCAGTATTCAGCTATGAGTTGACCAGCAGTAACTGGATTTCTTGCTCTCTGTCCCCTTTTCCTCCCCCTGAAATCGTTTCTCTCCCATTTCCTTTCATTGAACTTCCACCTTTTTTTAAGGCTCCCTTCCTCCATCTGTAGTCCTTCTTTTGATCCCATTTGTCAAACATAGCAATTCTTTCTTCTGGACGCCTGTAACCTTTTGACCATTCCTGATAGGACTTACATGCAAAATAAAACATTTCAAGTTCTACCTTGCTTTATAGTCCTTGAGTCAAGGGTCAGCAAACTTTTGCCATAAAGGGCCAGAGAGTAAATATTTTAGGCTTTGCAAGCCACATGTATCTGTAACACACTCTTCTTTTTTATAATGTTTTATATTCTTAGCTAGAAGGACCAACAAAACCAGATCTGGCTCTTGGGTATTTATCAAGACCTCCATTATGTCATGTTCTTATTTCAAGTACATAACTTGGGACACGAAAAGTCCTACTCATCCTTATATGCCCCACTCACATCAGAGCACGTGGGAAGGAACGATCCCTAAATGGTTGTTAAATTTCTGAATATATAATATTATTAGATGGTATTCTTCTAAGAATGTGTTATTAATCCAGAAAATTGAGCTGTACAGAACTATAAAAACACTATGTGTAAACAGACAATACCCTGTAGGCAATAGCACCCTATGTGTTCAATTACCATGCTTTCTCCCAAGGGTGAGAGGAGGGTGGTGGGAGTGCTAATGGCTGTGGACGTGGAGGTTCTTGGGATTCTGCAGGACGGTCCAGGAAAGGGCGTTAATGGCTACAAATGTACAGGAACAGACAAGATAGCAGAGGTGGGAGCAATTCAACTTCCCTCCTTGTAACCCAAAAGTGGCTCCCAGTGCCTGCAAAGGCACAACCTCCTCCCCAGGAGAAGATACCAACAAGATGAGAAGGGAGCTGTGTTTTCTAGAAGCCTGAGCCCATTGTCATCTATACCTGAAAGAGGAATAAAGATTGATACCATGTGGAAGAGAATGGGAAAGCCCCATAGTTCACGTCTCGCTCTTAGGCACTCTGAGTTTCTTAGGGCTAAGACAAAGAAGTTCAAGCACGACTCATGGTGTGAAGGAGGCCAGAGTGTTGTACTAAAAGGTCCTCCCTGAGCAGCTTCCTAAAACAGCTCCTCAATTTGCATCTTAGTGCAAAATGCTAATTTTACCAGAATGGGGGAAAAAAACAAAAAAACACTGGAAATGCATTTTAAAAATCTTTGTCTTGTGTTCCAGGAAGTTTCTACAGACACGAAATTGCTGCTTCTGATCTGAACCCCGGTGTTCATGTGACGTTACTTCATACCGTTGCGTTCTCTACCCTGAGAAACGCACTTCTCACATTTAAAAGTAGATGTCTGTGTGATTACTGCCAAGAAATTTAAGAGTCCATTTGAAGTGCTTTTATTCTAAGAAAATTTATCTCCATATGTACTTGGGATGAAAACTATATAAAATCCATTCAAAAAAGGTGCTTTATAATAACGATGTTTGAAGTTACAATTTTATTTCTTCCCTTAGCTCGTCTTATCTTAAGCCGTAGGTTGCTGTAAATTAAAAGGAGAGGGCATTTCAACTAAATGGTTTCTCTGAATAACATTAATCCTGTCAAGAGTAGTTTGTGACAAAAGCTAAAGATTGTGCTGTTGCCTTTTAAGCACAACCAAGTTAAACATCTGAACTATTTCTGCTGTCGCTTAAATATTAAGATGTAACACATTTGGGATATTTGTTGACATTTGTTATACTTTTGATGAACAATTAGCCTGCAAGAATATTAACAGGAAATTCCATTCATGAGATAAGCAGCTGTTCGTGCAAATCTTCAGCCCTATCATGGGACCGAAAATCTTCTTTATGCAACTACTGTTTGTTGAATAGTCAGCATTCCTTAGGTATCCAAAAGGAAATGCTTTGCAAACAACTTTTATAGCTAATTTTGATTATTACATTTTTGTAAGGAAAAAATAACTTTTACCATTCATTTGGACTCTTAGACTTGCGGTTCATTCACTATATAAATTTCAAATGACAGGCGTCAATAAGTGACTAACCCCAGTAATTTCCAACCTGTGACGCAGAATTAGAAGGCCAGTCTTAACCACCTTAATTCCACAGCATATCAGGATGTATTTTTATTTCATTCTTGAAGCCAAGACTAAGAGCGCCTACCATTATACAGAACACTCCCTTACTCAAAAATATGTACCTCTTCCATTTTGGAGCTATGAAAACATTTAATGCAACATTCCCATTGCAACATTTACTTAGCATCCACTAAATTGTTAAGAATACAGCTCCAAAGACTGAGAGGAAAATGACAGACAAGCAACTATATTCTGATGTGATAAGAGAAATGATGGCAGTTCTGTGGAAGTACTAGAAGGGTAATACACTCTCCACCAATGGGCAAGGGTTTGCTCAAAGATTCACTCACAAACCATCAATCACCAAATCCTAAATACCTTTGCCTTCGGCCTCTTCCTCTTTCTTTCCATCTGCTTCATCTCCCCTCTCTCTACCCCACCATGGACAAAAAAGGAAATCCAGAAGGGCCTTGCATTTATTTTCAAGTCAAAGCAAGCAAAAGACCATAACTATGTTCCCATCAGGAAAAAATTTCTGAACAGGTGTACCCAGTGTGTGCACATTTATTTATAAATTATACACATGTACTACTCTCTGAAGTAGCATATTAAATATTAGTAACGTTTAGTGTCCTTTTTTTCCCCCAGATTAAAGACCACATCTGCATCCAATTTTCTTCTAATATTTTTTGCAGACTTTTTGGGGTACAAGCCTCCCTGCAACTGTGAGACCACTGCTCAAAACAGCCACCACAGCAAACTTTCTGAAATGCTATCTGATCATAATTAAGACCCTGTCGAAAGTTCTGCAATTGACAGTCTTCAGCTTTTCCTTGAGTTTGTTTTAATGAACCAAAGACCCTTCTGAAGTTCCTTTCTTGCCCATTACAGCCTCAGATGTGGGCACTGGCTGTAACACTGAAGGGGTGTTTGCTCAGATAAATGGACCCCACCCTTCCTCTTCCTCATTTTCATCTTCATAGCCCTCCTCTGCAGCCCTTTGCTCCAGTCCTGCTGAGCTTTTGGTGGCGAAGGAGTTAAGATAGTAAAGATGCTGCTAACTTCTGGTGGTTCTTGCCTGCCAGACGCCAAGCTGTTTTCCAGTTGAGCACACCCCTGAGTTTTCATTGGCCCAAAGTCTCAACTACAACTTTTCAGGAGGATAAAGCAGTATCCCTTTTAGCAAAGGTAGCCAGAAGGTATAAACTTCCAGTTAGAAGTAAGTCCTGGGGATAGAATGTACAGCACGGTGACTACAATTAATAATACTGTATTTTATATTTGAAAGTTGTTCAGAGCATAGATCCCAAGAAAAATAATTTGTAATTATTTGTGGTGATGGATGTTAACTAAACTTATTGTGGTGATCATTTCACAATATGTACATGTGTCAAGTCATTATGTTGTATACCTAAAACTAATGCAACGTTGCATGGCAATTATATCTCAATTTTAAAAATAAATTTAAAAAAAATAATTACTTAAAAGACTCTTTTAAAGCATTTAAAAATCCTGGAGTGTGAGATGAAACCTGTTACATGACAGATAGGAAATGGGCCCACGTATGTTCTAACTGGCTCCAACTGGCTGTAACGATTAACTATAAATCCAAAAGGTGATCTCAGTGTGCACCCAAAACCTTACCATTCCACATCACTCATGTCATTTCAATCAGTTTCTCTTAAGTTTAGTAGCACCAACATGGACTCATTATCCCTGAACCCCACAGCTCCACCGGATCTCGTGAAGTTCTCCATCAATGGTAGCACCATCCACCCTGCGTCCCACGCAGCAGACCAGCATCTATGTCTATGGCCCCTCCCCTTCGTGCCCATATCCATTTACCAACACCTCCCCACTTCCCTTAGAGAAGTCTCTTATCTCCAGCCTTTCTCCTTTGACACTAAGTAATCCAGGCCTTCAGCATTGCTTGCTTGAATAATTACAACGGTCTCGTATCTGGTCCACCAACCTCCAGTTCTCTGCACACTAGTTTCAGCTCCGTTGCCCAGTTACCCTCTTAAAAAAATATCAGGTTATGTTTCCTAATGACTACTGTCTATAGAGGTTGTCTCCAAACACTTTGGTTCACATGCCTCTGTTAGTAAAAAAAAAAGAAAGAAAGAAAATTTGAGCACACACCTCTAAACTATGATTATTTATTCAAAAATTATGAACATGTGTTACTGTGCTAATGTATTGTGCATATTATAAAAATAACACACATGAAAACACATTGAAAAGTATGACATAATTCCTTGTGTCCTACTTTGGGGTGATGAAACTATCCTGTGTCCTGATTATGATGATGGTTACACTAATCTACACGTGTTAAAATCCAGAGACCTGCACACCGATAAAGAGTTGATTTTACTACATGTAAATTTAAAAATTAAATTTTAATAAAAGTTTGAGATAAAACTCAAAATAAATAGCTTTAATATATTTACCCACTCCTCACTGGATTACCTTTTGCATTTTCTGAGTACACATACCCAATCTGGGGGTCACAGCATCAAATTCAAACACCTTAGATTGTCGTTTTGGGCTGCTATTGCAAAAGAAAGAGCAAGAAAATCCTCAAATCATTGGACAGCTTTTCTATTCATTTTGTGATGAATCTACTTTCAGTTGCACGGTGTTGTGAAAATACTGAAAGTGAATACAGATCACTGTGTGCCTGAGTATTACAAAATTAAAGGTTATTTGTGTTGCTCTTCTAGAACATATATTTGATCTAAATTTGCTTTTGTGACCTGCCCAAAGTAATGACAGAGAAAGGCACTGGCAGTCCAGAGAAGAAATACCAACAATCCTAAGTAACAATCACCTATCAAAGTAAAGGAACACCAAAAATATGCATAGAGAGAAGCTCCACAGATGAAGATTACAGAGGAGAGATTGGGATGCACCCTCTCCCAGGTGTGGTGTCGTTCTACATCAATCACTTAGTGGTTAAAAATGTTAAGCAAATGACTCCAAGGTCGCAAAGTCGGACAACCTCACCTCACATTGCACCACGGTAAACCCTATAGTCTGCCTATTTATTAAAGTGAGGAAAAACGATGAAAGGTTTTGAAAGGATAGACCTACATAAACTGAATGAGTGTCCTGTCTTGCTTCCCTTCGAGGTTGTATAATTCTATAAGGGCTTGCATTTTTCATTGTCTTTGAGCTATTTTACAACTCTCTAAATTGCAGAAAACTGAAAGGAACACAAGTGATTCCTGGCCACCAAATTGCAAATGAATTCTGTTCAGTGGAATACAACTGATAATATCGTCCTGCGGACACTGACCAGTTTTGCATTTGTTATTTTAGATTTATTTTATCATTCCTGATTCCCTGCATATGTGTGCGTTGTTTGAATTTTCCTTTGAACCAGGTGTAACATCTTGTTAGTTCCCTCAGTTAACTACTGTGTCAAAAAATATCTTTGATGTGATCATTCTCATGAGAGTCATAATTCTGCCTTTTTAATAAAATCTTATCTTTTAACACCAAGAACCCAGGAAAGCTTCTGAGATTTGTCCCATTATGAGAAAGAGTCTCCTCTTGATAGACAAGCAAAGAACCAAAAGAAATTTCCTTCCCATCACCTTGCTGTTCTCTAAGTAAATAGAGGTGCTGCAGTTTGGGAGTGAAGGGACTTAAACTTTTGAAGAAGCCAATCGCCTCTGGCTTTTGATCTCTGACCTGCAGTAGCCTTTGCAGAAATTTCTTTGTTAAGGATGAAACAAATAAAAACCCTAATTCAAGCTTTGACCCTCAAACCTACCAGAAGCTATCAGAAATTTGGGCCCAACCTCTCCCTTCCCCACATATGCCAGCCTTCTCCCTCTAGGACCCTTGGCTCAGCCACACAGAGTATCCCTTTCACCTTTGAGGCTATTTCCTCCAAGTAAAATGGGGGAGGAGCCATTCCCTCCCTCCTTCCCACCCTCCCTTTCGTCTTTCAAGACCTCCTTAACGAGTCACTTCCACCCGTGACAAGGTTCAAAGACTTATAGATATGGCTAGTTACATCTTTTCCTAAATTTTCACAGAATGTGTACAAACCTCTACTGCTTGGAGGCTAATATTCGATCTGTTTGCTTATCAAGTTAAGAAAACTCTTATTTCCACTTAGCTGTAGCACTTTGGGCATGGAACTGTATTTGTATAAGAAAGTATTAGATGCCAATTAGAGTAGAAGGTGAGGCCCTGAGGGTGTCATTTGAAAGCAAAGTACAGAAAGATAGTTCATTAGCTCTGCTTATTTAATAAAAGAGAACTGGACGGAGTGAGGAAAGTAGTGGGGAGCAGAGAAGGGAGGCAGAGGAGGAGAGAGGAAAGCAGAAGAAGGAAGAGAATAGAAAGGGATTCAGCAAAAGAGTGGAGGAACAGAACTAGAGTTGGTGGAAATGCCCAAGAAACATTTGAAGACTAAGGGGATCTAGAATTCAATTTGAAAGTAATCATTCTACAGCTCTGCACTGTAACCTATTTGTCACCAAATTGCCAAACAGAAATCTACTGCATACCGCTGCATCATGTGTGTTCTATTTTAACAGAAGGAACAAACAATCAAGCCTTGTGTCCCATGTTTGGGTTGACGCCAAGGAAATGATAAAGGAACAACTGTAACACATAGAGTGAAGGACAAAAAGTCAGTAGAAGCGGGAAGCTGAAAGCAGAGGTGGCTGGAAGTGTGACCTCAAGAATGTACTGAAGTTTTGGCACCAGCACTGGACGTCCCATTGTCTGGTGGATGGAGGCTTCAGCAGATTGGATCTAGATTTACGAAGAGCATTGCGGATAGCCCAGTTGATACCTGGTTCACTCAAATATGTGACCATATTGCATCAGAAATTTTTGAAATCCTAACCTAGGACCTCTTCAAGGACAGGAAGATAAAGTATTTTCTCCTAACAGAGCAAAGTGACTGCTTAATAAATGATGAAAGATTAATGCATCACTTCACAAATTTTAACTAATAAGTAAGGACTGAGATGTCATTGGTCATAGTTAGTGGTTTAAGATTCTGTGATTGCTAGACTAAGCTAGTGATTATCTAAAGGCTCTCCGGGTTTTCATGTTTATTATATAATAATCATCACCATCATCATCTATACTATGTTTATGTTATTATACTTTTTTCCTGAGATCAAAACACTCTGTATTCTTTGGTGGTATCTAGCAGTATGTCAACCCTTTGAGGTCTCCATCTTTCTTCAGTGTAGAAATGAACATCATGAAGAAGTTCAGGTCCTAAGTACCTATGAAGGGCTGGAAGATGACCACCTAGTCCTTAAGAATAGAATTACCATATGACCCAGCAATCCCTCTCCTGGGTAGCTACCCAAAAAATCTGAGAACATTTATCCATAAAGATATATGTGCTCCAATGTTCATTGCAGCTTTATTTACAGTGGCCAAGACATGGAAACAACCAAAATGTCCTTCAATAGATGAATGGATAAAGAAGATGTAGTCTATATACAAAGGAATACTATTCTGCCATAAGAAAAGAAGAAACAGTGCCATTTGTGACAACATGGATGGATCTTGAAATTATTATGCGAAGTGGAATAAGTCAGATAGAAAAAATTGAGAACCATATGATTTCATTGATATGTGGGATATAAAACTGAGAGCAACAAAGGAATAAGACAAACAAATGGAAAAAAAAAACCTCATAAACACAGACAATAGTTTAGTGGTTTCCAGAGGGTAAGTAGAGAGGGGGTGGTAGATGAGCCTAAAAGAGATCAAATATATGGTGATAGAAGGAGAAGTGACTCTGGGTGGTGAACACACAATGTAATATGTATATAGGTGGTATATTACAGAATTGTACACTTGAAACCTATGTAACTTTACTAACCATTGTCACCCCAATAAACTTTAATTTTAAAAAAGAAAAAGAAAAAGAAGATGACCAGTCCTATAAGGACTGTTATGGGATAAATTCTGTACCACACCTCCTCCCCCCACCAATTCATAGGTTGAAGTCCTAACCCCAAGTACTTCAGAATATGACTGTTTTGGAAATAGGGTCTTTAAAGATATAGTTAAGGTAAAATGAGGTTCTATGGTTGGGCGTTAATCCAATCTGACTGGAGTCCTTATAAAAAGAGGAAACTAAGACACAGACATATGCATACACAGAAGAAAGACCACATGAAGACACAATGAAAAGGTAGCCATCTCCAAGCCAAGGAGAAAGACCTCAGAAGAAACTAAATCTGCCAGCACCTTGGTCTTGGATTTGTAGCTTCCAGAACTGTGAGAAAATCAATTTCTGTTGAGTAAGCCACCCAGCCTGTGGTATTTTGTTTTGGCAGCCCTAGAAAAAAAATACAGGGACCATGTTTTCCAAACTGAAAATTAGAAGGCATGACCTGACAAATACGAATGATTTATAGAATCAATTGACTGGAATATCCTATATTTGAAACCTGGCCACACCTAATCACAGTCTTACTTCCGAACAGGACTTGACTTAAGCCTAGAAAAATAGTTTCATTCAATTTTTTATAGAGTCTTAGAAAAGGGGATTCTATTACCACCACTGGAAATGTACCAAATCCTAATTCTGAAACTCAATTTTACCACTGTATATTAATTTTATGCCATTTAAAAACCAAACCAAATGTAATTTGGCCAGATAATTAAGGCCATAAATCCATGGACTTTTTGTCCTTAACATGTAAGTGTAGGCTACATTACTGTAAGCACACGCTGTTCTATTTTCAGAAGAGAGGAATCTAAGAACCCTGAATACCTTCAAGAAGACAAATTCTATAAGAGGAACAGTCTACTCCAGCATTGGCAGATTCTTGGGCCAACCAACTAGAGAGCTACAAAATACTCAGGGGAAGGGACATGGGTAATTATTTTAAACTAAATATTCTTTAAGATCTAAATCAAGGAATGAATCAGAGTCTAGCCATCAGTTGATGGATACAATGCGTATTAAACACAACACCTGTTTTCTCCCTTTGAGCTAGACTAAAAAGGCAAATCTCTTACTTACTAACACGCACTACACAAAAATGCTAACTTAAAGAAAGCAGCCTGAGGGCTAACGAGGCAGCCCAGGGGACATGAGTGGAATATCCCCTTGGAACAGAAGGTTCAGCCTCTCTGCCCACTCACTCACCTGCCAGGACAGTGCAGGAAAAAGAGGATGTGCTTGAAGGCCCAGAGATGATTGTCTCTATTCACAAGTAGGGGTGTCCAAGGATGAAAGACAAAAGAGAAAATAAACATTAATAACGCAAAACCCCTGAGATTTTGGGGATCCAAGGCATGAGACTGCACAGAAGCCTTATTTCAAATCCTTGACCTCTCTTCAGATTAAAACTGCCATCACAGTGAGTGGGGTACAGATGAGACTCCACTACTTACTAGCTATGTGACCTTAGCTGCGTTACTTAGCGTCTCTTAGTTTCTGCTTCCTCATCTGTGAAATAACTATTATGATACCTACATAGGAGTATAAAATGAGTGCATATATATATATATATGCAAATGTAATTGTGGTTTTTGCAATTAGTTTTCACCTTTTAAAACACAATTACTTTTGCAACAACCTACATATATATATATAGTATATCACTTTAAAAACTGCCAGGCACATAATAAATACCATATTGGTGTTGATTATTATTATTACTGCTATTGTCAAAGTCCATAAACCTCCCATTTCCTTCCCCTGTCCCCCTGCTAAGACCAGTGTGGGAGGGCCCATTGTGGACCTAAGATACTGATGATTGAAAATCAAAAGATTCAATGCTCGGCCTAATGAAGCTCTCAGTCTATTGGGGGCAGGGGGAGGGAAAGGCAAAAATATCAACAAATGAGCCACCCAAGCTGCAGCAGCAATTGCCCTTGGCTGTGCATGGCAGGGTCCTCAAGCCCAGGAAAGAGATTTATCTGAGACAGCCTCACTGCCAGCACGTCCTCAGCTCCATCAACTCAGCAGCCAGTTGTGTTTGGGTTACTTTTAGATGTCTGCTCATGTTCTTCCAGCTCTTCCCGTTCTGATACTGTGCACGGACATTACCACCCCAAGCCAGCCCCTTCTTGTTACACCTGTTGCACAACTCGCCACTTATCTCAGAAACTCCTGCGTTACATGCATAAGCATCCTGACCAACATGTACTCATGTCGCTGTCCTTCATTCCTCTGGAGTTAATGGAGCAATCCAGCACATGTATATTCTACACATGACATTCTTAATCTTCTTTTTATCCCTTCTCCTCCGTTCCAGGGATCCTTCTGAACAAAGAATGGCCCTCAAAAGCAGGGCCACGATGGATGAGTGTGCTAACTGTGTCCCATTTTGTGAACAAAGAAGGACCCTAGAGGCGTGCAGTCCACAACCTGCTCAACCCTCGGTAGCAGCGCTGCCACCAGGTGTTGTCACAGAGCGCGTACATGGCCACTGAGACCCCAGTAGATAGAGTGCTCACATCTATCTGGGAAGGTCAGGGGACGCTGCACAAAACAAATAGTCATTGACCTGGATCTTGAGGCAGGAGTCGGGGTTCTCCATCCCGCCAAAGGTCAGAGGTGGGTGTTGTAGGGAGAAGAAGCAGTATGTGAAAAGGCAATGATGCATAAAAATGGTGCAACATCCTGGCATTACAAGATTCACAAGTCTGCTCTGGAATATCTAGAGCAGAGGGGATCATGGGAGGAACAGCTGGAGGTGACGCTGAGGATATAATCATGTGGGGACCTGCGTGCTACGCCAGTGCATTTGAGAGAATAGGGAGCCTGTGGGGGCAGGGCAAGCAGGGGTGTCTTAGGCCTGGGTGACTGGGTTACACATGATCAGATTTGTGCTTTAGAAAGATCATTGTAGCTGTGAAAGTACTGGATTGAAGTGGGGCCAGGCTGACCTGGGAGACCACTCAGAGCCTCTCACCGTACTCAGAGAACTAAAGATGAGTTCCAAGACTGATTAATGCAGAAATTGCAGAAGCATTTAAGAAACACATTAGAGAAGATATATTGACTAATTGAGGTCAAGAGTAAGTTGACGGAAACTAGGATAAGTATCAAAACCCTGGCTTTTTAACTGAGTGAAGGATAGTACTTTTGACCAGTGCTATAGGAGTCGGAGAAGAGCAGGTTTGAAGGGGTTGAAACAGGTTTAAGGAAAAGAGCCCTTGAGACATGCCGATAACTATATCAAGTCAGCAGTTGGGTCTGGAGTGCAAGAGAAAGGTTAGAGTTTCATTTCCAAGTCATGAGAGAAGATGACAGCACATGAAAATGAGAAGTGGAGATAGCTAGTGTGGGTTATTACCTGGGGAACTTTGGAAAGGAAAATAGGCAAAAGCGACGTTGAAGAGGGCACTTTTTTCTAATGGAACTTGAAAATATTAAGGGAATCCAAGAAAGGAATAAGGCAAGAGGGAGGGATTGAAATCGGAGAAAGATGGAATTACTGGAACTAGATCAGTAAGTGTCCATGATTAAGCCCACAGTTGCAGGAGGTTCCTCAGAACAGCAGAACGGAGACCTTTCTGAGACTCCAAGCTCATTAAGATGCACATTGGAAAGTGAGGGCAGTCATATCTGGGACCTCTATGTTCTCTAGGAAATAGGAAGTTAGTCATTCGGTAATTGTCATTCTTTCAATAACCATTTTCGGAACTCCTACCAAGTATCCTGGCACCACAAAAGGAAGCATCCCTGTCCTCTTGGAGCTTGCATGCTACAATGTCTGTTGGGGTGGCAGGCGTTAATCAAAAAAATCATATAAATAAATGTAAAATTGCAACTGTGATAGATGCTATGAAGATTCACACGGTACACCTAGAGTTTATAGTAAGAGAAGCTGACCTGCTGAGGTATCGGTGAAGCCTTCCTGACTGAGGTATCCCAAGTAGGACATGTCACTTCATGAAGAGGTGTGACTCCAATCTACAAGTTGGAATCAACTAGAGAAGAGACAGGAGGAGGGATTAGCATGTGCAAAAGCCCAAGGCAGGATGAAAAAAACAGTGTGGCCAGAGCAGAACAGGGTGGACTGTGGCAAAAGAGGAAGCTGAAGACATAAGTAGGACCAGACCAGGGAGGACCTTGCAGGACATGCCAGGAAAGCTCATCTTAATCTGTAAAGCTCTAGGAAGACATTGAAGAATTTTAAGAAGGGCTGGGGGCAGAAGTCACATAATCACATTTGTATTTCATAACGTTGATTTCAGCCGCCGCCCAGAGAATAGATGGAAGACGTCAAGCGACAAAAAGCTAGACCGTTTCTACAATCCTGGGAAGAATGACAGCTCAAAAAGGTAGCAGTGTTGAAAATCGAGAGAGAAGATGATTTCAAAAGACATTTATGAAATGAAATTCAAATAGATGAAAAGAGTCTTGAGGCTGACTCCCAGAGTTCCAGTCTGCACACATATGGGTGGATTGCTAAAATGAAACACGCTGGAAGTAGGCTGGGCTTGGGGAAAAGATTGTGACATTACTTCTATATATATATAGCTTTTACTGTGTCTTTGTGACATTCAAGAGTAAATACGAAGTAGACTGCAGGACATATGAGCCTGGATCTCAAAGGAGAAGTCTAAAGGGTAGGCATTGCTAGAGTAAGATTGTTTATGGAAACAACATAGAGAAAAGGACAGGGCCCCAGACAGAACCTTGAAGAGCTCCAACATTCGTGCATAGATAGAAGATGATGAGGCTGTGAAGAGAAAGAAGAAATGGTTGGAAAGATAAGAAGAAAACTAAGGTCGTTTCGTGGCACAGAACATAAGAGACGAGGAAGTTCCAGAAAGAAGGCACATGGCTGAGAAGAAAGATGAGAGTGGAAATGTCTCTTGAGTTGAAACGGAGGTTAAGCATAAACTGTTTTCATGGGGTAATGGAGCCAGAAATCACACTGGGGCAGGTTGAGGAATGAGCGGGAGAAGGAAATGGAGACAGTGAATATAGACGATGCTACCAAGAAATTTGTCTGAGAATAAAAGGGATAAAAGCTGAGAAGTTGCCTTGAGGAGAGAGAAGAAAAGTTTAGACAAGCAGCTGAGAGTTGTCAAAGAGAGAGCCAACCTAGAACAAGTAAAACAATGTAATGAACTGGGGAGACAGACTTCCATTAACTTGTAGCAGGATAGTTTGCCTGGGTGGGCAATGCTTTCTAGCGATCACAGACTGAATTTCGCTGGGAAATACCAAATTGTGGTTAAAAAAGAAAAAGAAAGCAAAAACAACAAGCAAACAATGAAGTGGAGAGGCTTGAGAGAATAAAGTTCAAATTGTCCACGGACCCAGGGTGCATATGGAAGGAATTGTGGTTCCCAGGACCTGATCGTTTAGCTCAAAATGAATGAGGCAAAGGATTAGGGACCGCCATAAAAATGAAAGACACATTTAGGGGAAATGCAGAGTTCAGAAAGCTGAAAATGTAGGTGAACAGAGGCTGCTGTAGTCCCCCCATATCTCTGCAGCTGTCCTTATTTCTATGCTCCCTACTCTGGCCAGACTGGTACTTACATTTGGCTCAGTGCTTTTTCAGGACAGAAATACCAAGCAGTTAATGTCCCCTAGAAGCAGCCCTTAGCCAATGACTGATGGAAATCGCTAGGTAACTACCCAGCCCCTTTACCTTCCCCCAGGGAGGAGAGCTGAGGGGTGTTCAGCTTTCTTTCCTTCCTTGTCTCAGTGACCTCCACTCCCCTGCTGAGATTAACTCCAATAAATGACTTATACTGGAATCTCTCTTCAGGATCTGCTTCTGGTGAGACTCAAACCAAAAATAGCTTGCTACTGCTGTTCAAGTTTTCAGAGGTGACACTGTTCAGGGATAAAAAGGGTGCAGGACGTGTTAGCAAAAGAGGTTTCCCTGAATGTAGTGAAGGTGAATGCTGTTGGGTCTGAGATCAAGGAGTCTCAGAGGCCACCATGTTCAGGGTCGTCTACGTCGATGTCAAATTGACCCGAGATGTCTTAGATGGTGACCTAGAGGAGACAATGAACCAAGTACCAAGGTTTTCAATAATGTAGGAGAGAGATCAGGCCAGTGGATGACAGGTATCCACAGGGCTGTTAGGTGGACTAAGCGGACGGCATGACCCAAAACTAAGAGGGTTTTTAACGAAGGAAAGTGGAGTCGCGGCGAGGCACTGGAGAAGGGATTGAGGACAGTGTTGACTCCCTCTGCGGATTAAGGATGGATAGACTGTAGGCGAAAGAGCAGCCCCTATGGCAGAGTGCCTAATTCAAGAAAAGCAGTGTCCCTATGAAGGAGCAACAGATTCGTCTACAATGGGTTGGAAATACAGAGAAAGTCTTCATGGGAGGTTCTAGGTGGCACCATTAAAAAGTTTAGGGTGGAAGTGAACAGGGAGGGGATGGAACAAAGAGGATAAATACAGAAGGGTAGGAGTTAGGGAGAGAAACAGGGGTTCCACATTTTGAGCAGTGTGTTGGGGTGAAATTCTCCAAACAACTTCTGAGGCGTCAGCTCAGGAACCCGAGGCCCACGGTCACAGAGCCCGTGGGTGGTGGAACTGGAGAAACTGAACCAAGCAATCTGGCTCTAGGACCATTCACCTCCATTCAGCACCGCTGCTCAAGTTCAGGCCTCCAAAGACTTCCTCAAAAGCAGGGCCAGGAATTTGTACTTATATCATGCAGCACTTAAACTTTTTTTTAAAAATTGGTGTGTAAAACATGATTGCGTGGAAATACACAAAATAATAAAACAATCAATTAATAATAACTATGCCTGGACTCTGGCAGCATTGTCTTTTTTTTTTTTTTTTTCAATCCAGGCTTCTGTTTTTACCACCACTCTCTACCAGAGTAAACAGAATTAGCATCCAGAAAACTGACATTAAAAGAATTAGTATTATCTGTTCAGGGTTCATTTCAAAAAGGAATCTGCTATGTAGCAACTTCCGAGTTGGGTTCAATCTGTGTTCTTTGATGCATTACAGAAGTTAATGTAGAACAGCTAATCTAATAATCTCCTGCCTGGAAGGAAGCAAGACTCCTGGAAAGCGGGGCTGAGTCACATGGTGGGCCCTGCGATATTCAGCGCAGAGTCTCCTCTGAATGAAGGCTTTCCTCAGCTGCTAACGGTGCTGCAGTCCCCAAACCCTCAGGTTGTCACCCCTGTGGGGATTGCCATGGCTAAAAGGACCTTCTCCACTCAAGGGCACACACCCTTCCCCAATGCATCGGTGACTGATCTACAGGGAGCATAAAGGCCAAGCCCCCGCGCCCCAGGATGAGTCAAGTCTGAAGGGCCCTCTCTCCTCCCAAGCTCCCAGTGGGGTCTGCTGCAGCATTTGTCAGGACTGCATCACAGCTCAACTTCCCTCAATCTTGCCTCTAGCCTCTTTTTTTTTATAGGTGTCAATCTCAAAAACACTCCCTACTGAACATCTTTCATTTATTCTCCATCACGGAGTTCTGAGGAGCCACCAATGATGTGGCTCCCGAAAAAGTAAAACTTCGAGAAATCCGATCTGATACAGCAACACCGGTTTGTAGAAAATATGTCGTTTGCTAGGTATTGAAAGGGAAAAGGGACAGAGCTTGTGTTCACTCACGTGAACTTGGAATTGAATCCTCATCTTATATTTTCTCAGGGAAGTTTCTGAAACTCTTTGATGACAGCACTATTTTGTGCTCGGTATTTCTCCTAGATAACCATCCTCACTTTCCCAGGGCTGGGGGCAGGGGGAGATTCCCGGGATGCATGACCTTCAGAACTAAAACGGGGACAGTTCTGGACAAACCAGGATAGTTGGACACCTTACCTGAAGAAGCCCTGCACACGTCTGGAGGACGTTGGTCAAGGTCAGTAACTTTGGGGGTGCTTGGAATTGAGAAACAAGGGTTGTTGCCCCCCTGAAGAGAGACAAGGGCTGGAATCTTCTCCTCTCATCCCTAGTCCTGTTCCCCATTTCCTCTGCCAGTTTCTATGTACAGACTAGTCTTTAGTTCCTAAATTAGACCATAGCATGGAGGGTTGTCCTTGCCCTGTTGTGTAATACTGATGAGTTGACATAAGAGGATATCCATGCTTTTCCTCCAGATAAGCCAAGGCTTAAGGAATCTGTGACCTCCCCAAAGTTCTGAAGGAAGAATGCTAGAATCTGAAATCGAAGTTATATCAGAAGCATCCCTTATTTCCCTAGTTAACTTCTATCTACTAGGATTGAAATATCTCAAGGAAGCAAAACACCAAAGTAGGTAATAACTCTGTCTCGACCTGTTCAGAGACGAGCCCTACACCCTACTTAGCTTTAGAAAGTGTCTCACGTGAGCTAGAAGGAGTTGGCAGGCTGAGCCCCGACAGCGATTACACAGCAGGCCCCACATTCGTGGACGTTTCATGTCGTCAGTTCTGGAATATCAAGTTGGAATACATTTGCAGCCTGGGTGTCCCTAAATTGTAACTCGCATCCTCAGGTAGGGGCTTTTTAACTCAGTGTTCAGATTTTGTGACTCACAGCCCAGCAGCGCTTTCACCCAGGTGCCTGGGCACCTGCCACTGTGTGTACTCGCAGGCACGCACCGACTCAAAGGGGACTTGGGCTCCATGCACAGAATGCAAAGCCACGCTTTACATTTAGGACCCAGGATAAAACCTTGCATGCCAACGGCATGCAATAAATAAGTGTTTTCTGAAATGAATGTAACTGCATACTTGATTCTTGGGCCTGCAGTAATGGACTTCAGAGATATTTATATGCTCTGTGGCTAGCTACCAAGAGTAAACTAAAACGGGAAAATGCAGACAGATCAAAAAGGAATGTTGGATTGGGGGATCCTGCACTCCATTTGCCCACCAAAACGGAAATCCATCAGTGGCTGAGGGGGTACCAGGAGCCCAGAGAAAACTCTTTGTGAAAAACTGCCCCAAATGAGTAATTAAATCAGCAGCACCGACCCTCTGAAATTCACTTTTTCAAAACTCTATCTCCTAAAGTCGCCTTAGTTGTTTTTCAAAACCTTCAAGTAGAAAATTCCATCACCCATAGCCGATTCCTACACAGATTTGCAGCACGCACTGATGGTAGCAGAGGAAGGCTTGGCTATAGCGCTCACGTGGCTGTCTCCCAAAGAGAGAAAGGCATCATTCCAAGTGACGAATTCGGAGTAAAACAAACATTGGAGAAAGTGTGCGGCACAACCTTTATGTCATGACACAGCACCTATTGCAAACATTCCATCATCTGCATATTTTCACTCTTCTAGGTGGTGAGAAATTAAAATTTAAGGCAACAATGGATACTCATTACTTTGAATAAGTGGTAGTTTAAATATGCTGACCATAGGCTTTTGTCCATGAGCCATTAGCCAAAAGGACATAAGCACACATAGACTGAGAATAGTTCTAGTTTTATCTTCACTCGTATGTGTAATGCACATGATTTCTACTGCTGTTTGTCACAGTAATCTTACTCCCACAGGGTGCTTGTAAAGCTGTAGCATGCCCTGGGTGTCAGGTTTAGTAATAAGTCATCAGTTATAACTCAGACATTCCAAAGAATGACAACTTAAAATAAGGATTAGCAGAACACTTACCTAAAGAACAAACTAAAGAAAAACAAGCACCTCATAAATTAGTTTGCTAATCTGACAGTTTATGCTTAATGGTTTCATTGACTACTCCTAATTCGTTGTTAAGATTTCACTTCGATCCCTAGTTAAATGGCAGCATGAAAGTATGTTTTTTCCCAATGGAAGGCTCTGGGATGCTTATTAAAAGGTGATACCCACGTGCACGCAGACACACTCGCACACACCGATATTGTCGTCCCCACATTAGCATGAAATAAGTGAGGATCGCATGTGTTACCTGTGAAACTGGTTTTTTGGTTGGCATTTCAAAATACGTTTTATTTCATGTTGTTTTCCAATGAGGACATTAGTACTGTATATGTGGAAATATTCTCTACACTGGCCAACATACATCGTCTTAAAGTTCAAAAGAAAAAGGGTGACATCGTTTTCGTTTTTGCCTCCAGGTTTGATGAAAATTAAAAGCAGACTCTATAAGCAGATACTATGATTTCATAATGGGCACAAAAGCACTTACAATGCAAAGTACCCCTTGGGAGCTCTTGCACTTTGTGAAACAATGGTTAGGGTGGAATTTGTTTTTCTGCACGTCAAATGTTTAAAAACAGCTGTTTCTTGTTTTCTTTCTTTGGAGGGAGGGGGTTTCCTGAAAAGAATATTGTTCCCCCCCCCCAATTTTTTGATATTCATAATGGGTTTTGCCCATGCCACTTGGGAAATGTACTTCTGATTTCACAATTTATTTATCTATTACAGATTTCATAAAATAAATGAGGCACTCATGTCCGTCATTCCTGCTACCTGGTAGAAAGCAACTATAACCTTCTTATCCTGACATAAAGATAATATCGTATCCTTATTATTGTCCCATAGGCACTAAACATGTTTAGAATAATTTCTTTGTAGGTGAATTAGAGAGCATTACCATTAATTTTAAACTACTTAACCATTTCTAAGGTAACATGTTTGGACAGATTGTCAGTGAGGTTATGTGGGCTGAAAGGTATTTCTTCTTCCTTGTGACTTTGAGTGTTTTTCTGCATTTGCAGGGTATAAATTAAAAGACTTCAAGACACCAGCTGTTACAATGTCAATTTAAGGGTTTGAAAACTTCAAGGGTTTGCCTGTTTCCTTTGCTTTGGGCTCTAAAACATACAAATCTTTTTGTAACTACAGAGATGTGGTTCCTAAGAGTAATACGGTAAAACAACAAAACCTGCCCCCACCTGTGAGGTTTGGGAGTTACAATATTTAAAAAGGTAAAAGCCTTAAGTTCAAATTATAAAACAACATAATTTACAACCACATCAGTTGCATTGAAAGAAACTTTAATCTAATTAGGCAAATTAACGAGAAATAAATTAAAGATAGTTATCTGTTATCACTTAAGATTTTGCTACTACATAGCAAACTACCTCAAAACACAGTGTCATCTAATCCCAATTCTTTATTTAGCTCACAATTGTGTGGGTCAGCGATTTGAATTGGGCTCAGCTGGTGATTCTTCTGTGTGCTCACTACGGTCACTCATATATCTGTGATCAGCTGCTGGTGCTGAGGTCAGTGGGTGGGGACTCTACAAGCTGGTTCACCCCTGTGGACCTCATTTACATGTTTGGCAGTTGTCTGCTTTTTGACTGGGTCACCTCGGTTGTCTGAAAGCCCAGGCTGGGGGGGGGGGGGGGGGGGGGAGAGAGAGAGAGAGAGAGAGAGAGAGAGAGAGAGAGAGAGAGAGAGAGAGATTCTGCCACATATCATCAATCAAAGCAAGTCACAAGTTCAGCCCAGATTCAAGATTCAAGGGATGGAGACATAGACTCCATCTTTTGATGGGAGGATCTTTGCTGTCTCATTGTGAGGACATGGACACAGGGAAGGACAGAATTAATGGCCATTTGTACAATCTACTACAGTATCAAATTGCTTATCTGAACACGAAAAGAAGCAGCAGGGCTTAGAATGTTTAGAAGCTATGGTTAGAACTCTTAAGTTGCACTTGACTTTAGGCAAGTCGCAGAACCCATGATTGCTTTAATCTCTTTCTAAGTAGACGTGGTCCTGCTGCTAGCTTTCAGGCATGGCTTCTGCACAGACAAGCCTCTAAGGGATCCCACTCTGTGCAACTAAGAAGGCAGGGCCTTTGTGTACAGAAAACAATGTCCCTTCTTTGGTGAGAGGTAGACAAAGGCTTTCCTGAAGGATAAGGCAGCAGAGTGAGAGAAAGAGAAGTTCCGGAAGACGCTAAGGTTTTTAGCCTGAGCATTGACACTGTTCATCAATGGAGATGGGAAGGACAGTGGGTAAAGCAGCTTTTAGGGAAGTCTGGAAATTCAGTTTTAAATACTGTAAGTTTGAGATATCCATTCGGCATTCACCTGGAGATGTCATGTAGGCGCTTGAATACGTGAGTCTGGATTTGAGGAGAGCAATCCAGGCTGAAGGTTTAAGTTTGGGAGTCTTTAGTCTATAGATGGTACTGAAAGTCATGAGACTAGATGATGTCACCAAGACAGTGACACAAGTGAAAAAGAGAAGAGGTTTAAGGATACAGCTGTGAGTGAGTCCAATCTAACAAGTCAGGGAGAAAAAATGGAACTAGCAGTGCAGGCTAAGGAGGGAGGAAACTGAAGAGAGAAGGTGCTCTAGAAACCAAAGGAAGAAAGCCAGGGAGAAGACATGGAACATAAAAGTAACCATTTCAAAGTGTAAAATCCAGTGGCATTCAGCATATTCACAATGTTGTGCAACTATAACCTCTATGTAGCTCCAATATATTTTCATCACCCTAAAAGAAAACCCTGTACCCATGAAGCAGCCACCTTCCATTCTCCTCCACCCAGCCCGTGGCAACCACCAATCTGCTTTCTGTCTCTGTGGATCTACCTACTCTGGATATTTCATGGAATATCTGACCTTTTGTGTCTCCTTTCTTTTATTTGGCATAATATTTTCAAGGTTAATTCATATTGTGGTTTGTGTCAGATCTTCATTCCTTTCTATGGTGAATGTAGTCCGTTTTATGTATACATCGCATTTTGTTTACTATTCATCACTGGTGGGCAAAGATTTTCTCCCTTTTGGAGATTGTGAGTAAGACTGCTATCAACATTCATGTACAAGTATTTGTTTGAGTACCTGTTTTCGACTTTTTGGAGTATACACCTAGGAATGGAATTACTGGGTCACATACCTACAGTCTTGAGAGCAGAAAACGAGGCTTTAGAGGATTTGGTTTTCTACAAGGTCATTTGCCTGCAAGCTCCTATAAAGCCAGAAACCAGGAGTCATTCTCCTTTGCATTCTCAGCACCTAGCACAGTGTCTGGAACCCAGAAATGTTTGTTGAACTCAACAGACTGCTGTGCTGGAAATAGATTGTTGTGTGATATACTAACACGTACGATGAAAGAAGACATTGTAACAGCATCTCCTTGTGTCTTGGCTCCTGGTCCATTGTATAGTTCTCTAAAGCCAAATTATAAAAATCAAATGTTGATAAATCCTGCATTATAACATCGAGAGAGGGAGAAGGAGAGGAGGGGCAGGGGAGGGGAGAGGGAGAGGGAGAAGGGAAGGGAGGGGAAGAAACAGGGGGAAGGGGGGAGACTATGGATGGGGGGAGGGCCTGGGAAGGGGGAGGGATCGCATGTGTGTCCAGGGAAAGAGCTTTACTAAATTCAGCAGCATTATTGTGAGCACCTACTGTGAACACAGTATGAGCACGGCTTAATGCTTCTGCCTGTGACTTTCCACTTGTAGACCTACTAAGTTCTTGTCAGAAATGAGGCAGAACTTCCCTCCTTGCTCCTCTGGATATGCTTTTTCTATTACTTTTGCCATGTGGTTTCACCACTTTAAGGAACAAGAGAATGGGAGGTACCAATTAAAAGTGTTGATGCCTGCTTAGTGTTTTTACAAACGTTTAAGAAATGTAAAAGCCATTCTTAGCCCATAGGAGGGACAAAAACAAGAGGAGGCCCAGATCTGACCCGTGGCCCGGGTTTGCCAAACCTTCGCATGTACCATACCATGCTACTCTATGCTTAGAAGTATTATAACTTTAGAATGAACTTTAATTTTATTTTATGAAAGGGCTGGGATATACATTTTCATAAGTGGAAAATATACTTAGAATGAATGTGTCTGGCTGACAAAGTGTAAATGCACGTGACAGCAGTGATCACAGGTGCTGCCAAGGTGTCACTTGACTCTAAGTCCTAGAAATAGAAGTAATAAAAGAGGAAACAAACACATGCAACTTAGAGAATTTGGAGAATGGAGGAAGGAGTGGAGACACGATGGAGTGTCCCAGGACAGTGGGACAGAGAAATCTGTTAGGTATAAACACCCAGGGGCCCATGTGACAGGAAGTCCAGCCTTACGATGGAGCCAAAGGAACAGAGGGCAGAACCCAAGTGGCTCGAGGAACAGAAGAATTCGATCAACATCCTAGGCCTCAATGAGAAAATACCAGTTTTGTCTGAGCTAAAAGAACGAAAACTGCATGATGTTTTGCTTTACCTTTTACATTCTTTGCCGAGAAAGATCCGAAGGCAAACAGACCTATTGGCCTGGAAGAAATTTTTGGAAAGAGCATCTTAATGACATACTATTGTTTTCGTTTTTCTTTAAACCTCTTGATGCCAACTCCCATTCTCTCTTGGCAGCTCCCTGCAACAGCTGGTCACTGTGACATTTGAGAACTTGTCATGGATGTGAAATGTGTCCTCTTTAATTTAAGTCCATGTCCACTAATTTGGTCCTCCACAAAACTGATGAAAAACTGATGCACATTGCCCACGGTCAAACCTTTCATTTATCTAAGATTGTCATTAAGCCTCCTTCAGCCGGCTTCTCTTTGGATCAAGCAACCCCACACCCGTGAACATTCCCTCGCAGGAGTACTTGTCATCCTTTACCACATCTTTTTGTGCTTTGGGTTTCTTCATATCATTTTTTAACAGCGGAAATAAACAAGCCAAAAAATGTGTTTCCCAGCGAAGTTTAGATGAAGGTGGACCACGTAAAGGAGGAATTCCTGAAACATTCCTGCTTCACTTCCAGTGTCTCAGTATCATCCTGGCTTTTTCCCACAAAACTACTACATTTCTGAGGAATGTGCATTTAGTAAACAAAGTCTGCTCCACCCAGGTCATTCTGCCACTAAACGTGTACCTTGTAATAACCTCGATTACAGCAACAGTAATAGTGGCGTCTAACTTCATTGCCCCGTGCTAACGGCTCAGAACCGCCCGAAGTGGTAGGCCTATCATTATCCCCATTTCACAGCGAAGGACACGGGCTTGAGGAGATTCTGGACGTTGCCTGAGACGATCTGGTTCCTGAGCGGTGACTCCCACGTTGTCACCCAGCTGCTGGATCTCTGGGTCCCCACCCTTGAGATACATCCCATGCCTTATGCCCTTCACAGTGTCTATCTGTGGATTGTAATTAATGGTATCTCTTTTCATACCAACTTACTGAATCCACGTTCCTCAGCAAGTAATCCCTTCAACAACACTCCTGATTTATCAAGGTCATTTTCACATTTATGCTGGCTCTGGGTCTAGAGAATTAGCAATTCCTTCTAGCTAAGTAACATCTGCAGTTTCACTCAGTGTGTTGTCATTACCTTCATCCGTAATATGCAAGCCTAAACTTTAGATTATGGCTGTTAAGAGCAATAAGCTCTAACATTGTATTCCAGGCGCGTTGATAGGGCTTTTTGTATCGTATCTCCTTTACCCCAAGAGGTAGCATCAAGACGTGGGTACTATTGTTTCTTCCAGTGGTACAGACGGAGACACAGACACGTGAACAATGCCCAAGGTCACTCAGCTGGAAGTTTGGCTCCACCTCTTCACAAGTAGCCTTAGATTCAAAAAATATTCTGTGCATATCTTGTTGCTAATTCTCCTTTAAACAAACAATTCCTTTCTAATCAGAGTTTTAGGGAAAAAATCGGGTCATTTACCAAATGTTATTTATCCTTCTTTCTGCTACTGGTACTTTAGTTTTCTAACCTTTTGCTATTTGGAAATAAAAATGTTTCTCTAAAATTATTGGGGATTTTTGTTGATGTTGTTTCAGGAGATATACACCTGTTGTAAAGCAGGGGCACTAGCAAGGACATGACAAACATCAAAGTCACAATAATGGTTACCTGGGGGGAGGGGAGGAACTGGGAAGGGGGCACAGGAAGTTTCAATCACATTTGTCATTTTTCTCTTAGGCTTGGTGATGGTTCTACACTGCTGATTTTTGTATTATTCTTTATCTTTTCTTAAATGTTTGAAATTTTCATAATTTTAAAAAAAGAGGTAGGGAAGATAATAAATATGAAGAAGTGAAAAAACAGTAGGAAAAAACACTGATGGTCAGGAGGTCTGATTTTTGAGACTTGGTTCTGTAATAAGCCAGCAGTTCAAACTGAGCAAGCTGCTCAATCTGGGCTTCTTTCCTCAACTATACAAGGAAGGCATTTCACTAGAACAGGGGTCAGCAAGCTGTGTCCCCTGTTTTAGTAAGTCAAGTTTTAGTGGAACAGACCCATGCCCATTTGTTTACAAATTGTCTGCGGCTGCTTTCATTCTGCAACGGCAGAGGTGAGCAGTTGCAATGAAGACTGTATGGCCTGCAGAGTCTAAACTATTTACTATCTGAGGTTTTACAGAAAACGTTTGTTGACCCCTAAAGTAAAAAACCAGTCTCCTTCAGCTCTAATATTTAATCATTCCAGGATATAGCAGCATGTCCAAGACTTTTGCACCAGTAGTCTTCCATACCTACAAACTGCTTTAAGCAAGCATGTAAATACAGAGAAGAGTAAAGAAGCTTTAGGACTTTGACGTCACTCAACAAAACCCTGCACTGTTGTTCTGGGAAGTTATGGACAGGCTCTTCCCCTGAGAAGAATACACCCTGAGTTGAAGGAAAGAAAAGTCCACAGGCGCCAAGTAGAGACTCTAACAGCATCAAGGTGGTGTGTGTTGTGTGACTGCTGTACAGTTTATAAACACTTCACTTTGTGGTTTGCACAGGAATGTTTTAGAATATGAGTACTTGATCTTTCAGTAAAAGTTCTCCTGTGAAGAGAGGACTCATTCCTCTGTTCAGAGGAATTCACTCAGTTAAAGAGCAATGCATACTCGTGATCAGGACCAGGAATTCAAGAGTCAGATAGCAAGAACTAGAATTCTGGGGTGCACCCCTTCTGCCTGTGCGTCTTGGGCAATTTATGTAATCTACCTAAGCCTCAGTTTACTCATCTATGAAATGGAACCATGCTGGCATGGACCTCCTTGGGTTGTTATGTGTGTTAAATCATATACTTCATGATAGAGCATGTCACATAATGCTGAATAAATGTTAGCCATTATTAACCAGATGTGCTTAGACACAATACAAATTCTGACGTAGGTTTAAAAGGACAGCATCTAGTATCTGCTTTCATGACTAATGAAAGATATGGGTGAAAAGTAGAAGGTAGAAGGCAGTTTAAATATATCTATACCAGGTAGAACATATGAATCAAGGTTTCCTCCAGGTTGCCATATGGCAGTTGCATTGAGGAGGCACAAAAGGCCACCATCAGTGGTCCTCTGAAATGGAGCCCATCATTCAAAAGTGTTCGGAAGTCCCTGTCCCTAACTGTTCCATCAAGAGAAACAGAAGGATCGCTTCTTGCCTTCATATCTTTAACACGAAACCACGACATTGACACACAGCCCATGAGCAGTCACTGGAATGAAAACAAGCAGTAACAGATGACATCACATGCAGTGCTTCCTTGCAGTGTGACTGTGAGCAGGTTATTTACCTGCCCTAGACCTTCATCCCCTCACTGGACATCACTGTCCAACAGACATCATACGAGCCACATACACAATTAATTTTCTGCTAGTCACACTAAAGAAAGCAAAGAGAAGTAAATAAAATTGATTTTAGTAATATACTTTATTTAACCCAATATATCCAAAGTAATATTTCAACATGTAATCCATATAAAAATACACTAATGGGATATTTTCCATTCTTTCTTTCATCGTAAGACTTCAACTTGGTATGTATTTTACACTTACAGCCCCTCCCAATTAAGAATGCTGCAGCCTCGACAGGCATATGTGGTTGGCAGCTACCATACTGGGCCATATTGGTCTAGGATACACCTCGTTTTTCGAAGACCACTGATCCTAACACTACACTTTAGGGCTGGAAACAATGGCCAGGACAAAAGCTACATGCCATTGGGCCATGTATGAAGGCCTACTCACACCAGTAAATGATATTTGATCTTGCCATATAATAAAGGTAAGAATTTAAGCTCAGAGCCCAGGAGGACTTCTGTAAAGAGGAGCGTCCCATAAAGAGCCTTCAAAGGGGCTGATATTAGATGAACGAATGGGACTTTCAGCTGAAGAAATTGAACTGATTTTCCTGCAAAAGGGTTATTGGATTTTCTTTTATTTCTTTCATCAGCATTTTGTAATTTAGCAAAAACCTATACAAGAATGTTCATAGCAGCTTTATTCATGACAGCCAAAGCCCAGAAATAACTCAAATGTCTTTCAGGGGACGAATGGTTAAACAAAACGGAGTATAGCCCCACCATGGAATACAACTCAGCAATGAAAAAGAACTTTGAGACATACAAAATTTGGAGTGCTCTCAGGGAAATACTCTGAGTGAAAAAAGCCCACCTCCAAAAGATTACATATTACATGATTCCATTTATACAAAATTTTCAAAATAACAGTATTATGGAGATGGAGAAGAGATTAGTGATTGACACACAGTAGGGGTTGGTGAGGAAAAGCTGGATGTGGATACAAAGGGGGTGGCAAGAGAGAGTCCTGTGGTCATGGAACAATTATGAATCCTGACTATGGTTGTGGTTACATGAATATACACAAGATAAAACTGCACAGAACACACACACACACACACACACACACACACACACACAGAGAGAGAAATGTTTGTAAAGCTGGCAAAAGCTGAATGGAGCTCTGTGGGTTGTACCAGTGTCAACCCTCAGACACTGTGGCTTCTTGGCTTTGATAGAGCCCTGTGGTTAGGTGAACAGTACATAGGATCTCCCTGTCCATTTTTCAATTTTTTGCAACTTCTATGAGTTCATAATGATTTCAATGTTTTTTAAAGAAATCAGAAATATATTGTGTTTTATTTTTTTAAAATTTCTGATTGCACTGTGGAGGAAAAACTGGAGAGGGCCAAAACAAAGGTCTAGGCAAGAGAAGGCAGAGAACTGAGGGATGGCAATGGGATGGAGAGAAGTGAATGGATGTAAGAGCTCTTTAGAAGTTATTACAGAAGAGACCAGACTTGATGGGGCAGAAGAGCATAGTGAGTGAGTGTTCAACTGCTTGGGTTCAAACCCTGCCTCTGCCGCCTATAGGGAAAGTGACTTAATCCTTCTGCACCGTAGTTTCCCTTTCTATAGAGTAGGAACAGTAATAGTACTTCCTCATGGGATTATTATGAAAGATAAACAAGTTAACTCAAAAAGCACTTCGAAGAGTTCCTGGCACATGGTTAAGTGCCCAATCAATATCGGCTATTATTGAGTGTAATAGCTCAAAACTCGAAACAACACAATTGTTCATTGTTTTAAAAATAAAAAGTACATACAAAAAGAAAAGATCTTTAGGGAAAGCAAGAGCTGCTTGGCAAAGCCAGGCACTACAGATAGCAGCTCTAGTAGGAAACCCAAGAACCAGCGGGATTCTCAGAAGCGCAGCGAAAAAGGAAAGGTGTCCCAAATATCCATTTCTTAAACCCAGAAATCAATGACAATGAGTCAAGTTGTACGCTGCTGGTCACGTGATGACACACCACCTAATTTAAAAAACCCACAATAAAGTCATGGCAGGGAAGGGGCAGTTACGAAATCTACACAATGTGATTGTTTTTCTGCTTTCCTTAAAACTACTACTTATGTAACGAATCTGTTTCTTTTTAGGCACGCTATTCTTTCAGATTATATGCTAAAACATTGCCTCTTTATTTGTGTTATCCTTTTCCTAATGGTAAAACATTGGTAGAAACCAGAGCTGAGGCTCAAAACGTTAGTCTAGTTAAAACTAAACCCTGAAAACAGCACAAGTAAAAACAGTTTGCATTTTTTTATCTATGCACTTTCTGACCACACGAGGGCGTCTTTTAGTCCCCGTTGTAAAACAACAGCAGAGTAGTCTGTCTTTTGGAATTTACAAACATTCTACAAAGGAAAAAGAATTAAAAACCAAGTGTCCCCCGCAAAAAGCAAGACTTCGCTGACTGTACAGTTTTGTAAAATGTGGAATTCATTGAAGAACCTCTGTGATATGGACTTCAAAGCTCGGTGTCCTATTTTTAAATTTGGCAATCTACCTGATGGAAACTAGCCAACCACTTATAAAGCATGTTCATGACTTCATTTCCCAGTTGGTGAATGAAGTAGGGCCAAGCGCCGTCTTTATTTTTGTTAGTTTTATTAGTAACATATAGAGCTCAGCATATTGCTGTGGTTCAATAAGAGCTCTACAGTCAAAGGCTCCTTATTCATTATTTAAGGTAATTCTGTCACGCTCGAAAATGGAGTTCCCTAAGCAGACCCCCCACTCCTATGCCAATAGATCTCAGTCCATTCGATTATAAAGCAAACGTTTGGGAAGAAAGACTCATATTCCTTCCGAGGTGCAACCCAAAGTTTTAGATGAGAGTTTAGAGCCTAGATTCCTGGGATAATGGAAGAGGTAGCTCTTAACAAGCATATACACTTTGCTGCATATTCTTGTTTTCAGGGTTTTCCTAGTTTGTCTCAATCCTGGAGTGAGGGTTGCCCTCACTCCACATATGCCACTCCTAAAATGAAGGTCCCGTTCCTCTATTATTTGACTAGTGATGACAGATAGTAGAGCTTAAACACCATACCCCATTAAGCCAGAAACTGCCATCATTTATTGATTCATTGCCCAATTTGTGGAACTCTGAAGTTTTCAAAGCACATGCAAACGAAACAAAAAGTATCTATTTTTTGCTCAGTATCAGTCCCAAAGTTTTCTGGTGAACCAAATTGAAAGAGGTTTTCATCAAATTATTTTCTTTTCTTTTTTAACTAGAAAATACAATTGAGAACCCAATCAATGAATATCCACTACTATATCTTCTTTAGGAGGGACTTAGTATTAACTGTCCCTGCCCCCACATTCACCATCTCTGTGAGAAAGATGAGTCACTTGGCACCTTCTCTGACTCTGGTCTTGCTCTGCTTCCCAATCCCAAGATTGAGGAGGGCACGAGGGGAGTAGCAACAGACACACGGAATGAACCTTGTCTGGAGGCGAACAGGGAGGTGCTGGTTCGTTTACAACATGGTCGCCATCTTATGGACGATGAGTTCAGGCAATCAGATGGGCTTCTGGGAAACATGACCAAGAGTCATTCTGGGGAAGCATGGTCAGATTACAACACACAATTGCTACAAACAAAGCCTGTGGCCTGTGCAAAGAACACCCAACAGGGAGTCTTGAGCACCAGGTTTGAGGCCATCACACGCCTCTGTGACCTGACGAACCTCCTTGCCGTATACCAGTTCCTTGCTATGTGAAATAAAGCAAATATACAAAATTACTGTGTCTAGATAATTTCTAAATCTTGTCCCAGCTCTAACTTCAACCTATGACTCAGTTTGTGATATGTACAGCCCAACAAGTACATATTGGGGGAAAACAGCACCCTTAAGCCAAATTCTCTTCCCATGTGATTGAAAAGAATGGTTTGTGCTAAAGACTAATCTGAGAACTTCAGTGAGAATCTACAGGATGCGATTATTTTTTAAGCATAAGCATATGACTAGCATAAACACCAGCCCTTTGCCCCACCCCCACCCCACCCCACTCCCAGAGATACATAGTTTAAGAGATAGACCCAGAAAGAACTGAATTTTGGTTTTCGATATTTCCAAGGGAACGTTCAAGTTTCCTGGTCAAGTTCAGGCCCATATAAGTGATAAAGGTCAGAGTTTGTTTTTCAGCGGGGCCTGACACTGGTGGGGATTAATCAGCGTGTTTGTTTCGTGGGTTCCTGTGTGCAGACTGTTGTTTCTCAGAGCGCATTGTCTATCTTGAACTAAAAAGCAGCAGCCATTGAACTGCTTGCTGGACGCTCTATAAGCCACCTCTTTCTGCATGAACTAAATCACAGTGGGCCAGTGCTATAGCTGCTGGGAACGCTGTAGGGGGCTGGGGCAGTGTCTGTCACGTGGCTTTCTCCACGGATGTGGTTCCTCTCCTCCCTGGCCTCGTCTGACGACAGAAGCTTTCCTGGCGAGGCCTAGGGCTCGCGTGGTGGGACGTGAGGGGCAGCGGATACATCAGTCACTCTATTCTGAATTGTTTGTTTTTCTTCCGTACAGTCGACATCACCTTTTTTTTTTTTTAACACTTGTTTTTTTTCTTTTAGCTATGTGTGCCTATCGTGGTCTGGTCAACCTCTTTGGAGCTGTTACCAGGTTGGAATTGATGGGGAGGAAAAGCAGGGACAGAATGGCACACAACAGAGAAGAGGCTGCTCATGGGACCAGACAGCCATCCGAGCAGCCAGGGTCCATTTGGTCCCTTCAAATAACAGGCTGTCAGCATTGGGACATCCTCAAGGTCATCTGAGGGACCGCCTAACAGTTTGAAGCAGGACCTCAAAATTTTCCTAAAAGGTATTTAGATGGAGAAAGCAATAATTATGTCTTCATAAGGTTCTCAAATTTTCAAGAGAAGCAGCCATTTTTATTTTGAGGGGTTCTTAAACAGGCAAAGGAAAGTGAAATGATTTGCCAAAGGTGACAGAAAGTCTGCTAGAAATTCAAGTGTTTTTACCTTTTCACATCATTCTCCTTTAAAAAGAAGGTATCTGGTTTCTTTGCAATACACTGTAGTTTGTCATATTTGTAAGATTTATTTTCTTATTGGATCAGGAGTTTGCTGGGGATGGGGAAAAGAGGCTTAGGGAGTTTGAAAAACTCTACTGAAACACTTAGGGTTATTAATTTTCATGACGAGAAATATTTATTTAAATAGCTAATTCATTATAGCATAACCTTGAGAATAAACATACCAAGGGCCTAAGTCTGGGGAGGAAATAAGGAGAATTAGTAATGAAAAGGATCAGAAGGAGGAGGGGCTGACAGTTATCAAACATGCCATTATCTCATTTAGTCCCAACCACAGGTAAATACTGTATCTCCACTTAGTAGAGGTGGAAACAGAGGCATAGGACAGTAAGAAGATTATTTTGAGCTCATATGGGTAATAACATGATAGATCAGGAATTGGAATCTGCGTGGACCCAGGAAACACTCTTTCCTGTACCATATGCTATGATAGAAAGACACTATGATGGAAAGAAAACTGGGCTTAGATATAGGGCGGGGTGTGGGAGCTGGCGTTTTAAACCCAGTTGTGTTACTGGTCAATGGTACCAAGCGACCTTAGGAAAAAATCGCTTCATTCATCTGGGCCCCAGTTTTCTGAGAGACTAAGGTCCTTAACTTCAGGAAAGGTGCAGGCTCACAACTTTTTTGGAGAAATATTTTTTCTGCCCACTTTGGCAATGCAAACCCACCTAAGATGTTCTGGCAGTTTCCAACATTTGTCAGTGCTAGAGCGGGGAGTCCACCAAGGCATTGGGATTTGGTCAGGGACAAATTAAGATCTAATGGGGAGCAAGTGTGCTTGGATGGAAATGGGCTTTGTCATGCTCAGCTCAAGCATTGTCCACTAATTAATTGATTGAGGCATAATTTTAAAGATCGTGAATTGCACACATCTTTACGATTCGATGGGGACTGACAATTGCTTACACACGTGTAAACCACCACCAAATCAAGAAAAGTTTGAACACTCCAGTAAGTTCTCTTGTGACACTGTCTAGTCAATTCTACCCTCTCCTTACCCAAGAAGGAAACCACTGCTCAGCTAATTGTCACCATGGATTAGTTTTACCTGTTCTAGACTTGATATGTGTGGAATCATGTGTGAATTCATGTCAATGCTCGAGGAACATGTATGGCTCCAGCAAGTAGATGGCAAATTATTTTCCTATTGACAATGGAGTCAGGGATGCCAGGTCTATTCAGTGGGAGAGTGAAGGCCAGAGGGGGTGTTGAGATTTCTTTCCAAGAAGCTTATAAATTCCTTAAAAACAAGGTCTGGTCCTTTGATAGGTTCTAACAATACAGAGCACACGTTACTTTCTCAATTCATATTTAATTAATTAATTTAATAAATTAGGTGATGCTGTTACATCCTCTGCATTTATTCATTCATTTACACATTCATTCATTCAATAGGAATTTATTATTGTCCATCAATATGTGCCTGAGACTATCTAGGTGTCAGGATCAGTTACCAACACAATGTACGGAGTTTGTATCCTCACATTCTGTTTGGAGAGACAAATAGTAAGTGCCCTACAGTGGAGGGTATGGGACCATTTGTGAGATGCTGTGAAGAAATGAACCAAGATAATGGGGCGGGAGAGGCTGGCTTCACACAGTGCCAGGTTAGTAGGTGATTTTAAATCGCAATTAACTGACTGCCACCCAGTTTCCCCGAAAATCAGACCTAGTTGGACAATCAGCTCTAATGAGTCTTTTAGAGCAAAAATTAATATAAGACCCGGTATTATATTAGACCTACTATCATATCATATCATATCATATTATATAAGACCTGGTCTTATATTAATAGATCGGGTCTTATATTAATTTTTGCTCCAAAAGATGCATTAGAGCTGATTGTCTGGCTAGGTCTGATTTTCGGGAAAACATGGCAGTTGCAAGATGCAGGATTAATCTTGCTCTGTTGGCTGGAACATGACCCACAATTGAGTCTCAGAGCCACAATTCATTACTCATCACTTTATTTATTCACGGCCTACTATGTGCCAAGCATGCTTCAATACTGTGACAATGCAAAAATAAATAAGGCTGGGGTGCTATGCTAAGCAACGTACTTTTTAGGAGTTACTGATCTCTGGCAAGTCCTTGCTTTTAAAAAATCAACACTGCTTTCTCCACTGTCATTATGCATTTAAAAAAAAAGTGAGTGCATCTAATCCACATTTTAGTAAGTTTTCATCAATCACGCCCCTGCCGCTTTGAATGGGGGTCAGTGGGCAGCTTTTAGAGAGGTATAAGGAGCCCGCTCTGCTAGATAAAGATGAAAAGACGGCTTTCCTGCAATGTTTCAGGACCTACAGGTCTGTAGGTCAGTTCACTGACAGCCGAGGCTTTAGAAAATAAACTGCTTGCTAGAAGGCTTACTTCTGGGACTTGGGCAGTTCCTCGAAAACACAGCATAAAGTGTCCCAAGTTAATAAAGTCAACACCCGCCCATCCCTAACTCTCTCTCTCTCTCTCTCTCTCTCTCTCTCTCTCTCTCTCTCTCTCTCTCTCTCTCACACACACACACACACACACACACACACACACACAAGGTTAACCACTGCAGCTACTAGGGGACAAAATGTCTCAGATGGGTTCCACAGATGAATGTCTGATATCACGGAACAGGACAGAGCATGAACAATCAAGCCCTCTTTGGCCAAAACTTTCCCATTAATGTGTATCAGAAATGTGCAGGCTCTGATTGCAGCGTAAGTAAACAGGACATAATGGCTTTTCAATAAGCACTGCCCAGCCAGACTCCAAGTCTATTTGGAGAGGTTTATTTGACACGCAGAGTGAGCCGGGGGAATTGAGGACAGAAAGGTAAATGGAGTTGAAGTTCACGAGTGAAAACGGGTCCAGAGGGTGCGTTGTGACCACTCGTGGGACGGTAAAGAAGTGAGACTATTCTGATGGGAATGACCCGAAAACTGCGACAATACCTCTGTCTGAAATATCCCGGTTTAACTGTCAGAATAATCAGAATGTTAAAGGGAAAAAAGACTTAGAGAGGTTGTGGACTTTTTGTTTGTTTAGTTTTGTAAAAAAACAAAACCAAAAAAAAACAACACACTGAAGCTGAGTTTGTAGTAAAGGGCCTAAAATCCCACGCCTGGTTGAATCAGAACTTGACCCTGGACCATTTTTGAATCCACTTTGTTCCTTCATTTCTCTCCATGTGCACAGCCACAGGGCACAACCCCATGGAAAGCACTTCTCGTCAAGAAATTAAAAATGATGGTTATGTTCTCATAGACTGAAATTAGTTTTAATCATTTCTTTCTGATGTTAACCACAAACAAATTAATTTATGTGCACATTAGAACTTATTTTAACTTGGACTTTAAATAGTCGAGGACTTTAAAAAGATGTAGAGAAAAGAGATAGGCTCTGGTCCCAGATGAAACTGGGGGACCCCCCACCCTCCTCTAAAGCCTGGACTAACTCCAGGGCAGAGCGATCTGGGGAGACACTGGTCCACCTTTCTGCTTCCTGGGTATTAACTCGCCACGATCAAGTTAATAAAATAATCAACACATTTGGAATACAATCCAAACATTTTCCCCTCAGCACTTTGGAGACCTGGGTCACGTTCCCTAGAAGCAGAGCCTCAGACCAGGATCACAAGCTTGTACTTTATTGAGGGAGCCCTCTTCAGGAAAACGCGAGGGAGTGTATTAGTCAGCTCAGGCGGCTATAACAAAATACCAGACGAGGGCCTTAAACAACAGAAATGTCTTTCTTTTCTCACAAGTCTGGAGTTTCTGAGGCCTCTCTTCTTGCCGATGGCCTCCTTGCTGCCCCTTAACACGGTGGTCCTTTTGTGCACCAGTTGCCCTGGAAGACCCTCTTCTTATAAGGACAATAGTCCATTGGATGAGGGCCCATTCTGAGGGCCTCGTTTTAACTTAAGGAGCTCTTTACAGGCCCTGTCTCCAAATAGTCCCATTCTGAGGTACCAAAGGTTAGGGTTTTGACATATGAATTTTTCGGGGACACAACTCACTCCATAACAGGCAGTGAGAGAAGGGGGACAAGAAAGAGGAAGTGGGGGAGATGGGATATGGTCTCCAGGAAAACCCAGTTTCAGCCTGGCCCGTGAGGTGGGCAGGGGGCACATGCAGCACCATCAATCAAACAAGAGTGGCCTCACCTTGACATAAGGAGGCGGGGCCTCACTATCACCATATGTGTTAGTTCACTGGGCAGCTCCCAGTGTGTGTCTGGTGCAGAGGGGATCTTTCACTATCCGCCCAGGCAGCTCCGATCAAGACAGTTCCTGTGAGTCAACAGCATTTTCCTGGAGAGGGTCACACCTCTAGAGGTAAACCTCTAGCCACTCAAGCACTTGTGCAGGTGCGGGTGGCACCCCCACACAAAGAGGGCCTGGGCAGGGCAACCACATCATCCTCGACAGAGGTCTTCCAAGGGTCCCCTGTTTATCACAGAAGCTTACATCTTCCATCGCCATCAGTTACAGCCCACTCTTCCAGGTGCGAACCCAGGACGTGAGAGGGCTGGGAGGGGAAGGGAATGAGAGGGTCGGACCTGCTGCTTCCCTCAGCACATGGCACCACCATAGACCCAGCTGCCCAGACCTGAATCCTTGGCTTCCAGCAAACCATTAAATCTATCAGACCTCCGTCTTTATCAGCATTCAAGTCCTTCTTCTCTCCATTCTCATGGCTACAGCCCTAGTCCAAGGAACCATTTTTTCTCATCCCAATTACTAAAGAGTTTCTTCTCAGATTGCTCTGCTCTAAACTAAATCCCATCAATTCTTCCACAACAGCCAAGTCTGAGCAAATCATGTCCCCACTCAACACCCTACAATGGCCTCCCTTCACTGTGAAGATAAGGTCTACTCCTGCCCGTGACTAAAGAGGCCTTCCCTAGTATGGCTGCTGCCTCTGGCCACAGCCACACTCCTCACCTCATTCTTAACATCCCAACCACAGTCAGCTTTTTTTGTCCTTGGACTTGCAATGTCCTTTCTCAACAGACTGTTCCCCCTGTGCTCTGCTGACACCTACCCCCACCCCTGTCCATCACACACAGTTCATGTGACAGTCTTTCTGGGCAGCCTTGCCTGGTCTTCATATTTAGTTGATTCTGCTATGGGTTCTCTTGCTCTGGCACCAACTACCACACTTAACTGCAATTGAGTGTTTAATGGTGCATGTCCCTTACCAGACAATCAGCTTCCAGAAGGCAGAGTGTGACTCTATCTCCTTAGCCATTACTCCCCTAACTTTGCATCCCTGCCCTGCTACAGCATAGTGTGTGGACTCGGACACTTGTGACCTTTCTGCGTCTCAGTTTCCTTCTTTATAAAATGTGGAGAGTATAACACAATGTTCTCATAGTCTAAAGGATTAAATGATTGAGTATGTGTGTGGACAGTGCTTGGTACACAGTAGGCACATGTAGTGTTAGCTGCCATTATTTCTATTACTAGTAGACATAGTAGTTCCAGCAGCAGCATTAATCTCTCTAGCACCAAGGAGCATGCGGGGCACGTAAGATAAGAAAAACTGTCGGTGCTAGAAGTGGCCTGGCAGCCAGTTTGGAATCATGTCACCTTCGTTACTTCTCCTGAGAGTTTTTCAGAGGGTGCAACCACGAGCACGAGTGACCCCAGTTTCGGTCTTATCTCTGACTTTCCTGGACTCCAAGGCAAATATCTAACTTTAGTTTATAGTTGACACTACCAGCTTATGTTAAAATTAGATAAGGGCAAGAAAACAAAATCTTCTCATCACAAGAGGTGATTAGGTTACAACAAACCATGACAGTCACGCCCACAGTTAATAATTTCACAGGGTTAAAAATGCAGCCTGGGAATATCGGCGAAATCTCATGAAACCCTTGCACACCTAGCTGTTCTGTTAAATAAAGTGCCACCGACAGGAAACTGAGCCATATAACCGCATCGTTCCTGTGGCCCCAGGGAGCTCATCTATCACCTCATCCTGCTCCAGCCGCCAGGGACTATTCTTCAACATCTGATCAACTCAGGCCCACAGCTCGTCTTTTCTGACTCACCAGGCTGCTGGCTTCCCTGGAGGGGAACCACCGAGCAGAACCATCTCGTCCTTCTCTGGGGATCCTCTCCCCCCGCCTTTTCTCCACCTCACAGCCCACCTTACTGCACAGAGCTTACTGACATGCCCTTTGCCAAGATCCGGCAGACAATTAAAACATCTTTCACCCAGAACATGTCTGGGCCCATAAATTCACAGCTAGAGCATTTTAGAGTTGGACACCAAACCATCTCCTTTCCATCCATGCAAAGGCAGGACTCACCAGGACAAGAGTAACTTTTCCAAAGTGATTCCATAGGCTTCACCTTTTTCTGTGTTGTTTCAATGTATCTCATTTCTTTCTCTGCCGTTAATCATCCTCTTTCCCACTCTTTTTTTTTCCTTTTTCTTTTTTTAAACCAATTTTGTCTATCTGCTTGAGTCCTGATCTCATTTCCTGCTTCCTCACTAAGGTTATGATGTTATTTGAACACCTAGCCAGAATTCAGCGGAAAGCCATTAAAAAAAGCAGAAATAATCAGACCCTGTTGTGCAGGGCGGCCTGTGGGTTCTCTGCTCCCACTCCCCACACAAGAATGCAGGACACGGTGAGGCCAAAAAAGAACACCCCTGGAGCCATAGATGGGGGAGTCATACCACTATATTCTCGCTGGCGGCACCCGCCTCTCCGCAATCTCTTGCTAGCTCAGCCACCATCTTCTTGCTAGCCCCCATTTTTCTGCTAGCGTAGCCACAGCAGTTATATTAGTGGCCAATGGCTCACTGGTTACAGCTGACGGCCAACTAGCCACAGCTTATGACCATCCAATCACAGTCGATGGCCATTTACTACCTGAGCCAGCACCTGTCTATGTGAGGCCGAGAGCCTGGAAACTGCTTTCTGGGGCTCTGTCCCCACAGACCCCCTGAAGTAAGGCTGCCCACCCTGAGAACACTGTTCTGGAGAGCTCTGCCATTCCCCCAGGCTCACAGACACGGGATCGTGAGTCATCCATGAGACACTGTTGCCACCCGCCTTTCTTCCCCAAGCCTCCCTAACGAAAGAGGAAGTGGCCTCTGACATTGGGATGTATGAACAAGAGTTCCACACATGGCACAGAGCGTGGTAACTTCTGCCACGGACTTCCGCACTGGTTATAGAATGCTGGTCTCATGTTTGGTTTTCAAACCTCAAAGCTAAAGAAAAATGTCACTTGAAGTATGATTTGTAGGGAGCAGTATGAAGGCTGATTCAGAAGGAAAAACAAAGGCCAAACAGTACTACTATTATATAACTTCTATGATTTTTAAAAATAATTACAGTTTTTAAAAGGAATATTTGGCATTTGAGAGAATGAAAATGAAAAGAGCTATAATTGCCTTTAAAGCACATACAGCAATATTATGGGGGGGGGGGGGGGAGAGATCAATTAGCCACACTAGTCAATAAAGCTGGAATGAGAGATGCAATTAAGCTTGTTCAAAGAAAAGTTTGATTAAAGATTACAAAAAGCTCTCTAATTATGAGGAAAGGAAAGACGTTTTTAGGGGCATCTCACAAAGGAGGTTACAAACTTGTTAACCCTCAGACTGAAATGAGAAACCCAACAATTAGAGATGCTTAGGACAAAACAACATCATTCTTAAAATGAATGGCCTCCATTTTCTACTTAAAAGGACCAGCTTTAAAATCTTTAACCATGTTCTTTCCAGAACCTCACGAGTGAATGAAAATGCCTGGTGAAACCAGCCCTCACCTCAGTGCAACTCAACAAGAAAAAGAAACCTGGAGCTGTTCTTCTCCACGCTGTGTCCCTACACGCCAAACAAGACATGCTAATAATTCATTCAACATCCATAAAGCCATCCTGTGAAAAATACAGTTTTAGGCAAATTGAAAATAGAAAGAATTAGAAAGTTAGTCTGAAACTGCAACACTCATCTATGGTTAAAAACTATGTTTCTGTTTCCTTTTATTCCTCCAGCAATCAAGCAAGAATTCACTTTCACTGGTTATGGAGAAAATGTTAATGTTCAGAATGAAGACACTGAATCGTGTTCCTTTTTCTCATCTACTTTGCTGAGGGGGGAGGACACACTACACACCCTGGGAGGATGACACCTCCAACCTAAAAGCTGATAGTCACCACCCCTGGCCCACAACTGTTGCCCACAGCCCATCTCCTGCTCCTGGGAAGGGAAGTGCCATTCCCACCTCCTCCCTTACTGAAGAAACGCAGATTTTTCTGGAAATTGCAATAGACTGGCATCTGCTCTACTGTGTCCTAAAGAAAAAGAAAACTTGTCTCAGAGAATAAGAAGTAAATCCCCAGCCCGCATCCTCAGAAAAATAAAAAATAAAAAACAACCTGTTTATAGGAAGCAGTGCATGTGCCTTGGTGACAGACCACAAGAAGGGCATATCCATGTGTGAATTGGCAGTTTGCCGGTCTTGTGATTCTCACCAGGAGGGCAGACTCAGCAAACCAATTAACTAATTAAACCAATTAACCAAATGTGTAATTAACCTTGAGAACAGAGGTGTCAACAGAAGCACAACAAAAAAGTTACCCTCCTCCTGGAATTACCTGGTGGCTTTAAGCCTTCTAGTTTGCTGTCTTAAAGGAGTATCCACAAGGGGAAAATGACCTCTGGGTAGAGGATTAGTGGCCAAGCAACATCATCATATAGACCGGATGGGAACAGGCCAAAGGCAGTGTTTCCCACTCCAGTTACAATCCATCATCTGAAAGTAAATATACAGGAATTTTGGAGGACATTGTCCGCGAAAGACTGGCCAATACTCGGTCATTTCTTCTAAAAACACACATGCCCATTAGGAAAAACAGGAGACTAGCTAGCAATTTCCAAAACAGCCCTGACTAGAAGATGGTCAAGCAGCGGACAATTCAAGCAATTGGTTGCAGGAGGAAAGGAACCAGGTAAGGGATGACAAAATGTTGGTGGGGCTTTGATCTGTACACAGAAATCCCTGGGGAAAATGAGCTTGCACGATAGTAGGAATACCTTGCTCTGTGCGATTCTGAAGTGTGGAAACTCATCTTCGCCAAAACAATAAATGAGTGCCTTGCCACAATTCCTTTTAAGTAGCTCACCTCATAGAATTTTGATTTTCAAGTAGCTTCCGGAATGTGATTTAGAATCAGTCATGAGGAGGACACTCGGGTAAGCCTGGTGCCTTTGAGTAGCTTATATTTAGGGGTGGTATCAAATCCACTCAGGGAAAAAAAAGCAACCAACAGAGTATTATATGTTAAACAGCGAATAGATGATACAGACCATAGTCACATATCTAATGACAGAGACAGATTGAGACTTAGACCGTTACTTATACCGTTTCAGAGATCCCAAAATCATGATGGAGAAGTACCCACTATCAAATCATTAACAGGGGAAGTGAAAAAAGCTTGAGCATTAGGAAATGTGAAGCTTATCAGGAGAATAAATATGTATGTGAAATCTCATACTGGATTTTCCTGTTCCTCTTTCATAAAAGACGCAGTTTTCGACGTTGACCTTGGGCAAGATCAAAGCTCACCTGTGCTAAGTCAGCACACACTTTCTAATCCTTAAGTAAAAAGATACACTTGTGAACAGTAACACTCAGCCAAGCTCACAGACCCTGGACCTAATCAGGGACTTAAAGTGCAATTTATAAGCCGGCAAGGATGTTGAAGGAATCGTGTTTCAGTCCCTAAACCAAGGATCCCGTTCCTGCCCCAAGTGCAAAGCAAGCACTTCAGTTAACCTCTCTGGGCCTCTGTTTCCTCATCTGAAAAAATGAAGGGGCTTGGGAATAGAAAATCTCTACGATCCCACTCATAATTCAACTAAGTTGTTTTTCTTTTCCACCATTAAAGGGACCAGACGCTGACAGCAAAAACTTCTGCTTCTAATATTTGGATCAGCCAGAACACTGCAAAGTTGGTATGAAAAGCTTTTCCTAAGATAAAGAGATAGCATTTCCTCAGGAATAATTGCCAGTCTCCTTGAAACTTTAGTCAGGGAACTTATCAAATAAAGAAACCACCTAGTTCCAGACCATGGGCCGAGTCTCAGAAAGTCAAACCCAAGGCCTCATGGGAATTTAGAATTACACAGTTGTTAGTCAGGTTGAGAGCAAAGAATGTGAATTTGTTTTTCCAAGATTCTCCAAGACCATATGAGCTAGAGGGTCAGTGTTCTTTAAATCATATAATTGAAGAAAGCAAACTTGTATTATCTCAGCGAGGCCACATCCCGCCAAGTGAAGGACTGGCCTCTACTCAGCGTGCTCTTGTTTATCTCGGCCTTGCAGCCCCAAACCAGCTACTGTCCACTCAGGCTGAGCCTGACGGATAAATGCTGGTAATAAGAGGCTGAATTCCAATTCTAAGTAAGGCGCGTCCTACAAATAAGATAGATTTCATTCTGTCTACCTCGGTGCAAATTAGTGTATTAGTCCTGATGACATGGATTTGTTAATAATTGTGATGTTGATAGTATGACTGTTAATATTAAATATAAGACGTTCAAATGTTGTCTTAATTCCATTGAATAAATTCTAAGGCAGTCAAGAAAGAGATTAAAAGTAAATCCAAGACAAATGGCATTTAGACATAAAGACATGGCTTAGTCCATTCGGGTGGCGATAACAAAATATTGTGGGCTGGGTGGCTTATAAACAACAGACTTGTATTTCTCACATTTCTGGAGGCTGGGAAGTCCAAGATCAAGGAACCCACAGATTTGGTGCTAGTGACAAGCTACTGCTTGGTTCACTGCCTAGTTCTTATTTTGTCCTTCGTCAAGGGAGCAATCTGGGATCTCTTTTGGAAGGGCACTAGTCCCATTTATGAGGGGGTCCATCCTCATAATATAATCACTCCCCAAAAGCCCTATCTCCTGATACTATCACCTTGGGGTTAGATTTCAAGATATGAATTGGGGTGAGGGGGGCAGGGTATAACCATTCAGTGTATAACAAACATGTACCTTAAGTGCCACTTCTTTTGGACTTATAGTAATTCCCTAAACAATGACTTATTGAACATTTGCTAAGTGTCTGCCCAGGTCTGGAAATAAGGATAAGATTGGGGAAATACAGTGAGTCATGTTATACACTCAAAGATGTTGTTAAACTACATTATATACAGATATTCATTTAGACAGCTAATTTAAAACTTCAGTATTTAATGCCACAAGAATCTTGACTTTATTCTACTCTGTGAATTTTGGGGGGATTATGTTTTTTGTGTTTTTTTTAAATGAATGACAGGAAATACAGATAAATTTGGTAATGCATCCAAGCATGCTTATAACGTACACAGTTTTTAAAAATCATTTGTAAGACAAGTGGCAAATTAAATTCTAGATAGTGAGCATTCAGGACATCACAGCATATTAGGATCAATAGCAAATGTTTGCAGTTGATGGTAATAGTTTTAAGGACATTACACAGCTCTAATTTGCTTATATTTTACAGACTTTTTTTAAAAAAATGCTAAAGGGTTTATTTATGAAGTTTCCCCAGATGATACTTTTTTGACAGAGGGAATATAGAAAGAAAAACTAGAAAGCAAACATTCAGAGCCTTTGTAAATGGGGAGTCGCTAGGCTGGAATCTCATCTCCAAAAATGACCAGCCGCACAAAGGTCAAGCTGCTTCCTCAGGGCAGCCCAGAAGCTTGAGAAAATTCCCAGAATTCCTGGACATTAAAGCAGCGTTTTTCCCACAGGAGGAGGCTATTGCTTCCCTGTATCCTGCCAGGGCCCCTTCCCTTCATCTTTCCCTCCCCAGTACCCACCCCTGAGCTGCTGTCTGCTTAATGGGATATAACTATACATTTAGTTACATAGAATGAGACAAACGTCTTACATTGCAATGAGAAAAGGCTGAAAGCTGTGGAATAAAGGGAATCTCCCTCCTCATCTCAAAATGTTGATAGATCAAATGGGCTTTACAGATAAGTGACATTATAATTATCAGTTAGCCTTTTTGGCCAGAACTGCGGTTTACTCATCTTCCTCCCCTCAAGACATAGATTTGAATGGATTTGCTATAAGAAACAGATGATAAAAGTTCCCTTTAGAATCTGCAGACTAAGTGTAGGGATAAAACTGAAAGATAGGTTAGTAATTCATCATTAATAAGATATGACCAGGACAATGAATGAAATGTATGATGTCATAGATCATATTTTAGATGTTCAGACTAGTTCAGCTTCCTGAAAGCAAAGTCCTGTTTCTCCTAAGTGATATGCAGCCCTCTCTCTTGGAAGTTGGTTCAATGTCGCACATGCTGCATTTAGACTCTACCCCTCCTGTCACAAAAACTGCAGAGAGGGTCTATCTGCAGACAGTGCCATTGTGTATTTGAACATTCACTACAATATTGTTTTCTATGGTAAACACACACACACACACACACACACACACACACACACACTGTCAGAGTATCTCATAGCTTAAGCTTTTGTTCCTAAATAGAAATAAACTTCTGGAAATACCTTTCAGGAGGGATATCACTTCCGCACAAAATGCATGGCATATACTGATTGGTTAAGCAGTTTCCTTGAAAATAACCCCTTTTATTCATAGGATTTGGGAACTGGTATATGTAAAAACACTGGTAAACAAAGCTTGAAATAATGTTTGCTCCATATATTCTGTTTTAAATAGACCATTGGCTTATGAATAGAGTCATCATAATGCAAACTCTGTTCAGGAAAGAACATATGTAAATGATTAAAAACTATTGGGGGTGTCTTCATGGTGGATTAAGGCTGATGTATAATGTATTCATAGTAGCTACTAAACTGTGGCTATTTTTGCTTCAGAGTTGCTATTTGCGTGTTCAGCCAACTTAATCAGTGGAGTTTAGACATCTAGACCAGAAATATAATGCACAGTGAAAACCTGACCTCGAAGATACACCCACCTTGACTGACAGGAGAGAAAGTGAATACAGAGTAGGGGCCACAGTTACTTCCATTGGCAGATCTAATTGTTAGGGAAACGATTGCTTGCTTTCATTTTTCTTCTTAAATTAAAAGAAAAAAAAAAGTACAACCATTCTGTTGGTTTACAGACCAAAGAAAGATTTCTGTAGCCAAAATACAAACTTCCCAGAGGGGCTAAAGGATCTGTTACACTTACGTCAATCAGCATAAATAGCTCTCTTTAAAAACATCAGTATATCTTTGTTAAAAGTTGAATACATGGTTTTTTAGCGCAGAATATTATTGATTCTCCAAAGAAAAGTAATCAAAATGAAGTCTTTTTCTAAAATTGATAAGTAAAAACTACCAACTCATACCATTCAAATATTGACTCCAAATAAATACATTGGAACTAATTTGAATTGCTGAAGCTTTTGAAGATGTTTTAAGTTCTTTACAGCTGTCATATCTATGACTCTCATGCAGCAAGCCATTGTTGCTAATTCAACTGAGAAGATAAAAGGTTTGCCCTAAATATAAGCTGAGTGCAGGAAAGCAGTGATTTTCTTGTTTCTCTTTTTTCTTTTTTATTTCTTTTTTTAAACTTCAAGGGGGGGAAAACGTACTGGTTTTATTTTAAATACTCTTTCAAAATGTTTGAGGAAATGCTTCTGAATTGTTAAAAATCAACACTTAGAAAATAAAAACTACAAAGGAGGGAAGAAAAAGAATTCACAGTTACCCAGAAGAGGGAACTCTCTTGAAAGTGTCTCAACAGTTCTGCTCTCATTAAGGGAAAACATGGAGCGAGTGACTGAAGTGTTGAAGCATCCCGGAAGAGAAAACGGGAAAACAGAACTCATCCTACATATCAGTCAGTCAGCCAATAGCGTCAGCTTCTTGATGACCAACAGGGCCCAAGTCGGAAGATTTATGTGCGGTGCTAGAAGAGAAACCACATTGCATTACACATGGCACTTGTGTCATTTGAATTTAGATTGGTGATCCCGGGTGAAGCGGAACAGATTCAATAACTCTGTGATAAGTTTGCACAGTGACAGATGATTACTAGCCTTCGTGTGGTGAGCACATTGTAAGGTATATAAATGTCGAACCACCATATTACACACCTGAAACTAATATAATGCTGTATTCCAACAAACTTAAATTGAATAAAAGATTGGTAGTCTCTGTTTGGAATTAAGTGGACAGAGATACATTGGATAGTCGTCCAGAAATGAGGTTCTAAACCATCCACTGAACTCTCCCCTCCGTTTTGCTGTCCTCAGCTTTAGGGCAGGGGGGTGAATTGGCTAATGCCACAGTTTTCTGATGACCCTCAGCTGTGGATTCTGAACATGCTCCCCCCTTTCTCACTTACATCCCCCCAAAGACTGTTTCCTAGCTTGTGTAGCTCATGTAGGTCGAGGAACCCAGGTGTCTTGGCTGAGGTTATTCCACTCCCACTTTTGAGAGAGGCTAAGTACCGTATTTCCCTGAAAATAAGACCTAGCTGGACAATCAGCTCTAATGCGTCTTTTCGAGCAAAAATTAATATAAGACCCAGTCTTATTTTACTTTAATATAAGACCGGGTCTTTATAATATAATATAATATAATATAATATAATATAATATAATGTAATGTAATGTAATGTAATGTAATGTAATGTAATGTAATGTAATGTAATGTAATATAATATAATAATACTGGGTCTTATATTAATTTTTGCTCCAGAAGACACATTAGAGTTGCTGGTCCGGCTAGGTTTTATTTTCGGGGAAACGGGGTAACTCCCTGCCCTCACCGACTCTCCTTCCCATTGCTAATCTGTCCCTAGGTCCCAAAGGATGGATGGACTGAACTGATTGACCTTTCTTGCTCCAGCCAGCTTATTACTAAATGATCAACTACAGAATATTTATCAGACGAATGAATACCTAGCCATTGTTATGAAAGGCCAGACTAGAGAAAAAGTCCCCACATCATGAAAGTAACATGGACTTCAAACCTGATGGTGAGTGCAAGCCTTCTCTGCTAACCTGTAGCAAGCACAGCTTTCAGCCATCTCTAAAAGTTACCAACTTGTAAAAGTGTTTCCATAGGAAACTTTCACTTTGAAATTGTGAGGCTTTACTGTCAACACCAGACTTGTTGGCTTTTGACCCTAGATGACCTGCTTCCCCAACAACCATGGACTGTCTCCACACGGGCAATCACACAATTATATTTGTCATAACCACTGTTTGCTCAGATAAATGTCAATTGTATACGAGGTGCATTATTGAGTCTGCTATTTAAAGGAATACTCTGTTAAATCCGTTGGCAAAGTGATGAGAAGCTTTATGGTAAAAGCATGCCTTTCTAGTGCCTGTTTTGTAAGTCTATTGTTTCACATTAGCAGGTTTGCTTAAAGCCGGACTTGCATATCTGTTCTATGCATTTTCTCCCATCAGTCTAATACTTGGTTGCCTTTTTTTTTCCCCTGCAGTGGGAGGAGCAGACCTCATAGTGATACAAAACGTATGCCAACATCTATTAAAAGGGAGCTAATTACGATTAAACTTTGCCACCATGTAGGCAATTCTTCATGCTAGATATTGACAAGTAACAATCAGAGACACTGTGTGATTATTTCAAGGTACAGACAGGATTCTGATTCCATGGCTCTGAATCCCAGTTCTTACGAAAGTCTCCAAACCTGCGATCCTACTTCCAAAAACTTGACGATAGTAAGAGCACCTTCCCCATTGAGCGGCCGTGAAAACTTAGTAAGATCATGAATGCGATAACTGTAGCACAGCACCCAGCACAGACTAAACGCTGAATTAGTGCTGGCCGGCATTACTAGCACAAAGACCCACCAGTTTAAAAAAAAAAAAAAAAAATCAAAATGGCTCCGTATAACATTTATCATGGCAGCCCCAGTGCGCTCCCGGCAAGTCCTTTCCCCCTTGCTATTAGTAGCTACAGAAGAGTTGAGCTGAATCAGAAGTTTCACCAGCTGTGAACAAAGGCTGGCAGCAGCCACGGGCCCTTCCATCCCTCCCATCCTCACTGGCGTCCATCCACGTGGTGCCAAGCACATCATCAACAGGATATGGAGTCATCTTCCGTGGTCCCAGCTGGCTTTGATTGTGCTCTGATGATTTGGCTATTGCACATGCTAGACTGAAAGCATGTCTCAACCTCACTTCTTGAATGCAATGATGTTTATATTTGCCCAGTACTCCCCCCCTCCCCTTGGGTCATTTAAAGATCATGCCAAACGCCTTGTTTCTTTTATCTGGAGAGAGTCTTCCATAAAAACATTTGAAACAGTTACTCTCATTGACATTTTGCAGATCTGGAAGGGAATTTTCACAGCCACACAGTCTTTTCCTCCTCAAAGTCTGGCTCCATGTAGAGCAAAAGTAATCCTTGTAAAATGTAAGCCAGATCGTGACACTCCTCTTCCAAACCACTCATTGCCTTCATCTCAGAGTAAAAAACAGTCTTTAGATGGCATGAGGCACTGTACACTCTCTACTCACCCCCACCTCATCTTCCTCTACTTTTCTCCTTGCATCCTTGCTACTTTTGGAAACTCCCAAGTATATTTGTACCTCAGGGCCTTTGCATCTGCTGTGCCTCTGCCTGAAATGCACTTTGCTCCAAATATCTGCACAGATTCAGTTCCTGTCTTCCTTCTGGTCTCAACGCAAATATCACTTTATCAGGCAGGTCTTCTTCTACCATTCCATATAAACTAGAACTTTTCCTCTCACCCCCACCCCCTTTATTTCTTTATTCTGCATGCAGCACGACCTAACATATTATATGGGCTCTTGCACTGAAATGCAAAGTGGATAAGAAGACAACTGCTTTGTTTGTTGCTGTATCACCAGCACTTAGACCCTGTTAGTAGGTGCTCAATAAACAGTTACTGAATGTTGGAAGAACCACACCCAAAGGGATTCAGTGGGAATTAGGTCTGTCGCTCTAGCCTGAACAATGGGCACATTGCTAATATCCTTTTTATTAGACTAGTCATTCTTTCAACCTTTCTTGTATTTTTTTAAGTTTTTCTGTGTTTGTGCTTCGCACAAATGACTTCACATTTCTTTTTTACCAATATTCTGGGATACCTTATATCATTTTTTTTCTTTTTTTTTTTTTTTTTTTTTTTTTGCATGAATCTATAGAACACACTTAAACAAATTGTGGAAACCCATCATCTAGCTTCACATGAGGTGTGATCAAACAATACCATGAATGTTTAAATTTTAAAAAATAAATTACAATAAAAGACACATTGCCACTAATCCTCACCAGAATACTCCCCCTCACTTTGAACACACTTATCCCATCATTCTTGCCACTTTCTGAAGCAGTTCTGGAAGTCCTCTTTCGTGAGGGTCTTTAGTTGTGCTGTGTTGGCTGCCTCCATGTCCTGAATCATTTTGATTTTGGGGAAGAGCCAGAAGTCGCACAGTGCCAGACCCAGTGAATAAGGTGGATGAGGACACACCGTAATGTTTTTATTTAACAGAAATTGCCGTACCAGAAGCGATGTGTGACACGGAGTATTGTCATGATGGAGGATGATTTATAGCACACTTTAAAACACACCTTCTCTCAACCAGGGCTCACACCCAACTGACTGCACAGAACAAGTTGAAACTTGTCACACATTGTTACTAAGAGTCCACACATGGCTTCCTGTATTGAAGATCCCTGCCTTTCCGTTGGATGACATGCGGCAGCAGCATTCACTGTATTTTGTGATCACAACGGAAAGATTCCGTGCCACACATGAAAGAGGACTTCCAGAACTGCTTCAGAAAGTTGCAAGGATGATGGGATAAATGTAGCTGAAGCGAGGAGCAGTATTTTGAGGGGGATTAATGGCAATGGGTCTTTTACTGCAAAAAAATGTTTTTATTAATTAAAGTCACTGTAGTTTTTGATCACACCTCGTAAATGCCTTTGTAAATCAAAACGTATTCATGAGCTGAACTTAAAAAATGCATTTCAGTCACACGTAGCTCACACCCCTTACCTCATCAGGCTTCAGACCCACCCCACTCATAACAACGGACATATTCGTTTGCACTGTTGACAATCTTGGTGCATGTAGGTGGCAGCCCTTCTTTGAATTCTGCCTCAGCATTTTGTGGGTGCTCTGGGGCTCTGAGGTAAAATGTGCTTCTAGCACGATGTGTGCACATATGGCAAATCCTGCTGGTACAACGCCAAGAGGTTGGATGTGTTGATTCGAGTTGTATCTTGCTTTCCTGTTCCTTCTTGAAAGCATTGATACAGCATAAGGTCAGAAGGCCAATATGGAATTTAAATTTCTATGAGAAAGATAAGGAGGGAACAGGGTGAAAGGGCTGACAGGGTTCCATTGTTTCAGGAAAGAACGCGAAGCCAGACAAACTTGCCCTCACCACAACTTCCAAATAATAATGCAAAGAAACTTATCAGGGAAGAATGATAACAATGAGAACAGGGAAATGACATTAACTTTGGTTTTATGGTTTTAATTCATAACATGCTAGAAAATTCTGGATCTAACCCACACTAGTTCTCATTCCTGTTTCTTCTACTCCTATTGGCTAAGGCTGCCTTACTCTTCCAGAACTTCCTCCGGCTGTGAGAAGGAGATAAAGAAAAGAGATGACACTCATTACCTTCCGCCCCTCAGCAGTTCTCTCGAATAGTTTCTGGGGCTCCCTCCCTCATTTTGAAATTTATCTCCCACTACCTGTGCGTCTTTGGCAAGTCACTCGACTTCCCTCCGCCTGATGGAAATAATAGCCATCGTATCTGCTTCTTAGGAGTATGGGAGGGTTACACAAGTTAATAAATACAGGACACTTAGACCAATGCTTGGTACATTGAATGTGACGAATAAATGGTAGCTAGTATTCCCAACAGCTTTGGGATTTCTTTGCTTCTTATTCATAAATTGAAGGTCAAGGACTTGGTATCGTATTGACTGTAGAGAAACGAAAACACTCTCTCCTCCTAACTTCAGCTGTGTAGCCCTCACCCAGAGGCAGAGCCACTCAACTACTGTCTAGACCGGGGATGGCTCTGCTTAAAGGGAACCTCTCTTCTGACCACCAATTGGTCAGGGGATGCGAGTCTTACTCCGGGCCGTGTACGTATGAAGGGTGGCATGCGATTCAGAATCCTGATTATGAGAAAGTGGTCAAACTTGGGGATTTTCTTGGAGTTCACCTACTCGCTCTATCTCTTCTCTTCACCTACCATTAGTGCATGTAATTAAGATTCAGTTATAAAGGCGTAAGACAGCTGTGTTTCTGTCCCTAGACACTTAGCCATAAAGAAAATAAATTTCCAGATAGAAACTGGAGAAGAAGATCTTAGCTCAGTTCCTCCACAGTGTGTTTTCCACTGACTAGGTGGCCCTGAATGAGTGGGCACAACTCTTTGTTCCTGAAGACAAAGCAGGGCGGGGCAGGGTCCCTGCAGCTGGAGATGTTGGTGTCATTTTGTCCTGGCAGCCCCACAACTGACTGCCATAAGGCCATCTGCAAAGCCTTAGCATAAAGCTAGATGATGTGTTTATACAATTTGTTCAACAGTGTTCCACAGATTATTTTTTTTAAAAAAATAAAAGTCAGAGTGAAAGGCCAAATAATAATCATCTAGCATTGTACAACTAGATATGTGCTGCTAGTCAGGATGCAATGCAAAGGAATCCTGGAATGCCTTCTCAGTAAGAGAGAAGGGAAGGCTATGTGGTTCTAGGAAACATTTTTACAAAAAGACCCATCCCTTGGGAGCAACCACACAGCCCATGAAAGAAGGGGAAGCGACTTTATTGAGTAGCATCACACGGCAAGGCACATACAAGGAATGGTACTTCAGCTATTCTATCATCAAACAACTGTGTGAATTAGCTGTTACTGTCTTTACGGTACTAACGAGGAATCTAAGCTGACACTTACTGACCTGCTCAAGGATGTAAAGTAAATGTATGACGGAACAAACACTGGCATTTTTCACATCACTGTAACACTACAAACACCAGATACCACTTGGAGGCTTAATGCCATCACTCTTCATGTGATGGGCGGAATTTTGATCTCACTAAAGATGTCCACATTCTAATCAGTAGAACCTGGAAATACACTACATTACATGGCAAAGGGAGATCAAAATAAGGGAGATCAAATTAAGGTGGTAATAAACTGACTTTGAGATGAGAAGGTTATCCTGGATTATCTGGGTGGGCCCTCTGTAATCACAAATGCCTTTATATATATAAGTGAAAGAGGGGAGCAGGAGGGCCAGAGTCAGAGAAGATATGACAAGAGAAGCCGAGAGAGATTTGACGCTGTCTCACTGCTGTTTTTGAAGATGGAGGAAGGACCCATAAGCCAGAAATTCAGGTGGCCTCTAGAAACTGGAAGAAGAAAGGGAACAGATTCTCCCTTAGAGATGCCAGAAATAACATCGCCCACTGACACCTTGATTGTAGTCCAGTAAGACTCATTTTCAGACTTCTCACTTCTAGAACCATAAGATAATAAAATGTGTTGTTTCAAGCCACTGAGTTTGTGGTAATTTATGATAATAGCAACAGTAAAAAACAAACATACCTCATTATGTTGTAATTTACATCAGGAGTCTGCAAACATTTTCTGTAAAGGTACAGGTAGTAAATATTTCAGGTTGTGTGGGCCAAGAGGCCACATGATCTGCCGTTGTAGCAGGCAAGCAGCCACAGACAATGCAATGTGAGTGAGCCTGGCCGAGTAGGCGGCAGTTACAAAACACGCTGAAGAGGGGTTCGTCTTGCAACCCGGAAGCCATGGCACACAATAGGAGGGAACCTTCAGAAAGCTGACCATTTGAAAATAAATGTCATATTTAGCGGATTTCTTACACTGTCATGCAGTGTTATAATGCTTCGTGTAAACTTTGTTCTTCTGGGTTTGGTCCCTCTGGGGAGGCAGTATGATACGATGGGGGAAAAACTAGACTGGGAATCCGACTGGTTGTAGTCCTGGTTCTGCAAACACCTGTGCACCTGTGTGACCTTGGGTAGATCTCTTAAACCCCCTAGGTCTCGTTTCCTCAACTATAGAAGGAAGCAACCAGTCTAGAAGGTGATCAATAGCATCTCCTTCTCCTTTCTTTTCTCGTGATCTCTAGCGGTGTCACTGATCAGGACAGGTCATCCAGGAATGACGTGGCGTTTCAGGACGATTCAGTTTATCCCTCCATGTGATGTTTGTAGGGGACTCATCGATGTCATGGACACAGGGGGAATCCGACTGAAAGAGACAGCTTCTTCACGTTGTTTGACCACAGTTCAATGTATAGACTTAGAGGTGAAAGGAAGGGTAAAATGGATGAATAAAACGGCAGCTAAAGCAAACAATGAAAGGAAGCAGGAGCCTGGAGAATCTTGAATTCAGAAAACGAGCTTGGCTGGGCTCTCAGAAATAAACCCCATGGACAGGTAGGACACCAGCCCAGTAAGCAGCCATGTACGAGACTGGATTTGGTCCATGTGTCCACAGAGAGAACATGCACAGGTAAAAGGCATATCCTGAATTACTTCTCATTGAACTTTCATACAGGCTCCCGAAACAAGGTGATGCTTGAAGGGTGAGAACGGTGATGGGGAATACAAGTGCTTTTAGAGCAGTTTTTCTCCAGCCAAGAGAGGAGGGCCCATCACCACAGGGAAGGGAAAAAGCAAACCATCTAAGCAGTAGAGCACACTGTGTCCTGAACAGATGCCCGTAAACTGTGCTGGCCAATACGGTAGCTACTAACCACCTGTGCCTTTCCAAACTTCAATTCATTAAAAGCAAATGAAACTAAAACGTCAGTTCCTCAGTCGCACTAGCCACATTGCAATGCTCAGTAGTCACATGTGACTATTTACATTTAAATCAATTAAAATTAGAAATCCCATTCCTCAATCACACAAGCCACATTTCAGGTGCTCAAAAGTCACGTGACTATCACTACCATTGAAACATGTCTGATATAGAACATTTCCATCGTGGCAGAAGGTTCCATTGGATAGCGCTGCCTTTTAGCTAATTTCCTGGATCTTTTTCTGCATCATCTGAATTACTTTGGGAATCCAGCTTGGTGACCATTTCGGAAAAAGGACACGATCAGAGGTAGCTGGATACTCAGCACCCTTGCTCCATGACTTACATGGCGTTCATATCAAGAGTTTCTTTTTCCACTTTTTTTTTTCCTTTTGTCCTCTAGGTTATGACACTAACTCCCAGCTGCAGGAGGTATTATGACATGCACCTCCTGGCTCAAGTTTCAAATGCAGTTTCCAACTGACAGAGGACTAGAGGTCACTGCCAGCCTCCCCATCCACTGTCACCGCCCATTGCCTCACCTTGAAGCACTGCGCCAAAGGAATTTCCCAGGAAGGGAGGGGGGGAGGAGTTAGAGCGGAAATGGAAGAGTCCTCAGTCCTCAGTGCCCATGGGGGAGGGGGCGATGCTTAGACGGCACACATCTTCTGGGCATATTATACACATTGACACAGAAACCCTATGTAGGTCCATTCAGAGAGAGAAAGACCAAGAGACTGAGAGAGAACTGTTTCTAGGTGTAACACACAGATTTTTTTCACATTATAAACATACTCCTTTTTGAAGCCCTCTCATTTTCCACAAATATCACTGCCCACGGCCATTAAGGTCGCACAAAGCATCCCACTCCAAAATGCTTCTTGTTTGGGAGCCGGGTTCACCGAAATATGTGATATCGCTCTCTAGCGTGTCCTCCTCTCCAACTTAACCTTAAAAAACCCTTCATCAGAGTCACTTGTTTGGGTTTAAAGCGCCAAGATGGATGCAGTTTAGAAAGGCACCAATATTCTACTAAAGAAAGCAAGAAAACCCTGGATTTTACTTCATTGAGGGTTTCCACATTCCCTCAGATTCATTAACCACGCTTATTTAGGACCTATTCTGATTTGGGGAAGCACATGGGGGGGCCTGAAGGAGGCCAGAAATGTACTTCCTGTAAGCAAAACACCGCTCTTTGAGACCTGGAGCAGAAGGAAGGCTCTGGATGGAATTCATAAAATCTCAAGTAAGCAGTATTATCAAGTCCAAATCCCCACAGATACGGGAATGCATCCCACCTCGTTCCCAAAACATAGTTCTCTAAATTCTGCCTGAACACGACAAGACATTCATTTTATTTTGTTAATTCAAAGCACCAGGGATCAGAACAGAATCTCTCCCATCACAACCTCTGCCTAAAACCAGGTATGACGTACGTATGGATGAAGATACATGCTTCTGTGTTCAATATCCCTCAATTCCTGTCTAACGGTCAATCAGAGTGCAGGCTCACCCTTTTGCTGGGTTGATGCAGTTCTGACAGTTTTTCAGCCTTTCTCTCCCTCTACTAGGATAAACCTCCCTCCATCTAAAGCATGATTCAAGCTTCTCTCCGCTGCCAATTTTCAAAAGCACAGGTGACAGAAGTAAGTATATGCAACATTTCTATAGTAGCAATGACTACAGTTTTTATGTTAGAAGCCAACTCCTGTCATTGGATACAGCTCGGGGGCCAAAACCCTGACAGAAGTAAAGCCGGAGGAGTCAATTCAATGTCTCCAGGTCTGCCTTTTCCATGAGCTAAAATAGGATATTTGTGTCTCCTCCCAAGTCTGGTTAACTTGTATGAGCCAGTTCAGCGTCCCATTACAGCTACGTGGGTGACATGCATTTCAAACAAACCCCAGTGTTGAAAGCCTAGTGGCTTTCCTTGGAAAAAACAATGAGGAAGAAACAATGAGCTAAAATGCCCCTACCTTCAAAGGAGGCACATAATAGATAGTATCTCAACAGTGTTAATTTTTTGAATGACGAAAATGAAACAACTTGGGATGTGTCAGAGCTGGTGTTAAATCAGAATTAGAATTCATTCTAAAACTTCAAAATCTTAGAATTTTTTAAATTTCTGAACTAACAAGTTGGACTCCCTGGCAGCTAATAGACTAGAATCTAAAATTTTTAAGGTTTATCATTCAAAATAAGGAAGCATCATATATTTAGTGGCAATTACTCTTAAGAGAAATAAGGAAGCACCAATGGATTGCTCTATGTTTCAAATGATTAACGGTTGTAGAGAAATTTTAAATTCTCTTCTGAGTGAGGTCTAGTGGTTTTTCATAAGAGGAGCAATGAGCCTTGTACTTATATGATTCTGTTTTCATACCTTGAAGGTGAAAATTAAATGACCAACGATCTTAGGTAAAAGATTCAACACTAGATCTCCTTGATTGATTTCTTGGATTTGGGTTTTTTTCGTTTGTTTGCTTTTTGTTTTTTTTCTTTCCTCCCTGATGGTTAGGGCAACACATTCCTCATTCTTCTTAATCCTTTTAAGTTTCCTGCTTGCTTCTCTGCTTCATTCATTCATCGCTCCTCCCTTCTTTCCCCTTCATTCATTCATCTCTCCTTCTCTTCTTGCCCCTTCGGACGCTCCTCTCACAATTAAACACCCTAGTATAGGCCAGGGTCTGTAAAAGTCACAAATACCTAAGTCCATGAAAGATCACAGCCATGTTACATCCCAGCCAGCTTGAGGATTCAGGGCCCACTTTGGAAGACCACTAGTGCACGAAACATGTCAACTTACACCCCCGTCCCAAGCTGCCAGCTGAGACCTCCTCTGAGGGATGGCTCCACCTTCCATAACCCAGAAAATACATTTCCTTCTCCACCTTCCACTCACAAATCTTATCCCTGTCCTTTACGATTTCCTTGGCCCTGTCCTTTTGTTTCCACCAATGTGATTTAAATACAAACCTCCTAATTTTGCTCCTCTGTGAAAAGAGGACAAAAACCAGTTTGGGATCCCAGAGGAACCCTCTGCCTCCTGATTCATTTCCAGTTTTAGAATCAGCCTGAAACACTAGATATTTGATCCAATAAATCAGGTGTAGGGAGTCCGAGCAACTGGTGTCAAGAGGTTGGTTTTCAGGTCACATATTATGCTTAGCCTGGGAAACATGAGCTGTTGTGCTAACAAATTCACTCTGGGAGGAGATGCGAGGGCCGAAGACGAGTTCTCCTTTGTAAATTCAGTCAGGATTTAGTCATCTCTTCCGATGGACATGCCCCCTTATCATTGGGGTCACAGCAAGGAAAACCCCACACAAGACACACCTACAGAGCTCCTGCACTTGAACCCTCCAACACGGTTTGCTTGTTATGTCCCTGGGACAATTTGGGGTTATAAAATATGTCAACCTTGAAAATTGATGTCTGCACAGCACTGGACATTTCTCAAAGGGCTCTTCTGCCTTTTATTAGATGTATAGCCTTGGGTAGATGATTTCACATCTCTAAGACTCCGCGTCCTCATTTTCTCATCCTGGGATAGCAGTAGTACCTCCTTTAAAGAGTTGTTCCAAGGTTGAGGGTGATGAAGAAGCCATCCAAAGGATTTAGCCTAATACCTGGCACATAAACTGTGCAGTAATGTCGGCTATTATTATTATTAATAAATATATTTAGCCCGCATAAGAGCAGTCTGCACAAGAACATCCAACATTAAAAGTTCACCTTGTCTATTCGTTAACTGTCAGGGACAAAGTCCTGAGTGACAGTGGAATCCCAAGACCCATCTGTACTGAATTACAGTACAGCGGTATCTCGGTTTTCTAACATAATCCACAAGTTCTGAAATGTTCGAAAACAGCCGACAGCTAGGCCTCAGGGTCTTGCACTCAGCGGAAGCTGCGTGACATGTTCGACTTCTGAGTCGTGTTCGAAACCTGAAGCGTTTACTTCCGTGTTTACAGCGTTCATAAACCAAAATATTCGTCACCGGAGATGTTTGAAAACCGAGGTACTAATGTAGTTACCTGGGAGCAACTGAAGCTCTGAGACTCAACGGGGCTCAGCACTGCAGAGGGTTTTTACCACTAGGTCTAGTGATGAAAGCTCTGCATATTATTTATCGACCATTATTTAGAAACAGTTGCAGCATTGGTATTTCCCTTTTAGCTGTGCATTATATTCATAAATACAAATCATGTTTGCCGTGATTGTTTTGTTGAGTTCATCATTCTCTGGGTTTCCTGGACCATGATGGCGGTTCTGACAACATTCACTTGATAGGCATGCCTGCTCACTCTACTCTCCTACATTTGCTTGCTCAGAACGCTAAGCTATTTATGGCAAGCTGTACCCCTTCTCTCAAGTGAACTAAATGTACAGATAAAACAAGAAATGTGAGAATTACATATTTCAATGTTTATTCATGCCTAAAATAGACTCCATTCTTTCGAGCCATGCCTGCTCAGCTCAGAAGAGTGGACTAGGCTGAAATAGCTTTAGTGGGACACAGGTGTCTGCATGTACTAGACAGCTTTCTTAGATAACGTACTTGTACCCAAAGGAAAAATGTCATGGGCTTCTAAGAACAAAGGTTTACTTCTTGCTTGTTTTACAAATCAGCTGAGAGTTGGTTGTGACTTTGCTCTGTGTGTCTTCTTTATTCTGGGATCAAGCCCATCTGGGTCTTATTAATCTCGAGGAAGAAGAAGAAATCAATGGCGGATCCCCGGGAATACAAAGCCATGAACCACGGGATGGGTCTTCGTTTCTACTGGGAAGAAGAACACCATATTCCCACTCATGTTTCATAGAAGCAGGGCGTGTGGGCAAGGCTGCCGTCAATGTGTGGTGGTGAAGGAAATTCATCTCCAGGGTGGAGCCACGTGGCCTGGCAGGAATGGGCACATACAATCCTCCCACAAGGGAAGCCACTGAGAAAAAGAACACAATGGACTACACTTTGAGTTTTGGGTTAGCCCAGAAAGACATTCCTATCTGAGATCTCGTCTGATGGCTTGAAGGGTCATTTGCAAGATTTAGACAGCGCTGTCCAGTGGATTTACAATGCACTCTAGAATAGAACAAGGGTCGGCCTACTCTAGCCCACTCCCGCTTTTGTATGACCTAAGAGCTACAAAAGGTTTTTACATTTTTTAAGGGTCATTAAAACACAAACGGCAAAAAGAAGAATCTGTGACAAAGACTGAGTGCATCCTTGCAAGGCTTAAAATGTTTATTATCTGACTTTTTACAAAACAGCTTGTCAACCCTGGAACAAAACTAAATTTGCAACTGACACAGGAACATTGGTTTCATGTGCAGTGGAAGCAATCCATGTTTATCTCAGATGAAATTAGCTTCTAGAAGTAGCTATATAACCTTTAATTTGGTGAGTGTCGACTCACTCTTCTAGAATCTGGAGTCTAAACTCCAAGAACCTGTCCATGCATATCTCAGGCGTTGCACTCAGCACATTGGGTTGTAATTACTTTTTTTATTCCTCTCTGCCCCACAGAGGGACTGTGATAATTTCCTTGAGGAAAGAGACTGAAATGTCCCACATGCAGCCCAGTGCTTAACGAAGGTGTTTACAAATGTTTTTAATAGAATTAAACTAAACTACTGGCATGACAGAGAATCTTAAGACACCAGCTCTCAATTTCATCACAAATTCCTTGCTCTTAAATAAATTCCCTGAGTTTATTTATCTGAAAAATGGAAATGTTTGTCACTGTAAGACTTCTTTAACAGAAATGGGTTATGTTCACTCCAGTGCATTCACGGAAATCCATCAAAAAAACCGCACAAAGACCAAAAAGGTAAGTAAAGTTTTTTACTGAGTCCAAAAATAAGAACTAAGCTGTAAGTAAGTGAAGTTCAATTCCACTGACTACCAATAGCATAATAATTTGATCAGAAAATAGTGTGCTGATTAATTATTAAATATTTGGTTTTTTGTCCTTATTATAATTGAGATATCACCATTGATAAAATCCAGTCTTTCAGAACCTAACAAAAAGCCCAGGATGTCACTAAATTCATGGCATTTTCTTCATTTTAACTTGTGTACTCCCATAGCTGTTTGTTTTTAAGTATATTAGTCTCCCAGCCAGAGGTTCACATTAAAGTCACAGGAGGAGCATAAAAAATACCAATGCTGGGTCTCACCTCCAGAAATTCAAATTTCATTGCTAAGAGAAAAAAGGCAGGACTTTTTTAATCTTTTCTTTTTCAAATCTATCCCTTTTTCAATTTTCATTTATCTATCTTTCTGGGATTCCTCATAGTTACCAACATCCCAGATATCTCATAATTTTATATTTTCTAATTGTTTATTCTTTCCTGTTTGTTAGTTGGTTGGTTGGCTGATTGGTTGGTTGGTTTTCAGGGACTGCTTCTGAATCTAATTTCACAATTTACTAATTTATTCTTCAACTGCATTCATTCCACTATGTATTCCATCACTTTTTATTGTAAATATTACACATTTCTTAATATTTCTTTTTTCCCAACATTTTATTCTGAAAAGTTCCAAACATGCAGAAAAAAATAAAATAATTTTACAACGAACACATGTACACCCCAAACCTAGAGTCTACCATTAATATCTTATTACATCTGGTTTATCAGATGCCTAGGCCTCTTTTTTTTTTTTTTTTTTTTTTTTTTTGTTTGCCACCTTTCAAAATAAATGACAGATCAGTATATTTCACCCTAAATATTTCAGCATCACATCAGTATTTTTAATAAGTTCTTTTAGTAATTCTTAGTGAAGCCCAGGTGTGAGGACTATGTGGATCTTAGCTCCACCCTCACTCATAATTTCCTGGCTTGTGGTACTCAAAGGACTTAAGAAAATTCTTTCTCCACTTGCTCCAGAAAAATCCTCTTTAAAAACCCTTTTAAAAAGTCAGACAGAGATAAACACTGTGCCTGCATCTTTCAGTGAACACATTAAATTTACAACTAAATTATAGAACAATCAACCTGGAGAACCACCTGAAGCCCAGCCAAACAGAAATCCTATAACTAAAAATATAAAGAAGTCGTGTCAAGACTGGTAGGAGGGGCAGAGACACGGAATGAGCCCCAAATCTCCGTGTGGTGGTTAAGAATCAGAAGGGATGCCTCAACTGTGGAGGTTCCCCCTGAAGAGGTGAGGGACCCCAGCCCCCCACACCAGGCTCCCTAGCCCGGAGTACTGGTGCTGGGAAGAAGAGCCCCCACAACATCTGGCTGTGAGAAAAAGCGGGAATCCCAACCATTAGGGTGGGATGGAAGGCTGCCAGAAACCCAGACGTCCTCTTAAATAGCCCCCGCACAGACTCACTCTCTCACAGGCACTCACCTTGGGTTCCGGCAGAGCGACAGTCCTCGGACAGAGGGGGTCCTCGGAGACATACGGGGGCAGTCTCAGGTGTATGGCTTCTGAGGGAGAAATGGAGGACAGTCGGTATTTTCCCTGTGAGAGGGTCCTCCTTCCTTGCAGCCAGTAGGCGGGAGTCATCTTGCTTGTGTTGAGCCCATCCCCACAGGCCAAATGTGAATCTGATTGGCCTGGTGAGCTACATTGCTCCACCCTGCAGACTCTGCTGGGACCCCACCGCACCCAACTTGAGCACCACCAGAGACATTTTCTCGTGGGCAGCCAGCCCCACCCACATTGCACTCTTTCTTGGAAAACTCCGGAGTCAGGCAGGCCCCAGCCTGGTGGCCACTGGCCTCAGTGTGCTGAGACTTTTGCTGAGTAGCTCCAGGCTCAGCACTAGCATGAAACCAGAGTCTACATTTACCTGGCGACCTCAACTCTTCCCACTCTAGTGACTCCCTGAGACTCTCACTCACTCAGCTTGCATACTGCATTAGGCTCTATCAGAGGGTGAACCTTAAGGGAGCTGGCAGGTGTCAGCAGACCTCGGGGAGTCCTGGCATTTTTCGGATTTACCTCAGGCCTGGTATTGGTCAGCCAACCTCAGTTCACAGCGAGGCCTCTCCCACACATCTCCAGGGTTAGCACAGGCAGATCACTTTGTAGCTCCTACCAAGCAGTCCCTGGCCAGTCAGATAGTGGGTGACCTGGGCTTGCACCAGAGCTCCTCTCAAGAGGCCCCAGAACCAACATACCTGGAGGCTGGCTTCAGACCACAGCAGAGCACTGTTCAATTAGCCCCTCAAGCAGCACACACTGATTGAATCAGCAATTTGGAAGACAAGGTAGCAGAAAACATCCAATCAGAACAGCAAAAAGGAAAAAAAAATCCAAAAATATAATAAGATAAGGATAGTTTAAGGGGCCTCAGGAACAACATGAAGCATACCGATATTTGCTTCAGAGGGGTACCAGAAGAAGAGAGAAAGCAAGGGACTGAAAACCAATTTGAAGAAATAATAGTGGAAAATTTCCCCAACCTGGTGAAGGAAATAGACATACAAGCCCAGGAAATGCAGAGAGTCCCAAACAAAATAAGCCCCAAGAGACCACCCCAAGAAACACCATAATTAAAATGCCAAAGGTTAACGACAAAGAGAGAATCTTAAAAGGAGCAAGAGAAAAGCAGTTAGTTACCTACAAGTGAGCTCCAATACAATTGTCAGTTGATTTCTCAACAGAAACTTTACAGGTCAGAAGGCACTGGCAGAAAGTATTCAAAGTGATGAACAGCAGGGACCCACAACCAAGATACTCTACCCAGCAAAGCTATTGTTTAGAATCGAAGGACAGATAAAGAGCTTCCCGGACAAGAAAAAGGTAAAGGTGTTCATCACCACCAAACCAGGATTACAAGGAATCTTAGAGGGACTTCTTTAAGACAAAAGAATAAAGGAAAAAAAGATTAAAAAATATGAATAATAAAATGGTAATAACTACATATCTATCAATAATTACTTTCAGTGTAAATGGATTAAATGTTGCAATCAAAAGCTTGGGTGGCTGAATAGATAAGAAAACAAGACCCTTCTATATGCTGCTTACAAGAGACTCACTTCACATCAAAAGACACACAGAGACTGAAAGTAAAGGGATGGGAAAAAGATTTCATGAAAAATGGAAATTAAAAAAAAAAAAAGCTGTGGTAGCAATACTTGCACCAAACAAAATAGAATTTAACAGAGACTATAATAAGAGATAAAGAAGGACCCAGTAACTCTACTTCTGGGTAATTATCTGAAGAAACCCAAAACACAATTTCAAGGGGACATTTGCATCCATATGTTCATTGCAGCATTGTTTACAATGGCCAAGATGTGGAGGCAGCCTGGGTGTCCATTCATGGAAGAATGGATAAAGAGGAGGTGGTACATATATACAATGGAATATTGCTTGGCGATGGGAGGGAATGGGTTCTTACCATCAGCGGCAGCATGGATGGACCTGGAGGGTATTGTGCTGAGTGGAGTGACAGACAGAGAAAGACAGGTGCAATGTGATTTTGCTCATATGTAGAATCTAAAGTGCAAAATAAACAAACGAAGCAGAAACAAACTCAGAGCTGTGGAGAACATTTTGATGGTTGCCAGGTGGGAGGAGGGCTGGGAATGGATGAAAAAGAGGAAGGGATTAAGAAATACAAATTTGTTGTTACAAAGTGTCATGGGGATGTAGGGTGTAGCATAAAGAATATAGTCAATAATATTATAATAATTATGTATGGTGTCAGATGGGTACTAGGTCTATCAAGGTGATAGATGGAAGGAGTGTTGGGGGACAGGGTGAAAGGTGAAGGCATTAAAAAGTACATATTAGTAGTTACAAAATAGTCATGGGGATGTAGAGTAAGGCATAAGGAATATTGTCGATAATATGGTAATAACTATGTACAGTGCCAGGTGGGTACTAGACTAGTTAGAGGGAATCACTTCTTAAATTATATAAACGTTTAACTACTGTACACCTGAAATTAACATAAATATTGAATGTCAACTGTAATTGAAAAATTAAAAAGGGGGGAAGGTGAAGGGGAGTAAGAGGTTCAAATTTCCAGGTATAAAACAAATAAATCATGGGGATGTAATGTACAGCGTAGGGGATATCGTGATAGCATGGTACGGTGTCAGATGGTTGCTGGACTTATCATGGTGATCACTTCTTTAGGTCTATAAACATTGAATAACTGTTGTGTACACCTGAAACGAATATAATATTGTATGTTCACTATATTTTCATACAAATCTTAAAAAAACATATAAAGTAAGTACAAGTTGAGTGGATCAATATGATGTCAAACTACTGACGAAAAGACAAAACAAGAAATGAAGACAGTGTCTTGCACGCTGCCTTGACTGGTAGGAAAGTGGGAAGGAAATAACCACATTGATTCAAGTCAGTATCTTTCAACTGATGATTTTTCTCTGGATATTTTCCTGTTGGCAATAAGAGAAAGGTTCTTTTCCTGGCACTTTGATTTGATTGACTCACTAGAGCTAAAAGGGAGTCTCTATCAATCTCTAATTGCCTTTCAATGCTGTCAGCTGTATCACCTCCAGTCCCAATCTAGCATCCCGTGGGTCCTAACCTTTACCTAAATCATAGGGATTTACTGAGAATCAATAAAACAATTTAAGGAACCCTTCCTCCTGGTTGGCTAAATGAATAACCCCCAGCGCTTGTGAGGAGCTAATTGACTTAATGAACTTAGCCCTAAAACAAAACATGTTTTGATGAGTTAACAGCATTTTAATGTTTGCTGTTATCATTGGTATGTCCAAAGGTACTGTTAAATAAAAGTCCTAAGGACCTTATCCATACGCTTTGTTAAATGATCGTCTGATAGGCAAAAAGAGTGCACTTGAGAATTCCAAGCGGGCATGCTTACTGAATCTACCAACCTCAGTGTTTCCAAAGGTCATTTACCTCATCTGTGAGAATTCAACTGAATGTGTATTTGGCTGAAAGATTTCACATGACCCAGGTTTATTATAAATATTACGGTACAATAATAGAGAATGCTGTCGTTAATAGCATCAACTCACATCAAAATAAATCCTCTTAACTCTTTTGTGTCTGTTCTTTTACAAGCACAGTATTTGTTCTAAATTTCGTTAGATTTTCCAAACAATCAAATCACATATTTGAAAAGTCAATGTTTGCTAACCACTGACATTTCTGCTATTTTAAATGTAAGAACAACTTCCTTTCAAGAAGCTCAAAAATGTTCATGTGTATGCACTTATCTATTCTCACTTAATCACTACACATTAGACAACAAACACTTCTATTCCTTTTCTATTCTAAGCAAACACTAAGGAGGAGGGGGACTCTTTGGCTTACGGGCATATTTTCATTCTCTAGTAACCTCTACAAACTTCAAACCAGATTTCTTCCCAATAAACATGTAAACAAAGCTTGTTTCCCTTCATGATAATGCAAGTTGAGTGAAAGCACAATTGTCATTTTGTGTAACTTCACACTGCACGGTTGAACTATGCGTAGAAGGCTGCATCAGGTGGTGGCAGAATTGGAATTGCTCTTAGGTCTGATGGTGCCTCCTGGGTGCTTTGATCTTTTGAACACCAGGGCATGACCAGGCTAGCGGTGGAGAAGCAGTCGACTCTGGGAGCCGAGCCAGGGTCCTGAGCACTCAGGGACACCATCCTCCTGCCCTACTCCCACCACTCCCAGAGGAACAGGCCTCTGAAGATGAGACCCCAGGTGTGGGAGCTATCCAAAAGGGGGGGGCAGAGAGAAAAGGAGGAGTCAGTTGAATGTATTTAAGGGCCTCATGGGTAGTAATTATTAAACTGGGTTTCTTGTTTTAATGAAACATGCTGGCTCTGTCAACACCAGTGTTGCAATAGGATTCCATGTGTCTAAGCCTGCAAGACGCAAACAAGAGTTTGCAAACCTGTGGGTTTCCATTTTTACCTCTCACTTTAGAATGAAGCTAAAATTCTTCCTAGTTAATTCAGAGCATGTTGTTAGAAGTCTTTTGCAACGTGGCATCTTCTAGAAGTTTGGGGCTTTACAAGGGGATGACTCACAGTCAGCCTGTGCCAGCTCACGTTCATTTTCTTAATTGATCCCATTTTACAAATGGGGATTTGTAATATGGAAAGAGTTCAGATGACTTGTTTACATAGCACAGTCCAAGAGAGAGGCTGTCTTCTATCTGTCTGCACCCTTCCCACATCTTCTGAGTTTTATTGAATGGATAAAATAAAATTTTCTTATTGTCATGAGCCTGGGATATACCCAGTAACTCTTTTTATCTAAATTTTAAATGTTTTTTTCATCAAAGACAACTCCTGCCCTATCCCAGCCCAACCCACACTGGTTACCTCATGAAGCATATTTTTATATTTAATGTTTATAATCAGGATATTGAGAGAACAGGCTGATTAAGCATAACTTAAGCTGCTTTATCTTTATGAAATAGGGAAGAATTTCTTTTCAGGAACCACACATTAAAATGGCAACACAGTCCTTTGTTTAGTCTAATGCCAAGGGGAATTCAACAACAACAAAAAATGGATCTTGAGTTGAAAGCATCCAGAGAATTCTGTAAAAGGTAACGTTGCACTCTGAAGGCCAAGACGATCTGGGAAGGAAGCCTTGGTTTCCTCTTTCTGCTGATTAAGAGTCTAGTGCTTCAGAGTTCAGCTCCAGACACGGAAGGGAGATCTTATCGCGGCCCTTGGAAAGCTGCATTGTTAAAGTGGTCCTCGTTTCCTTAAGGCTGGAAAGAAAAAGAAATAACATTTAAAGTTCATTCTGGCTTGTCAGCTGCTCAGAGCCTTAAGTTCATCCTTTACCAAGATTTTCTGAATTTATGGGAATAGGTCAAAGGCTTGAAGGCTGGCCCAGGTACTCTAAAGAATCTGGAATCCCCCAATAAGATTCTGGTCTCTCAATTACCTACGTAGTACCATTGGTTGCTCCTGTAGTCACAAGTTCTCAATTAATGTAGGGCCTCTGCTGATAAAACATGACTTGAAATAGGTTCCACTAGGTTATGCAAAGCTTTCTTTAATTCAGGGTATCTATATGTACATTACTGATTTCCAGTTTTATTGGATGATTAGCAAAAAACACGGCCTCTAAAACTTCCACTTTTTGGAATTCATTAATGTTTTCTTTGTGGCCAATTACATGATTGAGTTCTGTAAATGCCCATAGTCATAAAAGAACATATATTTTCTCTAGGATATAAAGTGCTATATACGTCTCTATTATGTGGAGGGTGTTTGTTACATTTTTCAAACTCTATTCTTCCTTAGTTTTAGTCTGCTTAGTCTATTAAATTCTGAAAGAGATATGATAAAATCTCCCAGAACAATTTTTTTGGTTTTTAAATGTTCTTTATGTATCTATGAGTTTTTGCTTTATGTTCAGTTTTTATGTTGTTTTGGAATAAAGGTTCATAACTGTAATAAATTCTTGTGGCTTGAATATTTTTATGTTAAACAATATTTCTCTTTGCCCCATTTAATATGTACAGATATGTTTTCATGGAAACTCTAGATGTTCACATCTCATTTTAAACCATTTGGTTAAACAACATGAGAATTATCAAACATAAGAAAATTATATTTTCTCTGAATTACAATGGACAAAGACTGGGAAAGTGTGGAAAGACCGGGAGTTGTTATGTTAAAGAAGTGGATTATGAGTGAATTTCTCTTTGCATAGTTTTATTCTGATTATAATTACATGATTGACTGAAATAACTTTCCAATTAATTGACTAATTTTTTTTTCAGTTTCTAGGCAGTTGATAGGAATGAGGTAAAAACAATTGTCCCAGAAGAGAATACTTACCTATTGCCACCTCCACCTTCTCTGCCACCTGCTCCTCATCAAACAATTTAATTTTGAAAATAAAGTAGGTGTGTCTGGCCACCGCCTCTGGGCGATAATTAGTTTTGTTCAGAACCCGTATCTAGTCATCTGCACTGCTTTTCAGAGTGAGGAGTCATCAGAGTCCTAAACGAGTAGGAGGAAGAAGAAACACACACACACACACACACACACACACACACACACACACACACACACACACAATTCTCTGGCTTCTTCTCAATGACCTCTTTCCTGCTTGACGGAACACCATGACTTAGGTTTTAAAAGGTTAGAGCAAACTGATACTTTTTGTATATATTAGAAATAGGATGTTGAGAAAGATTTTATAGATTAGAAGCTACAAGGCCTTCTTTCAGTGGATCCCTGGTAAATCGGCACTGTTTTCCATTTTGACTTCTCTTTCTGAGAAACTAAATAATCTCTGCTACTCCCTGAAACATCAGAAGAATTTTGTGAAGGCATAGCATGACCTCTTCTATCCTTTGGGCGAAGATCCTATTTAAGTTAGCGTAATATGTCCAATATTTTACTGCCCTAGAAATGGCAACACATGCTTTTCTACCCATTGTATACTTAGGCAGGGGCAATCAAAGCAATTCTGTCAGTAAATGACCCTTCATCATTTTCAGTGACAACTGGAAGGAAGTCTTTAGACACTTCTCTCAGAGGGTGCAGCAGGATGTTCCCCCCCTCCCAAAAAAATGCAACTTTTAGCAGGAATCTCAAGGGTGCCAAGTTCACACATGGCTAAAAGCTGTTTAATTCCCTAATCAAGCAAATGGGAACAAGATGGTCAAAGGGACTGTAGAGGGTACCCATTCTATTACCCCAGATTAAGCTGTCTACATTTCTCCCAAAAGTAGAGAGGTAGCTTGTTATTTATTTTATTAACTGCATGCCAAATAGGAATGTTTGAGATACAGCTCACCTAGGGAAGAAAAACACAGAAAAGAAAGACATAATGCTCAAGCAGCGATATCATTATTTTATGTATCTGTCCTTCTACATAAACTTATAGCAAGAAAAGGACTGCACTGAACCCTCAGTACATCAAGATGTTTTGTTTGATTACACAAAACTTCAATTTTTAGGGGAAAATTTTTCCTTTAGTTAAGTAAAGGTAGTTATCAATTCCTCTGCATCCATGTCTCTCTATGCCAGGGGTGCCAAAAACATGTATACCCATGACTTGTATTCATCTTTCGTTATCTGTATATATTATTATGATTTTAATACAGTTTTCTTCCTTTCGTAAAATGTATATACATTTTTTTGTCACCCTCTGTATGTGATCCTCAATCTGCTTCCGAAAGTGCAAAAAGGTAGGAAAGAATCATGAGTGGTTGTTGATTCTGGAGCACGAAGTAAATCTCCTTAGCAAATGAAGAGAGTACAAGCTGTGATCAATGATGTTGGGAGAAATCAGCTGCTGGTCAACCAGACAGGCCTCATAACTGGGGAGATGGTGAAGAGTCCGTGATATGTGTGTGGTTTTCATTTAAATTAAACTATGCCTTCCTGGGTCAAGCCAGGATCCAAAGTGTTTGGAGAAAGTAGAACTTCATGTGATATTTTGAGCCCAAACAGAAACAGGAAATTCCACTGACCTCTAGAGAGACAACAAGTTCCCTTGAGAAGTTCTCGCTTCGTTTTCCATATTGAATGAGTTCTGGATGGTTCGAACGACATCCTGAAACACAAGCGAACAATCTCAATATATCCTTAAAGTTGAGTCAAGTTCAAACAGCCTGGAATTATTTTAAGACTTGGCATATGTTGCAGTACAAATGGGCAAAGTTCAATTCTGAAATCAAAGAAAAGATCAACGTGGTTATTCATATTATTTATGAGATTCTGCCTATCCAAAACATTCAAACATTGATATCATTTTATTAAGCTTATCTTGAAGATATTTAATAACATATTTAATAATATCTTATTAAACTAAATATACTGTAAGTCACACGAGTTGCACATGTTACCACCCAGAACTGTAAATGGTCTGACGAGGTTAATTATCCATCATTTGACAGAACGGAGATGAAGAAAGGAGAGAAGAGAACCAACATTTACTTAGTTCTTTCTATGTGCCTGCATTCAGCTAATTCTTTCTATAACTTCTTTTATTGAATCCTTGTAACATTTTGATAAAAGAAACATTATTTTTTTATGTTTTTTACAGTGAAGAAGATTGACACAGTGATGTTAAGCAACTTGCCCACAGCTTTACAGGTAAGAAGAGTCTGGTTTTGAATTCGGGTCGTTCTGATTCCAAATCCTGCAAAGCTCGTATTCATCTCATGTTTGAAGGAGGAAAGGAATAAAGCAGCACTTCCCAATAGAAATTGAATGTGAGGCACATAAGTAATTTCATATTTTCTTGTAGCCACGTAGAAAAAGTAAAAAGAAGCAGGTGAAATTCATTTTAGTAACATTTTTTTATTTACTCCAAATGTATCCAAAATACTAGCATTTCAACCTACGATCGGTATAAAATTATTAATGCAATAATTTATCTTTTTTCATATGAAGAGTTCAAAATTCAGTATGTGTTTTATATTGATAAGTCATCCTAATTCAGATTGACCCCATTTCAAGTGCTCAGCAGTCACATGTCACCAGTGGCCACCCTACAGCATTGATTCCTTACAGATTCACACCATTCACAAATTTGATCATTATCAATTTTGTCTTCACCTAAATTGCTTATTCAAATTTTGACCGAGACAAGTGCCTCAAAAAGCTCAACTTAGTTACCCTTTAACACAGCCACTTCACTCAGGTACATACCCAAGAAAATGAAAACATTTCAGAGAGAAAGGAAAACATACATCTGCACAAAAACTTGTACTCAAATGTTTATACCAGCGTTATTCAAAATAGTAAAAATCTGGAACCAACCCAAATGTTCTTCAACAGCTGAGTGGGTAAGTAAAATGTGGTATGTTCATAAAATGGAATATTATTCAGCAACAAAAATAGAATAAAGTACCAATACAGGCTACAACATGAAGAATATTACAAATATTACACTAAGTGAAAGAAGTCAGCAAAAGAAGAGCACATATTGTATAATTCCATTTATAGGACATGTCCAGAATAGTCAAATCTATAGACACTGAAAGTAGTTTAGGGGTTGCCCAGGGCTGGGAAGTTGGGAAAATATGGGGAGTGAGTGATTGGTAGAGGGTATAGAGCTGCTTTTTGGAGTGATAAATGTTCTAAAATTGATTGTGGTGATGGTTGCACATACAAAAAAACCATTGATTTGTACAACTTAGATGGGTAAATTGTGTAGTATATGAATTACATCTCAATGAAGTTTCATATAGAATAAACAAATAAACTCATCTGAACCTTCAAAAATTATTGAACAAAGCAAAAGCTTACATACAAGTTACTAAAAGGATATTTATCTGCAAATCAAGAATCATTGGATATGTTTCTAAAGCTAATATTCCTACCTGTACTACTTTGAGCCTATATTTCTGGTCTTGTCTTCAAGGAGAAAATCCACCCAACAAACCCCTAGGGAGGGTCAGCTGGGTGCCAAGTATGTTGTTAGATGGTCAAGATAGGGTCCCCATGCACGAAAGCTTGTGGTCTACAAAAGTTAACATGGAAAGAAACAAACATAAGACACTATGTAAGTTCTATACTGGGGAACCTATATGAAGCTCATAGAATGTTCATAGAAAAATAAGGTCAATGCAGCATTTCCTCTATCTACCAAAAGGAATAATTAAAAGAATTTATCACAGCTTACTTTCAGTGACATTCTCCTAAGTCGTGGGGACTCTATTTTCTTTTTAAGCACTCTTACGAACAAATCACATCTAATTTCTCTTTCAGAATTTTGCCAAGATTCCTCATCATATTCACTGTTTCAATATATTCCAGATTCCAATTCTTTCCACTCTTTAAAAATAGGAAAAATGCTTGGCAGCTCCAGTCTTGAGGGTTTTTCTCATTTCCTGATGATGTCTCAGTGAAAGGAGTTTGGTAAACAAAGAACTGTCAAAATCTAACTCGACATATGTGCACCAGGAAATGTGTTCGCAAATGTTTTTAGCAGTATTGTTCATAAATGAAGCACTACAAGTATCCATCACCAGAGGAATGATTAAGAGGCATCAGTTTTCCATACCATGGAATATTGCACGGCAGTGAAAATGAATGGATTAGGTTTCAGGCATCAGTGTGGCTGAATTTCAAAAACAACCGTTAGCCAAAAAAGCAAATCAAACACCATTGTTTCATATAAAGTTCAAATACAGGCAAAACTAAATACACTATTTACTGATACACTCACTTTATGTCTATCACACACACAATAAAAAGCAAGGGTGTGATTAACACAAAATTCAGGACAGTGGTTATCAGGAGGTGGGGGTGGAGGTGGGGAAGATATACCATCTGATGGCAACCCATAGGGAGCTTCTGGGGTACTGGTGATATTCCATTTCTTGGCATCGATGGTGGTTTGAAAGCTGTTCATTTATTTTGTTGTTTAAACTATACATATATATTTTCACATACTGCTGGTATATTTTACAATGTTTTAAATTACAAAAACAAACTGTAACAAAACACCAACCATTTTGTGCCATTACGCCAAAAATGAAATAGTGGGTCCACATTCTGGCTGACGAAGCAGGATTTCACAGGCATCTACCGTTTTATGCACATATTCTGGTTTATTAGTCTGCAACAGATCCTGCATTATCTGGATTCTGAAATTCAATGCTACTTAAAATATATAGATTCCTTTGTCCGCGAGGAGCTTTAGAGTCTGGCAAGATATTTGAGATGAAGGGTTCCTGGAACCTCAGGAGGGCTGCCGGGGCGCCAGGACGCTCCTCCTGTCTCATCCCTCATCTGGCTTACGGCCCCGTCAGACCACCCTCCGTGAAAGGGAGGTCAGGAAAGCAAGCAGGAGATGTGCACTGAGGTCTGATACCTTCATTTATTAAATCTTTATCCTTGGACATCAAAAACGCCCAGTGATGGGGAATGGGGTCATAGTCGTCCCTGGGGCACATAATAATGGAAGGAGCCCTAATCTACCTACTCACCATGCTCATAGATCATGCTTCCAGACACCTGCTTGGACAGAGGCCCGAAAGAAACTTTGGTGCAGAGATTGTCTTTGCATTTATGAGCTGGTCTGTCTGAAGTTCACTAAGAGCTACAAAATTGAAAGGGATCGCCACTGACTCAAAGACTCTTTCTCTCTGGCAAACCAGCCAGAGAGATTCTAAGTGCCAATTACCGTCACTTCTAAACACAATGGCAACCACACAATATCTGGGTCTCTAGTCAGCAAGAAGTAATATTTTTATGCCTTATATATCCACGTAAGAAAGAAAAACAAAAGTTTCTACGCTGTGCCACAGTAACTCAATTCCAAAACAGGACATATTAGAAGAGATAGATAGGTAAAGAAGGTATTTCAGGGACTCTAATTTAAAAAAAAAAAAAAAATTGTCTTTTCTAAATCCCAGTTTGCCCAGGTATGCATGTCAGTGGCCTCCAGAGATCCACCATCCACGAATGGCAGTCCCAGAACAAACTCACATCTCGGTGGTCTTACTGACCACAGGGCTCTCTGCCCTTCCCCCCGAGCCTGCCTGAATTTGCTCAGCCATCCCTCCATTCGTTTGGGAATTTGGGACTGGCCCCAAGGACAGGATGGGGTTAACAGACAGGAAGTGGAAGCATTGGTGACTGCTTCTCTCTCCTCTTCTCCTGCCAGGGGTGGAGTATTGTCATGCGGGAGACCCTGCTCACTGCACCATTTGTCGTGCAGGAGACCCTGCTCGCTGCGCCATTTGTCATGCGGGAGACCCTGCTTGCTGTGCCATTTGTCGTGCAGGGCGTCCAGCGGGGTCTCTGCTCCCGCTCCCCACACAAGAACGCAGGATATGGTGAGGCCAAAAAGGAACACCCACGGAGCCACAGGTAGGGGAGTCATACCACTATATTCTCTCTGGCGGCACTATACTCTCACTGGAGGCTGGATCCACACTGTCCGCAAACCGCCATCCACACTTGCCAGCCCAGCCACCATCTTCTTGCTAGCCCCCATTCTTTCTCTCTTCCTCTGCTAGCGTAGCCACAGCAGTTATATTAGTGGCCAAGGCTCACTGGTTACAGCTGACAGCCAACTAGCCACAGCTGATGGCCATGCAATCACAGTTGATGGCCATTTACTACCTGAGCCAGCACCTGTCTGTGTGAGGCCGAGAGCCTGGAAACTACTTTCTGGGGCTCTGCCCCCACAAGTATCACCACCAGACAACTCCACCCATGAAGTCGCCCTTCTGACTTGCAGACGCTCCTCTGAATCTTGAACAAAACACCCCAGAAAACTTGAACCTGTCTTAGATCTCAAGACAAAGGCCTCAGGGTGGGGAGAGGCTATGACAGCCATGCCCATCCCAGAAACATCTTCAATTTATTCCAGATTCTGACAGATGTGGTCTCTCCTTCATTGATGCTTGAGAACAGAGAAGGAAGTATAACTACAGTGTTTGTATATGACCTTTACCTCAATTTTTGGTCTAGCTAAATGGCCATGATTTTCACCTGCATTTGACTTTGTCCTATCCCATAGGTCAGTGGTTCTTAGGTAGGTCTCACATGAGAATTGCCCACATCGATTTGGGCCTTCCCTGGGCACTCTATCTGAAATTGCAAATCACCTCCCACCCCACACTTTTCCTCTAAAGAGGAATCAGAATATAACCACCCGCCCGCAAAAAAAAATATGCCAGTTGGTCATAAGGATTACTTTGAGCTGAAGGCAACAGAGACAAAGCAGATATGAGAAGAGCTCTCTGCCTTCCCCTATCTGCCCAAAAACAGGGCATAAATTTCCCCTGTGCAGGTGTCCCCATCTCACATACCAGGAAGAGGAGAATAATGCTTATCACCAGAGATGAAGCTCCATAAACAAACTTTACTAAAAACCCTTATCTACCATTAGATTTTCCTATACACTTTCCATCACCTCCCCACGATTTATGGGCTCTAGAAGCCCCAACTCCCTCTCTTTTGTATAGTCAGATGATATATAAGCTCCCAAGTCTACCGACTTCTTTAGGTTTTTCACTTCTTTTCTATGAAGCCCCATGCACATAAAATTTAAAATCTCAATAAAATTTGTAAACCTTTTCTCCTATTAATCGGTCTTCTGTCAATTTAATTCACAGACCCCAGCCGCTGAACCTAGAGAAAAAGTTTTTTCTCCCCTACAATCACTTGTAATGTACCATATATTTTCCTTTTCTGTCTTATTTGCCGTGGGTCTCCCTGTACTAGAATGTAAGTTGTATGAAGGCAAAGCTCTTAGCCTAGGATATTACCCGGCCACAGTATACACTTCATAAATATTGACTGAATAAGAAAACAAAAAAATGGAGTATTTCCCTCTACAAACTGTGCCTAGGAAGACAGCCATGTGAAAACTCCAGAATTCTGAGGTTAAGTGAAGGATATTACAGTTGTAAAAATAGTCTTAATCATTGATGCAAGCAGCCAAGAGGGTAAACGAACAGGAAATAATTCAGAACACTGGCCTAGAAACCAGAAGGGATGTTTCTATTCTTGGTACCATGCCACTGGGCAGAGCCTCAAGCTTCTTGGGAAATGGGCATAATAACTAAAGTTTTCTGTTGCAATCAGGAAGTATAGAAAAAAACAATCTCAAAAAACTGGGCACTGAAAAAATGTATGCCAAAAAACTATGTCACAGGACAATTTGGTCACTTAGCTGAACCCAAAGATGAGCTGAGGACATTCAAATGGAAGTTGGTCTAAGACGAAGTTCGGGAGCCCAGCTGTCGCCCTGCTATCCTTAAAGGGATTCCCATACACTGCACAGCTGGGGCTCTGGCCAGGAAGGAATCCGCTCCAGGAAAGTGTTCCCTGAGCGCCTCCAGCCACACCCACTACTCCACAGCGCTCTCCAAATGCCCCCCTTGGAAACCCCAAATGCCATCTTTTATTTGTGCCAGTTTTTGTATATTTGAGAAACGCTTTTGCAATGCAGTTTAGAAAGAGGGAAGAAAACGACTTGGAGGCAGGAGACCTCCTCCCTTCCTCCAGGAGACCTCCTCCCTTCCTCCAGGATTGCAGATGCCTCTGGGACTTGACTCCTGGGCAAGGGATTCAAGATTTCTCTGTTGCAAAACACAGCCGAGAAGACTTAACTGCTGGCGCTTTGCAAATCGATACCATCTCTCTTCTAAAAGAATAGTTCGTGCATATCAGTTCTTGGTGCTGCCTTCGCCCAGACTGACATTTTTCTTCATATGGAAGACATGAGGTTGGAATGCGAGGAGGAGACACACAAGCTCCGATTTTCTTCACAGTTGTGTCTTCCACTCAGACTGGATGGAGTCTCATTCAAATCAAAGTGGCCCAGGAACCAGTTTAGCAAGTTTGGGGGTTTTCCCCTCCTTTGGGGATTCCCGGCTGCCCCAACTCATCTAAGAGGTCATCGTAGTCAAGGAGGTGAGGTGGGACGTTTACTGGATGAGCGGAGACTCCCAGGAACAGGCAGGGCTGCCTGGAGACTGGTAGAATCCCCGGGATGACCCTGCACATCTTCAGTGCATCTGCTGCCCTTCTGCTTTGGTTACAGGAGCTTTCCTCCAGCTCAATATGAAGAAAGTAAAATGTGACTTCATAACCAATATTCGAGTGAAAATGCAAAGTTTTACTCCTTCCCCCACCGGATTTAGCTGGAGTTTTCTACTAAATTTTATTTAACTAAACCAAACTAACTGACTAATATACGAGTATTCAAAACTGCTCAGAAAAAGGGCATCATTTTAATATAGTAAAATGATCAATTTCTCTAGTTTTTTTCTGCTCACCGTTTCACCTAACTACTTCAGAATTGCAGATATTATAATGAAACTTTCTCTACAGTTGCTTTTTTTTTAATTTCTTGGGACTATTGCTAGGTCACAATTGCTATAGAACTGAATATTTAAATATTTCATTTGAAACTTCACCTTAATAACCTGCTCAAGTGAATGAATTATTTCCTTTTGTCGTGGTATTTAAAGAGACCCACTCCAAAATATTTAATATTACCAACATTATCAATATGATTGTGAATGCTATCAACATTATTCTACTATTTAGAACATTCCCAGCATACAGAGAGACATTTAACTTAATGAGTTCATGTTCTTGATGGTTATTGGCATGAAACTGGAATTCTGGAACCAAGAAGTTAAATTCTAGTCTTTGATGTAAGAGGCAAAGACGTGGCTACTGAGACGTGCTGGAAAAGATGTCCAGCACTTTCTGCATTAAAAGCTTCTTTGAATGATGCCAGAAGTGGTTTAGGTCATTGGTGGAACTGAGGAGATGGAGTTTTTCGCAGCAATGTTCCTCGTGTCAGGAAATTCCAGAATGTTCTTTCAGAACAGGACTCATTACCAATGTGAGAGGTAAGCACCAGTCCCTGGTGCAGTTCCACCTGCCGTACAGTGACCACTGGCCAAAGACAACATTTTAAGCAGCAGCTGTTCCCAGGTGTCTGCTTGTCTAGTGTCCAAAACAGTAAGTTCTTCCTGCAATTAATGTTGAGGCTGAAGTCACAGGAAGGAGAGAGAGCTGTGAACACTCCTTGAAATATTCAGGTAAAGCTATTCCGAGGCCTTATCCTACATAAGCATAATGCAAACTCGGGTGTAGTTCCAAGGTTTTGCATAGATTTACCCAGATAACATTTTCTCTTTTTGAATGTACAGAAAAAATTCCTCAGTAAAACCTGCTTTTTAAAAAAAAAAAAAAATCCTAATCTGCTTCTGCCACACAAATAAGAGAAAATATATCTAAGCGGTTCACAAGGAAACAAAGATAGAACCATTGAATTAAAATTCCTCTGAAACAAATATTTGGGTTACTTACACAAAGCTTTCCTATCTTTGTTTGCGTGGTCACAGAACAATAACAGAAGGGGTCCACAGAAGGAGTATTGTATCTGGGTCTCGTGAAGAATACAGCCAAATCACGTCACTGCTTTATTTGAGAATCAAGAAGATGTCTGCCCAACAGTGTGTGTCATCTGGTTCTTAAGCTCTCCCTCCATCACGATCCTTATGTTCTTGTTTTGCTTTCATCCCTACTCATTTGGTGACAAGACAAAACTCCATACTGTTCTGCAAAAGTCTGTGGGTGAGTCCCATTAGAGAGCCAAGCTCTGCCAGACTCTGTTCAAAGGGCTTCACCTGTAGTGTCAGGCTTAATCCTCCTTACAACCCAAGGAGATAAGCACTGGTAATGCCACCCCATTTTACAGATGAACAAACTGAGACAAATGGAGATGAAGCACCTGACACAAATTCTCAGGGGTGAACATCACAGCCAAGCAAGCCACCCTCTGACCACCCTGTTACACTGCCTTTCACTTGGGCAACATGACTAGAAAAGCACAACAGGGAAGAAAAACTCTTCGTATTTGATTTTCAAATCTTTCAGATACTCTATCTTCATATATTCGATCTTAAACTTAGAAAAGTTTACTAAATCTTTATATTCTCTGAGTCATCCCAGGGAGTCTCATCCCGTCTCACCTACAGACTTGTCCTTTAGAAAAAAAAGCAAAGTTCCTGAGTTTACATTGGTAATCCCTCCCAGTTAAACAGATTTTTCAGCTCTGGACTTTGCCTTAGGTGATTTATTCTCCACATAGGAGAATAAATCATCTATTTCACCCCAAAGTAGAATTCATTCATTCGGAGTTTATAAAATTCCAGAAATTAAAAGTATGTCAGGATAACTTACACAACTTCCAATGTGTTTAAGGAAAAATGTAAGTTGTTTCTATTGTTGAGAAATCATCAACTTTCGTTAATAAACACAACCATTATATAGTAAAGGTTAAAAACCACACAGAACCTGGGGAAAAACACAAATGATTTCATTATTATTCACTTTATCTTCAGATGGACATTGTACGGCAATGGTGTTTATAGTGTAAATTTTGCATCCTGGCGATAATATTAGCAGTGTTATCATCAAATATCAAATGGTGACAGGAGTTTTCACATCCTAGAGAACAAGATTTCCAGCACTTTCCACATTAAAAGCTTCTTTGAAGGACAAGTGCTATTTCACGCAAATATATGAAGTTTAACATTCGCACCCCCTAGAGCCAGTAACCACTAAACATAAAACAGAATTCTCATCTATGGCATTTTAGATCTGATAAACGTTGTTAGGCTTTCCCACACCATCAGAGCTGATTTGGTCCCAGTAGTATTGTTGTGCAAGTTGCCACAAGAATGCAAAAGCTTTGAAACAAAACTTGGCACCCATATCACAGCATGAACCTGCCATGTGAGGTCGTGCTATTGTCCACAGTGTTTACTTCAGCAAATAGGAATTTGTATTCTGCATTGTTCTTTCAGTGTCAACAAAACAGACGTTGGGAATTTTTTATTTTTTTAATTTAATTGTTCAACTAAACGAAGTTATTTAAATCCATCCACTAATTTGTAAGCTCCTTGAGGACAAGAACCATTTTTACTTCGCCATCCATCTTCGTACCCTTCACGGACTTAGACAGAAGCGTTAATTTAAAATGCGCGCACACATACACACCGACACATGTACACGCACACATACACAAATGTTGACAGTTGAAGCGATCACAGTGTACTGTAAATAGATACCACTAACTATAGGGGAGTGGAGGGGGGCTCACCTGAAGGAGAGAGAGCTCTAAGAAGATTGTCAGACTACCCCAGGCAAATCCTTCAGGAGCCCCAGGTTAGGAAAGCAGCTCTGGATTTGAAGCAGACACGCCAGCTGCAGATATGCCACGTTGTTATCCTGCCTTAGCTTGGGCCACATGCCTAGAAAACTACAATTAATGACAAAAAAGGTCATCATGCTTCGTTTTCAGATCTTTCAGAGACTCTATGTATTCAATGCTAAACCTGGATGAAAATGTATTAAGCTTCTATTCTCTTCTGTGTCTCAGTGAGTAATTTGTTGTCCCATTTTGCCTGAACGTTTTCAATTTGGAAAAATAAAACAAATGAAAATCAGTGATTTATACATTAGCAGTCTGTTCCAGCTAAACTGCCCTAGGGAAATATTTAGAAGGTAGAATGGATGGGACAATGGGTTGATTGGAGGAGGGGTAGGAGAGAGAGAGCAAAAGAGAGATTTGGGACGATGACACCACCTATTTTGAGAAACTGGGTAGAGGATTGACTGAGACTTGGAATGCTAAAGAAGATTCTTTCCAAACAGCCTATTAGATTTGCCTTGAGTTCAACTCTTCAATTGATGCCATTGATCTTATATTAAATCATAGTCTAGTTATTTCACTCCACATATTTCTGAAATGCTCCAAACAGCCCTGATCGAGCTAAAAAGCATAGTGTGTTTACATGGAGAACTGAGACATGTTCTAACAACTCGGACTATCTCTTGCAGAGCTGTTTACTTGGTATACCTGCCAACTGATATTGTGAATGACCCAAATGGTCATCCTGCCACACTAAAGTCTGGTGATTTCTACAGAATCATAAGCCTTAATTCTAACAGGGTTGAATGTGAGATGATAAACTATATCAACGATATTAGTACATCTTTAATTTGAATGTCACAGAGCTTAGCTTTCACATGCAGTTGCAGAATTAGCTAACTAATGAACTACATGTTCAAGATGAAGCAATAACCTGATCCCCGATAGAACTTACCCACTAGGAATTGAAATATATCCTAACAACTCAAACTATCTCTTGCAGAGCTATTTACTTACTATTACTACCCACTTTGAAATGGCTGCAGATAGGTCTACCTGGTAACAAGTTCTGCCAAGAGTTCCTCTGGTTATTGAGATGCCAATACTTATACTTGTAAACATTTACTAGAGCCAATTTGAGAAATTCATATTTCAAATTCCACATCCTCACAGAACACAAAAAAGTCTTCTTTTTCCCATTTGAGTCATTCGCATTTCTTAGAACGTCACTGCTTCTTTCTACAGGCAAAGCTATCTATAGCTCTTTACCATGTAAAAGGGAAAATTGTATAGAGGGAAAGTGTGTTTTCCCCATGAAGCTTGTATATGTTCCATGTCTGGTTGTCCAGGGGACCCCCATGGCTGGAGATCTGCCCTCTCTGCCCATCACAGTCACCTCAGGATAGTTTTCTGGCTCAGGACTCATTGTGCGTCCTGAAGCTGATGTCTTTCACCAGTTCTGGAAAGTTCCCTGTTGTTGTTTCTTAAATATTGACTCCTCCCTCTCCTCCTTTGCATCTTCTTCTGGAGATGCTGTTACAGATAGCTTAGACTTTCCAACTCCACACGCCACGTCGCTGTGTCCTTTACTTGTCTTTCTGTACTCCATTCTGGATTAATGCCACAAATGAATTTTTCAGCTCACAGATTCTCTCTTAAGCCCTGCTTAAGTAATGCTTTGATCTGCCGCTTAAGGCTTTTAACGACTGTAGTTTTCATTTCTAGAGTTTTATGTTGTTCTTCTTCAAACATTCCTGATCTTTCTGAGTATGGCTTTCTTTCTCATGTCTCCTGTTTATTTGCTTATTTTGGTCTTTAATCAGTTTAAACATACGCTAACGTCTCTTGCCAACTGTTCTATTGTCTAGAATTCTTGGCCATTTAACTCTGCTGATGGTTTCATCTGCTGACATTTGTTCACGTGGAGTGCTCCCCTGTGGGATGTGGAATTTGGGATGGTGAGCTCATTTTCAGGGAGGTTTGCCTGTGGGAATCCAGTGTTGTGGGTTGAAGGCGTATACCTCCTCCAGAGTTACAGAAGCATTTGCTTCTCTCAGAGGTTCAAGGGGTATCACCAGCCTGAGACTGATTCTTATGTTAATTTCTTGGCTTTGGGAGTCCCTTGACCAAACAGGTAGTATAAATTTAATCCCAAATCCATGTGACAGTAGGCCTGGGGTAACAATTCCTCAGGAGACTGAGGACACTTTTACTGTGGTAAAATTGAGCATTCTAACCATTTTAAAGTGTATAGTTCACTAGCATTTAGTACATTCAAAGTGTTATGCAACTTACTGGTTCTAGAATATTTTCATCATCCCAAAAGGAAACCCTGCACCCAGTAAGCAGTCACACCCCATTGCCCCCTCCTCCCAGCCCCTGGCAAACAATAACGTGCTTTCTAGGAGACTGAGCCCAGCCCAAGACAGACAAAATCCCTTTGACCATGGGAGGAATTTTCTCCAGGTTCTCGGATTTATATTGGGGTTTTGTTTCCATCTCCCCTCTTTTGCTGGCTCAAGGCCTCATCTGCTGTCCAAGCTGCTAGTATAAACTCTTTGGACCAAAATTCAACTTAGTATAAATACTGAATTCCGGGCTCTGACCAGATATCTGTGAATAACTCAGAGGAAAATCTCTACAGTCATAGAACTTACTTTTTAGAAGGAGGGAGGCATAAAATAATCAGCCAATTATATTGTAAGTTAAAGGTGAAGACTGAGGAATGCAAGGAGCAGTAGAAGATGAGACAGTGAGATTGGGGATGGGAGAGAACGCACAAATCAAGGAGTTTTAAGGCCATTGTAAGAACAATCTGGGCTTTTATCCTGAGAAAATGAAAAGACTCTGGAAGGTTTTGTGTGAAGAGTCTTTCATGCCATGACTTACATTTTAAGAGGATCATTATGGCTGATGTGTGGAGATGAGGCTGCAATGATGGACATAGACAGACAGTCTCAGCGCTCTATTGCAATAATCCCAAGTGAAATGACGGTGGGTCGCACCCAGGCAGCAATAGCAGTAGAGCAGTAGGAAGTGCTCTTTCAATTTATATTGAAAACTGAGCCCACAGGGTTTCCTGACAGATTGGTTTTATCATATGAGAGAGTCATCAGGATGGTGAAATAGGAAGAATGATGACCCTGCCCCCATCCGCACCCCCAAAGATGTCTACATCCTAATCTCCAGAACCTGTGAATCTGTTGGGTTACATGGCAAGGGGAGATGAATTAAGGTTGTAGATGGAATTAGGGTTGCTAATCGAATGACCTTAAAATAAGGAGGTTATCCTGGATTATCTGAGTGGGCCCACTGTAATCACAAGGGTCCTTAAAAGAATAAGAGGGAGAAGCAGAGAAAGAACCAAAGTGATGGCAGCTTGAGAAAGACTTAGCCTAAAGTTGCTGACTCTGAAGATAGAGGAAGGGGTCTTGAGCCCAGAATGCAGGCAGCCTCCAGAAGCTGGATAATGCAAAGAAACAGGTTGTCTTCTAGACCTTCCAGAAGGAGCACAGCCCTGCTGACACCTGGATTGTAGCCCAATGAGACCCATGTTAGACTTCTAATCTAAAAAATGTAAGATAAGTTTGTGTTTGAAGCCACTCAGTTTTTAAAATAGTCCCCTGTTTCATCGCTAGGTTGCTCCACTCTTCTCACCCCACCTCATCACCAAGCACAGCCACAGAATCAGCCCATGCGTTCACCAGGCTGCTTTTCAGTTCCTTCTATGATCTCGGCCCAGACAAGTTTTGTTACTGTCTTGAGAGCTCAGTTACACACTTAAAAGGAAGTTGTGATATTTTGCCTGGTTTTCTAGGTATCAAACAGTGGGAAGATGTTGTAATTATCTAGCCCTCTATAGCGCTTATTAAAAATTCCCAGGCCTTATACCTTAATCAATAAATCAGAATTTCTGGATCAGGGCTTAACACATCTCTATGTTTTTACAGCTCTGTGGGTGATTATGAAGTAAAATCAAGGCAGTAAGCACTTAATTAATCACTGATTGACTAGTTGGAGGGAGGGAGGAAGCTGTCCTAGCTGGAACCTAAACTATGTGTAATCTTGGGATTGAGACCTACACGAGCACATCTGGTTACCCGGATGGGGCAGAACCACCAGATGTCTGTTTGCACAAGTGGCAAGGCTAAAGGGCCCCAGGGAGATAATACAATCTAAAGGAAGAAAGAACCAGGTACAAGATTAATTCCCAGTGGAGTTTGGTGTCTGTGACTCAGGCCTATGTGGGAGAACGATGGGAGTCAGAGACACCAAGTTCAAACCCTCTGTGATCTTGGCTTTTACTTAGCTCTCTAAATCTCAGCTTCCTCACCAGTTGTACCTATCTCTTGTGGCTTCTGTAAATACTAAATGAGGCCACGTTTCCTGAGTTATTCAAATAGCGACTGGAGCAGCGTATGCACTTAGTAAACATAAACTTTATAAATTAAAATGGAAATTGCCTTTTCATGAAAACCTCTGGCTCTCTGGTTGACTTTGGAGTAGACTATAAAAGTAGACCCAAAGGGCGTTAGAGAGAGTCACTCCTGAATGGCCAAGCCCAACAGCTCTGCCTTCTAGGAGACTGGAGACAGGCGTGCCTGGCGGACACCTGGGTGATCCCCAGCAGAAAGCGTTTGGGTGTCTAGCAGAGACCTCATTGCAGGAGCTAGGAAAGCAACATTCAAGGTGTACAAAGAACTCTTCCAACAGGTTTGCTTTGAATCCCAGTGTGGGTACCACCCTGACAAGCTTAAGGATGAGTTTCAATCCTAAAATAAACAACATTTGAAAAGACTGCTCTTCCGGAGGAGATGAGCTCAGTCACTAGGGCCTACCTTGCTCTAAATTCAGTAGATTCTCCAAATCCAGTGGTATGCTGGTAAACCAGCTCTCAAAAAAAGAAAACTAAGTCCTCTCTTGAGTGTTTGCCAAGTTCTACAGTGTAAATTCTTCTCCCACGGCTGATACCAGCACGACGGTAGTGATTGCAGACTTGGGATGAGATGGGCTTGTCTGCCTGTCATGCTCTCAGCACACCTCTGCTTCATTCTTCAGACAACAGGACCTGTAAATGCCAGGTATGGTGACAGACAGCCTGTGGCATTTAAGTCATTATGCTGTCCCTGGGAAAAGAACATTTTTATAACTACTTAGCTCATCTTTATCCTGAGACTGCCATGTATAGAATGTACACTCTCAGCCTGACAGAGACGTTTACTGCCCATGAGGGAAATATGGTAAATAATCTACACATCTTCCTGTCTGCAGACTATTTAATGGTACTTTGTTCTCCTCCTTTACTGAAGCCTTTATGTCTTTGTGGGAAATAGGACACTTTTAAGGTGCTATTGGGAAAACGATTTACAATTCTATCAAGTTAAAGGACTATTGTGATACGGGGTTCCAGGTCTGGGAATTATACCTAAAACTCAAACTACATTAAAAAAAAAAAAAAAAACAAGTCAGTCAGGGGGCTCTTTACCAAGTTTTACCCAGAATAATGATTCATTAAAATGACACTGACTGAAAATGTTAAAATTACAAAAAGCATCCATCAGCATGCATCAGAATCCCCTGTATAGCAGTTAAAACACAGATTTCTGGGCCCAACTCCCAGAGTTTTTGATTCAGTGGGTCTGGCACCTACAAGTGTGCATTTCTAACAAGTTCCCAGGTGACACTGCTGCCTCTGATGGTCTGGGGACCATCTCAGAGAGAAGCACTGAAACCTTAGAATTGGGATTTCTCCTGAACTAGTTATTATTGATAGTTAGTATTCTTAGACTCATCGTGCGCCATCCATCAAAACAGAATAGAAGCTCCCTGTTACCCCAGGGAGCTATAATAATAACACGTCATTGCTGTGCTGCACTGTCTTCAACTATCCCTCTGTGTTCATTAAACAGACTGCAATAAAAACTGTAGAATCTCTGCTTGGACTGAAATGAGACTTTCAGCAGGCCTGGGAACACGAACATTCAGTTTTAAGTGAAACTAATTTTAGGAGCTTCAAGGTTACGTTTGGTTCTTTGGCTCCATACTAGTAGCAATCATTCTATTTTCAGTCTCAGCGAACAGAGGAGGTACGCAACTTGCTTGAGACTGCACAGCAAATTGCAGAGGAACGGAGTTCTGCCTTTGCTCCCACGCAGAGAACACGGTATGTGTACAACAAGTATGGAACTGTGATATTGTGCAGGGGAGGGAGGGAGGGGGACGTGGTGGCGGTAGAATGAATCAAGGCTGTCAACGGGAGTCTCTGCTGGGCCCCCACATGTCTGTATTATTTATACACACTCTAAAATTCCCAGCTTCCCTTGTCTTAGGATGGAGTTGTTTCATGTACAAAGCTGGTTGGTGTCATAGCCTATGCCCAGGAGAGACTAAAACAAAAACCCCAAATGCTATTTTTAACAGTTGGCGTAAGCAGGATGTGAAGATCATTGTTCTAAAATCACACCTCCTACCAAAGAAAAATAATTTTAATTAAGGTTTTTCGTTTTTCGTTTTTTTTCCTGTCTTGCTCACCACCCTCTTACCTCCTTTTCTAACTGGCCTGGAATTTGTTATTTCATCCTGTTTGGTTTTTGTTTGTTTTTGAGTTACTGTGTTTTTTTAAATAACCTTGAATTGAATTAAGATTCACCACTTGCTCTTTAATTCTACACATATTAGGCATAATTGTCAAGCAGGGTTTTCCTGTCAGGCTTCAAGGTCGTTTTGCAAATACCACCCAGCTGTCCCCTCCCTCCAACTTCCCTGTGTGATCACAACAGGGACAGGTCCGAGGTGGACCCAGGTCGGCGTAAGCAACCCACGGCACTGCCCGTATATTGTTATAAAGCAGTCATTCCTGCCTTTAGCCTACAAGCGAGCTGGATGTCACAGGTTTGTTTCATTTGTGTGGTTGCATTGTTTTTATTTTTCTCCTGCTATTTTGATAGCTGTTACAGTGGTGATCAACAGGCATTTTAGAAATCACATGTGTTGGGCCGCATTAGGGGTGACTAACCCGTGTGGGGGGACTTAGCCCAGCAGCTCAGTCCTTTATGAATTGCTCGTTTATGGGCTTCAGGTGGGCGATCCCTGGGAGTCAGGGGGGACTTCATAGAGGGAGCTGGGACTTCAGGTCCTTATTTTATCCTCTGTTTAATGAGAGGCAGTTCCCCTTTGTAAAACATGGGTTATTTCTAGACCTTAGGATATAATAGCTAATATTGCTGAAAACTACTATTTATTCCGTTTTCCTAATGAGACAACATGCCAAGCCCTCTGCCAGCAACCCTAGAAGGTACGTACTATTTCATGTTAAATACAGTCTTGAGCTGCATAAGGACATTTTGGTCAACCATGGACCACATATATAACGATGGTCTCATGAGACTATAATGGAGCTGAAACATTCCTATGGCCTAATAAAGTCACAAGTCATTACTTATGTGTTTGTGGGGATGCTGATATAAACAAACTTACTGCACTGCCAGTCACATAAAAGTATGGCGCATACAATTATGTGCAGTACATCATACTTGATAATGCTAATGAACAATTATGTTACTGGTTTAATTATTTACTATACTTTTATCATTATTTGAGAGTGTACTCTTTCTACTTATAAATAAAAAATTTTGCTATAAAGCAGTGTGCCGCGTTACTCGGGCAGCAGCCTCATACATCCCGTGTTTGCTGTGTCCCTTGAGTGCACCATTTTCTCTTGTCCTCGGTTTAATCTCGCGTTGTTTGTGCAGTAACGAGCTGCATAGGCTTGTAGCCTGGAAGCAGTAGGCTATACCGTGTGGCCTAGGTGTGTAGTGGGCTAACCATCTAGGTTTGTGTCAGTGCACTGAATGATGTCCGTACAATGACACAATCATCTAACAACGCATTTCTTAGATTGCATCACTGCCATTAAGGGGCTCATGACAGTACAGGAAACAATGGCTTAGAGAAGCTGGGTAACTTGCCATGGAAGCTCGGGGGCAGCAAGTTAGTTCTATTTGTCTCCAAACAATAATAGCTAATGCTTATTGGCTAGGAAGACTAGGAAGTCCAAAATCAAACTGCCGGCTGATTTAGTGTCTGATGAGATCCCTCTTCCTGGCTTGCAGGCTGCCACCTTCTCACTGTATCCTCACATGGCGAGAGGGAACAAAGCAAAACAAAAACTCTGTTCTCCCTTCCTCTTCTGCTAAGGCTACTAATGCCATCGTGGGGGCCCCACCCTCACGAGCTCATCTCAAACTAATTGTCTCCCAGAGGCCCCCCCACCCCACCCCTAATACCCCCCAGGATGTCAGGGCTTCAGCACATGAATTCTAGGGGGACGCAAACATTCAAACTGTTTCTCTGAATCCCTCCATGTGTATTAATTCTGATGCTCCTCACAACAGCACCAGGAGCATATGATTGTCATCTCCACTGTACAGGTGAGGAGATAAAAGCCCAGAAATGTTAAGCAAGCCGCTCCAGGTCACACAGCTAGGTGAGTGCATGCAGAGCTGGGACACACGTCCAGGCAGCTGGCTCCAGAGCCCACAACTAAGCACTGAGTGCAGTGCCTTCAGATGAAGAACAGGGTCTTCTGTGATACTGTTGTGACTCCTCCCCAGAACTCGGGCTTCAGGGAAAAATTTGTGTCACAGACAAGAAAGACGCAGTGAACTGGGAGCTGGAGACTTCGGTTCTAGTTCTAGGACTTTCTTTCTCTCCCTCCGTGACTGGGACACCCCCCATAGCTCTCTCGTCCTGCTTTCTTTACGAGATGAGGGAGTTACACATATCGCTAAACTGGTTCTCAGTTTGAGCAGTCCTTCCAATCAGCAAACCCTTCCTCAGGCACTGATTTCAGCCCCCAGTCCTGCTTACTAGGATAATAAGGATCTAGCCGAAATCTCAGGACCTGCCTGCCGAGAGCTGAGTTGGCCCTTGATAAGGATTCTCTCAACAGAAACACACAGACACAGTTCCTTCTGTAAATAGGGGAGGCTCCTGAGGCCACCAGCTTCATGGTGACCATGCCGTCACACAGGGCCCCACACTCAGAAAGACGCCTCACCTCGTGTAATGCTCCCCAGTCACTGTCTTAACTTCTTAGTAATTTTTGAATAAGGGGCCCTGCATTTTCATTTTGCCCTGGGCCCTCCAATCCGTGTGGCTGGCCCCACCCCCACTCAGCTACCTACTTGTTCTTCCTGTCCACAAATCCTGTTCTTTCTCAATGGTAATCACGCAGAAAGCCTTTATTTTATAAAGAAAGTGGAACTCACAAGAGCTATGGGGTGTGTCCAAGTCACATAGGAAGATAAAGTAGTAGAATAGGGACCCAGGCCTCCAACTCCCTGTGTACTTGTGTCTTTCTTGTCTTGACACAAATTTTTCCCCTGAAGCTGGAGTTCTGGAAAGCCATCTTGGTGATGTCACCTGAAGCCATCCTTAATATGAAGGCACTGTGGCTCAGTGGTGGAATGTGGGCTCTAGAGAAATAAATGGATTTGTGTCTCAGCTCTGCACTCACCTAGCTATGTGACCTGTGGCAGGTTACTTAACCTCTCTGTGCTTCCATCTTATTATCTGGACAATGAAGATGATAACAATATCTCCCTCATAGGGCTATTATGAGGATCCTTCTAGCAAAATTGGACATTTTAATCAACAATTATTATTTCTTCTGTATATAGAAGAAAAGACATAGTTGACTCTCCATTTCTTCTGTTGTGACCAAAAAAAGAGAACAAAAGGATATCAGAGGAGTGAATGTTCTGGTTTTCCTCAGAAAGAAGTTGATGAGATTTCAGGCCATTCGTTAGCTCAGGGAACAGGTAAGACACTAACTAGAGAAATTAGGGTAGAGAGCTATTTAAAGTTTGAAGACGCGAGCTAGGGATCATTAGGTCACATCTAAAAGTTCCAATTTCCAGTATCCCTCAAGGGTTACGAATCTTCTGGAAACACCACAAGAAAACGACAGTCAGGAAGAGTCCTCGCTTTAAGGAAAAAAGCACATCCAGTTTAAATTGAAGAGATTAATCAAAGATGGGATTGATGTGAGCGAAAGGATAATAACGAAGCAATAATGATACATTAAGATAAACACTGATATACACACATGCTCCTTTCAAAGTGGCATGACACCGACTCAGAAGTAACTTTAACATCAAAGTAGGGGATCGCAGTGATGGTTGCATAGCATTGTGAATGTACTTAATGCCACTGAATTGCACACCTAAAATGGTTTAAATGGTAAAATTCAATAAATAAATAAATAAATAAATAAATAAATAAATAAATAAATAAATAAATAAAAATAAAGCCAAGTCTCCCTTGTCCGTTCACATAGCTGTTCAAGGGAATCCACCCCCACAGCACATGGTCCCCACACGCAAACATCCGGCAAGCCCCAGGCAAGCTGGCCACACATATTCTAGGCCTGGTATAGTGGTCAGTTATGCAATCATGAGTGAATCAAAAACAAATCAAGACGATATTAGAGATTCCACTTTGAAAACAAACATTTCCTGCTACTCCTCTTCCAAATTTCTGCATGAAGTTTAACTGGAGGGTATCCAAGATTGCAAGATGAGGTGTTTCTAAAATGTTTATAGTTTACTATTATTTAGCAGTATCAGTCTGGAGTTTTCTCAATACCATGCACCGAAAACAAAATAAAGGAATACGTAAGTAGTCTACCAAGTCCGACCAAACACTGCAGATGTCGTCCCGTGTCCCAAATAAATCGCCTCATTTCATTTGCTGTTTCATATAAAGTTGTCATAAGTGTGAAACTTGGACATAACATTTGTGCTAATAAAATGCCATTTTAACAAATTTTTTAAAAACCAAAGTAGGAGAAATTAGAGAGTAGTTACTTGTCCCTACTATCCGTTAAATAATGATTTATACAGCCAAAGAGAACTGTGTGTGCTGAAACCATTTTTAACCGCCTCAAGATAATTAATTGTACACCCCCCCAAACTTGAGGTACGACTGTTCCCCAAAGCTGCAGGAAAAGAAGGTGCAGGAGGTTAAGAAAACTGCAGGAGGAAAGAAGATGCCTCCTTGGGATGGTTGATGCAGAGAAAACAAGAGGGTGGACAGCAGTGCTGGGGTGCCCTCCAGCCATTGGAGCTTGGTGGAGTCGGGAACTCCATGAACTGATTCAAAAAATTGGGTTAACAGTATGGTAAATTTAAAAACAAATGAGGAAAATGAGGAAGGAAGGAGCTTTTGGGCTTTTTCTTTTTGGCCAACAGGATAAAATGCATATACTTTGGACTCTTCCATTTCTCGGGGGGAATAAGAGATTCGCTAAATAATGGAAGATAATTCATATGGTTCAATGTTGTTTTCACTGCCAGAGCTGTATGACTTGGAGTTATTCTATAAGCCAATGTTTGTCATTTGATTTGGAGGCTAGGCTGGAAAGAATAAAGGAAGGTAATCTAATATGGGGCACAGTGTTAGGGGATAAGTCTTAGCCTAGAATCAATTCTTTAGAAAAACCTCAATGCCGTGTCTTGCTTCTGAGGGAAGTATCAAACAGGGCCCTTTCTGAAGGTGATCAGGTCAGAGGGCGGAATCTCCTCATCTCCTTGCTTTCAGGAGGAAACCCTGGGAAAGAGGAAGCGAGGAAGTCGGGGCCCTGGGAACCATGGGGCCATACCTATCTGATATTGCACTGACCCCACCCCTGCGCCCCTCCCCAACTCAGGGAGGTGGTATCACAAGCCTGACTGCCAGGTCTACTCAGTTGTCAGGAAAAGGAACGAAAAGCAGCAGGATACTGACCTCCAGGGGAACAAATATCGGCCTTCCTTTGCCCCTCCCCCACCCTGAGTTCTCTCCTCCCTCAGTTGAATTAAAAAGAAGGAAAACCGGTGTGACTCCCAAGTAGGAGTGCAAGTCAAATTCTAGGAAATTCTAGAGCAGCCTGCCTGGCTTTGTGTCCCAGCTCTGCACTCACCTAGCTGTGTGACCTGGAGCAGGTTGCTTAACCTCTCTGTGCTTTCATCTCATCATCTGGTCAATGAAGATGATAACATCCCCCTCATAGAGCTGTTTAATACTCTTGATAAATAAGGTTAAGAAACCAAGGTGTTCAAGGAAAATAGTTACCAAGATGGGTAACCCAAAGTGGGAATGGGAAGTGACTGCTAATGGGTACGAAATTTCTCATGGGAGGGACAAAAATGTTCTCAAATTGGATTGTGTTGATGGTTGCACAATCCTATGAATATACAAAAAAACATTAAAGTGTACATTTTAAGTGGGAGAATTGTATGGTACGTGACTTATTTTAATATAAAGCCCTTAACAATTTTAATAAGAACAGTTCAGTTCTGCTAACTTAAACAAAAATATTAACTTTATACCTACATTAATTTTAGTTTGTTAACAAGTAATGGATCCTGGTGAGTAGCATGGTGTCAGAAGATCATATTTAGGTCAATAGTCAGAAGAGACCCCTTCACCAAGCTTGGTCTCTAACTTTAGCTAGAGCTAGACAAAATCATAGTTCCTATTATTAGAAACTGACAACAAAGCAAAGTAAATAGAAACAAAGGAACCTGCTGACTGTCAAAAGCAACGCAAGTCTCTCATTGTCACTGAGGACATAAAAAATGTACCCTCGGATGTAAAAAAAAAATGTCTCTCTGCGATTACAACAAACCATGTGACTGACTCCAAGGGCCTGCCTAGTATCTTTTACCCCCCTCTGTTCCTCAGGCTCCTGCATTAAGCAAGTTAGTGGAGGGAAAACCCTGGACACAGACCAGACGGTGACTTCTTTAGCAGTGTGCCAGGTGCCTACATGTATTTCTCATGAACTCCACGGTTTCTTTTAACAGCCTCCTTGCAGTCTAAAGCCTTCTCAGGGTTGAGGCGTTGTCACATACGAGGTCTGACAATGCCATTCACAAACTTGTTGCTAACCTTTTTTGATGCCAGAGGGATTATTCATTATGAATTTATACCAATTGGACAAAGAGCTAACCAAGTTTACTATTTGGAAGTGCTGAAAAGGCTGCGTGAAAAAGTTAGACGAAAATGACCTGAACTTTCCGCTAACAATTCATGGCTCTTGCCTCACGACAATGCACCAGCTCACAGGGCACTACCTGTGAGGGAGTTTTAGCCAGTAAACAAATAACTGTATTGGAACACCCTCCCTACTCACCTGATCTGGCCCCCAGTGACTTCTTTCTTTACCCGAAGATAAGAGAAATATTGACAGGAAGACATTTCAATGACATTCAGGACATCAAGGGTAATACAATGACAGCTCTGATGGCCATTCCAGAAAAAGAGTTCCAAAATTGCTTTGAAGGGTGGACTAGGTGCTGGCGTCAGTGCATAGCTTCCCAAAGGGAGTACTTTGAAGGTGACCATAGTTGTATTCAGCAATGAGGTATGCAGCACTTTTTCTAGGATGAGTTAGCAAACTTAATTGTCCGACCTCGTATATACACACAGACACACACAAAGCATATCCCCCCACTGATGTTTGAGAGACCACTAAATGTAATATACTGTTTCATTTAATGTTTTCTCAAAAGAAAAACTAAAGTGTACAAGTGCTTAAACAGACTCTTCCAGACAACTCCTTTGGACAAGGCTATGTCTGTGGCATAATGTAATTTTGCTCGATATGTAGTGTTAGATCACTGTGGTTTTACCTTAACGTTTTATGAATGTTCTGGAAAGAGTGTTCTCTTCGAATTACTTCCACGTAGACACTCAAGGCTGCCCTAGAGAGGCCTGTGCACTGTGACCCGTGATGACTTGGGGCCTCAGGCTGCAGCAATTAAGAATTTCAGTTCAAATACAAAACACTGTCTACAGCTCCTTTTTCAGGTGATTGATGGCATACCCTGCTATTAAGGGCGTCTTCTGGAAAGAACCAAGGTCCATGTACCAGTCCTTTTCTTTCCCTTAAGTGTCAAGACTTAACAATTGCAGGAATTGGATGAGACTTCTAGACTTCCTATTTCATTTTCAGCTGTTAAATTCCTACAAGTAGCAATTGCAAAATTCGTGTCTCACTATTGTTCTCATCAGAAATGAGGTAATTTAAGCACACTGCTGAAGGCTGTCAGAGAATCTCTCTCTGGTATTCTCCAAAGATATTCCACTACCTTGTTTTAAAAGTAAGCACCGTATTCAAAGCTATGATTTAAATTACATCACTTTTTCCCCTAGAACATATCTACAGTCTCCAAATTAAGCATAACAGGAAGATCAATTAAGTTTGATTGATCCCTTGAGATTGGCTGATCAATAATTTTCACCCCACCTTGTTCAAAACTGGATTCTCTGATGTTGAAGAATTATTTGAGAAGCAGTTGTGGATTTATCCTGCCATCCTTATTTTCTGTGACATATCAACCAAGTGCACTCAACCTCTGAGCCATGGATGGGACTATGCGCCCCAGATTTACGGGCAAAATATTGTGGGGTCCCTCTTTCTGGGAAAGGGGTCTATAGTTTTCATCAGATTCTAGAAAGCATTGGTAAACCAAAAGAGTTAGGAACGAGTTTGACTGAGAATATCAATGCTCACGCATAGCCAAGAGCAACATCGCTTCATGGAATTTCCTTTTGGACCACACGACTCCAGACCAAAAAAAGGGGGGGGGGTATGATGGTGGGCCAGACCACCATGTGTCTTGCTGGGCTGGAGCCTCCCTCAGGCCCCTCCAACAGCGGGGCAGAATTTCTCTGTTCAACGAGCTCTCTTGCTCTAAGTAACAAGAAATGCATAGCTCAGAAAAACGAAGGTCCTCGAGAGCGTGGCTTGATGAACAGTTTTAGACATTATTTATGAGCCTCATTTTGTGGAGGGTGGATGCCCTTGGTAGAAAGCCACCAAAGAAAAGCCTGCTCCTTCCAGGAGTTAGAAGGTCTCTAGTTGTCTAGGACTAAGCTAAGTTTCAATTTCCCTCAGTCCCTGCCTCGGATCCATTATCAGTATGTAATGGAACTCACACCCAGGGCTATCGTTATCATCGACTGTCTCACACTGGCTTCCCACCCATAAGCCTTCAACCTTCATAGATGTCAAGGTCAATCTTGAAAGGGGAAAAATGCACCAAAAGGACTAGCCTAGAGACAGTAGATGAAAGGCCGGACTCAGCATTGGAAATCAGGAGTGTAAGAAGGGCGGTAGTGATGGACTGAATGTTTGTGTCCCCCAAAATTCCTATGTTGAAACCCTAATCCCCAATGTGATGGTATTTGGGAGGGGGCCTTGGGCAGTAATTTGGTCATGAGGGTGGAGCTCTCATGATGGGATTAGTGCCCTTATAATAGTAAAAGATATGAGAGGGCTTGCTTTTCTTTCTGCACCCCACCATGTGAGGACACTGCAAGAAGGCAGCCATCTGGGAACCAAGAAGAGGGCTCTCACCAGACCCCACATGCTGGCACCCTCACTTTGAACTTCCCAGCCTGCAGAACTGTGAGAAATAAATTTCTGTTGTTTAAGCTACCCGATCTATGGTATTCTTTTACAGTAGTCTAAACTAAAACAGTAGTTTTAGAGAAGAATGGAAGTTTCCCTTTTTGCATCAGCTTCTAGAGTTCCAGACTCCAACATTAGATGAACTTCACATGTGGCTAGACTGAATCTGGGCATGTATTCCATTTACTGTCATTTAATTTCTCTAGGCCTTTTATTTCTTCAACAGGGAATAATATTTACTTCACAGAGTTGCTATAAAGGATTAAGTGTGACACTGTTCACAAAGCTCTTAGCATACAACCTGGCACTTAGGGAGAGCTCACAAAGGCAAGCTATTAAAATTGCTTCCAGCCCATTCCATGAGAATTAGGTACCATTCTGTTCCTTGCCCCTGAATGGCTCCACCCACCCTACTTTCTACTGTCCTTTTTCCTATCTAACTTTGACTCACTTTTCAGACCTAGGCTTACATGTAACTTCCTTGGGAAAACTCTTCTAGAAACTCTAGTCCAGATTAGGTTGGTCTGGCACTGATCTCGATGGCCATGTAACACCTTGACATGTCACTTCTGTAGAACTATAAACACAATTATTTGTTGACTGCAGTCCACCTTTCCTCTCCTCCACGAAAACAGACATTAAACCTTCTGAATTGTCTTCCCAGCAGTGAGCAGAATGTCTGGCATTTATATTCGCACAATAACTCCTGGTTGCAGGAGTGAGTGAACCAATGAATGAATAAATGCATCAATTCTTAGTAAGGACTTGGCAGTTGTGAAGCCTGTATCTTCCGATTGTTTTTCACGCCCCCTTTTATAGTCTCCTCCCAGTAGTATTCAGGGAATAAGGAAAAAATCACCACATTCAAATGAATATTTGTTTTTCTTAAGTTAGTCCAGTGTGTTTTATCTTCTTTGTCCTTAAAAAGGGTTTGGTGGACTGCTATCGACACAAGTGAGCAAAGGAGACCTTCCTGCCCTCAGCACAGGCTGTATCTCTGGGAGCCCCAGGGGATCGGATGTGCCCTGGAGTTTGCCTACAGGATGTTATGACCACCCCCCCTACAAGCTTCTTCCAAGGTACAGATTACCACCACCACCACCACCACCACCACCACCCACCTCTGAGCTTGTCACATCTCAGTGTGACCAAGTAATCATCTTAGTTTGTGAGGAGGGATGTTTCCCTGGGTCCAACTCCCAGGGCTGTAACCAGGTTAGGGAAATGTAAATGACCCAAAGCAACAACTAAAAGCAGACCGAAGCTTCACTATACCATCAACACACGGCCTGGACAAAACAGGGAGCAGATCTCTGCCGCTTTCCTTATGCTTACCTGTCCTTTTCCCTTCTAAGAATGTACTTTTCTTTTTTCTACATAAAAATGTAGACATAACATGCTAAATGAATTACCCAGCTCCTTACCCTTCCAGAAATTGTCTGTATCTATGATATTTGCACAAACCCACACAGAGAAATTACTGAAATCTTGCCAAGTGGCAGTTGACAAATTTAGTCTCTGTAGGTACAATGAATAATGTAGATATAACAAAATCCACCTTGAGCTAGAACTCATTCAGGTTCACGATCAACAGGAATAAAAGTAGACAAAATTGTCTCGCATCTTAGCAGCAAGCTAGAAACGTAAGCTTAATAAAGGCTTAAAACCCACTAAGTCTCAGGTTACTCGTCTATAAAATGAGGGCAATAATTTAATTAACAAAAGGAAACTTAGTCAATAGCTGATATAACAATTGTCTGTCATTATTATGGCCATCAGCCTAGTCATCGTTAAAGATCTGTAGCTCAAAGGACATAGCCCAAATGAGGAATTTGGCTTTTATTCATTCTACAGTATAGAATAAACTTGCAGCTGCCTTAAGTTTTCAACTAAATAAGCCACTGTCCGTTATTAAGTTCCAAATGCTCAAGCTGATCACAGTCCCTAGTGAGGAAACATTTTAATTTAGATGATTGTGCAATATTTAGCAAAAAGACATGATATTTGTGGGGAGGGGTGGGTGTAGGATTCCCAGAACAACTCAACACATCAACACTTCTGATATGAAAATAACCTCCCAAATTGTCAATGCCTTGTTCCAGCATAATTTCTGTTCTACAAATTTAGTTCTACAAATTCTACCAGATGGTATAAGTTGACACTAAGTTCCCAAAGACCACGTTTTTAAAGAATATTTTTGAATTCTCAGTGGAAGTCTTGGCCACTTGAGGCCTCTTCATTGACCTACACAGTTTTGGTTGACAGCAGCTAACAGGAGTTTACAGACTTCCAATCCAAACGGAGCTGAATATTTCCAGGTGGGAGAGTGCTGCCCCATGCTCTAAGTTCTAGCAGGAGAAACAAAGATTTCACTTTGAACTTTATGACTTCTGTGATGGTTAATTTTACGTGTCAACTGAACTGGGCCATGGGGTACCCAGATATTTGGGCAAACATTATTCTGAGTATTTCTATGAGGGTGTTTTTTGGATGAGTTTAATACTTAAGTCAGTAGACAGTAAAGCAGATTGCCCTCCTTAATGTGGGTGGGCCTTGTCCAATCCATGGAAGGCCTGCATAGAATGACAGACTGACACTCTCCCGAATAAGAGGGAATTCCTCCTGCCTGACAGCCTTCGAACTGGGACATCAGTTTTTTTCCTGCCTTTGGATTAGAACTGAAACATTGGTTCTTCCTGGGCGTTGAGAGTTACTGGCATTTGGACTGGACCTACAGCATCAGCTCTCCTGGTTTGCAGGCCTTCAGACTCAGACTGGAATAACATTAGCTCTTCTCGGTCTCTAGCTTACCCACTAAAGAGCTTGAGACTTGTTAGCCTCCATAATTATGTGAGTCAATTCCTTGTAAGATTTCTCTCTCTTTCTCTCTCTCTCTCTCTCTCTCTCTCTCTCTCTCTCTCTCTCTCTCTCTCTCTGTCGTGCGGGGTGGCCTGCAGGATCTCAGCTCCCGCTCCCCACACAAGAATGCAGGATATGGTGAGGCCAAAAAGGAACACCCACAGAGCCATAGATAGGGGAGTCATATCACTATATTCTTACTGGCGGCATCCGCCTCTCTGCAATCCGCTCTTGCTAGCTCAGCCACCATCTTCTTGGTAGCCCCCCATTTTTTTTGCTGCCAGCGTAACCATGGCAGTTATATTAGTGGCCAGTGGCTCACTGGTTACAGCTGACGGCCAACTAGCCACAGCTAATGGCCATCCAATCACAGTTGATGGACATTTACTACGTGAGCCAGCACCTTTCCACGTGCAGCCGAGAACCTGGAAACTGCACTCCTGGCTCTGTTCTCTCTCTGTCTCTGTCTCTCTGTCTCTGTCTGTCTGTCTGTCTGTCTGTCTGTCTCTCTCTCTCTCTCTCTCACACACACACACACACACACACACACACACACACACACCCTACAGGTTCTGTTTCTCTGAAGAACCGTGACTAATATGACCTTATACCCTGCTTGTCTTATGACCAGACAACTGCTCAAGCATGACATGTCAATTCTCTGAGTAGTCCATGCTACATCTCTCTCTCTCTGTCTGCCTGGGGTGCCCTCTCCCATCTTCCTGATCTGACAAACACATACTCACATTCCAAGACTCAGCTCAAGTGTAAACTCCTCCTGGGTGCCTTCCACAAGTCCCTCACCCAGAATTCCTCTGCATTCTTATTTCTGTCAGGCATTGTGTAAGTTCCTCTGTTATAAAACTTACAATAGTTACATGTATGGCTACCCTAAAACTCTGAGCCAGTAGTGTGCTGATAAATATTTATGACAGAGTTCATCACTCAACACCCTTTTGTATTCCCAGAAGCTAGCACAGTGATGGAAAATGTGGTTGCTCAAAACTTCTGGACTCTTCTCATTTATTACTAAAGTGGTTGTATTCAGGTTCAGTTTTTGATAGGTTCATGAGGTAGAAGATAAAATTGTCTTTGGAAAACTCTCTACTATCAGTACTCTCTCTCTTTCTTGAAGCTTTTACTCTTCCCAAGGCTCTTCCTGGCAATGAAACTGATTCAATAAACTAATTCATCAATGATAAAGCCAGGTGTTAACAGTTAAAAATATACATTAGTTTAAAAGAGAATGCTTGTAACAGGGAGATGCTTAATCCAAATTCATAAAAACTCAGCAGTGGAACTTCATGTTTATGTCACCGAGGTAGAAACATGGAGCCCAAATGCATTTTTTCCAGAGTACCTCAAGTCATCCACACCAGCCATCCTCACGCTGTAATGACAGTCTAGTGCCTCCACTTTTCAAATCTAGAAGCACAATCAGAACTATAAACCATATAGCAGAATAGAAGTTCTCCCCATGGACCTCTATCTACTTAACCAACACTCTCAAATCCATCTGTAAAGCAAATTGACTGAGACCTGCAACATTCTGAAAGCTTGAAGCTAATAATAGGCTTCTCTCTGGTACAGCCACACATTTCAGATGCAACCATCTAGCTGTGTGTTTATCAAACTTAGCTACATTTGTCTTTTTTTAATCTGAATTTGACATGTTATTTTAACTTAAGGACTTAATCTAATCAGTTAACTCTTATGAAAACCAATGAAACATGAATGTCAAAAGTGAGATTAGTTGTTTCTGTGAAAACACAGTTGAATACTATACAAAGATGGGATAAAAGTGAGAAAATAACAATTGCCATCAAATATGGGTAAAACAACCATAAATGACCAGAAGGAGGAGTCACAAAATTATCGAAGGATTATGCATTTTGATTGTCTCAGAGGTATCTTTGAATTCTCCCTCCATTCAAAGGAACTGAAGTTAGAACTCATAGACAGTAAGTCTAGTAGGGAATATTGTTTACCTCAGAAAGAGGAACAGTCCAATCAGTAGACTCAAACTCAAAAAACAAAGAAAAAAAACAAATGAAAACCCTCTGCCCTACATCCAAAAATTGGGAAAAGGTTGTATGTGTATATGTTTTAAGTCAAAGAAATTGCATCACTTTTTAAATGGATTCCCTGCCTTACCCCACTTCTTTAATCACACGAACAGCCTCTGGTCTCAGGTGACAGTTGTCAGTCACATTGGAAGAGAGGTTCCATAAACTCCTTCAACTTATCATTAACCTAATAGTATTTATGAAAGTGGTTCTCCCGGTATCTGGATCTAATTTCTGTCCATTTCCTTCTCACCTTTCTTTCTCACATTCCCAACCTCCAAAAGGGAGAAAGGAGAGGGAGGGACTTTTTGATTATTCCTCTAAGTGTGGCCAGGTCACACCTTAGACAAAGATGTTTCTAGAACTGAGGACCAAGGAAGAGGAAGGAACAGAACCACATGGCTGAGAAAGACAACCTGGCTTGGCAGGGCATGAGGAAGAGGATCAATGAAGAAGTTAAAAACAAACATACCCAGATACACTGACCAACACTGGAAGCCAAGAAAGAAAACCGTTTTTAAGTCTCACTTCCAGTTACCCAAGTTACCTCCCAGTCGTGAAGCATCAGATATAAATGGATCCTAAATTGACACCACAGCCTGTCTGCAAGCTCTCAAACCCTTCCTTTTGCTCTCTTTCAGTCTAATTGATAAATTACCATACATTTGGTACACCACAAATGTTCAAAAATCACACAGCCCATTAATGCAATTAAGCATAAGAAAATTCCATCAGGAGGGCCCTAAAAACGGAACTAAATGCAGAATGTTCTTGTCTGGGAAAGGGTGTATTTAGCAGCTGTAGATTGCCCTCTTGGCTGGAGTGGAAAGAAGTAAACCAGTAGCAGCAGCTCTCCAGGGCTCCCCCTTGTTCTTAGCCATCCATCACACAGCTCACATCTTCTTAGAGTTTTAGCAATACTCCCAGGAGTCAGGTAGCATACGCGATTAGCCCCATTTGTCCAAACTGAAGTTTTACAATTTTCCCAGCATCAAATACCCAGGTCCCAAAATGGGAGCCCCACGGACCAATAGGAACCAGGACATGAAGCAAGAACAGCCCGAGACCTGCCTCAGATCAGCCACCCCCAGACTCCAGCCCAGGATCAGGCTGGAAGACTTTCTGTCCCTGGTGTGTCTTCTTGATGAAAACAAAACAAACAAACAAACAAACAAACGTTTCCCCTGAAAGTAATTATCCTCCCTATTTCTTCATGTTGGTTATAGTCTTACATGATATCTAGTTCTGCAATTATTTATTTTTTATTGCTGAGTAGTAGCCATTGCATGAATATATCACAGTTCACCTATTCTTTTATGGATGGGCATCTAGACGGTCTCAAGTTTTGGGTTATGAATATGCTTATGTAAGTGTTTCACAGACACATATTTTCATATCTCCTGGGTAAATCTAGGCTTGAAATTTTTGGTTGTAAGTAGGTGTATATTTAGTCGTAAAAGAAACTGTCAGATCTTTTCCCCAAGTGCTTGTACCATGTTACATTCCCTCCAAGAATGTACGAGAGCTCCAGTTTCTCCATAGTCTCAGCCCAATACGCGGAATTGTCAGTCTTTTTAATTTTAGCCGTTGTGATGGTTGTGTAATGGGACATGTGACCTTTAAAAGTATCCATTCAATATTTCACATGTGAACCTTCTTAATCACCTCAATTCATCTTAGTTCCAGGTTTTTGTAAATTTACCTCTGGAAGCACCGAGTATGGGGGAGAATGGTCCCTTTAGAAGATAAGTTCTGTGAAGACAGGTATTTATGGGCCTAGCACGTAATAGGGGCTTAATAAAGCTTGTTGAATAATACGCATGAGTCAGCCAATGGTCATGCACACCTCAGCGTACTCTGTGAGCACAGCTGTGTGATCCCCTTCTAGACTTTTCCTTGCCAGCCCCCTTTCTTACCCTTTTTGGTCCACTAAACCCTTTGTTGCTCTGATACGTTTGTGTTACATCCAATAGTGTCTAGTATCCAGTATAAAGACATTTTGTTGTTGTTGCTAATGTCTAAACTGAAGTATCTAGGGGACCCTGGGTAAATACCTTCATCTGCCAGGGTCTCGTCAGCTTTCTGTGTAACATGAAGAGGCAAGCGATCTTAAATTTCCCCAGCACTGAGGTGTAGTAACTCTGATTCCTTCTTCATCCCATCCAAAGTCATGATTTCCAGAACAGCCTTGCTTGCTTTTTAATTTTTCTGTGAGGATCTATGCACGAGGGATTTGCTAAGTGGTTTAACACAACGGGAAATTTATATCAGAAAATAAATACAATCAGGATACACGTGGACAAAGGAACATTGGGGACATTTCTATCTAGCAAATAAGCTTAACTCCTTATGTTTTCCTTTCGAACTAAGGCCTTTCCTTCTTTGTCAAATTTCACAGTTGAACAAAGGGTACTATCTACTCAATATAAATGGAAATGACTTCATATCTTCTATTGAAATAATTAGACATTGTTATTCTGGTGAGAATAAGTGGAATACTAATAAACTTGACTTTTAAATGTTCACTATGCTCCCACTAATGCCCCACAATTTGCTGCTTAATTCTAACGAGTAATTCTAAAGTTTACAAATCCAATGGCCGTATAAGCAACATTCAATGTTTAGTCATCAGAAACCATCACAAGCATTAAGTAAAATACACTTTTGGCTTCTACATTCAAAAAGTAACGTGAAGAGAAGGGGTGGGCGATGGGTACAAACTGTGAGGAAAATGTAGGTTTATAAATGCCATACTCAAGTTATATTACAAATATGTAAAACGGCTGCTCTTAAAGGCATTTTCTTTGCAAAGAGGGCAACCTGTGTCCCTGGCAGTTGGTAACTGGATTGCTGGAGCTGTGGTTTTCAATGAGAACTCTCCTGTCTGGACAAGCAGAGCAGAACCTATGGGGTAATGCTTATCTTTATCATCAGAGACTGTGGACTGGATGATAGCAATGCCATGAAATGTATTAAAACTTTGCTGTCTGGCCTAGAAAATGATCATTTTTGTAATTTTTATGAGTGATTAAGAAACATGGGGGTTCCTAATTTTTTATGTACCAATAGGTTTTGTTTATATCCATTAAACCAAGCTTATTAATTGGGTTCTCAAATCTTTTACAGCTTCACTAATTGTTTTTGGTTGCTAGGTCAATAGTTGTTGAAAGTTTTAATTATTTTACTTGATTATACTTTACTTAAGTTTTAATTTAAAAAGTATTGAAAGATTTTTTTGACAAATTATAGATACATTCATACAATCCATAAATATCTATCTTTGGGAAGACAGCTAATTATGTGCCCAAACTGGGCTTCCTCTCATTGGCTGAGAAGCAGTTGGCAGTGGTGGACTAGAGTCCCAACCTGCCTTGAATCTAGGTGAGGCCACATAATTATGCTCACCAATGGGTTGTGAGCAGAAATGATATAAGCCTCTTCCTGCCCAAATTGGTAACAAGCGGTGTGCCTTCTCCTCCTGCTCCTTCCCAACTTGCCAGCTTGATGGAGGTAGCACAGGGATCCTAGAAGCCCCATGAGAATGATAGCAGAGCCACAAGATATAAGGAGGGCAGACCCCTGCATCATCTTTGAAAGAGAGCTACCCACCAGGAACACCCATTTTGAACTTTATATGCATAAGAAATAAACTTCTATAATGATTGTGCATTTTGAGGTTTGTTTGTTATGGCAGCTATTATTTTTTCTAAAACATTACTCTTATTTTAAGCCAATATATATACTGTTCCTAATGGTATAAATGTATTTTCTGATCCTAAAAGCAAACATTTCAGAACAACAACAAAAAGATGCCATCTGTTCATTACAAAAAGAAATTTTATATATATATATATATATATATATATATATATATATATATATATATATATATAATTATGTATAATTATATATATAATTTACACACACACACACAAGGTCTGACAATTAAGTTTGCAAACTTGTTTGCAACAATGTTGCTAAACTTTTTTGATATCAAAGGGTTATTTATTAGGAATTTGTAGCAACTGGACAAACAGTTAACCAAGTTTACTATCTGGAAGTGCTGAAAAGGCTGCATGAAAAAGTTAGACGACCTGAACTTTTCGCAAATAATTCATGGCTCTTGCATCATGACAATGCACTAGCTCACACGGCACTGTCTGTGAGGGAGTTTTTGCCAGTAAACAAATAACTGTATTGGAACACCCTCCCTACTCACCTGATCTGGCTCCAATGACTTCTTTCTTTACCCTAAGATAAAGGAAATGTTGAAAGGAAGACATTTTGATGCCATTCAGGATATCAAGGGTAATGCAATGACAGCTCTGATGGCCATTCCAGAAAAAGAGTTCCAAAATTGCTTTGAAGGGTGAACTAGACACTGGCTACAGTGCATAGCTTCCCAAGGGGAGTACTTCGAAGGTGACCATAGTGATATTCAGCAATGAGGTACGTAGTACTTTTTCTGGGATGAGTTCGCAAACTTAATTGTCTGATCTTGAATCTTGTAAACTGCAATTAATATCTTTAGAAAGAGGGGGAAAGTTATCAATCCATAAAAAAGAAACCAGTAGAAAATAAAAAAGAGATCTTAGACATTAAAAAATAAAGATTGGGAAAAAATTCAGGGAATGCGTTGGAAGATAAAGTTGAAAAAATATTTCCAAATCAGATTAACAATTCTGAACCACTATACATGTATAGCTGGAATTGAGCAATTAAATAAATGGATGGCAGATGGCAGATGGTGGGAGCCAGGTTTCTGTCTGTTGCAGTGGGAAGTTACAGACAAACAAAGGGAGAAGGCTAGAATAATCTATGCGCTACTGGATTAGAGTTGGAGACATCAGTATGAACTCATATTTAGCTTGATAGAAAGATGGATACACATAGCAGTATTTATAAATGTGTGTATATACAAGAGTTAGTATACACACACATATTTTCTTGTTCTGCTGGCTAAGGGCCACCTAGAAGCAATGACAATGCGGTAGCAACAGGCACACCTCACACCCAAGAATGATTTCTAGTACCATCCTTCAGTAAAAGATATCAGGGCCCTTAGAGAAACGGCTGATTCTGGGGCTGGTACAGGGATGTACAAGATGAAACTGGAGCATCTTAGAATGCTAGAAAGTAGGAAGTGATTAAAAAAGGAACGCTATATAGGTATGTCAAAAGGACACTGTAGTCAACTGAAAGAGGTCCCAACGGCCAAAGATGAAAGTTTAAGCAACAAAACAAAGTAGTATCGGATTATAATCCAAAGTATAAAATAAATATCCGTGAGTTTATACTGTTATAAGTAGATGATAGATAGATAGATAGATAGATAGATAGATAGATAGATAGATAGATAGACAGACAGATAGATAGACAACAGTAGGCAAATCTCCCATGTAGGATTCAAAATAATTTGTGTACATATTCCGCCCTTAAGAAGATGGAGGAGCATAACCACCCCTTAAATTTAGTGGCACATAATGGCTTTCTTCCAGACGACAGTATGCAAGACAGTAACTTTTCTGTGGAGAAGTCATACATAAAAACCCCTCTGTCCTCCCTGTCTCGTCATCTATAGCTTTCTTGGACATGCTGCCGACAAACACTACCATTGCCAGGCAATGAAGGTTAATAGCAACAGTGATCAATCACACTGATTGTATGTACCCTTGATGCAATGTGATGAGAACGACGCATTGACTCGGTGGTCTCCCCCACAAGAATCCAAAGCTCCAGCCTAATCATAAAAAAAAAAAAAAAAAAAAGAAAAGAAAAGAAAAAAAATCAGCAAGATCCCAGTTGAGGGACATTCTACAAAATACTTGACCAGTACTCCTTGAAACTGTCAAGGACATCAAAACAAAAGAAGGAAAGTTTGAGAAGCCAAGAGACGCTTGAGGAGACATGACTGAATGTAATGTGATGTGTTCTGCATGGAATCCTGGTATAGAAAAGGACCGTTTGATAAAAGCTAAAGATATGTGAATAAAGTATGTACTTTAGCTGACAATACTGTATCAATATTGGTTAATTACTTTGACAAATGCACCATACTAATATAAGATGTTATTGATAGAACAAACTGAGTATAGAATATATGTAAACTCACAGTACTATCTTCAAAACTACTTTGTAAATCTAAAATCATTTTAAAATTAAAAGTTCATTTTTAAAAAAAATCCTAAAAGGTAGCACAAAAAGGGAGAAAATTTTTTTTTAATTATTTGATGTTATTTTAAAAATGAATATACTAAATTAAACAAAAGGAAAGTTCTCCTATTGGGTGTCTTACCCATGCTAAGATAAAATTTAACATTTCCAGTGTAATAAAACATAGCGTCGCTATTTTAGAAATCTGTAAAATTCTACAATATATTTAGACTTACAAGATTATGGAGAAATGACATACAAAATTTATGTTTTGTTCTTTTTTTAAAAAACTGGATCTATTCCACAGAGAAAGTATTGTAATAAGAGCCTAGGAAAATATAAGACAACACCGGACCCTCTGACATAAGTTAGGTGAGATGCATTAGACAAACTCAGGGCTTGCATTCCAGTTGGTGAGATCTTGGCTAAAACACTAGACCCCTCTGGGCCTTAAGGTTCTCCATCCAAATAATGAGTAAGATAATTCTGAACAATTCCTAAGGTCCCTTCACCTTCTGATTGCCCATCAGTCCATCAAGTGTAATGTGGAGAACCAAGAAATACCTCGACCTACTGTGCAAATGATTTAGGTTAGAAAGTAGAAAGTAATCTACCAACAATAAGAGTTCACTAGCTTGAATGGGGCAGTTTTTAAGTGTCTTCAGTAACAATCTAGACATTTTCCGACTTTTTATCTGAATGTTTTATCAGAGACAGAGAGTGTTGGCTGACTGCATACATTGTTGTGCCCTTTCTAAAAGAGCAAAAAGGAAATAGCAGAATTTTAGAAGCTTTCCAAACAATACCAAAAAGCTTTCATTCGTGAGCAGCATTTGGTATTAGTCTAAAAATATTTACCATTTTTCAGAATGCCTTAGGTCGTCAATAAAAAGAGAGGTGCCATATAGAGTCTGATCCCATTTTGATGTTTGACTGCTGACAGCTTTCATGCCACCCGACTGCCCCTTTTCTTTCTGTCCCACAGCTGGGCCAGCTGATAAGAAAGCCCAGGTGTCCCCCTCTGACACCAGTGGGAAGTTCAAAGCACACAAGCTCAGTGACGCGTGTGGAAATCCTCACCTCTGGCTCCCTCCTCATCATAGTCAAAGCCAAGCTGGTCTCATTTCCTTGCTCTCTCAAGTCAATTTTGGAGCTGCTGGGAGCCTGCCCTGCTCTCCCCAGAAAGCCTCACTATATGAGTCATAAAGCTTGTCATATCCGCTTCGTGCTTGTGTGGTATCATCAGTCTTAAAATCCAAACCAAATTTTGGGTCGGATTCATCATGCCTCCACAGCATGACCACAGGGGACGGAGACTTTACTCTCCCTTGTTTTCATGAAATGAACAGGAAAAACACATTTGCCAAGTGATTCCCAGTTAAAATACTGTGCCATCTGAGAAACCCTCTTGACGGGTCTGTGCCTAGAGGTAAAGCAGGCTAGTAAGTCATGTCCTTTAGACAGATGAGACCCATCTACTTTGAACACCCGTTTGGGGCTGGCATGCGTTTGTTTACTTAGAACAAGAGTAAGATCGTAAGTCCACTTCTACCTGTTAATAAGCAAATGCTGGAAGGTCCTTAGAGGCGAATGGACAGCCTGTTAACCATGTAAGTTAGATTCAAGACAACCCGTCAGTCCTGAATGAAAACGTTTCCAAGGGTCTGATCATTTGACAGAAATTCTGACAAAGAAAGGATTAGGCTAGGCTTTAACCCTCGCGATTTTTAAAATAGAAAAGAGCACAGCTGCATGTTAAACCATCAGAGAGTGTACATTATTTAGCAACCCTTTTATAACTGTTCATAGTACAGGTGCAATAAATAAATGTTAATTTGATCTACCAGGACATTCCCATTTTGTGTTATGTGTGTGTCAGATGACTCTTCCTTAAAAAGCCTAGCTTGCAAGCCTCAGTTAAGATGTCTCTGTCGAGGTAAAACTGGGGCAAAATACTTTTATTCTCGTCCATCCTGAGTAGGGTACTCTGTGAAGCAAAAGAGAGAATTTTCTCGTTACTATTTCTAAGCTCCGTAATGCTTCCATTTTCAGCTGGATTAAAAATAAAAGACATCATAATAGCCCCAACCAAGTATTTTTATCAGGATAAGAGTAGTGAGTGACCGGGGTGGCTCCGTGGGGATTATCGTATTATATTCGTGGAAAACCACCAACGTAACCCAGGGGACATTCAAGTTTGCCATTAAAAGTAATATATAGTTGTCTTGGGCTGAGGTCAGACTAAACTGGATAAGAAAGAAAAATGCTCTAAAAAAATAAAATAAAGAACGAAACGGAATACAATATTCCCCTTGTTGGCTTGTTCCTCAAACTGGGGCTGGTCCAATATGCACATCCTGTGGCTTCCTGCTGGCATATTCCGGGGTTGGAAATCAATTCGCTCTTTGTAGATATTAAGAAATTGTGGAGGCATTAAAAACGGAAACACTGAATAGATCTAATGTAGTTGGAGACAAAGGTTTTAAGTGATTTGAAGGGAGAGGGCAAGGGAAAGCTGGTCAGGATCTAGGGAGACCAGTCTCCGATTGGAGGGAGGCGGGAACTTAAGGTCACTTGAGTTGGGGACTTGAGGTCACACAGGAGTTCACTCAACAGCTCAGAGGTTACTCATATTTCTGCTACTGTTAATGTTTTACGGCACCAACCAAAATGCCAAGAGCAGATTTCACTTGGGACTTAATTTAAAAGCGACTTTCACAAAATACCTACAGGTAATGCAATGCTTCTTAAATGTTCCATTTTTAATTAGCCTTTGCGTGTATGTATGTGTAGTTTACTCATCCTGCATACGGTGGTGGGAACAGATTTTTCCTTCACCTTTGAGGAAACACATGCTTTTTGCACATCAACGCTAAGGTGCACATGGATTTTATGTCTAAGGTTCAAGATTGTTTTAATGATGATTTAACCTCAAGCCAGTTTTAACTGTTAAAGTTTTCATTCCGTACTGGAGAATAAAACCGATAGGATGTTTTTTAAGCAAACGACCAAAGCATTATTTTGCTAATACAATAAACCTCAACTAGAAATCATGCCACGCAGTAAGTAGGTCACTGAAAACCAAAATGATATCAGATGTAGTCTAGGATTTCAGTTCAGCAAGATTATCGTTTTGTAATTGCTGTAAAGAAAACAACAACGCTGTTTTTACTGAAAGCTTGGGGGAACATTAGAGTGTTTTTAAAGCTATATTACAAGGAGAAAATTCCTCTTCTCATGCCAGGTATTTTTACCTTCTTGCTTTAGTAAAATGATGTGCTGAATAGAATTTTATTGATTTTAAATGTGGTGGGTCCTGTGGTGCCACGGGGCCACTGTTAATGTGGATTTTCAATCAGGCCCTCATCTTGCCTTTCCTGGACCGACTATACTATTGGGTAAGCAAATAATAAACGAGGGGAAATTACTCTTTATAGAATTCCAGCTAAAAAAGGAATGCTAGAATTAGAATAGGTCCACTTTACAAGCCCAATGAGTGAACGGACTAGCCATGAATGGGCTGTGAACATCTCAAAAAGAGAGACGACCAGACAGTATGTGCCTTCTAATGGAAACGCACCACACTGCGAAGGAGTGTTGGCCCATTCCACCCCCCCACCCAAAAAAAACTGAACCTGAATCTGAATAAGCCTTTAAATCTAAGTAGATATTTATAGGAAATATAAGGGATAGAGAAAAATGTCATAGGACACCACGGAGACACAAATCAGCAAAATCCATCTATGGAAAACTCTACAGGATTAACAACCCAGTTTCTTCAGCAAGTTAATTACAAGGAATAAAAATAGAGAAAGAGACATGGAGGGGAAACCTAACACAGATTAAGAGGCAGCTAAGAGACATATACCCATTACAGCGTATGCTTTCGTTTGCATCCTCGTTCATAGAAACCAACTATAAAAAAGTAATGACATATATGAGACTATTGCTAATCAAGCAGCTACTTTATAACAGTTAAGCAACCATTGTTATTTCTTTTAGGGGTAATCATAATATTTTGGTTATAAAAAGAAAACCAAGAAACTTTCAGAGACGCAGACTGAAACATTTACAGATTTTTAAGAAATCCATTTCAAGTTGACAAATCAGGTCTTTTCTGGAATTACTTCCTCCAGGAATTTTCTCTGACTACTCCTTCCCACCCTCTCCCTACCCTTGAAGTCCTCCTCTATTACATCTCCGTGATACTTCGTACATATCTCTATCTTTGCACCTACATGTTGCATAATAAATCCCGCCATCACTGACTCGGTGCCCCCAACGCCTGGCACAGCGTGAATCAATAAATGAGTGAATGCTGGACCGATTCATTAAAACCAGTATTTTATTGTTCAGTTATACATGAGTTATAGCAGCCATGGAGGCTTGTTTTTCTTGTTTCATCTTTAGTGAGGCGTAATGGACAAATAAATTTGTAATATACTTTACGTGTACCACATGGGGATTTGATATCGCCGTTGCGTTTGAACCTCTCCGATGCACATGCTCAAGGGTCTCTGATCTACAGGCTGCAGAACTACCCCACCAGCTTTCACCCTCACTGTTTCAGACATGTCTTCCTCCAAAAAGGCAATGATTAATGCTTATGATAGCTAACTTTCACAGCCCCGTTTCTACCCACCAGGCATTGTTCTGAGCCCTTTCCCTGTTTTAAATCATATTTCCACAACAACCTACAATGTAAGACCTATTGCAATCCTCCTCCTTATAGAGGAGAGAGATGAGAAACCCAGGGCACAGTGATATGGGCCAACATCCAGGATTCATCCTCAGGAAGTTTGACTCCAGAACATCCTTGCTTGACCACACTCAACAGCATCCCTGAGGTGACTGGATTCCTGCCGCCCTCGTGCCATGGGCGACATAGAAAACAGCAACTCTGGGCCACACAGCTCCAAGCACCTGATTCATAAGTTACCACTGTATCCCAGCCAGAAAATACTCAGAAATAAATGCAGCCTTAGGAAGAGAAAGGCATCGCTATAGTATATCAGAATAACTTCGGACTTTCTTCAGGTATTCAGTGAAAGCAATCAAGTTGCTTCACACTTGAGTCCAGATATTTCGCACAGCTGGTGAAAGAGTGTCTTTGCTCAGGGGGAGCGGCACTGACCCCAGTCGTCAGACATCCATCATCTGGGAACAAAAACAGCTTCCCGATCTAGCTCTCTCCTTTCCACCTCTTGCCCCCACATGGGTATGCCTCCTTGCTTGAAATAATATCACAGTTAATCAAAGTTACAAAAACACTGGACATTCCTCCCTTGTTTGAGGAATTTGGGGTTGGTCAAAACTATTGTTGAACAAAATATCCAAGATAGAGTGGAATAGAATTCACTTGACCCTTCCTTTTTTTTCTTTTTTTTTTTCCCCATGGAAGAAAGAGTCTAACTGACTCCAGGATTTTTGGCTCTGCCATTACTCAAGCCACAAATACTTCAGTTATCCAATGAGTCAGCGGCCTGCAACCGCACTTTAAATAAAGACCTTCTATCATTTCTATCATGATACTTTTCACATGTGTTTTACTCCCAGTTGTGTACCCTATAAATACTAAGCTGTTCAGATTTCTTTCCTCATTTCTTTCTGCAGAAATATGCCCAACAGTAATTTCAGGAGGACTGTTGCGTGTTCTCGTGTTCTCTACTAAGACCCAAACAACAAATGGCCTAGTTAATTCCATTGGTAATTTCTTGCAGCCAATCCTAAAATCACTCTTTTTCTTTCTTTTTCTGTCCTTTTTTATTGTGATAATAATATATATGTAAAATGTGCCATTTTAGGCATTTTTAAGTATGTAGTTCAGTGACGTTAAATACACCCGCACTGTGGTGCCACCATCACCACCATCCACCGCGAGAAATTTTGTCATCTTCCCAAACTGAAACTCCTCATCCATCAAATACGAACGGCCCATCCCTCTACCTGCCCCAGCAATCACCATTCTCCTTTCTGTCCCTGTGAATTTGTTTTTTTGCTTTTTGGGATGGTTTCAATAAACGTGACTATCATTATAAGGGCAATGAGTTACTGAAGCAAGAAAGACTATATCTTTTTATATTTATTTTTCATTTTTCAACATTTAATTATTAAATTTGTAAATGACTGTTGGTTCTGCTTCTATTTCAGTCCACTTGCCTGCCAGACTGTTTTAGGTGCATTTTTGTGGTTCTTAATATAATCAAAGATTGGACAGGGAAAGGAAAGCGGCTCTACTTAAAAATAAAAGTGTGCTGGGGAAATAAGTTTCACCATCGGCTTGCCAAAGGTTTGTAATTATGTGTATTTCAATGGCATCTCTCTCCATGGACCCTGTTAGCCACGGGTAATTAAGAATCTTCTAACTTTGCGGCAGTTGATTGGTTTCCCATAAAAAAGCTTTTACTCACTTATTCATCAAGTTTTTAAATAAATAACTGTTTCTCTTTCGCAGATGTCTCTCAGCTGACACCTCAGAAAACAGGCAAAATGGTGAACTTCAGAAGGGAACAATCAGCATGAATGAAGTGAAGGCAAGAGCAGCGAGCAACCAGTAAAGCAACTTCTCAGCGCCGGAGGGCACATGGTGAGGCAGAAAAAGACTATTGTTCTGCGGTGAGAGCCAAGTGGGCAGGATGTGAAGTGGGCAGGATGAGCACAGAACTAATTACAGAGGCAGGAGGCCTGGGTGCAGGTCCCTGAGTCCCAGAGGGAGGGTGAAGAAAGAGCTGAGTTTAACACGCGTGACTTTGGGCCTGACCATCCAATTCCTTGGGAGTCATTTTTTTGTTTGTTTGTTTTTGTTCTCATACAAATAGGGGGAAATAGAGATTGGAGAGTAAAACCTATCCCCATCCCAAACCCCTCAGTTCTGTAATAAAGTAGAAACGAACAAGGGAGACAGAGCCAGTGAAGAATGAAGATACGGCTCTTCAGGGAGTTTTCAAGAGTCTAATGAATGAAACACTTTTCATTATTATTAGTGTCATGTTTTAGAAAACTTCTCTCACACCCCGAATCTTGTTGGAGTGTTACTGCACAATTATATCGGCATATATGCAGCCCATATTAGAGTTGCTGTATTTGTTAATACCCCAGTAATACATCCTTGCAAATCTGACCAGTTGTACTAACAAATAAAAGTTAAACCACATAGTTTAAATTTCTACTTCACACAGTTGACAATTTTTTTTAGTTAAGTATAGTTCGCATACAATATTACATTAGTTCCATGCGCACAATGTAGTGATTCATTTATATACCTTACAATATGATCACCACCTGTAACCATCTGTCACCAGACCACTGCTTTTGGGGTATTACTCTCTTGATAGGCAGAAATAAAGAAAGGGGACTTTTGCCTCTGTGAAAGTCTCCTTGAGATAAAAAGTCAGCCATTGATCATTCAATGGTCCCACAACCACTTTAATGACGTCCTGAGAACATTCCTGGTGGGGTAATTACAAAGGGTTTTCTACCAGAACGTCTGCACTCCCCTTTCTACACACTAATTATCCTTCTAAAGAGTAGGGTTTGCCTGGAGGTCCCTCCATCTAGACCCCCAATCGCTTCCCTCTGAGGAAAGCATTCATCTTTTCCTTTCAGCCCAGGCCTCAATTATTTTGACTTGTATTGCCAGAGGCTCTTGACACGTCCAGAAACAACCAGATGTGACTTTATCCCTTGAAGGCCGAGAGTGGAGAGGTTTTACCCAGCTTGCAAAATCCGTTCCAGAGATAACCCAAAGAAGCCATTGGCCTTGAAAAGTGATCAGACTCCAAAACAGTGTTGTAGTAAACCTATCATCCAGGAGCACCAAACATTTGCTGAAAGAAAACAGAATCTTGAGGAATAAACTCACCAACCAAACCCAAAGTCTAAAATAATGTGATGAGCAAGTGGACAAAGCCCAGGGCCCTGAATCTTTTTAGACAAAACAACCTTAAAGCTCAATTCAAATATTTCCACTTTTCTTATACGGACTGGACACAGCTAAGCTGTTTCTGTCTTCTGGAGGTGCTTTTCCCCCTTCCTTAGCCTAACATCTGACTGTAACCTCAAAGAGAACACAACATCTTAAATCCAGTTTGTTCACTCCAGTTCTCTCTCCAGCTGAGAAGTTCATCACATGCCAGTTTAGTAGCTCTTCTTACAAGTCTCGCAGGAAACATCATAATAGACACAAATGCACAGTACAGGTAGTGAGAACAGCGCCCCAACGGCACACTTCCTTTCTGCAACTTCCCTCAGTTCTTCAAGGACAAGGTGCACATTTGCCTTCCATGCGACAAAGCACACAGCAGCCTCGAATGGGTACTGTCCCTCAGGCTTTCCTGCTGGAGGCTGCGAGCCAGTGACCTGGGCTGACACCAAGCCCTTGTGGCACAGGGGTCACTGGCCATTATGAGAATAGAAGAGGTTGTGGCACAGGGGTGATAGTCCATTACGAGGAGAGAAGAGGTCATTTGTGAAGGAATTCAGCTCGGTTCAGTGTCTTACCCAGCGAGACATAATGAGTATCCCACTCGCCACACTGCGAATAATTGTTAAAATAGTTTAGTGACCAACAGGGCACTAATAGCTTTGGAAGCAAGGAGAAATATGTCCTCTACCCTCCCAGCTACCTGAAAGCACAGTTTTGTGACTTCTGGTTGGATGAGATGAGGCAAAGCCCGGTGGTTGTCTCTCACAGGCTGGATGCCCCCAAAGCCCCCAACCTGGGCTGCAAGACAGGGGACGCATTGAGAAGCACAAAGTTTAAACCTCTTAGATTTTAAGTTATTCCACTCACTTAAAGCTCTTTAATGGAGAAACAAAATATGTTAATTACCTTTAAAAGGTCTCTTCATATATATCCCAGGAAACACGATAGCCAACCACAAATATACCTTCCCATATTTTTACGCCTGATTTCTGCTCTTCATTGTAAAATCTTGGAGGACAGAGACTAAGACTAATTAATCTACATGGTCCCCAGTGTCCTGACAGAATCCTTTGCACATAGTTGGTTCTGAATTAAACTTCTTTAGTATTAAACACACACACACACACACACACACACACACACACACTCAAGCCTTTTCCTTTTCTTTTTCATTTTGTTCTCATTTCCTCTTCCTTCAATTCCATAACTCTTTCCTATCTTTTTTTTTTTTCTTTCTTCCTCTTTGTTCACATCAATGCATCTCTTCCCTTTTCCTTCCAATTTTTATTTTACCAGGTGCCTGTCTCCCCACATTAACTCAGACTTTCAGAATGGGTCTTACTAGTTGTGACAGAATTGGCAGATGCTTATTGAACAAATTATGAATGAAGGAAATTGCCATTTGTTCGGACAGTCTGGGTCTGTTCCTAAGACTCAACCCAGAAGAGTGAGAAGGGAAAGTAGTAAGTAGTAAAGTAAGCGAAAACTGGAATTCTGTTGGGAGAGAAGACTGCACTTCCCCTCTATCCCGTTTTCCTTGACTAATGGGAAAGAGAGGGGATTGGATGGTTGAAATAATTCACAAGTCATATCCAGCTGCAGGAAATGAGCAAACGCATCAGAAACATCCCTAAAATAACGACAGAAAGAAAACACTCAAATGCCAAACAAAAGTTACCCACTCTCCAGGAAATACTTATTCATAAGTCAGAACAAATTGGTGCTCGTCCACTTCACAGAACAGAAACAGCCTTCTGTGTGCAGTCTGTGCTGCAGAGGCCACAGGCACATCTGTCCAACAAAAGGCAAGGGAGGGGACTTCTGGGAAATGCCACAGATGAGAATAAAATCACTTCACATAGCCAAGAGGCCACTGCCCACCAGGTAACTCCTGTATACACACAACTATCGGAACAGATGTCATAATTATAATAAGAAACATGAAGGCTTCACCGAGGCAATGGGACTATATGCTGTCCAGGGAAGAACATCTATGTCCCCTCCTTTTAGATATCTCGTTTTAGCTCAACTAAACGTAATTTCATCATCGCATCCAGGGCAATTTCACACGTGGACGTCATCAAAGTGTCAGGGTATCAAGCGTGATTTCTGCCAGTCCCCTCTGTGTTTCAGCACCACACCCCAGATGAGTCATAAAGCTCCACCGAACACAAGTCTATGCAGAGCTGACAGGCAAAATTCATTCCAGGAGGCTTGATTTCCTTCCCACCAACTGTTAGAGTCATTGTGGTTCAACTGGCAGTAACATCATTCCCTTCATCCACATTTAAAGTGAGGCCCACGTAGGATTCTGTGAGCTTGAGGTTAAGACGAGAGAGGGAAAAAGGAAGCCGGAAAGGAAAAAAAAATCACGTCACCGTGGCCTCTTTTTTGAATGAAGAAACAAATGAGAGAATAAATACACAACATAAGGTCTTTTTCTGAAATTTATTAATATAAATATTTTTCTTGGTAAAATGAAAAATCGGTAACCACGTGCGTTATCCCCTACCTTCCTTTCTCTCACACACTCTTTCTCCTTCCCTCTCTCTCTTCTTTCCTTCCTTCCTTCCTTCCTTCCTTCCTTCCTTCCTTCCTTCCTTTCACTATTTACTCTTCTGTCATATCCAAAAGACTTTGGATCATGAGCTCCATGCAAGTCCTCAATGTTTTTCTTCCAGACAGAACATGAAATGGATTGCTGCTTTGAAAAAATAAAGTAAAAAATGTTCACACCAAACTCAAATCATGTCAGCTTCACAGGTTTTCAAATTATGACAATAACTTCCAAAAAACAAATTTTCATGGAAGGAAAACACTTTCATCCACCACATTTGTACTTCGGTTTACAATCTTTACTGTCCTTGTGTCCTAGAGTTTACTTTAGAGTAAATATTAAGAGAAAGTTAAATACTCTCCAGAATGAATCCCACTCTGTCGCTTGTGATTAATTCGTACTTTCTAAAAACCAGGTCTCCAAAGACAAACCAAAGGCATTAATCCCAAACTACTGTGGCTTTATTTTATATAAAATTCCATTTTAGGCCAGATTAAGAACACTCATGGATCATTTTCCCTTCTCAAAATGTCAAATCACTTTATAGAGATGTACTAATTAAGCCTCATAAGTCCTCTTTTTAAAGGTTAAAAAAAAAAAAAATCACACATGTTTACAGAAAGACAAAATTTTAGTTTTCTCTTTCTTCCCATTTTTGCTTCTAGTGGTAAAAGCAGAGGTGACAGGTAGCCCCAGAACTATGCAATGTGTTAGAAAGAGGTGGTAGATAAGACCACTTTTTTCTCTTACTGGGAAATAAGCCAGGCTGGCCCTTACCTTCTTGGTGCATGGAGAAGAATGATCCAGAAAGTTTCCCATGAAAACCACTCTGGCAGTGGGAGTGCCAGAGACACTGGACTCCCAGGCTGTGGCTCATCCCATTGGGTTCCCTCAAGACTCTCTTCTTTCTTTAATTGCCCCAATCTCAGTCTGCATTTGGTAATTCAGGTCCTTTCTTGCCATGGTGATTCTGGCAGATTCTATATTTTCTTGTAACTGTTAAGTGCAAAGGCTTCCCACGTCCCCCAATTAAATGCAGTTGCATCCACGACAGGGAGAGAGTGAATCTTTTAGAACATACATCAGTTCTCCTCTTATACTTTCTTTACTCCGCCCTCTGTCCTACAGTAATCCCATGTTTTCTCTCAATATTTTAAAGTCATTTTAAAAAATGCTCTAAAGGAGGGAGGGGCGAATGGTGAATTGTTCAACAGGCACCAAGTTTCAGTTACACAGGATGAATAAGTTCTAGAAGATACAACGTAAAGCCTACAGTTAACAAGATTTTACTATTCAGGTAAATGTGTTAGGAGGGTAGATTTCATGTTATCTGTTCTTACCTCAATTAAAAAAAAAAAGAAATTTACATGAAATGACAAAAAAAAAGTTTCCAACAACAACAACAAATCTTCTAAGAAGAGTTAAAGTGTTTAAATGCTTGGGAACCTTGGATAAAGGATCTAATAGAAACAAAGAGAAAGGCAAGGCAAGCACATCCCATAAATTGTTTCACCGTCTGTGCTGAAAGATTATGAGCAGGCAGAAAACAAAAGGCCCCTAGGAAGGATTTAAGAGATACTTGTATCCCCATCTACAACTGCATCGTTGTTACAAAGGGTTCTTTAAATGTTTTTGATGGGAATGAAATGAATTATGTCTGAGGAGAGCAGGGAGAAGGGCAGGATGTCAGGCCAATGAAAATGGTGACTTTCCTCATCAGCTATGCATACCTGCCTCACCTCTTCAAAGAGCTCTTTTACTCTTTTTAAGATTTGGAAGTTAATTGTCCTTTGCATAATTTGTTTCCTACCTCAGTATAATCTAGTTCAGAATTACTTGTGTTTTGATCACACCCAAAATCCATGCATTATATTTTTAAAGGCATGCAAGTGGGATTTTCATATAATTTATGAAAAGACATTTCTATCTTCTGAAGTTTATAAATAGCTCTCCCCACACATCATTCTTTGATCCAATCATTTAGACAAGCTTTTCTCAGGACCAAATATGTGCCAGGCACTGTGCTAAGGGCTGGATTTCCTCAGCACCACTGAATTACGTTGTGAACAGAATCCTTTCATGGAGACTTGGGCCACGTGAAACCGACACTAGGAGTAAAATGTATTGGACACCAGCATGCGCTCGTGACTTCTCTGTGACATCAGCCCTGTGAAGTAACATTTCGTGAGATCTATCTTTTGCATTCTATCATTGAATCCTCACAACTACTCTGGGGAAAATGAGCATCTGTTACTCCATGCTGCAAAAGAGGAAACGCACTGAGCGGCTAAAGAATCCAGCTAAGGTCCTGGGCGAGGCTTTCCCACTGCACTTTTGTGCGTAGCCACCCACCTCTTAGTGGGGAATAGTGGAGGAAGGCTGCATCCTAGACGTTTAGTCTTCCAATCCAACTTGAAGCACTTCCTTTAAAATGCTCAGATAATTTTAAATTTCTGGTTTTTAGCATTTTAAATCACACCACCATTGTGCACTAGGTTTTCCTGAGTTTTGTTGACATGTTTTGTTTTTTCATTTATTTCTTTAACCTGGAAAGGGAAACACAATTTAAAATGTACGCTCCTTTTTCCTTTTCTTTCTTTTCTTTTTTTCCTAAGATGCCAACAGCAGAACATATGTGTAGAAAACCCACGGGGCCAGAACATTGGAAGAGCCACCTTCTCGGTGATGCTCCCTCCCTCGTGTTAATCCAGGGTCAGCAAGCCTTTTCTCTAAAGAGCCAGTTCAGACCATTTGGGGTTTCTTGGCTATCAGGTCTCTGCTACAACTATTCAGCTGTGGCCTTCTGGCTCAGACAAGCAGCCACAGACAACACAAAAATGAATGGCGTGGACGTGTTCCAATAAGGGTATTTTTAAAACAGCCCCCGGAGCTGCTTTAATCCATCCTTCTGCCAACAGTTACTCCCTACAGGCTCTTCTTTAATGTCAAATTCTTAACCTGGGGTCCTTAGGCTTCAGGTTTCTCTAAATTCCCTGAAATCCTTTGCAAAATGTGTTTATATGTCTTTTTGTTTGTATGGGCATTTTTCAGGGGGCAGGATCTATAGCTCTCTCTCATCAGGTTCTCAAAGGTTCTATGACTCAAAAAAAAGTTAAAGCCGAGGCGGCAGGGTGCCAATACTCATGGCCGCCTGCAAAGCCACCTCTGTGGCAGACAAGGTCCCTCACCCCTGCTGTATCGTTACTTTTCCCTGTGATTTAGGAGCACCAGTCACTCTCAACTATTACCCAGGTCCTGAAAACGTCTTGCAGAACTTTCCAGTCCTGAGCTTTCTCAAATGCTTTCCAAGCTGCTGGCTATGGACCTTCAACTTAGTTCAGTGCAATTCATGAACATCTATTTCTGAAACAGCTCCTTCCAGGAGGGCTGCATGCCCTGGGGTTGGAGGCTCAGATCACATGTTGTGAGACAGACTAGCAAACATGCGCTTGCCAAGGCAGTGTGGCAGGGAGAGCAAAAGGTGCCATCAGAACAGGAGGGGGCCTAACCCAGATCTAGGGGCATCAGGTGATGTTTCCAGAAGGACGCCGGGTAAGGGGGAGCCTAAAGAATGCATAGAAACCAAAATCTTTGAACTGGAAGTTGGTTGAACAAAGAGACAGAAGGTGGGTAGAAGAGAAGGTGCCTGCAAATGTCTGAAGACAAAACACAGTTGAGTTTGTCAGAAAAATACAAAATGGGATGGGCAAAAGATTAGAGCAGGGAAGTAAAAGGTTGGAGCATGAAGGATCTTGTCTACAGGTTAAGTAATTATACTTTATTATAAAGACAATGAAAAGTCTTGTGTGATCCTGTGTGATCGGCTGACCAGCAGCTTTCGCATAACTGGGAGCTGGTTAGATGTGGGCAAAATCTGCGTTTTAACACAAACCTGGGCAAATCATATGCATACAGAAGGTGGAGAAGCTCTTGTTTATCCTGGGTGAACGCTTTTCCCCATTTCCCCTGACCATGTCCTACTCACCCAGGTGCACACACAGCCCTGGGGTAACAATCCCTCGGGGTATTTGGTCAGCATCAGCATCCAGATTCCCAGCCTCTCCCCTGGACCTTCTCACTCAGCGGGTCTGAGTTGGAGTCCAGGCATCTTTATCCAGCCAATGTTCAAGGATGATTCTTACTATAGGAAAGTTTGGGGAAGCATATTTCCTGATCCCCAACACAGCAAAGTTGATCACCTCTAGGTTCCCATGACACTTTATCCACTTGTATCATGTTAATGAGTTGTTCTGTAATTATTTCTTTACGTATCTGTTTTCCTTGGTTGACTCTTCCCTTCTGATCTGCTTTGGTGTTGCCAGTGTGTGGCACGGTGCTTTAAACTCTGTCAATGCCCAAGGGCATCCATGAGCAACAATGACTGCCATGTGGCCCATTAATGTGAGCCCACTGGGCAGACCAAAGGTCACGTGACAGTAACACGGAAAGCAGCTTCAGTTTCAAGGAGCGATTTGTCAGTAGGATCTTGTTCTGAATGTTCAAATCAAGGTCAGGAGAATGGTCCTGTTACCAGTTCCAGCTGAAATTCTTCTTCATCCTACATCTCGTTTCCTCTTAACAGCTGATGATCAGGGCAGCCCCTGCCTGCCTCCTCCAGCCACTGAGCCCCAAAAATGTCTCCATTTCACTGGTCTTTCAAGTCATCCAGCAACTGCATTTGACCATTTGTCCTTCTGTGACAGCAAATTCCTCTAGCTGCCCACAAGCTGCATGAAGTTATTTCCTTATATTTGTTCTAAATGTCCTTTTTAACCAGATGGCCACATTTAAGGGAATAATTTTAAAAGGAGAAATTAATCCAATTGTTATTTTGTTGTGGTGGAGGGAGAGGAGGGGAGGCCAGAGAATATAAATATTTAAAAAATCCCCTTCAGAATCTCTTATTTTGTTTCAAATTATATGTGTACAAGTATATATTTTCTGGATATATAAATAATATGCATCTATTTTGCAAATTTTGGGGAGGGGGGAAATGTAAAGAATATAAATTCTACCAGCTAGAATGTTATGGTTATATTATCTACTAACAGGACTGGGCTTCAAATAGTCACATTTGCATTTTCTCCGATGTAAATGACTTTGTCATCTAAGCGCCCTGTAGCTGGAATCAAGCACAGGTCTGCAATGCTTTGATGCCTGAAGGATTACTGCCTCCCAGGTGGAAAAGCGATGTGAGGGACATGTGGGACCAAAATTATCTGAGGCTCCAAGAGAAGGGGAAAGACGAGGACTCAACTCCATGAGGAATTCTGACTTTGGAAATGAGGCCGCGGGGAGGACTTGTCACTCGGACTCTGTCTGGGGTTAAGGAGGAACCTGAAACTAGAACAGTATGAAAAACCCAGCTCTCCTCCCAGCTGTCCTTGAGAACATTCTGTGTCAGTATTTCTTTGGAGCCTTTCCAACCACCTCCCTCATGAACAATCCTAACCCCCAACTCCTCAGGTCTCTGAAAGGCATTGGGTTAGACAAGTGATAGTGTACTCTCTGTCTACTCTTTGCCAGGGAAGAAAGCTCACAAGGTGATGAGTCACGTGAATGGTGCTTGGAGGAGCTGGTTTTGATTAGTAAGGTGAGATCCATTCCCTAAGGGACCCTAGGGAAAAAGGGCTTTCTCGGGACTGGGTGTGTTATGGGCTCCTTTCTTTTTCCTAAATGAGTGTGACTTTGTTGTTTAAAGGCATACACACATTACAAAACATTTCGGTGATGAAGAATAACACAATGATTAAAGTATAAAATCATCTAATACCCAATGCCTGGATGCTCAGTCTCCTGACTGAGTTTATGTTAAATATTTTGGACCAAGATTCACTCCCCCCAGTTGGGGAAATGGCTCATGTTCCTGGAGCTTCCTGCAGGACGTGGCTTGACTCCATGGTTTATCGGTGAGCCCTGGAAAAGGAGAAAGCCTGACAGATCCTTTGCTCCCTGCTGAACTCTGGAGTAGTAAGATACAGCCTTCTCTCTTGTAACTTTCCCCTTATCTCTTCCCTGGACTTACCCCTGCAGACTCCTTCTCATCTCGGTGGGGCGGCTTAATGAGCATCCTTAGAGGCTGAGCAAAACCACACCAGAATCTTCTGTTCCTCTTCTTGGCATCCAACCCCATTTTGAAGGTAATGGCATGAGGCCATCCTTCTTCCATTGTTTGGCTGTTGATGGTAATTTGGTGGGGTGGGGCTGGTATTTTATCCATTGGATAAATAAAATATCCATGGATATTTTATCCATTTCTTGAGGAAATAGCTAAGAGAGAGATTCTATGCTTTGAATTCGCTACGCCATCTTTTCTGAGACCAGGTGTTTAAGTCACCACTAGACTGGTGACAGTACTCTGCAGTTCCAAGCAGAAGATTCTCTTTCTTTGATTCCTGTAATCAACAGCCATGGTCTCCCAATGGGCATGGAGATAGTCATGAAGGAATGAAGTGTAAACTCCAGGATGCGTCTTTCAGAATAAGGAGAAAGTTTAGGCAGTTGCATTCCCCCATGGAAAACGGGAGTCTTAATTCATGCAGCATCGAGTCATATTTAATTGTTGTCTGTACTGAATAAGCACTTTCATCATCCATTGTAATTATTCATGGCTTGGCCTATGTTGCTGTACTAAATTCTCTCTAAAGATAATACGTTAAAAAAAATTCTCTCTCATCAAATATAGAAAGTTCTGGGAAAGGTTAAGTCTTCAAATAAGATTAAAAAAAAAAAAAGTATGACCCAATAATTTCCATCTATCCCAAGTATGGAAGAAGAAATGGAATAAACTTATGATTCCAGAAACTTAGCGAGAATATTCAAAGGCAACATGACTTGACACTGGTTCTAAGTAGTCTCCATAGTACCTTCCAAAATAGAACCATTCTAAGCATTTCCTTAAAATCAGCTTTACTATTGATTAATTCTGCAAACAAACATTTATTTAGCCGCTACTATATAATAGGGTCTATGCCAGGCACTGGAAGTGAAAAGATAAAAAAGACATGGCCTTTTAGAAAATCAGTCTTTTTGCAGAGGAAGCAGATATATAGCTAATTTCTAATCAATGCAATGCTGTAATATAATAAAGACGTACATGCACAGATGCTGGAAGATACAAGAGGTTCTGGTTAAGCATGCACATCCTCACTTAAAAACTTATTTAGGGGATGTTGCTTGAATTGGTCTTAAAGTGCCAGGCAGAGAAGGAAGAAAGAAATTAAGGCAAAGGACCCAGCATGTGAAGGGCATGTAGGTGTCAAACGACCAGCCACTCAGTCCAGCACCATGAGATGCTCTATGTGACTGGGCTGTCAGCTCAACATGTGATTGGAGGAGGAGGGGAGACAGAATTAGAATAGCCTGAAAGCAGTCTGTGAAGGTTTCGCTCACCAACCTAGAGGATCTGGAAGTCATCCTATCAAAAAGGAGGGGGAGCTGATGAGATCAAATGTGCTTTTAAGACATTAATCCTTACCCTCATACACTGTTGGTGGGAATGCAGACTGGTGCAGCCGTTATGGAAGGCAGTGTGGAGGTTTCTCAAAGAATTACGAATAGAATTACCATATGACCCAGCAATCCCTCTCCTGGGTATCTACCCAAAAAATCTGAAAACATTTATACATAAAGACATATGTGTTCCAATGTTCATTGCAGCTTTGTTTACGGTGGCCAAGACATGGAAACAACCAAAATGCCCTTAGATAGATGAATGGATAAAGAAGTTGTGGTATATATACACAATGGAATACTTTTCGGCGGTAAGAAAAGATGATATAGGAACATTTGTGACAACATGGATGGATCTTGAGAGAGTAATGCTGAGCGAAACAAGTCAGACAGAAAAAGCAGAGAACCATGTGATTTCACTGATATGTGGTATGCAAACCAAAAACAACAAAAGAACAAGACAAACAAATGAGAAACAGAAACTCATAGACACAGACAATAGTTTAGTGGTTGCCAGAGGGTAAGGGGGGTGGGAGATGAGGGTAAAGGGGATCAAATATATGGTGATGGAAGGAGAACTGACTCTGGTGGTGAACACACAATGGGATTTATAGATGATATAATACAGAATTGTACACCTGAAATCTATGTAATTTTACTAACAATTGTCACCCCAATAAATTTAATTTAAAAAAAAAAAAAAGACATTAATCCTTGTGGCAGCAATGAAGGATTGATCGTGAGGCTCTCACAGTTTTCCTGGCAACAGAAGATATAAATCTGAGCGAAGGTCATTGCAGTGAGGAATGAAGGAAAAGAGACAGACTCGGGAGACATTGTGATAATAGAATTTGGGGCTAATGGATACCTCAATGGAACGAGGTTGAGCAAAGGAAGATTTCAAATTGTTTTCCTTGAAACACAGGTTAGATGACCATGCCAACTAAGGAAAACTTGAAGAAGGAATGTATTTGCAAGGGATAGGGAACTATAGAGAAGAGATAATGAGCTCAGTTCTACAAAATACTGAGTTTGGGATACTTGCTGTACAGTTAGCTTTGGGAGCTTGATCTAGGGCTCAGGAGAGATGTGGCCTAGAGATTTGATTTAAGGAGTCCTCATCAACACAAGTCAATAGTTGAAGCTATAGCTTTGGATGTCATTATTCATTCATTTCAAAACATTTTATCTATCAATTACATGCCAGCTGATCAGTTAGCAAGAGCATAAAAGAAGAAGGAGGAAATTATAAGGGTAGAATTTCAGAGTGTTAATATTTAAAGCATTGTATGTTAAACCTTAAGGAGCAATGAAATAAAACTAAGCAGCTGGCTAAGAATTGCAATGCTCCAGGCCCGACTTCTGACCTCAGTGAGCTTGCCACAGTTCACCGGCGCCCCAGGTGATTGTGATGCACGTGGTGCTCAAAGAAACATGATCTCAAAGAGTGTCTGGAGGAGATAGAGCCAGTAAAAGAGATGGAGAAGGGATAAAGAGAAGAGGAAAACCAGACTGTGAGGTTCCTTCAAAATCTGGCCCTGACCCTTAAGCTATACAGTTGATCATGGGATTTAAAACTACTGTATATGGGAGTATACATGGGTTCATTTTAGAACTCACAGTCCTTTTGGCCCATGTGAGCCTCAGCTTACCTGTGGGCAAAGCCTTACTCACGCTCACGATTCTTGACGGCTTCTACATAGCCACTTCTGCTACATGTTCTGACTGGTCACCTTCCTGCCTCCACCATTTGGATTCGCTTCTAGTCTGAACTGTATGTGTTCCCTTTAACCAACAGCTTTACCAACCAGTGGGCCAATGACGAGCCCCCTTTTAGCCTCAGGACTTCCCACACCTGTGAACACAGGAATTCCCAACTCTGTAGGTTGCTTTTCCAGGCAACTATCAGAACTAGATACAGGAGAAAAAAACAATCATGGAAGGGACTTGCGAAGTTATGTATCCAAATTTCCTACCCAGTGCAGGATTCCCTCTGGCAATATCCTTGACCACTGGTCATCCAGCCTCTTTGTGCCTACATCCAGTGGCACCGAGACAGCCTGTGCTAACGTTCAACAAGCTTCATTCTTCTCAGGAGCCAAACCCTGTAACAATACCACTCAGTGATCAAGTTCTGGCTGCTGTGTCCACACAGAGTGGGCCTCACCCAAATCTAGGAGCCAACCCTTATAGATGAAAGCCTCCATTGTATTTTCTTTTTCAAGTTAAACATCCCTCACAGCTTTAACAACTCTGTATACGATACACTGTTGAGCCTCTTTATTATTCTGATTGTTTCATCTGGAAACAAAAGAACCTTGGTTTATTTTCCTGTTGCGGCTTTAACAAATTACCACAAATTGAGTGGCTTAAAACAACGCAAGTTTACCATCTTACACTTCTGGAGGCTAGAAGTGCAAAATGAATCTGGCAGGACTAAAGTCAAGGTGTGGACTGGGCTGGTTTCTTCCTTCCTCTTCCAAGTTCATCACTCATCTCCCTACATCTCGCTCTTATATAAGGACACATGTAAGACCCACCCAGATAATCCAGAATGATCTTCCCCTCTCGAAATCCTTAAGGTAATCACAGATGCACAGTTTCTTTTGCCATAAAAGGTAACATTCACACATTCGGGGGATGTCTTTGGGGGCTGTTATTCAGCCTACCACAGAAACGTCAATCAATGCATTCTAAGACTACATTAATTTTTTTCCATCAACCAAGCCTTGCCATCAACTAAAACAACCCCCATGCAATTTTTCACATCAATAGCCGTTGTGCCAGGTTTAACCTGTGGCAGTAAGACTTGCTCTCTCGTGGTGGGTCCAGGGCAGCAGTGTACTTACCTCCCCCTCTAGAGTGAGATGTAGTCATGAGACTTTCTTGGCCAACGTGACATGAGATGACCCAAATTACTTCTCTGGGAACTTTAAGAATGAATGAGAGATTTTTCTCTGACACTGTGATCAGCAGTGTTCAGATGATAACTTCTCCATTAGCTTGGACCCCAGAGTGAAGAAACTGTAGTGCATAGCTTCCAGGTGACCCACTGTGGATGTGTAAGGTAAAGGAGAAGTGAAACCTGTTGCTAAGTCACTGGAATTTGGAGGGATCATTTGTTTCTACCCCATAATCTAGCCTATCCTGACTGATACAAGCTCTTTCTATAGATGAGTCTATTTTTAAAATATAAACAGAGAATGTCTCACTTATTCCCATTAAATTTCATCTTTTCGGTAGTGACAAAGTTTCTAAGGCTTTCACAATGTCTAACAATCTCGACCCAACATGGTATACAATGAACACTTGATCATTTTTAAGCCTACATGCATTTTGATTACTTTCTTTAATGTCACTTGGCTATCTTAATTGATAGGAGCTTAAAGGCAGCATATCGTCAGAACAACCTGGGAAATCACTATTTCTTTTAGTTCTCTCTCTCTCTCTCTCTCTCTCTCTCTCTCTCTCTCTCTCTCTCTCTCAAACAAGTTTTCTGTGGGAGGACAGATTCAGGATTTCCAAAAGGAAAAAAACAAAACAAAACAAAAAAAACCTTCAATGTCACTATTCCAAAATATTTAATGTTTTTTAGAGTACCTTTCAAAGAAAACAAACTTTTAAAATATGCTAAAGGAGAACATAACTATTATTTATGATTCTGATATTATTTCTGATATTTACTGGCTTATTTTATTTTTCATAAAATATTTATGTTAAAAAATCGAAAAGGATGAGGCGTGATAATTGAGTTTATTTTTATTTTATTGACCAGTTAATCAAAATAAAGTCTTCTTAAATATCTATAAGACCATCCGGCTGATTTTAGGATGAGAAAAGTATATACATTTTATCTTTCATACCAATATCAATAATGTAGAGCCTATCATTATTTTCACTTATAATTCCTTAAATTTGTTTGCATGACATGTTATATTTACCGAAAAAGGAAGCGTGGCCCTCCCATTCATGGGTCTGTCTGTCTCTCTCTTCCTTTAAAACAGGATCTCTGTCATTCACTTGGATATGAGACTGCTAAGACACTATGTCGTGAAAGCCTGAGTCTGCAGGCTCTTTCATCTGTGTACTTATTTTCTGAAGTGCATTCCTTCACGAAATCATGGTCAGCTCCACCCCTCCTAAAATAACACCACGGCATTTCAAGGTGTACCTCATCCCTCCCCCACGACCCTAACTGCACATAAAACCACTGTTGTCGTGTCTGAGAATAGGGGGTTGTCAGGATTGGCTACATAATTTATGGGGCCCAGTGCAAAATGAAAATGCTTGACCCTTTGTTCAAAACACAAGAAAAAAAGTGCCATTTAAAGCACGAAAATAAAAAGCTTTTTCCTTTCTTCTGTGTTCCCTCTCTTGGCTTGTCATGGTGGGTGTTTTTTTTCTAGTTGTTATTTACTGTCATTCTTAATAAAGGAAAAATTTAAAACTTTATAATTATTAGCAGGAATTTTACTATCCAACTTTATATTGTGCAACACCAATTTTAAATGAAAATATTTATTTCAATTGTGTTTGACTCATGTGTGGAATCCCCGAAATTACACAATTCATATTTCATTGTTTATACATGCGTCATATATATGTATTTTATTCTTACAAGAACAGTGGGAATGTGGCACAAAACTCACTGAACCATTTTAATTTCCCTTCTTGCTGCACACACATTTCACCACCAGTCACCTTTGAATTAATAATGAGTCAGGGAGGATTGAAATGAAAAGTAACTGACTGCGTGTTGCACTATCTTTCCAGTTCCTTGTATATCATCACTTTCAGCATAAGTAGCTGATGAATACAGAGAAGGAACATGAGTAAGAAAGGACGTGATAGGGTTCCTTGGTGGCTTGTGTTTCTTAAAACACCACTGCTTTCTTTCTGCTTTCAAAGCAAGTTTTGATTTGAACAGAAGTGAGGCCACTTAGGGCAGTCAGCACTCCCCTCTCCCGTTTCACTCCATCACAGACAGACATGCCTATCTCGTACTCACTTTGGGTCTCACTGAACTGCCTTGCATCCTGGGCCTGCCAGAATTCTGTGCTCATGGGGCATTTATGAACACTACAAGCAAATGGGGAGCAAGGAAGGGCTGAGGACACACATACTGTGCATTTCTCCTCTGCTCACATGCTCCATTGTCCCGTTGGCCTTCACTTACAAAACACAAGTTCAACGATAAGATTCTTACAAATTTCAAGACTGTGGCAGCAGAGAATTAAATGAAGCATGGGGGCTCTTCTGAGCGTGGGGCTTTGTGTGGTAGCACAGGTCACATGCCCAAGAAGCTGGCCTAGGTGCTGTTATGTTGGAGCTCAGTGTATAACATGTAGAATGTACACAGTGACTAGGGAGTTTGGCAGATCCTCAAAAAGCTAAACACAGAACTACCATATGATCCAGCAATTCCACTTCTGGGTTTATATCCAAATTAATTGAAATCAGGGACCCAAATCAATAACCTGTACACCAATATCCATTGCAGCATTATTCACATTAGTCAAAAAGTAGAAACACTGATGAATGGATAAATAGATGTGCCATATCCACACAATGAAATACTGTTGAGCCATAAAAGGGAATGAAGTTCTAGCACACACTACAGCATAGGTGAAACATTGAAATCAGTATCCTAAGTGAAATAAGCAAGTTACAAAAGGACAAATCATGTTTGATTCTATTGATATGAAGTATCCAAAATAGTCAAATTCATACAGACAGAAAGTAGAATAGAGGTTTCTGGGGATTGGGGGAGGGAGACACGGAGTTAACACTTAACGGGTTTCTGTTTGAGTTACCGAGTTTCTGTTTGAGGGAAATAAACCATTCCTTCAAGCAGATAATAGTGATGGCTGTACAACATTGTGAATGCACTTAATGCCACTGAATTATACACTTAAAAGTGGTTGCTATGGCAAATGTTATGTTATCTATATTTTACCACAGTAAAAAAATCACGTTTTTTTTAAATAATAAGGAGCAAAAAAAAACCAAAGAATCCATTAAAAAATGGGCAGAGGAACTGAACATTTTTCCAAAGAAGACATACAAATAGCCAACAGGTACATGAAAACCTGCTAATATCACTAGTGGTTAGGAAAATGCAACCTGAAACCACAGTGAAATATCACCTCGTGCCTATCATCAAAAAGACAAGAGACAGCAAGTGTTGGCAAGAACGTGGAGAAAATGGAACCCTTACGCACTGCTGGTGGGATTGTAAACTGGTGCAGCCACCATGGAAAACAGTATTGAGGGTCCTCCAAAAATTAAAAATACAACCACCGTATGATCCAGAAATTCCACTTCTGGGTATTTAACTGAGGGAAATGAAAACACTATGGTGAAGAGATATCTGCACCCATGTGTTCATTGTAGTATTATTTATAATATCTGGGACATGGAAACAAGTGGCCATCAACAGATGACTAGATAAAGCAGATATGGTACATGTACATACAATGGAATATTATTGAACCATGAGAAAAAAGGAAATCCTCCAGATACTCAAGGCCCCTGTATAAAATGGCATAGGTTGTTGCATACAGTTAGCCCTCCACATCCGTGAACTCCCATTGGAGATCAAAAACAGTACAGGTAAGAGATCCGAGGAGGCGAGTAGATAAACACTGTGCTTACTTCCTTCTGTGAACACATTAAAATTACAACTAAATTATAGCACAATCAACCAGGAGAACCAGCTGAAGTCTAGCTAAACAGAAGTCCTATAACTAAGGATATAAAAAAGAAGCCATTTCAAGACTGGGAGGAGGGGCAGAGACACGAAACAGGCTGGCCCTACACCTGCATGTGGCAGTTAAGATTTAGGAGGGATATCTCAGCCGCAGACATTCCCCCCGGAGGAACAAGAGACCCCAGACTCACACCAGGCTCCGCAGCCCAAAGTACTGGTGCCGGGAAGAGGAGCCCCCACAACATTCAGTGGTGAAAAACAGTGGGGATTCCGACCGCGCAAGTGGGTTGGAAGGCTGTGGGAAACCCCGACATCCTTTTAAAGGGCCCGTGTACATACTCACTCTCAGGCACTCACCCTGGGCAGATGAATGGTGACTTGGGGGACACTGGTGGCATACAGGAGCCGACTGAGGTGTGTGACTTCAGAGCAATGGCTGGAGGACAGTTGCCATTTTTCCTGTGTGGAGTGCTCCTCCAGTGCAGCCGGCAGGTGGCTGCCCTTTCCTGTGTTGAGCCCGCCCACACAAAGCCAAATCGGAATCTGATTAGATCAATCAGTGGTGAGCTCCACTGTTCCATCCTGCTGATTCACTGGGAACCATCCCTACCCAACTCCCCAATGCAGGATGTCCTTTCTCTGCAAGCAGCCAGCCCCACCCATGTTGCACCCTTTCTTGAAAAATTACCAGAGTCTGTGGTCCCCAGGAGGGTGATAACTGGCCTCAGTGTGCTCTGAGACTTTTGCTAAGTTGCTCCAGGCTCAGCACTGGCTCCAAACCAGAATCTACATTAACCTGGTGACCACAGCTGTTCCCACTCTAGTGACTCCTTGAGACCCTACCTCACCCAACTTGCTTATCACATGAGACTTTATCACATGTGACTGAAGTTTAAGGGAGCTGGCAGATGGCAGCAGGCCTCAGGGTGTCCTGGCTTTTTATGGCGTTACCCCAGGCCTGGTACTGTTGGCAGCTGTAGTCAGTTAGCAGTGTGGCCTCTCCCACGCATGTCCAGGTTTAGCACAGGCAGGGAACAACCACAGATCACTTTATAGTTCCTACAAGGTAGCCCCCAGCTGGTTGCAGGCAGTGAGTGACCTGGGCCTGCACCAGAGCCCTTCTCAAGAGGACCTAGAACCAATATACTGGGAGGTTGGCTTCAGACCACAGCAGAGAACCATCCAATTAGCCCCACAAGTGGAACACACAAAGGGCACTCTCAATAGGCACCAGAGTCCTCTGGGGCAATTCCCACTCAGTGGGTAAACCCCCTGCACAGCAATCTATAAGCTATGGACATACCTAAAACCCACAGCCCGTCAGCCTGAGGGTCAATCCCACCCACTGACATGCCAACAGCAGTCAAGGCTCAACTATAACAGAAGAGCACACACAACACAAACAAGGACATTCCTGGAGCACCTGGTGCAGGTGACCAAGGCCCCACAGGGCACCTACTACATAAGACCACCCGGCCAAGACTGGGAGACATAGCAGCCCTACCTAATGTATAGAAACAAACACGGAGAGGCAGCCAAAACGAGGAGACAAAGAAATACATCCCAATGAAAGAACAGGAGAAAACTCCAGAAAAAGAACTAAATGAAATGGAGGCAAGCAACCTACCAGATACAGTTCAAAACACTGGTTATAAGGATGCTCAAGGAACTTAGTGATAACTTCAACAAAGAGATAGCAAACATAAAAAAGGACAGACACCATAAAAATGAACCAACGGCAGTGAAGAATACAATAACTGAAATGAAGCCTGCACTAGAAGGAATCACCAGCAGACTAGATGAAGCAGAGGATGGAATCAGCATCTTGGAAGACAAGGTAGCAGAAAACACCCATTCAGAACACCAAGCGGAAAAAAGAATCCAAAAAAAAAAAAAAAAATGAGGAGAGTTTAAGAGACCTCTGGGACAACATCAGGTGTAACAACATTTGCATCATAGGGGTACCAGAAGGAGAAGTGAGAAAGCAAGGAATAGAGAACGTATTTGAAGAAATAATGACTGAAAACTTTCCTAACCTGGTAAAGGAAATAAACATACAAGTGAGGAAGTGCAGAGAGTCCCAAACAAGATGAATCCAAACAGGCCCACACCAAGACACATCATCATTAAAATGTCAATGGTTAAAGACAAAGAGAGAATCCTAAAAGCAACAAGAGGAAGGCTACTAGTAACTTATAAGGGAGCCCCCATAAGATCGTCAGCTGATTTCTCAACAGAAACTTTGCAGGCCAGAGGGATTGGCACAAAATGCTCAGTGATGAAAAACAAGGACCTACAACCAAAATGATTCTACCCAGGAAAGCTATCGTTTAAAATCAAAGGACAGATAAAGAGCTTCCCAGACAAGGAGAAGCTAAAGGAGTTCATCACAACCAAACCAGTATTACAAGGAATCGTAGAGGAAATTCTTTAAGACAGGAAAAAAAAATATCAAAGTTATGAATAATAAAATGACAATAGCTACGTATCTATCAACAATCAGTTTCAATGTAAGTGGAAAGTATGCTCCAATCAAAAGATATAAGAGGGCTGAATGAATAAGAAAACAAGTTGCTTACATATGATGCCTCACAGAGACTCACTTCAGATAGAAAGACACACACAGGCAGAAAGCAAAAAGATGGAAAAAGATTTTTCATGAAAATGGAAATAAAAAAACTGGAGTAGCAATACTTATACCAGACAAAATAGACTTTAAAACAAAGGCAATAACAAGAGATAAAGAAGGACCCAGGAATCCCACTTCGGGTATTCATCTGAAGATACCCAAAACGGTACTCAAGGGGCTGTGTGCATCCATATGTTTATTGCAGCGTTGTTTACAATGGCGAAGATGTGGAGGCAGCCTGGGTATTCGTTGATGGATGCGTGGATAAAGAGTAGGAGGTACACATATATAATGGAATATTGCTCAGCCATGGAAGGGAATGGGTTCTCGTCATTTGCAGTGGCATGGATGGACATGGAGGGTATTATGTTGAGTGGAGTGTCAGACAGAAAAAGGCAGATGCAATGTGATTTCACTTATATGTGGAATCTGAAAAACAAAACAGAAAGAAGCTCATAGATACAGAGAACATTTTGATGGTTGCCAGATGGGAGGGCAGTTGTGGGGGAATGAAAAATGGGAAGGGATTAGGAAATATAAATTGGTTGTTACAAAGTAGTCATGAGGATGTAGGATATAGCATAAGGAATATAGTCAATAACATTGTAATAACTATGTATGGTGTCAGATGGGTACTAGATTTATTGGGGTGATAGATGGGAGGGAGGTAGGGGGAAGGGTGAAAAAAGGTGAAGGGATTAAGAAGTACAAATTGGTAGTTACAAAATAGTCATGGGGACATAAAGCAAAGCCTAGGGAATATAGTCAATGATATGGTAATAACTATGTATAGTGCCAGGGGAGTATTAGACTAGTCAGGGGGATCACTTCGTAAATTACTTAAATGTCCAACCACTATGTTGTACACCTGAAATTAATATAAAATAATATTTAATGTCAACTGTAATTGAAAATTTTAAAAAGGGGAAAAAGGTTAAGGGGACTAAGAGGTCCAAATTTCCAGGTATGAAACAAATAAGTCATGGGGATGTAATGTACAGCATAGGGAATACAGTCAATAATATTGTGATAGCATGGTACAGTGTCAGATGGTTGCTGGACTTATCAAGGTGATCACTTCTAAAAGTATATAAATGTTGAATAACTATGTTATACCCCTGAAACTAATATAATATTGTATGTTAGATATATTTTTAATAAAAATCTAAAGAAGAAACTGTACAGGTATTTATAGAAAAAACTCTATGTGTCAGTGAACTACCCTCGCAGTTCAAACCCGTACTGTTCAAGGGTCAGCTGTGTATATGTATATACAAAGGATTATAGAGCGTACCCGTTCTTTACCCTCATGTCGTACGGCTCACTGAGAGCTGTGGCTCCTGCCGCTGTCCAGCATCACGAGAGAGAGCATCATCCCACAAATGGCTAGCTTGGGGAAAGATTAAAATCCAAAATATGATGTATGCTTTCTACTGAATGCGTATAGCTTTCACGGCGTCATGAAGTCAAGAAATTGGACAGTCAGTACATAAGAATCACCTGAGAAACCTCCTTAAATGTATTTGTAAGAAGCTCCCCAGGTGTTGTTGCCAGATAAGAGACCAATATTGCACAGGACATACTCACACTAAAATCTTATTCATTGTATACCTGAGATTCAAATTTACTGGGTGTCTGATACCCTAATCTGCTGAATCTGGCAACCGTCCCCCTTGGTGATTCGGATACAGATGGACACTTATAACCTCCCAAGTTTTCCTTGATGGAGTGGTTCATAACGCCCTGAATGCCTTTTGACGAGTCGGTGTGAGATTGTTGACAGTGATGTCCCTAAAGGTCCAGAACATTCTAGGCACACTCCCTTGAAATAGTCCCCTCTCTGGCTTTCATGAGTCCTCGCAGGTCCCCTGCCTCCTCAGTGGCTTCTCTTCAGCTTTCTCAGGCCTGGATTCTGGTTTTGTGAGCAAATTTGGAGGACTCTGTAAAAATAATACACACTTATAAGCACATTAGGTCAAAAGTAAGCATTATGTAGGATAAATAAAGAAATCACTACAGATTGCACATTTTAAAAAGCTTGTTATTAATGAACCCTCATCTCTAATGATACTTTTCTACATTTTGTTGGTTGCATCCTCCTCAATCACTTCTTCACATGACAAGTCTTGTTTTGTAACAACATTTTCTATAGAGAGAATAAGAATGATAATCCCATATTTCTCTAGCATGATGAATAGAAATTTGCTTTTTATTACTGTAGAGTTTCTTTATACTTCACGAAGAATATATGGCAGTGTCATGTACCCTGTTAGAATTGTTGGCAAGGTGGGCAGACTTCATCCACATTTCTTTTACATGTGACCTGTCAGACTTCGAAGAACTTTCTGCAGACTTGCTTTGTTTATTTCAAACCCAGTTTTTTCTCTGCTTCTGGTGCTGGGCAGCAGAGGTCACGGTCATGTTTTCATAAGACCTCTGGTTTCACATCCCCAGCTTTCCTTCCCAGCAGAGTCAGCAATGTATAAGGCAGGAATATTCACTGAAGCAATTCCTGCACTTGGGCAGCTAGCATTCACTTGAAGACAAACAGAAAACATTCCCAAACACACAAAACATATATCCCAGTTCTAATAGCTAATTTTATGTCAATTTGGCTGCATCATGGTGCCCAAATTTTTGGTTAAACTTCATTCTCAATGTTTCTGTGAAAGTGGATCAGTTTAACATTAAAATTGGTAGACTTTGCGTAAAGTAGATTACCCTCCATAATGTGGGTGGGCCACATCCAATCAGTTGAAGGCATCAATAGAACAAAGACTGACCTTCCCTGAGCTGGAAGGAATTCTGCCAGCAGACTCCCTTTGGACTCAGACTGTAACTCTTCCCTGGGTTTCCAGTGTACCAGCCCACCCTGCACATCTTGAAATGCCAAGCCTCTCCATCATGTGAGCCAATTCCTTAAAATCAGTCAATCTCTCTTAATAGATATATAGATAATCTCCTGTTGGTTCTGTTTCACGGATACAGCAGTAAACTCCCCCTTACGCAGGCTTACACAAAGGCTCCCACTCACCCCAATGCCCCAGAATGGACATAAATGTGACAGAGTAGACTTGGAGTGGAAAGATACAGCAGTCCTAAGGTGAATTGATTACAGTGAAAACATCTCATAAAAGATTTACAAAACCATAGGACCATAGGAATGCACCACTAAGGACCCTCCCAGACCCTGGAAGTCACTGTACCAGAGACAGCCCTCCAGCTTAAGTTAGGTGAGCTCCGTGTTGAATTCACACCTAGTCCCACCTCCAAAGCTGAGAGGCTCTTTTCTTCACCGAGGCCCTCCTTCCTAGTCAGCTCACTCAGTATACACTTTGGATATTTCATTTCCTCCCTTCTCAACAACCCAAAGCCATCTCTCCAGCAATGCTCCCCTCCCCTCTATCTATCCCCTTTACCCTTTCAACTGGGCCATTCCCACCAGCATCCAAACATGGATGGTGTCTCCATCTCAAAAGAAAACCTCTCTTTTTTCTTTCCTTTCCAGCTACCTCTCGGTTTTCTCTGCTTCCATGTACAACAAAATTCCCAGCAAGATGCCATCCCATCTTCTTTTTCCAGTCTCTTAAACTCATTCCAATCAGCTTGGTAGAAAATAAGGACCTGGAGGGCCCAAGTGCCTTGGAGGCCCTGCAACAGCCCCAGACAGCTCACTTCTTTATTTTAATGAGAGAAAAAATAGGCCTCTGTCTCACTGAAGCCCTGATTATTTACGTCTTTGTTTCATTGTGTTCCTGTGTGGCTGGTCTTCATCAGTGGGAATCCTGAGGGTGCTGGGTTGAGAGTGAATTCTTACCCAGAAGATTTGCCCTAAAAAGGCTCTACATACTATATGTGCATAAAATTATACTTTTCCTTGAGCTTTCCTGGGCCAATTGCTAGGGCTGCCTTAGATTGGATGACTTAAACAACAGAATTTTTTTTTCCCCCTCACAATCCTGAGTCTTAAAGTCCAAGATCCAGGTGTCAGCAGGGTTGGTTTCTCCTGAGGCCTGTTTCCTGGCCTTGCGGATGGCGGCCATCTAGCTGTGTCATCACGTGGCCTTTCCCTTGCGTGCACGCAATTCCTGCAAAACTCTTCAGACTTTCCCATTTGCGTCCCTCCCGGCACTGACTGAGATGCCAGTGCCAAGACCACAGGTAATTTTGTTTCTTGCTGAGGACTGCATTCTGTTTCAATGTCTCTGTTTGTCCTGGGTCAGTGGTCAGAACAAGGGGGCTTGGAATGAGAAGATAGAGGCAGAAGTCTAAGAGAACGCTACGTCCCAAAGGAAAAGCAGTTGAAGAGGTGGTGGGATTGTTTCCCGTCAAGATGAGTGGCCAGGTCAGAAAGGAGAAAGCTGAGGGGATAAAAGGGCTACCAAGGGTTCCAGCCCAGGTGAGTGCTGTCCCAGCTGTGAAAACCTAGGCACAACTGCCTTGCCAGGCAGGGGAGCTGGCTCAGCACACGCCACCCCACCTCCAGGTGCAAGGAGAAGTATGGACGGAATAAAACTTGTCCCATTCATTGTTTTTAAAAAGAGACGGGAACTAAAATTTTTGAGCACCCCCTACGTCTCAGGTGCCGCACTAAGTGCTTACAGTGCTGAGAAGTAGGTGGTAATTTCCCAGCCCCACACTAGACAAATTGCCAAGGACGAAGTTGTAGAGCCGTGAAGTCCAATGTTGAACCCAGTTCTGTCTTACGCTGAAGTTCACCACCTGTCTAGGGGAGGACAGAAGAAAGAGCACAGGCTTGAAAGACGTCATGGAGCTGTGTGCCCTGATCAACAGTGGGCAGACGGGCAACTGCTTGAATTCTGGTTTCCTCCTGCGTGAAACGCGGAGGCTGAAACCTCCCTTGCTGAGCCCACGTAACAGAATGCAACAGTAAGTAACAGAATGCACAGAAAGCCTTGAGAGCGGTGCCCAGCAGGACACTAGCTCTTGTTAACAGACGTAATCCTAGGGCTAGCAGCCCAGCTGTTATCATTAGGTTGGCCAGTGTTAACACGCAAGTATTTCAGTTAACAGTGCTCTCCTTCATTATCACCCGTCATTATCATCCTTTCATTTGTGCAACAGTGACAAACGTTCTTCTGGGTACTTGAGATAGAACAAGAAATGGAACAGACAAACTCCCTGGTCTCAAGGAGCTGACATTCTATTTGGGGAAGGCAGACAATGACCACAGAAACAGTGAACAATTCCATCAGGGATCATTTCTGTGAATTATCCAGAAGAGGCAAATCCATAGAGACAGAAAGCAGCTTAGTGGATGCCAGAGGCTGGGGGTGGGTAGGATTCTGAGTGACGGCTTCCTGGGTATGAGATTTCCTTTAGGGGTGATGAAAATTGTGGGGACAGAGCCCCAGAGAGCAGTTTCCAGGCTGTCGGCCTCACGTGGAAATGTGCTGGCTCAGGTAGTAAATGGTCATCAGCTGAGGCTCGTTGGCCGTCAGCTGTAACCAGTGAGCCATTGGCCACTAATATGACTGCTGTGGCTACGCTAGCAGAAAAATGGGGGCTAGCAAGAAGATGGTGGCTGAGCCGGCAAGCAGTGCAGTGAGGGTTGCGAACAGTGTGGCTCCTGCTTCCTGTGTCTCCAATCCAGCCTCCAGTGAGACCATAGTGGTATGACTCCCCTACCTATGGCTCCGTGGGTGTTCTTTTTCAGCCTCACCATGTCCTGCGTTCTTATGTGGGGAGTGGGACCAGAGACCCCGCGGGCCGCCTTGCACCACAAAAATATTCTGGAATTCGATAGATGGTTGCACAACTTTGTGAATGTGCTAAATGCTGCCGGACATACTGTGAATGGAACCCTGATACGTCCACTGTGTGAAGAAAGACACGTGGAGAGAGCGGGCCAGCTGCCGGGCTGCCCCTGCCGTGTGAGGGCGACCTGCTCGCTCACCAGCCACAGCTGAGCGCCCGTCGCCAGCAGCTGCCCAAGAGCCCAGTTGACATCAGCAGCCGTCAAGCCACAGACTTGTGAGAAATGATAAATCATTGTTGTCTGAAGCCACTTCATTTTCGGTGGCTTGTGCCACAGAAACAGATCTCTAGCACAAAGAGTGTGCTGCCACGCAGTTACCATAATTCCCTCAACCCGTCTCCTGCTGAGAAGCACAGATGCTCTGTCCAGCTTCCTAACTATTCTAAACAACTCTGTGCTGGACGTTCTTATATAAACAACTCTCCGCACTTATCTGATTTTTTCCCTAATACTTTCAGCAGCAGCACACTTGCATTTGATGGAAACGTTAGGGAAAAAAACATTCCAAACATATTCCTGACTCATTAAAGAAGCAAAAGCAACAGTGGTGATTTCAGGCCATTTCAGCTGGGGAAACAAGGCCTTGCCAGGTTGCTAAAGAGAGTTTGCATAGCATCGATCCTGTGATGTAGCTCACCAATGCTAGGCCCCAAGTTTGTCACTTATCTGGCAGCCTTAGGCTGTCTTCTGTACTGTTCCTCGGGCTGTGCCATAGGGCGTGTGGGACCCCGACATGTATAAATAATTTGATCAAAATATATTACAAAATTCATGGGCCCATGTGAGGTGATTTCTCCATGAAGATTTAGAATAATGAATCCTTCGGTATTTGTTTATTCCAGTGAGTGTACATTGTTCTAAGGGCCAGGCTTAAGAGTTTCCATTCCTGTCGTGGCCACTCTCAGCATGTGGCTTGGATCATCAGAAGATATGGGGCAGCCATGAAAGATATCCATTCATCAACATGACTGAATTATGATCATTCCATGAATAAATACAGGAAAGTTGGTAGAAGTTGATGAGAAGAGTAAAGAAGGTTTAGTTTAGGAGTATGAAGGATAAGAATCTCACTAGGGAAACTCCAACAGATGGTTGAAAATATGGGGTGGGACTTCTTAGAGCTTGAGTTATGGATTTAGGAATCATTTATGAGGAGATGGCAGCAGACGTGCTGAGAATTAATGGCAAGAATATGAGTGAAGAAGAGAACGCATTCTTTGGATTCACCATGTTTTGGAGGAGGGATGGCGAGGAAGAGCCTGTAGAAGTGACAGAGAAAGAGGTCAAAGAGATGTGAGGACCCAACAAACGTAGTGTTATAAAAGCTGGGTAAGACTGGCTACATAACTGTGGGGGCCCAGTGCATAATGGAAAAGCAGGGCCCCTTGTTCAAAAATCAGTAAGAATTTTACGACAATATAATAGAGTATGAAACCAAGCCTGGAGCCCATTCTGAGCTTAGGGGCCAGTGCAGCTAACTCTGCAGGTTGCAGTCTGAAGCTGGCCCCTGAAGCTAAGAAATTAGTTTCACAAGACAGACAATGTCAAGGAGGATGACGTTTGAGAACAGGTGGTTGAATTTGATCACTTCAACATCAGAGCCATCTCTAAGAGAGTAGGGTGAAGGGCAAAAATCTCATCGTAAGGGGTTGAAACACTGATTGCTTGAGGATGAAGTGTAGACAGTGTAAAGTTGGGGGTTTGAAGAGAGATGGCCCAACAGTTTAGGGAGCAAGTGGGTTAAGAAGCTGCCATTTGTAAGTAGAATAGACACAATGACATTTATTGGCTTGGATAACATGAGCAGAAAAGACTGAAGATGCTGGAAGGGGGAGGAGTAAGTGAGGGCACGAGGTTTGGAAATGGTAAACATTATCAGCATTCACGACAGAGGTGGAGAGCTGGAAAGTCACCCTCGGCGTCACTGTCAGAGAAAAGTGGGAGCATGAAGATACCAAAGACAGAAGCGAGCTGTTGAACATAGTCCAGTGGGGCAGAATATATCATCACCAAGGGTTTCCAGGATTTATACCATTTATTTATCACACTCAACAGGACTGGGACCAAGCACTTTACATAGAAATGGATTAGTTTCTGAAAACAACTCTCTGTGTTGGTGCGGGATCTCAATTTAGAAAGCATTTTCAGTTGTAGTTTGAAGCGATAGGGATTTAGTCAGAACCAGCTGTCCACTGAGTGCTCTCTGATGAGGTAAATTTCATCTAGCCCTAGCCCATCTTGTTTAGAAAAATGACTGCTAGCAAATCAGTTTTTTGACTGTCTTATCCCTGATTTATCTTTGTGTTTATTCTTTTGTACTTGTTTAATTTTATTACAATGTGAAGCATTTCAAGTCCTCTCCCCCGCCCCTCCCCCAAAATTTATTTTTTCTATAAAAGTCTTTCACAATTATTTTCAGTTTCAAATGAAAATAATTCCCTTCAGGACTTTTGAATTTCAAGTTGTGAAAAGCAAAAGAAACATTTGTCTAAAAATTTACAGAACATTTAAATTTCCCCTTAATTTTCTTTTTGTTCAAAAAGGCCAACACAAGTGAATTTTTAAACATTCAAGACTATAAGTAACTGGAAAGGATGAAATGCTGTCTAATTAAGCATGACAAACAGTGTTTTAGAGTTGTGTCAGTTATTAACTTCTAATTTGTGTGAAAGAACCTTCTAGAAGTTTCCCTTTCTGTAACTAGTAATTAAACCATTACTCTCATTGGAGCAATTAGAGGTGAGTATTTTATAAAAACAAAGGTAATGGAAAAGATTCTACACACTAAAACACATCCAGATTAGGAGCTGCTTAAAAGCAAGAGAATAACAAAAAAGGAATTCAATTTGAAATTATAAAAGGAAGTTAGGACAAGCCATTTCAACTAAAAACAAACACATGGTGGAAAACAAAAACAGAGGAAGATTGTATTACTTCACTCACATATATGCATACATAATTATTCCTTAAAGTGGCAAAATGGTCCCATCTATATTAAAATGTTTTGGTCAAGTGTGGATTAATTTATACAGCTACATAAGAGAACGTAACTTGAGCTTTTTTGGATGTTTTAATTTGAGAATACAACACTCCATTAATATGGTGTCTTTGAGAACTAAGTAGGATAATTGAGAAGGAATTTTGCCTCAGAGAATGTGCCCATTTTGGCATTATATTCTTGAGCCTCTAACTGTCACTTCATAGAGGGCAGGTTGTAACTGTCTTAGCCCAAACAGCTTTGACCAATCAGTAGCACAGATTCTTGAAAGGAAGCACTTAACTTTTAAAAAATGGTAATAACCGTGGAAATTCTTAGAAATCTATTGATTTAAAATACTTCCCTTCTCTGTCCAATTTTGTCAAAGCCCTTGTAAATTTAATACAGCCCTTTTAAACAACTGTTTCAACCCCAAATACTTGAAAGTTAGATATCCTATTTAGAATGCTTAAAATAACATTGCTTTTTGCTATTTGCTATTTGCTATTTTGCTATTTGCACTTTGCTATTTGTTCTGCAAAGAGTCTTGCTGCTCAGTTTATCTTCACACCTTTTTGAGAATGTGCATTTACAAGGGAAATCTGATGAATTCTGACAAACTAAAGTGGTGATTCTCACAGTCAGAATCGCCTACTTGGGTGCTTACTAAAATGCAGATTCTTAGGCACCCAGCCCATTCCTGAGATTAAGAATCAGGTTTGGTTTTTTCTTTTTAACAACCTAACAGAAGGTGAATCCCAGGTTATTTTGGTAAGGTGGTGTAAACTTTTTAAAGACTTATAACAATTCAGTAAAACTCAACACTTTATGTATTGGATGTGGCTCACAATTCTTTATGTGAGTCAAGTGGGGGGGGGGAAACTATTTACCACATCTTCTTACTCACCAGGAAAGTGACTTTTTTGAGCAGTTTTAGGTTTACAGAAAAATTGAGGGGAAGGTGCCCAAATACCCTCACTGCCACCTCTCCCCAATTTCATTTATTACTAACGTGTTGGATTACTGTGATACATTTGTTACAATTGATGAGCCAGTATTGGAAGGTGTCTTGGCCAAGGCCACCCAACACAGTGGTGGCTGGGCTGACGCTGGGAACCAAGCCACACCCACACACTCATTAGAACAAGCTGCCTGATAATTTCTCTTGAAAGATGTTCTGTGCAGATTAATACCATAATGACTATAATTGTTCTGTGCCCATATCTGAACACAGGTGGCAGCAGGACTCATTTGACTAAGCACTTTGGATGGTGCCTGAGTTGCTGGTATTTATCCTCGCTCCATCTTTACTTTCCTTGCAGCTTGGGACACAATCTTTAATGGCTTACATGTGTAAACCTGTGAAACAGGGCAATAGCATAGCACAATATTACTAATTTATACCTTGACTCTTTCCAAAGGGACGTGGGGTGAATACAGTGATAATGCTGGAGAACTGCTCTGAGATGGGTTACAAATAAGCTTGAAATTCCACACAAGGATTACAGAAGGACGCTTCATTCATTTATTCATTCTCTGAGACAGACTGGAGATACAAATTTTAAAGCAGTTTCCTCTTAAGAAACTTCCGTTTTCCCAAGTAAAGAGGAGTAGAACATGATACAGTTTCTCCAACAGTCTTAGGTGTAAGTCACACCCAGTTGTTAGGTGGAGCTGGAATCAAGATGAGCGGCTTGGCTTCTCTGGGTAGGCTTCCCATGGAAGATGTGACATTCCGACTTGAGTTTTAAAGGACGAGTAGCAGTTGGCAAATCCCCTACAGAGAGCGTCTCAAACAATTTGTGGCGAAGAACCAGTCGTTTCTGTTTCCAATCTGCCAGGTACCAATATGAGATCCCTGCTGTGCCAGATATGACTCACCACGGAGTCTGACAACACCCAAACTGGTTTATATTCGGTTCAAAGACTCCACCAGTCATGCGCTCGAATGGCGTGGCATTTTTTAAAAGTTTCTAAACCATTGCTCTCCATGTCTCTGTTACAGACAGGCTCCAGTTTGCAGACCACACAGGGCCAGGTGCCACGCTTTGAAGGCACCTGGGAGCCTGTTAGAAATGCAGATTGTCAGCTCTCGCCCCACAGAATTCCAATCTGCATTTTAACAAGATTCCCAAGTAATTCCAGTGCACGCTAAAGTTTGAGGAGCTGCCCTAGAGGAAACCAGGACTCAGTACCATGTGGGTTTGATCCCTCATGCATCTCACTTCCATTTGCCTGTTTCCTTTACGTCCCAGAAAAAGGTTACATTTTTAAAGGTGCAATTCGCCACGTCCTCTTCCAGTTTACAAAACTATTTTCCCCGCTGCTATGAAAACGTCTGTTAACCTGACTGCAGGAAAGAAACTCAACACGGCAAGACAGCTTCCAGAAATTCTGATTAGCCTCCGTTCTCGGCTTTGATCTGGCCCAACAAGCCGGGGCAGCTCCGCGGACCCCGCTTCCTTCCCCGGGGTCGCTCATCTGCCGAGCTGCATTAATGAGATCCGTGTTGAGCGGGTTCCAGGGTCTGCTAAAGATCAAAGACACAAAAGAAACCCCCACCCTCTCTTCCCGGGTTACTATTTGGTCTCTATCACCAAAGGGAAGAGTCAACTCCCCCGCCCGCCCCTACGTGGGGAGGCGGGGACAGGAGTGGGAGCCGCACCGGCCCCGCCTTCCCTGACCGCCGCGGAGCCTGCGGAAGCCTGGGGGGCAGAGCGGGCGGGGCCTGGGTGGTAGGTGGGGCGGGGCGCGCTGGCCGGGCGGGGCCGACCCTGCGGAAGCGCGGGGTGGGGTTGGCGGAGGGCTGGGGAGAGGAGGTTGAGTAGGGTCCCGCTGAGTGGGCGGGGCTCAGCTCCTGAAGGGGCGGGGCGAGGCGAGGCGGGCTAGTGGGCGTGGCCGGCGAGCGAGCGGGGCGGAGCCTGTGCTCCTGTCTGCAAGTCTCTAAGCCGCGGTGAGGCGCCTGAGACGCGGCGCCCTAATACTCACCGCGGCGGCGCTCGCGTGGGGAGAGCGACTCGGGGCTCGCTTTGTGGCCGCTGTTCCCCTGCCCGCGCCGAGCGCCTCTGGCCGGAGCGCAGAGAGAGGGGACGCACTCCCAAGCCCCCCGCCGCCCTCCCCCAGCCGGAGGGAAGAATGTGCCACCAGCTGTTCTCCGCTCGCAAGCGCTGCGCCCAGAAGTGAGGAACTTGGAGAAAGAGGAGACAAAGGCTGCGTTTGGGACGGATGAGTTAGAGACTTGGGTTTGGGCAAACAAAAGGTGCGAAAGACGAGAAGGGGATCAGGCGATGGCAGCGGAGGAGCCCCGAGGGCTCGAGTTCCTGGGAGTCGCGCCGTGACACGCATGGTTTCCCGGGACCTTCTGCTGGGTTGACTTCCGCGAGCTGGACGCCGGACTCGGGCAAGTTGGGGAGCGCACTGGAACAATGGACAACTTCTTCCCCGAGGTGAGTGCGCTCGCGGCCCCGCTCGGACTGCTTAGCGGGAACCGGGCGTGGGCTCCCTTCCTGGCGGGACCTGGCCTCGATGCCCGCAGGGCAAGGATCTGCCCACCGCGCCGCGCGCCCGCCTGGGACCTTTCCCTGAGCCCCAGAGGACGAGACTTTCCGGGAGTCGCCAGAAATCACCCCCCACCCCAACACACACACACACACACACACACACCTGGGGGAGCCTCCGGATGAGTAAGCCGAGGCAGGTTTTGTTATGTCCCGCGCTTCCACTTTGCCCCGGGAGGTAGCATAGTGAGCTTCCTTTTGCGTGGGTGGCTGGATCGCGGGTGTCCCTGCGGCGCTCCGCGCGAGGTGAGGCAGCGGGCGCCGGGGCCCGGCCAGGACATCTGCTTGCTCGACTGCCTGGGTGCAGGAAGCCCAATAAAATGTTCGACCGGGACGTGCCTTTCTCCAAGAAAGGTCTGGTATTTCCTTTACAAAACGTGCGGGCTTCCTGTGAGAGGGCTGCAAACACTTCCAGGGGAGACGGCTTAATGAAGTGTGAGCAGGGGGAGACGAGGGTTTAATCATTCACGGTGTTCTCCGCTGGCCGGACCTTTGCAGTCTACGTAGCTTCTGGTTCTCACCTAGAAGTGCTCTTTTAGGGTTTGAGATCATTCCAGAGTGTGAGATCAAAAGATCAAGTATTTGTGCTGTCCTTGGCAGATTTTAAATTTGAATGTAAAGAAACTCATTTAGAGCACACAGTGACTATTTAAAAAGATTAAACTGATGCCCCTTTTATGGTCATTGAGGGCAGGACACCGCAGTTACTTGAAACCCTTGACTTGAGAATCCTTTTTCTTTCTTTCTTTCTTTTTTTTTTAAATCTGGGATCGAGAGTTATTGTGGTTTCTTGGCTCCCTTTCCGTTCTTGGTTGTGTTTATTTAATAAATTCTGTTTAAGTTTGAGGTTTGAAGTGGCTCAGAGTAAACTTCGTTGACTTGAAGGCAGGCTGATGTGCTTTTCATTGAAAGCCAGGGGGTGTTTTGGGAATCTAGGACAGTTTTGGAATCTTCCAGCAAATTACAATTGGTGAGGTTTTGCCTCTCTGTATGCTAACTTGCTGTATCAGACTTAGTTGGGTATAATATTTCGAGTCGTTCTGGTTTCTGGATGTCCACTTAGACAACTATTTATAACGGCCACAGTGATAAATACATTTTTGTGTAACAGTAATATCCAGTTTTTTCAAAGTGGCGTCTCACATGTGGTGCCCACATTCACTGTGAGAGGTGGGCTGGAAAGGAATTAGTCATCCATTAATACATATTTTTACTTTTTATTTCTTAAAGAATGAGCTCTATAATAGTGAGACTGTAGCATTTACTAATCCGTAGATATTTTTTCTCATGCCTGTAAGAAGGCATCAGAACTTTTTGCAGGAATTGCGGCTTAACCAATGATGAAAGACCAGTGGACTGGGTTTAATTGCCTTCATCTGTAAGAAAACCTAGGCAGGCTCTGCCTGCAGGACACTAAGTCTTAACTTTTTTTGGCTTTATTTTGTTTTCGTATTCTGGTCCCCGAAAGAAATATAATGAGACAGACTTTGTATTCGGGTTGTTAGGGTCCCAGTCCGCATGAAGCCTGTCTGTAGACCACGGGAGGTCCGTGCCCTCCCCTTGGGGAGAACTCTGCCCCCTAGTGCAAGTGGGGGGAACTGCAGGATAACGTGGGACAGTCGCAACCTGCCCTCACTTCTCTGGTTGAAAAACTTTTTCCTTACATTATGCCTTGGTTCAGTATAAAGAGACCTCGTTGTTGGATTTTATTTCAGTGATTAGTAGAATATTGAAGTTAGCCGTTAGCGATCATCTGCTTCATCCCCTTCATTTCCTAGATGAAGAATCTTAACCCAAAGATGTTAAGTCACTTGCCCAAGGTTGAAGAGCTTGTTAGAGAATCCAGAACCTTTTTCCTCTGTTGCTGGTGATTTGAGTATTTGGGGGGCATTTTCATTTATTTAAAGGCATACTTTTTATCTTGGGATGTGTTTGTATTACAACATTAATTTCTAATCAGCCTTTAAAGTTCCGCTCCTAAGGTGGAGCCTGCAGGGCCAGTCAGGGAGGCTGCACAGTGCTGTATTATAGAGGCAGGAACTCAACATAGATCCTGCCTCTATCTGTTGAGTGTCTTATAACAGAACATCCTTTTGTTAAATTGCCCAGTGAAGAAAATCGCATAATGTCATGTTAGAGTAGAAACAGTATGTGTGGAAGCAGTGTATTTCCCAGGACAGCCAAATCCTAGGGCTCCCTCGCTAAGTGGTGTCTTGTTCTTTGGTGACTTTTCCCATTGTGAATTAGGCATAATGACTTGTTGCTTGTTGGACAACAATTTGAAGCTAATGCTAACAATTGACAAAAATTTTTTGAACGAGATGTTGCATGTCTTAGCTTCATGTATAAACGGCCAAATAATAGGAAAATGGGGGCTACCTGGGACTGGCAGCTAATGTTTAGAGTGTGACTAGGGTTTCTCGAACTGGATACCGTTGTCATTTGGGGCCGGTTCATGTTTTGTTGTTGGGGGGCTGTCCTGTGCGTTATAGGATATTGAGCATCCCTGGCCTCTACCGTGTTTCTCCGAAAATAAGACCTAGCCAGACAATCAGCTCTAATGCGTCTTTTAGGGCAAAAGTTAATATAAGACCTGGTCTTATTTTACTGTAATATAAGACTGGGTATAATATAATATAATATAATATAATATAATATAATATAATATAATATAATACCAGGTCTCATATTAATTTTTGCTCCAAAAGATGCATTAGAGCTGATTGTCCAGCTAGGTATTATTTTCGGGGGAAACAGGATACCCACTAGATGCTAGTAGCGCCCCCAGATTATGACAACTGAAATGTCTGCAAACATTGCCAAATGAACCACAGGGAGCAAAATCACTCCCAGTTGAGAACCACTGAGTTAGACCCCCGAAACAGTTGCCTTGTGGAATGAATTCCTGTGTGTGTTGCGGACACAGCTTTCTTGCCTGCGAGTGTCTGCTTTAAGTAGCATCAGATATCGTCCTGCTGTCCAGGCCGGTGGGAAGCTTATGAGGCTTACTCTGTCAGCTGGTGGCTACTGACTTCAAAATGTACCCTGCCATTGGAGAAATTGAGCCCTACACACTCCCCAATGGAGTTTGTTTCCTCATGGCCTGCCTTAAATCTTTATGGCTTCTTTGGAAATCACGTGCATTTCCCTGAAAACTTGTTTGTTTCAGCCTTTGGAGGAAATTTGTTGTAAAGGTTGCTGCAGGCAAAAACTTAAGTTTTGCTGTATTTGTAACCATAAAAAATTAAAAACAAAAAAAAGCAAACTGAAAAGGCTCAACCAGCAAAGTGGCCAGACCGCTGTGCAATTGTATTGTTGAGATTTTGAAGTAGACATTATTTCTATGTCTCCAAGGCCAAGGACAGTGTAGAACACTGGAGGGGCAAGTGAGTATCTACCAGTTGAACATATGAATAAGCCCTACTTTTCTTTTTTCTATATTAGGAATAGGTGTGGCATAATGGCTGTTCAAGCAAAAGATCTTTTGAGGATTATTAATGGGACATATACGAATGCTTTGATTTTTCATCATAAATATGTAAAATGAACATAAATATGCTAGTCATAAATACAAATATAGAAAGCAGGTATTAATGTTTTAAGGGTTAAATTGTTAGGTATAGCTGGAATCTTTTCCACTATTTCTTACTATTCCGCTATTTCTCTGGTTCAGTCTGGGTTGGAACAAACCCAACTTGAACGAGGTTAAGTGGAAACACCTTCCTCCTTTCCACTCCATTTGGGAAGATATCTTGGTTTTGGTTGTTACCTGGAGTTGTTCAAATAACTTTTTGAGCTGTAAAGAGTTATTGAGCCTATTTTCTCCCCTTTTCTTAGTGTTTTGTTTTAGAGCTTTGTTTTAGAGCTTACTGATATTTCTCGGTAAAGAAAAGCAAAAATAGGACTGTTATTTTCGGCAGCTCCTTCCCTCCTCCCAAATCATCTCTCTAGGACAGAAGGGAAGCACTGAGGACTTGCTTGTCCCACGAAGTCCCGAAGCCCACCTGTTTGACAACTATAAAATGGAATCAGAACATCCGCTGGTGTCCCCTTTTCTCACAATGGCATTTTAGTGCCTTGCCTTTTCTTCATACTCTGCAATGATTTCTATTGTCAAGTACTCCTTCTTTGGCCCCTGTCACATTGGGGACAGCAAAGCTCTGGGAGCAGCTGCGAGCAAGACAGTTGCTTTGAGCAGGGAGCCCTGATCTCCCGGGCCAGGCGGGGCCGCCTCCCCCTACCCCCCCTTATCATGTGGCCTGCTGTTCTGCTCTGATCGCTCACAAAATCAGGCCCAAACTGGCGTGGGCAGGGCCGTCACTGTTAAGCAGAGTGGTGGAGGGAGTCAGCTGAGTGTTTGCTTGCCCAGTTCCCCTGGCTTTATGTGGGATCACCTGTAAAGACACGAGCCTTGAATGAGCTCTTCTGTTGAGATTAGTAGGAGATCGAGTACCTTCTTATTAATGAGCTTCAGAGTTTTGCACTCAGAGTAACTGCTGCGTAACTTCTTCATGTCATTCATTTGCAGGGAATATTCAAGAATGAGCAAACAGCGTTCTACTTTAAGCTTGGCGATACTTCCCCATGTCTAAAGGCCTCTAGGCAGAGTGAAAAGCATCTCATCCTTAAAGGCAGAGAAGATGTGGCCTCTGGGAGCCTGGCTGCACCCCTCCCACCTGTGGGATCTCGGGCCAGGTTCCTGGCCTTTATTTCTCTGTTCTGTAAGTGGCCATAATAGTGTTGACCTTGTGTGGTAATTAGGAGAATTCAAGATAAGATTTACAAAGCATTTGGCCCGCAGTGGGTGAGTAATAGTAAGAGGTTAATTATAGTAACTTAGAAATTAAGAAAGAGTGGCTCTGGATGGTGACTGAAATCCCAGTACTCAGCGGTGCAGGAACATTGGGCCTCAGAGCTGTTCCCCGGTATCATTTCTCAGGCTGAATTGCCTTGATTAATTTGCTCCCGTTCACCTGTACACTCCTCACAGATTTTGTATTTCCAGAATTCTATCTAAAGCATGTCCATATTGCTTATAAAATCAAGTTCACAATCCTTAGTCTGGCTTTCAAGGCCTTCTGATCTTGCAACCTTTTCTTTTTCATTTATTTTTTTAAGTGGGTTTTTCTAAGACCCATCAGCTCCAAGTCAAGTAGTTGTTTCAGTCTCATTGTGGAGGGCGCAGCTCACAGTCGCCATGCAGGGATCGAACTGGCGACCTTGTTGTGAAGAGCACCGTGCTCTAACCAACGGAGCGAACCGGCCGCCCGTTACTTTGTTTATGCTCTTCCCCCACACGGATTCAACTCCAGCGGATCTGTTACTAGCCCTGCTGCGTACCTTTTTTGCCACCCTCCGTGCTGACGGGATACCTGCCTCTCCAGCTCCTTTTTGAAACCACCCTTGGCAGGTCTAGTTCATAATGACCCCTCTACCCTCTGAACATGGCTCTGTCTCTTTCCATCCTGGTCTTCTTAGGAGTTTTCCCCTGTTAGCTAGAGGCTTTACTTATCTTTTTATTTTCCCCCTTCTCAAATGATTAAACAGATCCTTGAGAGGTTCAATATCCCCTGTATAGGTTTTTATCACCTCGTTTGCACTGAGAGGTCCTTAAGGATGGGATTCTATCCTTGTATAATTGTTATTTTCCCCCTCAAGTACAGATGTTTTTTATGGCAGGAGGGGAGATGCTCATAACTTTTTCATTGATTATGAAGCGTTTTACAGTTCTTTGGGGACAGTAATACATGTGGCTAATGTTTGTTGAGTGCTTGCTATGTGCCATACACGTTCTGAGCCCTTTACATTCAGTAACTCATTTAATCCGTTTAACAACCCTGTGAATAAGGCTCCACAGAGAGGTTAAGTAACTATCCCAGCATCACACAGCTAGAAAGTGACAGCCAGGATTTGAACCCAGACAGGCTGTCTCAGAGCCTCTCTTCTCTTCACAGCCATGTTTTTCTTTCCTGTTGGTGTCATTAGTCTTAAGCTTGCATCGTCATTTCCAGGCTCTTTGATAAAGTGCCGTGTACAATAGGCAGTTAGTACATGATTTTTGAGTTGAAAACTGTATGGGAGTTTGGGAAAACAAATGGTCCACACCCCAGAAACATTGCAAACCCAGCAGGGAAATGTGAATCAGCTTTTGAACATGCATTAATTTTTATTTGGTTTGTTTTTTACTTAGGAAAGACAAACACCTTCTGTTTCCTTGTAAAATGTGGTTTCTGCTCCCAGCCTCATGAGGATGGTAGAAAGATTTGTATAAGGCACTTAGAGAATTCGATTTTTGAGAAGAGTTTATTTTATTAAAAGAAAGGGTTAGACTCTTTGTCTGACCAATTCCAACGATCACTTATTGGAGTATTGCTCTCTGAGGTTTTCTGATGGAATCTTCTCTTTCGAGTAAAGTTTTCTGGCTACTTTTCCCAGTTTCTCCGTATCAGTTGTGTTTTACTTGTTAGCTTATGAATGCTCGTGGAACAATCACTGACAGCAGAGAGGAATATTTCTCAAAGAGCCTTCCTTGAAGAAAACATTTTTTGGAAGATGTATCTGCCAGGTCGAAAATAAGAAACTTGAGTCCCCAATTTCAAATCTAGCGTCTGTGTCACATACCATCATATCATCTGACTCTGCCCGTTACAGGAAAAGGTGTTGGAGTTCTCATGGCAAAGCCATGACACGTCTGTTGAAATACAGCCAGAGTGAGGGAGTAGCATATGGGAGTTGTACATTTAATACCCCTGCCTTCACCCAAGCCTCCGTAGCTGCTTTCAGGAGTAAAATTGCCTCCATATAAAAGCATTTGACATTGTGGTAATTTACAAAATGAGATACTTATATTAGGAAGGGTAGGCAAGGTTGAATTTTTGCCGTTTGGGGTAGGCATGCTTATCTTGACTACCTGTCAGTGATTTAAAAGCTAAGATAAAATGAGATACAGGGGTGCTGGACTAGAAGGTAGCTTTTTCACGTGGTCTCTTACCTAACATTGGGTCCCAACAGAATCCCGTAATTCTTTTAAATGTCATTTTTTGGGGTCTGTTAATATCATGTGAGTAGTATTCATTGACCATAGAATATATTGTGGAGAGGTGCACTTATCTTGGGAGAGTCTGTTCGTGAGAGCTACTTTGTGTGTTAAAACTCTGCTTAAAAGAAGTTTATCTAGTAGATTGTGTGCTCGTGTGCGGCCTACTGTTAATACATTTTGGGGTTTTATTAGCTTCATAGATGTTACTGTGTTTCCCCGAAAGTAAGACCTAGCCGGAAAATCAGCTCTAATGCGTCTTTTGGAGCAAATATTAATGTAAGACCCGGTCTTATATCAGACCTGGTCTTATATTGTAGTAAAATAAGACCGGGTCTTATATTAATTTTTGCTCCAAAAGATGCAGTAGAGCTGATTGTCTGGCTAGGTCTTATTTTCGGGGAAACACGATAAGTTATTAGGAATATATTTAGAATTAGGAGTATTCTTGCTTTAAACAAAAAAGAGCTTTTGATAAGTATAGATTTGCTATATTTTCTGAGTCTTAAATCATTTTTTCTTAATCCCGCAAAGAATATGCACTAAATTTATAAATTTTAGAAAATGCTATAAGAAGACAAAAACTCCTTGAGTCCTATTCTTAATGTCATATGGTATATACTTTCTATACCTCTGTGTATATGTTGGTATCAGAGTCCACTTGTGATGTATGTCATTTAAGAGTTGATTGAGAAAAGCTTTGAATGTCAAGAAACTTGCATGTGTACAGGCAGCCCCTGTCATTGTCAGGGCCAGGGATAAGAGTACCAATGCAGGCCCCATATCACTTATCTATGTATTTAAAAGTTATAAATCAAGCTTACAAACTGGTAAATAAAGTGTCTTCTCCTAGACAGATATACCTTCATTAGGACACAATCGAAAAATGTTTAAAGCTATGGTTTTTATTTCTGCAAGTCAGACTGTCAAAGAGGAATGAAAATAATTATAGTTGTAGGTGCTGGATATTCTGTTGATGGGCTAGTGGTGTTTGCTTGAGTAAAAAACATGTTCTGTAATATTTTTCCATAAATGTGTTTTTCTTGCCCATGGTTCAGCAAAATCACTAAGTATGGTTATAGCCAAGAGTTTCACAATAATTTGTTTTATTGACAGTAACACCAAAGTAGAAAATCTTTCTTGAGTTGTGGTTCTTGGATTGCTTTTTTATTAATTTCAGTGTGGAGAAGACCTGCTTCATTAAGGCAGGACAGTAGTTACTGGCATTGTCAATTTTATGCAGCAATATTTAGATTTGAAAAGGAATAGGATTGCATATGATAGATTATTGATGTTGCAGGATGTACCACATTTTGTAATTTCATTATCTAAGTCACTATTTTGTGTATTCTTATCATTTCCTAAAGCAGTCTCTGGCCCATCAAATATTTCTTAAATTGTTCTTCCAACTTTTCAATGTTGTGTGTATTATAAAGAAACTTGAACACAAGATAATTCATGAAAAATCTGTTATCAGATGAGTCTATACCTTAAAGTATCTTGGTCCGAAAATGGTCTTTCTAAAAATATGTTTGGGGATTATGTATGTGTATGAGTCTTCCTTCCTAGTCATGCACGTGTTTTTATTTCCTTAATCTGATTTTTAAATATTTTCTTGAAATACTGATTTTGCTTCACATTAATTCCTTTTCGATTGATGAAATTTTTCTCTAATATTTTTTTAAAGTGAAATGGGCAAAATTGTTCTGCTTGGGGTTTGGGAAGCTTTTGCTAATATTAGTAATAGTTCATATCAAATAACTGATACTGCAATTTCAAAATTAGTACTATTTTTTACCCAAGACCATGATTCGCTCTTTATTTGAGGAACTTCTGTTTATTTGCTTTTTTTTTTTTCTTTTTCTTTGTGATGTACAAGGCACTCTGAAGCCTACCCAGCTCAAGGCAGGGATCCTAGGTGTCTGGGTCTACGAGTGGCCCTGCCTACTCTTGGGCACATACCATCATTTATATGACCATTTTAGATTGTTTCTAGTTGTTTGCTTTTTAAAAGGACAGCACATGAACATTCTTGTACCTAGATCATCGCACACTTGTCTGATTATTTCTTGAGGATAACCTTTTCCGGGCGTGGAGATGTTTGATCAAAGGGTTTTGCACATTTTTGCACTTAGATTATTTGGCAGCCAAAGTTTTATGAGAGGTGTCAGTGCAGCTTACAGCAGGCACAGCTGAGACACACTGTGGTGATGTACTTAGGGTAAGAGGGATTTTGCAAGTAACTTCTTGTGAGGCTCTTAATGACATGCATTGTTTCACGGAGGAGGCTAACATATAAAACTAGATTTCTGCATCCACTGTTCGGTTCTTCCCTGAGCCAGAGTGGAGGAGAGAGGCATTCTGCTCAGTTAATTATAAGCACTGCTGTTGATTCACATCCAGCCCCCAGAAAATCCCAGTGCAGTTGCTGATGTTCATTGAAGGCCAAAGCTCACACAGGGGACCTGGCTTGACGCTGCCTGGGGAGCCATTGGCCGTTTGTTTAGGCTATTGTTTGCATGGATTTTTCTTTTAATTCTCATTCATTTGCACTGTAAGTATCCTTGGGAGTTAACCCTGGGCCACAACAGTTGTGTGGTTCTGGTTCTAACTGTAGGGATTTCTGTGGCCGTACAACACTGTTTTGTGTGTGTGTGTGTGTGTGTGTGTGTGTGTGTGAGTGAGAGAGAGAGAGAGAGAGAGACTTTAAGGTGTATTATTTTTATTAATTGCCCCCAAAGAAATCTTTCCATAAACTTTCAAATAAAAGTGTTGAGTGCTAGGTGCAAATAACGCTACACCTTTTATAATGCATACTGTTATCGTTTGATACAGGTTTGCTTCTGTCTATTTCCGCCTGCATTTCATTCTTTTAATGATGTGAGCTAAGGGCCAGGTGTACAGTCCTCTGGTTGTTTCCCACCACAGATTTTCAGATGTGGACAAGTGGCCCTCTTTCTAGACCTTCTCACCCTCCTCACTGTTGACATGTTCAGCCGGATCAGTGTTTGCAGTGAGGGCCTGTCCTGTGCATTGTAAGAGGTTCAGCAGTATCCTCGACCTCCAATCACTAGATGCCAGTAGCACTCACCTCCCTCAGTTGTGATAACCAAAAATGTCTCCAGACAGTGCAGATGTCCCCAGGAAGGGGGTGCAAACTGGCTCCAGCTGAGAATCCCTGTGCTGTGTCTGCACTTCTATAGCCACAGCTTAAGTTTGGATCTCGCTAGTACTTTTTGCACCCTTCCTCATTTACACTGATTCCTAATTGCTTTTCATCTCTTGGGGTGATGGAGAGCACCCAGATATTAGTGTTGAAGTTTTAGTCTGTTGTTTATCATCCAAGTCATGTGTTAAGTTGTTCTGTCTGGTTAGAATATTCCCATCCAGCTGTACCCTCTGCCCTCTGGCTTTTGTTGGTGTTTTAACCTTCTGGTGTTTTACCTCTCATTTCCTAAGTTCCCTCTCAGATCCTCTCCCTAGAGCATTAGAGAAATACGAGCCGCACTGTACTGAGTGATGAAGCTGACAGTTGTTCTCTGCTGGCAAAAAGAAGTCAGGTCCCATCAAAGTTTTGAGAACATGTTGAGCTATGTTGTATCTATTGCCCTCCCCCCATATATTTTGTACAGTTTTAGTCTGGGATTTTTTTTCTTTTTCTTAAATGATAGACTCAGAAGTTGCCAAAATAGTACAGCAAGCTGCTGTTTACTTTACCTGTCACCCAACTTTCCCTATGGTGACATCTTATATAACAGTAGTACACTGTCAAAGCTAGGAAACTGACGTTGGTACAGTCTTACAGACCTCGTTCAGCATCCACCAGTTTTTACATACAGTTATCTGTATGCACATGTGTGTAGTTCTAAGCAGTGCTTTCACACGTGTAGATTTGTGTAACCACCAGCGTGATCCAAACACAGAACTCTCCATGCTTCGTCCAATCCCATGAGAAATACTCCCCCCCCCAGCCCCTAGTAACTACTAATCTGTTCTCTATAAGTTTGTCATTTGTGAGTCATATATAAATGAATTAGACAGTATGTAAACGTTCTGAGGTGGGCTTTTCCCCCTCAGTGCCCTTGAGACCTACCCATGTTGTGTGCATGGGTAGCTCCATTTTATTGCTGAGTGGTGTTGCCTTGTTTTGCATTGTTTTACTCATTTACAACCTGTTGGCTGACCTCCGTTATCATTCTGGGACCAGCAAGTGTTTGCATAATAAATTACTCTGTTTATGCCCCCGTGGCTGTTAAGAGCTCCAATGCTCCTGGCTCTCCTTGTTTACTCCTTGCAGTAAGTTAAAGTGCTGTTATCAAAGAGTCTTTCGATTTGTGACTCTGTCTCAAGTAATTTGAGGTAAGTTTGGTCGGCCCTGGTGTGTTCGAACCCTTGCTCCTCATGACACCAACGAGCAGGTCCCTATCCCTGGCCTCTTTCCCCGAGACAGAAACTTGGTGAAATAAAATTAGTTTTGCAGGGGTACTGCTGTCGGTGTCACAGCCCTAACATGTGACAGCCCCTGGGACGTTAGAGCCCAGACTTTTGGGGACGCTAACCAAAAATGCAACAAGATAGTCCTGCATCCTTCTGTATCTCAGTAAAACTGAAAGGCAAGGGAATTTTTTTGATGGAAGCCAAGACTTGGAAGGCCCTCGAAAGTGTCCTTACTCAGGTCCTGACTTGAGTTAGTCATATGGTGGTGGCATTGGTGAGCGGGTCATCAAGTGAAGAGCATGACAAGAGAAGCCAGAGTAGGGAGCAGACAGCCCCCACCCACTTGATCAGCTGGCGACTGGGCTGTCCATCTTCATCTACCCCAGACCTGGGACAGTGCGTCTGAACCACACTCACACACACTGTCCATTTCTGTGCTAACCTACTAGGCTCTGTCTGTCTCCACCCAGAATCCCTGATCTTGCCACCTTTTCCTTTTTATAATTAAAACCTGGGTGGAGAGTACGTCCAATGTCCTAGGGAGACCCCTGTATCTGCTGCTCACCACCGAGGTTGCATATCAAAGAATTTCTCCATGTACAAATTTCCTTTCTTTGTAAATTTCCTTTCCTTCCTGTTTTATATGAAAAATGTCTACTTGCTCCTTTTTTTTCCAGCAGGCAGAGAATGACTAGTGTTTTAGCAGCAAGTAGGTGAGCTGTTACTTTCTTTGTTGAAACTAGTTTATATATAAGAGAAATCTAATGTGTCATATATGTATGTACATAATGTGTGTGACATGCCTTTGAGTTGATTCCAACTCCTGGCGACCCTGTGGATGAGTGACGTCCACCATGTCGTGTCCTCACAGCCCTGCTCGGCTCCTGCAGACTCAAGGCCGTGGCTTCTCTTATGGAGTCCATCCACCTCATACCTGGTCTTCCTCTTTTCCTGCTGCATGCTGCTTTCCCAGCATTACTGTCTTTTCCAAAGAACCCCGCCTTCTCATGATGTGCCCGAAGTAGGACCACTGCCGTTTTGTCGTTTTTCCCTCTGCCGATGTTTCAGGCTTAATTGGCTCTAGGACCCACTTGTTCATCTTTCTGGGGGTCCAGGGTGTCTATAGAGTCTCCTCCAACACTGTATCTCAATCCCTTTTTTTTCCCTATCAGCCTTCTTCGCTGTTCGACTTCCATAGTAATACATAGTCTGTACATAGCGTCTATGTACATAGTAATACATAGTAATACATAGTGTCTGTACATAGTAATCGGGAATACGAGGCAGTGGATGATCTTGGCCTTGGTCTCTAATGACACATCTTTGTACCCGATGACCTTTCCTAATTCTTCCATTGCTGCCCTTCTTACAGCTGTTGGTTTGGGAAATAAAGTATGTATATTACCAAGGCCATGTTGCTGGAGGGTTTTTGTCCACATCTGGTAGATGTATTGTTTGTTAGAAGGAGGAGAGTCTTCAGTAGGCAGTACTTCTGAACTGCTTACAGACTTCTCATGAAACAGCTACGTTACCAAGAGAAACATCCAAGAATCTCAGTGGTTCTTAAGGTCTGCAAAAAATTAATGCCAGAATTTATAGTCTGCACCTGACTTCATATCCTTAAAGTTGAACTTGGCACCTGCTTTTGCGAGAATCCCTAGAGAATGAAACTCTTGAAATGCAGTACCTATGATTAACAAGGCAGTATCCTGATGACCCCATCCTCACAAGGCAAAAATGTCTAAAAGGGTGAGGGGGGGGCGCACAGGGAGGATGCTTCTACATTTTTCAGCTGTAACAATTGCTTTCTTGCCTTTGGGCAGATCTGGTAGGTTAGCTTTACTGTATTTTAGGTCCTAAAACTGTGTTTCACTTAAGGTCGCTTTGAAAAGGCCAGTGTGTCTTTTTCTATAAATACTTCAAAGATAGAATCTCATGGTTTTCAAAGTAAGCGTCAGAAGACAAAAACATCTGATAAAAGGAGCTTTTGGTTGTGAAATTAGGAGGCGTGCATTCTGCTGTGCATATTTTGGATAGTAAGCAAGTCAGGGACTGTTCGCATTTGTTGTGGAGGGTAATTTGTACATCTGTCTTTTCACTGTAGTTCTTTTCCAGTATTTTATCAACAAAAATTAAAACGTCTCATCAGTTCTGAGAGTAAAAGTGGAGAGCAAAACTCATTCTAGTTTGGCTGCCTTAGGCCCTGCTCTTTTGCGGATTGTATGCAGTGTTAAGAAAAATGTGCTTCTGGAGTGGAAAAATCTCAGGGAGTTCCCAGGGCTCTTAACGGGGATGTAACTTTATCTTTATTCGCCTGTTATCTTTGCAATATCAAGTAGATTCCTCTTACCCTGAGGCACAGAGAGCTAGGTTACTTTATCAAAGATCTATCACTAAAGGATGGGGCCAGAAATATAACTTCAGTTGTGTCCTTTGAGTCTCTTAAAATGCCCCTGGGCTGTTAAACCTCCACCAGATCCCTAAATGGGAATCTTTAGAGTTGACGTGTGCATGTGAAACAAGGAAATAGGATATCCTCAGAAGAATAAAAGGCCCTTGGAAGGGTTGTCTTTTGGGTTACTATAAAATGTTTGATGAAGTTGAATAGCTATTCCCTCAAGGGAAGCAGAATTTTTGGAAGCTTACTGGGGAAAAAAAAAAAAAAAGGTATATCCTGTTTTTTATCATACCCAGCTTAGGACAAAATTACCTTTTAAAGAAAAAAAATTATATTCTAGAAGTGTTCTCTAACTCAAGTCAGTGGTTTATTTGTCCAAGGAGGAAATACGGTGTATACTTAGGATTTGACATAGTGGAGGATTTTGGTGACAATCTGAATAAATGGAACTCTGAGGGTGGCTTAGCCAGTGGTGTCTTTTCAGCCTCCGTGCCATCTGTGCTTTCTTTTATCTGGTTTAACTTGTAAAAATTTATTGATCGCTTACCATGGACTGGCATTGTGCTCAATTCTATGCGGTGATTAATTGTTTTCATCTCCCCAACGATCTTAGGCAGTTGGTACCATTCTCACCTCCATTTTACATATGATAATACAGAGTCTTAGAAATTAAGTAATTGGCCCAAGTGTGCACAGCTGGGAAGTGGTAGAAACAGGATTTGAACTCAAATGTGTCCAGCTCTGGGTAACTCAAGTTCAGTTGGAGGTGGTGGCCGTAGGTCATGTAGAAGGTGCAGAGATCTTTGGGAATGTGTATTTGCTCCTCCATAGAGAGCAGACCGAAGTCATGTGATAGAAGATCCCGGGAAGAATTACCCATTTTTGCCAGCGGCTGGAACAAGGAATAGAAACTTCCCTATAAACAGACAAAACAAAAACAACAGTCCTAACTGTTTTTGTGATGGCAGCAACTGAACATTCATCCTGAGAGTGATTCAAAGTAGGAGTCCTGTTTGGGGAGAAGATTCAAAGAACAGTTTCAGTGACATTTTTATAGGCTTCCGGGGATCATCTCTACTGAAGGCAAAGGTCACACCGAATTTCCTAAGTCATTTTTCTTGGCTTTTGTCTGTTTTCTGATAAAGCCCAGATGCCCATGAAGCGATGTTGTAAGAGGCATGTTTGCATTGGACTCTCTGTGCAGTTTTGTGCGTCTTGCTTATCCTCTGAAGAGCTGACAGCTTCAGTCTGCCTTGTGGTTATAAGTGGCCCCTGAGCTGTTTAGTCACAGATTTGGGCGTTTGGACTGTTCACATGTGCTTCAGCAGAGATGGATAATAGCACTGTTTCATTCAAGTTAAGGGATACATTTTTTGTAAATGAAGAATAATTTTTTTTTAGAGCAATTTTAGGTTTTCACAGCCGTTAGTGAAATTTTAAGAAACTATTTGGGAGATTGAGCCTCCTTCAAGCGATGTGAGATTTTAAAAAGACACTTAGTGGTTTACATTTAAATTAACTTTTCAAAGCTGTAGTTCAGTTAAGATGGTGATATGGTAGTTGCTAATGTTGTTCATTCCTAATGAATACAGATTTTGTGGTTTAAAAAGAAAAGTGCCAGTAGCATGGTTCTATCAGCAGATATGTTCTTTGTCGTAAAGTCTGCAGTCTGGATGTTGCTAAAGGCTGAGCAGATCTTTAGGGATGGGATTAAAATTGTTTTATGTCAAATAGTGGTTCTCCACTGGGAGCAGTTTCGCCTCCCTGGGGATATTTAGCAATGTCTGGAGACATTTTTGGTTGTTACCACCAATGTGGGGAGGGTACTACTGGCCTCTAGAGGGTAGAAGCCAGGGATATTGCGAAGCATCCAAAACTGCGCAGGAGAGCACCCCACAACACAGATTAACTCAGCCCAAGTGCCAGTAGCGCCAAGACTGTTTCCTGTAGTTTGTTTATTTATTTTATTGGGGAACAGTGTGTTTCTCCAGGGCCCATCAGCTCCAAGTCGTTGTCCTTCAATCTAGTTGTGGAGGGTGCAGCTCACTGGCCCTTATGGGAATCGAACCTGCAACCCTGTTGTCCAGAGCTCTCGCTCTAACCAACTGAGCCATCCGGCCGCTCCTGTAGTGTATTTTTTAGAGGTATGTCTGCGTGCATTTATGTATGATGCATTCATCTGATTTTTAAATTAATGTTAACATCTGAACTATATTTTATAGCTTAATTATATATTTGAGCTATATTTGTATCTGTTATATTCCAAAATTGATTTCTGTAGCATTAGTGAAAAATAACATATTTATTATATATAAATGTGCGTATTTCTATAGTGGGATATACTCGTGAAGTTATTTTTTCCAGGCCTGCTTCACAGGGAGCTTCCACTTACCCTGAAACAGCAAGGGGATGGACAACAGGACAAGTTCGGTCACAGAACACCAGGAAACTGACGTGTGTTTATGAGCCGGAAGAGAGTTGGGAGGGGCCAGTTGCTCAGTGGACCTTTCCTGTCGTTTGATTATTTGGTTACTTGCCAAGCACTCAGGTTACAGGTCCTGATAATGCAAGAGGCGAATTCTTAGACCAGGATAACTGAACCTTGATCAACAAAACCCCACACCTTTTCTTTCCCACTTCTCTCAATTTTGATGAGTAAGTGTGTAATTTTTTTTTCCTTCCTCTTTCTGCTTAATTTTCACCTCGCATGTTGTTTTCTTGCAATCCACAGTAATGAATCACTGAAAGCTTGGTAAGGGCTGCTGAACCAGCAGGCAGAATTCTTATTTGCTGAAAATAAACGGAAGAATACCCTCACACCCTTACTGTTCTCCCCAAATCTTCAGGCAGGAGGGAAATTAAGTTCAGTTCGTTTTAAAGTTCCTGGATTTAATCTGTGGTTTAGGGGTGAGTTTTCTTTTTTTTTAATTTCTGCTTTATTGAGGTATAATTGACATATAAAATTGTAAGATCTTTAAAGTATATGTTGTGATAGAGTGCATTCTTTCTGTGTTTCTTCTCATCTTTTTTGTTCCCCCTTCTACCAGGAGGACAAAAAAAAACTTTTAATCTGATGCTCATTTGACTTTGTTGCTTTTCAACGTGGCAGATGCTAAAAATGAGACATCTTCCTAGTTGAACTTTAATGTCATGCATGCATGGTTTATTGATTGGGACTCATTTAAATAGACTCCTCGGGACTCCAAATGGGATATTTAATTTGTTAAAATAAGAGTCTGTGCCACTATCTGTTGACACAAAATTAATTTAAGTGGGTAATTTGTTGGGCATTAGCTGACCCTGATGTGGAATTGCGGTCTCTAGAGATGGTTCATGATGGAAGTCTAGGCTTGATAAGTTGATAATGAGGCTTCAGTGATGACATTAAGTCCATTAAGTCCAAGGCTTGGACTTAATGCTCGCGGCCGAGCCATTCAGCTTGTATGGGACACGTGCCAAAGTACTTATTCACCAGCTCGGTTAATTCAGATTAATAAGAAACGCGAGTATGATGAACGATTTCTTTACTTCAGAGATCATTGCTTGTTAAAGACCAATGTTGATGGAATTCAGCGTGATTTAGTTGTGCCCAGGGACTTGTGAGGGACCTGGCATGTGTGAGACTAAGGCTGTGCTCCAGTTGACATGGGTTCGAGTGGGATCCCTGCCCTGCCTTACTGAGACCATGATGTTATGGAGGGGATACCAGAGGACACTGAGGGGGTCCAGTTGATTAAGCGATAAACCTTGAAAGGTCCCGTAGATTTATCCAGGCACTATAAACCTCTAAAACGAACGATGATGATAGAGGACATCTGGGAGACACTTGGTGTCATTTGCTGTGCTCAGCCCTCTATATACATCCTGTCACTGAAATCTCTGCATGTTAGGAACGATTGTTAATCCTGTACAGAGTGGATCAGCCTGTGGCTTGGATAGTTCAGTCAAGTCACAGAGCTGGTAGGTGGAATTCCAAGTCTCTCGTCTGACTTCAGTCTGTGTGTTCACATCTCCTCTGAGTTGATATCTCAAGAGCTTACCACAGCTCTCCCAGCCAGGTGGCTTGCCAGTCTGCAAGACTTTGGATTTATCAAATGTTTGGACTTGTCCAAGTTCTGTATGATCCCACACTAAGCAATGATCATATTTCAAGGTCATTTTCATGGCTTGTGTACCCAGTTGAGGCTGTGTTTTGTCTAGGACACCCTCAAATGTAGGACAGGTCTGGGAGTAGAGACTCAATATTTGCAAATAGGCAAAACAAAAATAGGGGATTCAGTGAAAAGAACACGTCTGCAGAATTAACAGTGGCATAGACAGGCCACATAGGCTTTCTGAGACATCACTGATCCCAACAAGGTGATGGTCATGGGACATTTAGATTCCCCTTATGCCGGCCACTCTCTGACACCATAGGCTTACTGATGATGGATATTAGGTTCTCTTATGAATGGACCCTGTGGGCTTCATAGGGTATTCCAGCAGGAGCTCGTGCAGGTCCTTGGGGAGGTTGTCTAAGGTTGGAACCACATAGAGTGTCTGCATCGCCAGCAGGTGGGATCAGTGGAGTGCACTCTGGCGGGAGCTCTCTCTGCTTGCCCGTGAGCGCTGGGATATTAAGGTCTTGATCGTTTGTTGGGATCAGACAGGTCTTGCTCATGTGCCTCTGCCTTTCCTGCCCTCCTTCCTGCCTGCTTCCAGTGGGCAGCCTAGGCTAGCTGGTAGGGGTGTATTGTTTCTTGCCTTGCCTGAAATGCTATACAGGTTTTCAACATTGTGGTGCAGTGGGTACCCTGCACTACGGGGGTTATTTCTTCGGGTGCCACATCAGCAGCTGTGTTCTCATGCCCACCCCCACGGAGGTCTAAGCTTGGCTTTGCCTGTTGTATTTGGACCTATGATGATTACCAGCCTTATTTCTCAACTTTAATACACACGCAAATATCTTGGTTCTAACCTGTTGTTCGTGTTCTCACTCCAGATCCTGTGGTCCCCTGGCCACGCCCAAACCCCACAGCACACACCTGCCCCTGCCTTGGCCCCTGGCCACGCCCAAACCCTACATCACACACACACCCTGCCTTGGCCCCTGGCCACGCCCAAACCCTACATCACACACCTGCCCCTGCCTTGGCCCCTGGCCACGCCCAAACCCTACATCACACACACACCCTGCCTTGGCCCCTGGCCACGCCCAAACCCTACATCACACACACACCCTGCCTTGGCCCCTGGCCACGCCCAAACCCTGCATCACACACCTGTCCCTGCCTTGGCCCCTGGCCACGCCCAAACCCTGCATCACACACACCTGTCTCTGCTTTGCTCCCTGGCCACGCCCAAACCCTACATCACACACCTGCTCCTGCTTTGGCCCCTTGCTTCTCTGAGGAGCTGCCCTTCCTGGCTTCCTCCTCAGTCTCTGACTTATTTCTGTCCCAGGGCCTCAGTGATGACAGGTCTCATCGTCCTTTTTCAGCTGGAGTCTCCACTCTGCAGATGCAGTTTTGCCAAAGACAGATCTGTAAAGAAGGAGCTTCTCCAATATCAGGGTGGAACTTGAAATCAGTTATTCCGTCTTGAGTTTCAGATGGCCACGTGAGGCAATGCAGAAAGGCGCAGTTTGAAATGTTCCCCAGCAGTTCATGGCACAAAAAGTTTTTAGTGCCTTTGAATTCTGATTATGTTTGTTTTATAACTGGGGAGAAAGCTGCAGTGTTTGATATTTGTGGTAGGATATCAATCACAAAAGATTGGAAGCACTGCGAGAAATGTAGTCTTCTTTTTGGTGAACCTTACGGAAAGCAAAGGGAAGACAGAATCAGTTCTTGTTTTTTTGAGGAATAAACAGAATTTCCTTGTGTTCTAGTGTTCGGTTGGCAGCTGGCCAGGAAGCGTGCGTATAGCTCAGGAATCATCCCAAACCAAACTAATGGAAAAAGTCTGACTTGCTCGAGGCTGAAATTCAATATTAAGGTGGGACGTGTGTGTGTGTGTGTGTGTGTGTGTGTGTGTGTGTGGTGGGGCTGGGTGGCGGGTAAAAGATGTTGGATGCTTTAACCCCTGGCACCTATAAATAGAATACTTACTTAGGTGGCTAAAATTCATGCTTTTAAAAAGGGTTTTCTTTATATTCTGCCGTTTAGTCAGAATTAAGATTTGATTCAATATATTATGTCTGAGACTGGCCTAAAAACACGCACATTCCCTTTTGATTTCAGCCAGGATTAATTAGGAGCACTGCTTGACAAGCCCATTGAATAATTGAAACACTTCCCTTCAAAAGCTTACTCTGAATGGGGGCTTTATGTACAAAATAACACTTTTTTAAAAACCTATATTGAGAACCAGACTCTGTGAGGCGCTGGGTGAAAGTGTTGCAAATCCTGGGCACGGGGGCCAGCAGGTAAGGAAGATGAGTGACGTGAGCCAGGTCCTGGGCCATAGGGCCTGGTGGGGATGGTGGTTCCCGGAAGCTCCCAGACCTGAGAGAAATAAGGCTCAGTGTGGCCAGGTCTTCTTGTTTTTAAGGAGAGGCCAGATATGTAGCTGTCTGTGACTTGTCCCAGTTTGTGAAGTGTTGATAAGTAATACAGAATGCTTTGGTTGTTGCTGAGCTAGCCAAACAAAATTGGACGGGGCTTGTACTCTCTAAATAGTGAAGAAGTAATGTCTCTTAATTTGGGAGCAAAGGACAGGAATGGAATGGCTTATATTTTCCTTTGGGTTAGTTTTAGCTTCTAAAAGATATTTACTGTATTGTGAAAGCGTTTTGAGAGGGTGGTATGTCGGTTAAATTCCTGCATTTTCGGGATGGATCCCCTTGTTATTCTGTCTTTTTGGGCCATTCCTTGTGTTTTGCTTGGCTAATCCAAGGACAGAAGCTGGATACTCTTGTCTTTTGAAAGGGGAAAAAAGTTTATTTTTCAATTTTCAAAGTTTTCTCTCTTTGTTTTGGCAGAGATGTGAGGTTTGGAGCGTGAGGTGCCATACTAAGATCTTGCCGCATCCCTCGTTGTCACTTAGCATTCATTCAGCAGTGACTGAGGACCTCCGCCGTAGAGTGTGGTTTAGAGGGGACAGTTGTGGAAACACACTGTCTGGGTTTGAATGGTGTCCTGGGGCTGCCGAGTGTGTGGTTTTGGACAAACTCGTCACCATTCAGTGCCTCACGCTTTTGCGTGTAAAATAGGTTTGGTTATAGGTGTATTGTCGTAGCCTGCTTGAGCCGCCATAACTAAATACCACAGACTGGTGGCTTAAATAACAAACATTTACTCTCTCACAGTTCAGGAGGCTGGAAGTCCAAGATCAAGGTGCTGGCTGATTGAGCGTCTGGTGAGGGTTCTCTTCCTGGCTTGCAGAGGGCTGCCGTGTGTTTGTGACCTCAGCACGGAGGAGAGAGTGTGCCTGTGTGTGTGAGGTCTCTGGCGTCTCTTCTTAGAAGGAACCTAAGGAGACCTGTTCGGTCAGGGCTCCACCATGATGACTTAATTTAACCCCCAAATAAAACCCTGAGCCCGTTGAGCAGTTGTTCACCCTTCCCACAGCCTGTGGCCACCACCAATTTGCTTTCTGTCTCTGGAGTTACCTGTTCTGGGTGTCATTTAAAGTAAAATTTAAATGGCATCCTATAGTATGTGACCTTTTGTGTCTGGCTTTGTTCACGTAGCATGTTTTCAACTTTCATCCACTTGGTAGCATGTGTCAGCGCTTCATTCCTTTTTGTGACTGAATCATATTCCATTGGGGCTATGATTTTATATAAATGTGTGTAAAACACATTGTATAAAAATGTCTCTATATTTATTTACATATTTTGTATATATAATGTGTGTATTTATTTATGTTGATTTCTGTCTGGCGAGCACCCACATTTAGAGAGACTGGAATGGATGTATTTTCAGTTGTGTTCTTGGAGTACAGTGTCATGGTAGCTTTAACACAGGTCCCACTTTGTAGCTCTCTTTTCTGTTGGTGAAACTGATAAACTTATTTGAAGTGGTTTATCCAAACCTTACACTCCCCCACCTAAATACACCAGAGGTAAAAGCATCCTTGGGAAACCTAATTGTAATTTTATTCACAGGAGCCCGAGGCTGGTCTTTTCATGGTCAGTTTAGTTTGCTCACAGATACAATTTAACACACATGATTACATGGTCTCATGTTGATGTCATCATTTGCCTTAAGTATGTGCCAGCTGATATAAATAATACAGACTTTCTGCTAACAACTGCTTAAGAGAACCTTCAGAGATGAATTTTTGCTTTAGTTTTGTTGAACTAAAGTTCATCGGTTTGTTGCTCTTTTCATAATAGAGGAGTAAAGATAAGATTTTTTATATTACATTTTAAAGTAAAATTTAAAGCTCAGAAAAAGGAAGTCACATGGATACATGCTGTATGCATCTTCTTTTCCTTCTTAGAGCTAAGATTAGGAAATGCCAAGGCATGAATTTGCCATTTTTTCCCCTATAATAGTTACATTCAAAAACTCAGCTGTCAATATACTTGCCTTTTTCCACACTGAAGTTGTCTATTCTGTGGGTGGTTTTTTTGTTTTTTTTTTGGTTTTTTTTTTAAAGGGGAGTAAATGCCTCCTTATGTAAATGTTGTAACACAAAAGGTCTTTTAATATTGTCTGCATAATCCTTTTGGATGTGGGACAGCACTGAGCCTTATTTAGAAATGGATGAAATTGTCCTGTGTTTTTACTTTTTCCAATAAATAACTGTAAATGATATGCTGTCACTAGTGATCAGTCATCCACAGACTGAGTGATCAGTGGCTGTTTCTTTGGTCCTCTCGGTAGCGTCTGATACTTTGTCCTTGGGTTCTCCCAGCCTGTGTTGTCCTTCCGGTGGCCACACCATTCTTTTTCTGTTACCTCTCTTGGCTCGTTCTCTGTCTCCCCTTTGTGAGAGCCCAGAGCAGGTGCCTTGAGATAACTTCTGTTTTGAATACTGGTTCCACCATTTAATAAGTCAGGTTGCAACAAGGCAAGCAGAGAATAGAAACGGAGGAAGTAAACTTTTTCGGGGGGCTGTTAGAAATCCTGATGGTCTTCGGGACCCTTGCATGCACCTCCTTTCTTCTTTTCCACATTAGCAAAGAGGATTGAGAGGAGAAGGGGTAGACAGGACATACCGCTGTGGACAGCATCCTGGAGCCTCGTGGTTGTGGGGGGGGTCAGAACCCACCATGGCCAGAACCACCTGGGGATTAAATGCTTTAAAACTGCCACTGCTCTAAAGGGAAGGGGCTCTCAGTGGGGACGATTTTGCCCCCTGGGGGACATTTGGCACTGTCTGTAGATATCTTTGCTTGTTACAACTAAGGGAAGGGGTTCTTCAGTGAGTAGAGGCCAGGGATGCTGCTAAAACTTCCCACAATGCCCAGGACGGCCCCCACAACAGAGAGTTGTCTGGCCCCAAATGTCAGTGGTGCTGATGTTGAGAAAGCTGCTTTAGACCCTTCCTGAAGTAAAGGGTTCACATTGTTTTAGTCGTAGGAGCAACCTGCTGGCTCCTCATTCCAGTCTGTGCTGGTAGAGGCATTGGAGGAGCACCATTCTGGACCCTACCCCTAGAAAGCACAGGGACCCTAGAAGCCTGCTAGTGGCCCCGGGGAGGGGGCAGCAGCTGTCCTGTCAGGCCGCGGGCTTTTTGGTGCCTGTTAACGGATACGGGCTGTGTGTGAGACGCTTATCACATTTGTGAAAATGCCAAGTGTAAGAAATCCCTGTTGCTTCTCCCAGGGACTGCAGCTGAGGATGTGTCCGTCCTAATCTAGGGGTATTTTTCTTCCTTTTTTTTTTTTTTTTTTTAATTTGCCATGGAAGATATGGAACAGGAAATGGGACTCAACAATTGCTGGATTGTTCTGCGTCCTCAGATGTCACTTTGTTAAGCTATTCTTAAGTGCCCCCAGCTCTCACCCTGGACCCATGCATTGTCCCCCGTGTGGGTCAATGACCCCCGTGTGGGTCAATGCACAGGACGATGTGTGTGTGAAGGCTCTGCTTGGACCATCAGTATCTGTGACATCAGGAGTTACATTTCTTAGTTCCTCCCCCCTTACAGGGAGTTTATTCTTTAAAGCAAACGGGATCAGTTGGTGTCATTGGGTTCCTGAGAGCTGTAAAATGTGTTTGAAAATGGGTGATGTCGAAGGTAAGACTGCCTTTTGCTTTGGCAACTCCTAAAGCAGAACTTCTCATTTTTGGGCACGCGTCAGTCAGTGGATCTGAAAGGGGTCCATTGCCCAGGCAGGCTGGGGGCTGTTCCTGCAGCCAGGGGAACGTTGGGTGTCTCAGAGGTGGCGCTGATCGCGCAAGAGCTGCTGGCCTGCCAGTGGGAGAAGGTTCTTTAGTGCCCCTCTCCCCGTGCCCTCTTGCCCTCTCTCCTATCAGAGCAGTGGGACCCTGGCTGCAAGCGTAGTAACAGTTTGGAAGAAGAGGGTTTCAGGTGAAGAAGGGAGATGTCTGTCCTGAGCAGACAGCAGTAAGCTTTGCAAAATGGGACCAGACAAATGTCTGAGGTGGAGTACACTAAATTCATTCTTGAAAGTGTTTCCTCGGAGAGTTTGGAAGCCCAGTAAGTGTGCGTTGGTTTGCTTAGAGACAGTCGTACCCATCTCTAGAAAAAGGGGTTTAGACCCCTCCACGGCAGGCATGATTCATTACCTCATGTTATAGGGTCAGATATGCGAGACTTATCTCTTAGGTTGGTGCAAAAGAAATTGTGGTCTGGGCAAGTATTTTTGACCTTTTAAGTTGCAATTACTTTTGCACCAACCTAGAGGTTCTGGGCTAATAGTACTGCAGGCTCTAGGCTGTTCTCTCGGAGCTTGTATGGTCAGTGATTTTGCCTGATGGTCAACTCAGCGTTCTCAGCCCAGCTTCTCTGTTGCAAATACTTCAGCTCAAGAAACAGATCCTCACTTTCATTTAAACACACAATTCCCCTTTGTATTTTTATCTGCACTTTTTGTGTCATTTATCTTTCTCTGCATTTTATTATGGCTATTTTCTGTATTTACTAGTTTTGTCTCTGATTAGATTAAACTCTTTGAGAGCAGACTGTCTTTTGTCCACTTTGAGGCTGTTGAGCAGTCCTCTCTGCCAGGCGACTTGACTAATATTCATTTCCTTATTTAACCCCTTAACTGCTCTGCTGATTAGAGCTCATTTGCATTTTGTAAAATAGGAAACTGTCTCGGGAAGCCAAGAGAGGGGAGAGGCAGAATTATATAGAATTATGAGGATGGACTTGCCTGGGTGTAAATAATTTTATGATCTATGAACTATACATTAATAAAACTCTTTTCTATAAAAGAAAGGAAAAAACAAAACCGATTCCACCACCTGTTAGCGCTGGGATTTGGGGCAAGTTCTTGTACTCTCTGCGCCTCATTTGTCACATCTGTGAAGTGGGGGCATTGTTAGTTGCTCACTGATTAGGGTGGCGTTAGAATTAAACAGGTTAATGCCCATGAAATCTTGAGAATAGCGCTGGCACGCGGTTTGTGTGTCTGCTTCTATGGTTATTCTCCAGGGCTCTGCGGCTGTCGGGGGATGGGCGCCTGCGCTGCTGGATTCTGAAGCGCATGTCTTTGCCTTTGAATTCTGTGTCCTTCTTGGCCCTGAAACAGAGACTTGTCAGCCAACAAGGGCTAAGTCAATATTTGTGGAATGAATGAATGCATTTGGAATTTTGAGGGGTGGTGCTTCTCTAGGTAAAATGAATTTGCTAGAAGGTGAGAGCCTACCTTGGGATTCATGAAAGAAATAGAACACCAGGTCAGAGTTCTGGAAAATCCTCTTGCCTACGTCATCCTAGGCTGAAAAAGCAAACAGCTTCTCAAATCAGTTGTTTTAAATGAACTCTCACCCATATGGAAAATACAGCTTCATGTTGGTCTGGCTCTAGAGGCTGCCAGGCAGCCAGGGCACGAGGGGCTGGGGCAGTGGTGGGAATTCCCAGTGCCCCTTCTGCAGTCTAGAAAATTAGTCTGGTGGGCGCCAGAGGTAGCACGGTGGGTCCGGGCAGTGAGGGCTCTGTGCCTGGCTTCCCGGGTAAGTAGGGCCTGACTTCTCATTGTGGTGACTCTAGCAGAGGGTGAGTGTTGGTAGGTAATTTGAGGATATGGTTCTTTTTTAGGGTGTGGCTATCACCTGTATTATTGGTTTTCACACATGTGACCCCCCAGAATCTGTACTACCAGTCTTCTCACCTGTTTAAATGCTGTAGTGATAAGCTTAGGGAAGTGAGTTGGATACAGAATGTCAAGGTCATTGGCAATGAGGCAGGGCTGGTACAAGACAAATGCACTCTCCTGGCCAAGTATCCATCCAGATGGGTCGTGTTTATGCTACAGTCCACCATGTTCTTAGGTCTTCGTAAGAAGTCCATCTTTCCGTCCTTCCCACACAGGGGGTCCTGGCCCACATCTAGTAGAGCACTTTCGTCGCAGGAGTTATTTATGTACTGATTTCTCTGCCAGAGGGCAGAGGTGCAGGAGCAGAGATGACTGAGTTGGGGGTGTGCTGTTGATGCCCAGACTAAACTGGTGCACGGCTGTTGGTCGCAGAGCAGCGGGGAGAGGCTCAGTGCACGTTGGTGCAAATGAGCTCAGCCTGGCTGAGACCTGAGAAAAGTCCAGTCGAAACTGGACAGAGGAGACAGGTTGCTAGAGTGTGCACAGTCCGTAGGCCGAGGGAGGGATTTTTCCAAGTGAAAAAGACTTCAAGCAAGGCAGGGATGTGGGTCTGCAAGGATCACTCTGGCTTCTCAGTGGCGCATAGATTGAAGGACTGGGGTGGGGGCCTCAGGAATGGGAAGGGAGTGAGAACAGATGGTCTGGCTGGGCCTTTGCCCTCGGATGGCTCAGCCCCATGTTTTGCAAAGCCAGTTTGCTGCTTTCTCTCCCAGTTCGGCACCTCCCTGATGGGTATTGGGGGACTTGACAAGTCTTTCTGCAGTCAGTCTTTTCTTCAGTTCCAGATGCTATATGCTCGTTGGTGCGTCTTACTCCTGCTTAAGTACATTTCACTTTCCAACCTATAGCTCATGGAAATCCCAATTAAAAATACTTTTGCCTCAGATAGCTCTTATGAGGAGGTATGCAGGACTTTCCTCTTTCTCTGTCATCACATTGAAAATATCTGGTCATGGTTGGGAGGAGGAGAGGGCAGTTTTGGGGTGAAAGCACATACTTTGTGCTGCTTGATGTATAATTAATTATCTGGTTTTGTCTTAACTCTAAACCGCTAGTAACTCAGATAATGAGCTGACATGTGCAATTAAGAGTTCAAGAATTTATAAAACATGGCTGTGGAAATTGCTGTGACTTTCGTGTTACAGTAAACAGGTATATTTTTCTTCCTTCCTTTGGTAAAAAGTGTCAGAGGGCAATGTATGTACCACTGCTGATTCAATCACCTCATACATGGAGCCTGTAGAATTTACATTCTTTGAGCAATTCTAATTTATCACATTCTTTTATTACTTCAGAGGTAGAGAAAAGATAGTTCCTTCATCTCCCCAGGTGAATGTTGAATTAAGGTAGGTTAAGGTAGGGCCTGTGAGATGCTGTGTAATGCATACATACCTTTTCTGGTTGTCACTGGGGAAGTTTGTATGTTCTGCAAAATGAGAAAAAGCAAACAAAAAGAAGACGTTGCATTCATTTCTTTGTACACACGTCACCAGTCTTAGCTCACGAAATTAATGTCTCTAGAGTCTAGAATTTCGTGGTCCGGCCAGAGGGCAATAAAAATATGGCTGTTCTGAAGTGAGATGTTCAGTGAATCTAAAATGCCCACGAGACAGAATTAATTAGTATGGAAAAACAAAGGTGAAATTCTCGTTCATACATTTCTTACATTGATTACCTGTGGAAGTGAGAATATTTTGCAATCTATTGGGTGAAATAACAGAATACTCAAATTAATCTTACCTGCTTCTTTTTACTGTTTGGTTTTTTTTAATGGCGGTGATGGCTAGAAAAGTTAAAATCCCACGTGTGATCCCACATCAGTTCTGTTGGAAGCACTGGTCCCAAGATTCCCCAGGAGGCCTCCGAGGGAGCTGGGGACCCCTGGGCAGGGAGTGCCTGGCATTTTCCGCCTGGAGTCGTGAGCTGCTCGCGGTAGTTCTTGCTGCTGTTCCCCCAAGGAGAACACACTGCTTCCTTCATGACTTCGCCCAACTGCTCCAGGCCTCCGCTGCCTGCCAGCCGTGCTTCTTAGGACAATTGTGTTTGTCTGCCAGTCGGTGATTGATGACAGCGACAGGGCACTCATCCTTGGAGGTCATGTCTTTCTTAGAACAAAAGCAGTTCAAGGAGTTCTTGAGATTAGGAGGGTCTGCAGAGTTTTAGTGACACTCTTCAAGGGCTTAATAGCAATTGGTGGGTTGCCCACCATCGCTCTGAAGTGTGTGTTAGTTACCACCCAGGCAGTTTTTGTCCTTGCTGGTTTTCTATGATCCATTTGCATTTTAAACCTTTCCGGGGGACTTCTGCTCTTTTCTGATAAGTGAGGGGTTTAGACCCATTTGGCTCTGCCCTTTCAAATGATGCTAGACCTCGTCGCCCAGGCAGGTCTGTCACCAGGGAGAGCCGTCACCGTAGCCTGTAAATTGAGGCATTGGCGATGAATGGTTTCTCTGGATTTCCAGTGTCTGTTGACAAACCTCTGTGGCATTTGTTGGGAGAACAAAGGAGTTTAGCTTGTAGGACATAAGAGGCCTTCCAGTTTGCCTGGTGTTAGCAGGAGCGAGCGGCCCAGAGACATTCTGTGGAAGTCTGTAAGGAAGGTTTACTGCCATTTGAAAAGCTGAGTTATGGGCTTCAATGTGGATTTACGCAGGTATATCTAGCGATGTTGGTTTCACACACGTGTAGGGGCACTTTGCAAGTGTCTTGGAGTAGGATATTCAAGAGCCCCTAAATAATGCTAAGAAAGGACATTTGCTAACAAAGGATACCTTTTTAGGTGATGTTTAGCAACCTAGCTTTGTGAGAGGTACGGTTTTGTGGGAACTTCGAAAATAATTTTTAAATGACCTGTTTTAAAATGACTGTAAGTAAGTTCAAGACAAATACGTAGAGGGCAGTGAGCATTAATTATTAGAGTAAATAATAACTGCAGGGGCGTATGCCAGCATTGTGTAGTAAATTATTCAGCAATGATGCGTTCTATGGACAGAATACATATGTTGGTAACTAATTTACTGACTTCGCTCCCTCTTCTCTTCCTTCCTGGTCGTGCTTGGGCCTTAATGCCTTCCCCTGTAAGGCAGCGGTTCGGATTCATGGTTTAAAAGTCAGTTCCCTTTGTTTAAACTGGTGTTTGCTTTACACAGGGTTCCACGCAGGGCTCCAAGTGTTTCCTAGGAGTCAGACCAGGGCTGAGAGGCACTGAATTGGTCAATGTCACCGATGGGGGTGGAGGTGGAGCCCTAGTTCTCCACCCCAGCTGGGCCCAGAATTATGGTGGGGCCACTGCAGATCCGGCCCCCTGCCACCCCAGGTGCGCACGTCCCAGTGGTCCCTGGGCTCCGCCAAGGGTAAAGAGTGGCAGCGCTTTCGATTCTGCTGTGAAGTCGGATGACAGCCTCCCTTCCAGTCGTTTCTATCCCTGGATAGTTTCCTGGACCTGTGCTCGGCATGGCATCTGAGTTATGGCTTCTCTCTGCCTGTACTTCCTTCCTTTCCATGAGCCTGTGCAGGAGAGGAAGGCCCCAGTGTTTAGACAGAAGCAGGTAGGCCAGGAGAAGGGCTTAGGAGCAGAAGCCTGGCTCCCCAGGGGCGCTCTTGCCAGGCCCTGCTTCATCCTCTATCCCACCCCGTCCTGTAGAGGACGTTCATCATTGTGGATTTTTACTGCAGGCATGCCGTTCCATCCAGGCAGGAGTCTGGCTTTTTACTGGGGTGCGGCTTTAATTGTGGCTGGAGTGGTTTAGGAAGCATGCAGTGGGGTGGGGGGAGGACTGGACTCCACTCCTAGGAAACTTCCTTTGGTCTCTTGCTGGGAAAGCAGCTCCTTTGCTGGGTTGAACCTCTTGTTCTCACCGCTGACCCTTAGGTAGTGAGAGGCCTCCTGGGAACCAGAAAGGGGAGCAAAGGGCCTTCATTTGGACCAAGGCCACTTTGGTCTAGACAGGGCTTGGCATCCAGGAGCAGGCGAGAAGCTGACAAGGAGCCAGGAGGCCTGGGGAGGAACTTTCTTTCAGCTTCAGGACTCAGCTTCGTGTTACCTGCCCCCATGGGGCCCGGCCAGATTTGTTTGGCAGGGCCCAGAGTCAGCCCACCAGGCCCAGCTTGTTCTCCTCATATACCCCAGCGGGGTCTTAACTGCAGGCCCGGCCCCTGCTTCTGCCCACCCATCGAGTCTACTCAAGGAGGTCTTGAGAAGTTCCAAGTTTTGAGTGACCGAGGATCTTTTGAACTCGGATGGAATTAAAAGTTGATACTTCAAAATAACCTGGCTGCTACTGTTTTGTTTCTTGTTTTTGTGAAAACCTAGTTAGAAAAAAGCCTATTGCATTGTAAAGCCATGTAATTTGACCCACGTTTTATTGGTAAGTGGGGAGACAATTTTAGTCCTTAGTGGTTTCTAGCACTTGGTGGGTTAGAGGCTGAGCCTTTTTTTTTTTTCCCTGGGACTGGACAAAGGTGAATGCCTTCATTGTTCAGTTGTTTGGAGCTGTTAATAGTTTATGGATGGTGATTAAGTTGAGCTGGTAAGCCAATTTACAGTGTATCTTAGCCTCCACTGGTCCCTGGCTAATTTGCAGAAAATTGGACCTTTCAACTTGAGGTTTCCAGCTGCCCTCTGGGGTCTGTCCTGTTCGTCCTTCAGCACCTGACCTTGTGAGGCCTGTTTGCTCCGTCAGCACCCCAGTGCAGGTATTCTGTGTGTATGCCCACAGTTGTCCTTGGGGACTCAGGTTTAGATGATCTATTTAAACTTCGTTCTGGTTGGACGGCAGGCTTCTGGGTTGTCTGTTATTAATCTTTGGACTGTGTCTAGCATAGCATCTGTGTTGCTCAATCCGTCAGTGGCTACTTTTGCTCCCCGGGGGGAATTTCTGCTTATCTGTTCACCTTTGTCTCAGAGTTAGCGCAGTTAATCCTCACAGGGAGCTGGAGGTAGGTAGTGTTTATTTCTCCTCCTCCATAGATGAAGAAACTGAGGCCCACGCTGGTTAATTTGTCCCAGGCCACATGGCTCAGAGGCAGGAAAGCCAGGATTCCCATTTGGGCACTTTGACCCTGGATTGAGCCATTGTTAAAAAACCACTAGACTCCGGTCTGACCCTGAGAAAAACCCTAGACAATCCCCGACAGAGGGACGTTCTATAGAATACCCGACCGTACTCCTCAAAAGTGCCCAGGCCTTCAAACAAGGGAAGTTCTGACAGACTGTCACAGACCACAGAAGGCATGTCACAGACCCAAGGAGACATGGCAGTGAGGTACGATGTCCTGGATGGGAACCTTCCGTTTCTATCCCTGGATAGTTTCCTGGACCTATTCCAGGAAAGACCTGTCCAGTTTCCTGGACAGAACAAGGAGATGAGGGGGAAACTGGTGACATCCAAATGAAGTGTGGAGTTCGTAGTGATGTACCCATGTTCCTTGGATGTGACATCTGTGCCTTAGCGACGTACGATGTTAACATTGGGGGAACCTACGTGAGGGACACACGGGGACGCTGCATTATCTTTGCAACTTCTCTGTGAAATCTGAAACGATTATTAAAAATGTACTTAAAACAACAATGGCAATAGCACCACAGACCTGCCCCGCTACACTCCCTGGCCTCACTGGCTTGTCATACTCAGGTGCCCGAGTGTCATCACTGCTCCCTGCCTGGTACTCACCCTCCGCTGTGAGGCCCATGTCCTTGGAGCAGAGTCTCCTCTGACTGCAGCCTGCGTTAGCAATGGAGACATAACCAGGCACTGCTGTCGGACACACGGCCTTTTGAAAAGAAGTGCCCTCTGTTTCGAGGTCTCTGGAAACCAACAGGAGGTGAGAAATGAAAATTCATTTTGGTGCAGGAGAGATTATTTTTAAGTAAAAATCTTGATAGAGCTACCAAGTTGGATAAACAGAGGCACTTGTGTCATTTACCATGTTTCCGTCCTCTGCAGCCCCCCCCATCACCATCCCGATGGGTGTCGTTTGTAAGTTATTTTTAAATATTTTGTAACTGGAAAACAACCGAAGGTGGAGTTGAGGTGGTTTGGAGAATGGGTTGGTTCAGGTGGTTCACTGAGGCCTGTGGGTTGGTAGTGTCTCTAGCAAGGCTTGCACAGGAAAGTTGAATTAAAGCAGTATGATGGCTGAAAGCCATCCTGGGTGTGACCCTAGGAGGTGCTGGCAGCAAGACCCCAAATGTAGATCCTGCCACATTATGTCAGAGCCCTGTGGCTTTGAAGCACCTTGGTAAGTCATATCACGTGCCCTCCTACTGCTTGTACCACAGGCAAGCTAGATGACTCCTCGGTTTGCACAGAGGGGTCTCAGGTAGTAATTGTCCTGAACTACAGGATTTCCATCCACACCTTCTTGGGGAGCGTCCTGTGCAGTTTCTATGACCTCATCCTGAAGTCTTCAGTGGCCCGGCATCTCTGTGAGCAGCACGGTTCTTGCAGATACCACCCTGAGTTTACTGGGCATTGAGCAGATTGCCGAGGTAGGATTTGGGATTGAGAGTGAAGTAATTAATACTTAGCCCTCATCTAGTATGTCTGGCTCTGTTCTAGGTGCTGGAGTTTCAATGGCAAGTCAGACTAACCACTTCTGCCTCCTCTAGTACAAGTGATGTAAATCGTAGTGTAACATCCCTCAGCGTCAAAGCGCTGAAATAACTGTTGTGTTGGTGTTCTAAGGAAAGTGCACAAACACTACGCAGGTGTGGTTGTTTGCACTCCTGATGAGTGAATTGCTTTCTGGATTTCTGAAAATCATGATATTCGTGTGACAAAAATAATAGCTGCTATTCCTTTGCTTGTATATCATAGAAGCTCAGCAGAAACAAGTGTAAACTGAAAAGGGACTTTCTTGGCATAGTTAACATGGGAGGTCAGGGATGAAGAGGGCCTTTGGGGTGACTGGGTCCAGGGTGAATGAAGTCGGATGTATGTCTGCTCGTTTTTCTGTGTTGTCATTTGTCTCTCCCTGTGATAGAATTCACACGTAAAATTCACCCTCTTAAAGTATACAATTCAGTGCTTTTTTCGTATATTCCCCAAATACTAGTATTCGTATATCAGTGTACTGATACTACTAACGTCTCCGACTGGTTGTGCAGCCATCACCACCATCTAATTCTAGGGCATTGTCGTCACCCCATCCCTATTTCCTGTCACTCCCCAGTTACTGCCTACACCTAGCCCTAAGCAACCAGCAGTCTGCTTTCTGTCTATGGATTTAGCTTCTTGGTATTTCCTATCAACGAAATCATACAATATGTGGTCCTTTGGGACTGACTTGTTCCACTGAGCATAATGTCTTCAAGGCTCATCCGTGTCGTAACATGGATCAGTTCTCCTTTTTATCACTGAGTAATATTCCATTGTGTGAACGTGCCACATTTAAAAAATCTGTTCTTCAGTTGATGGACGCGAGCGTTATTTTCACTTTGAGGCTGTTATGAGTAATGCTGCTCTGAGCATTTGTGTGCAGGTTTTGGTGTGTGGACACATATTCTCATTTCTCTTGGGCATATACCTAGGAGTGGAATTCCTGGGTCAGGTGGTAACTCTATGTTTAACTTTCTGGGGAGCCGCCAGACTTTTCCACAGCAGCTGTACCATTTTCCATTCTCACCAGCAGGGTATGAGGGGTCTAATTTCACCACATCGTCACCAACACGTTGTCTGTCTTTCTGATTGGACTGGATTATCTTTTAAGCACCTTTTAATTCGGGAAGTGTGATTTTTATGAAAAACATTAACTGTTCTTGAAATTTAATAGCGCTCTGCAAAGGAAATAATTAGTATGTCTGCGACAGCTATGAGATGTTGCTGTCTTGTTTTCCACTGTGTTCGTGGGTCATCCATTTTAATGAAGTCAGTGACAAACTCCTGAGTAAATTTGTGTATTTTTTTCTATAAACAGATGGTAGCCAGAACACAGCCAGGATTTCATTAAGATCCTCTTATCAGTTTTTGTTTATTTGGGAAGTTTTTTTGGGGGGAATATTCTTGTCAAGAATAGGAAAGGACAGTAAACTCTAGGAAATGAGAAGCAAAGGCCGTCTGGTCTTACAGTCCATGCAGAGTGCAAGCATCTTGCGCTGGTTTTTATTGCCCCGTCTGTTCTCTATCTCATGCTGTTTCCACGTAAAGGAAGGATGGAATGCGGATCTAAAGCCAGCCCTTTTGTTCTGCGTCTCTTAGAGAGGGTTTCCCACTAGGTTTTGAGAATCCTTAGACTCGGAGCAGTTTTAGTCCTTTTAGAAAACCTGCATGTCTTTTCCTCCCTTACCCACTTCTCTTTCCTGTACCACTGCCCCTTCTGTTGCACGATTATTCCCTTTGAAAGAAAGAGACATGATGTGGGAGGTTTTAGAACAGGCATAGTTTGCCCCTAATACATGGTAAGCGCTAAAAGCAGGAGCAATTCCTGTACTGTCGAATCCTTTGCAGTGCCTGGTACATAATAGGGGGCTCGAAAGGTACTTGTGGGAAGGATGCGATTGTGGAAGGCTGGCCCAATGGATGCATGGATTTATGGGTAAGTTGACTTATGCGTGATTGAATGAGTTCTAAGGGTGTTAGCTGATTCTGTAGGTCCATTTTTCTGTTTCCCTTTAAACACATGTGTTGGCTCTGTGATGATTGGTTAACGCATAGACGGAATAATTTGATGATTATTCCTTGTATTGTCATATTCCTACCGTGTTTGGGATTGTCTCAGTAACTTGATATAACATTCTTTCAATATTAAATTGTTTCTGGGATTGTTTCTAGTCACTATAGTTTAACTGAAAAGCTGTTTCAAGGAATTGTAAGGAAAGTAGGGACAATTGGAATATAAAATCAGGACTGAATCAATTGGCAAGTTGGATCCCTGTCACCACGGGAATAAACTCTTTACAGAATCACAAGTTCATAATTCAGGCATCTTGCCATTTAGCAGAGTTGGTGTCGGTTTTTATTTGGATTGGGAGTGGGAGGTGCCACTGAGGCTTTGCAAGATACAGAGGTTAGTTTATTATCGGTGAGACCTTTTTCCATTTGTTTCCTCTTTTCCCTCCCTTTCCACTCCCTGCTCTTCATGTAGTGTTCGTGGTGTGCTCGGTATGGAAGTGCCCTTCCTAGTCGTTGGCGGTGGTGACAGAGTTTGACCTTATGGACACGGGATGGATTGTCTGTGAACTTGACAGTAATGAGTGCAGACATGTCTCAGTTGACAATCATGTTGTGTTTATGAGTTAGTTGTTTGGGACACTGCACGTCTTCCTGTGGCAGTAGTGCTACTAATGATCCCTGGGTCCATAGACAAGCCCAAGAAATGCCCCTGATGCTGGTGACGTAGCTAAAAGATATACGTATGTTGTGGCTGCAAATTAGCTGAATACATTTCTTATTTAAAAAGCAATACTGTTAAAGACTTGTATAGGGCCAGCCTGGGGAGTTACCAACACTTCTGCCATAATCTTTTGGGAGTTGGGGCAAGAATGACTGAGTTCTCAAGCAGCGGAATGTCAGCACCACATTTTCCTCTGGAACTGAATGGTGGCATTATCTCTGGTGGGCACACCACTTGTTCTGGGGATTACCTGTATAGAAAACTGGTACCATCGCTGTTCCACAACCAGCCGTAAGATGGCACCCACTTGGGACTCTCACACCACGTATTTCCAACATTATGGGCTGTATGCTCACAGTTTCTCTCTTGAGTCTCCCGTTATTACTTTTTCCTCCTCAACAGATGATGCCGGCCTTGGCACCAAGTTAAGTTGTGCATCCTTTGAGATCTAAGCCTGAAACCGCCCATACTCCATTCAGAGCCCAACAGCTGTGGGCGGACTTGAAACATTCCTCTTTGGAATCTGATACAGTTGTTCAGAAATGATTGCCAGGCTCAGGTCTAAAACCCTGCCCTCTGGAGATAAGGAATGAGTCAGGAGATCACTCAGCACAGTGGTCCACACTCTTTGCCTGCTGTGCTACAAGGGAATAAAGGGACCACCCACTGCTGTTGGGATGCGTGGAGCCAGTGGCTGCCCTCCCTTCTTCACTTTATTTCCAGATGCCCCTACCCAGGGGTGGCCGTCTCTGCAGGGACAATCTTAGCTTCCACCTTTCCCTGTCATTTCTCAATCTCCTGGGTCTATCCCCAGTCTTGTCCACGCAGCTTGTCGTGCTGCATTTCTCATACTCGTGTTGTACGTGTAGTTCTCTCTTCATTCTTCTCTGCACCGTTTCCCAGCTTTCTGACAAGTTTTGTATGTTTGCAAGCACCTGGGATTGAAATAGCTCCTGAGGTGAAATGGCACAGAGGACAGGTTCTGTCGGTGCCATCCCAGTCATCTGCATAAAAACATTAAAAGTCAGTTCTGATTAACATTAGCGTGTATTTAAATATTACAGAGCCAGTGGACAGAAAGGAGGAAAAAGGGAGTCCTTCCATCAAACCATCTGCCTTCGAGACCGTTTTCCTTGTGTTTGTCAAATATTTTGCATCATATTGCAGAGGTCACTCCTTCCCTTCTGTATGCACTCAGTTTAATGTCACCGGAAATTAGATGTGCCCCAAGTATACTGTTTCTGGGCTGATCCCACTTGGGGAGGTTGTGGAAATTCCTAGAATTTACAACGGAGTCTGCTTTCAATTAATTAGCTCTCAGACAATGAATGGTTTTGAAAACTCCTTTAGAACTTTGTATTACTCTAGATTAGTGCTTGTCAACTGGGACAGTACCCTCACCCACCCCCCAAAAAAAATTATTATCTTGACCAAAATGTCAATAGTGCAGAGTTTGAGAAAACCAGCATTAGAACTTTGAATGCAATAAAAGCCATGTGTCCTTTGAAGAAGGTTTCAGTAACAAGGATTAGGAAAAAATAACGTCTGTTAAGTTGAAAAGATATTCCTACTTCAACAGAAAAAAAAAGATAATAAAGCTGGAGAGATTTCACTTATACGTGGAATTAAAAAAAAATTAGAAAAACAATTTATAGAGAATGGATTTGTGGTTGCCAGACGTAGGAGGCGGGGAAAAAATTGATGAAGGACGTCAAAGGGTACAAACTTCCAGTTATAAAATAAGTCACAGGGATGTGATGCATATACAGCATAACAATTATGGTTAATAATACTTTTTTCCATACTTGAAAGTTGCTAAGAGAGTAGATCTTAAAAGTTCTTGTCACAAGAAAAATTATAGCTCTGTGAGGTGACAGATGTTAACTAAACTTACTGTGGTGATCATTTTGCAATATATACAAACATTGCATCATTATGTTGGACACCTGAGGCTAATGTTATATGTCAATTATATGTCCAAAAAAAGTAGAAAAAGTGCTATTGAAGTCTTTGGTGCTATAATTTATGATCCCCATCCGGTTTCTGGAATTCAGTATCATTCAGAAGGAAGACACCCCCCCCCCACCCCCCACAACATTCCACAGGAGACATCTTCTGAGCCAGGTTTCTTCTTACGTCACTGCAGGCAAAAAGAGGACAACTTTCTTTGGGCTATTGAATTCACTGTGGATTTAAATAGCCATTTTAATTTATCTTACCCATCACAAAATAAATCGATCTCTTTGTCTTTAAAAAAAAAAAAACAGGGGCAGCGGGATGGCTCAGTTGGTTGGAACGCAAGCTTTTGGTGGCAGGGTTGCCAGTTTGATTCCCGAATGGGATGGTGGGCTGCACCCTCCGCGGCTAGATTGGGGATGGCGAGCTGCCGCTGGGCTGCCAGTGGGGCGGCTGGATGGCATGGTTGGTTGGAGCGCCGGCTCTTGGCAGCAAGGTTGCCCGTTCTGTTCCTGCGTGGGACAGTGGGCTGCGCCCCTGCAACTAGGATTGAGGACGGCGACTGGACTTGGTGCTGGGCTGCACCCTCCATGACTTAATTGAAGGACAACGACTTGACTTGGACCTGATGGGCCCTGGGGGGACGCACTGTTCCTCAATATTTCCCGATAAGAAAAAAAATTTAAAAAAAAAGAAAGAAAATGCTCCAAAAAAAAAACAAAAACAAGGATCACATTTCAGGAACAAATTATAACTTTATCATGTAGGTTGTACTGTGGTACTTAACATAAGCCAAGTGACCAGTTATGGGACACAAGTAGGTGTGGTGCCCGGTTCTCGGCTGAGATGGAGTTCTGTGTTTTGCTGAAGAATGTTCTCTCTCCCATGAATCTGTAATTAGAACATGCCACACAGCATGGTATTTAAAGCCCATCCTCATTATCTCTTTTTAGGGTTGTTTCCCTACCTTATTTTTAAACTTAATTTTTTCAGTCAGAGTTCAGGGAAATCTTTTTTAAAACCAGAGAAATAGTTTTGCAAAGGGCAACAGGAGGATGAAATCTATAATGGTGATTTTATCTTCTCTACTTTAAGGTAGGTAATAGTGAACTTCTTTGTATAAAGGGCCAGAAGGTAAATATTTTAGGCTTTGCGTAGCTACTTCCCATAGCCATGGGTAGGAGGAAGGGGCCAGGTAAAATTCCTTCCCCAGGGAGGCACTGCAAGTCACAGGCAGTGGGCCGGGGTTTTATGGTTAATAATTGTGTGCCATGACACAGTGACGCAATGTACCACACCTCATCTTTCGATCAGCGTGGGCAGGTCTCATGTATGGTGGTGTAGCCGCCTGGCCAGTGTTAGTGGAGAGCAGGGACTTCATGAATTCAATACACCACTTGGAGTTTTAACATAGTCCTTACCTTTCATCATCATGGGTTTTTCTCCTTTTCCCTTTTTTTTTTTTTTGGTATATTTCTTGATACTTCCAGGAAAATGACTGTGTTTTTCCCAGTATGGAATGATTAAGAATGTTGATGTACAGTTGAGATGTGTATAGGCTGGGAGATTAATTTTCTAAAAATGATTCGGAATTACCGAGGTATAATTATATATAATAAAATATACCTGTTCTAGGTGCTCAGTTGAATGAATTTTAGTACATTTATACCGTTGTGCAGCCATCAGCACACCCTGTATAGAAACAGTTCCATCATCCCCCAAAGTCCCTTTTTCCACATTCACTGTGTCCCTCTCCTTCTTAACACCAGGCAACTGTTCATCTGTTTTTCCGTGTCTATGGATTTCCCTCTTCCAAAAAATTCATATCGATGGAACCCTATACTGCGTACTCTTGTGTGTGGCCTCTTGCACTTGGCATAATGCTTTTGGGATTCATACTTGTTGGTGATTCTATCAATGACCTGTTAATACTGTGGGACCCCTGAAACTAATGTTATATGTCAATTATACATCCAAAAAAAGTGGGAAACATGCTATTGAAATCTTTGGTCTACACCTGAAACTAATAAAAAAAAGTTTAAAAAAAATCTTTGGTCTATAATTTATTATCTCCATCCAGTTTCAGGAATTCAGTGTCATTCAGAAGGAAGACCCCCCCACCCCTGCACCCACCCTTCCCCACTCCCCAACAGTCCACAGGAGACATCTTACTGAAGTGTTAGTTCCATTGTATGGATTTATCACATTTTGTCTCTGTACCATTTGATGGACATTGGAGTGATTTCTGGTACTTGGCTATGATGAGTGATTCTGCTATGAATATTTGCATGCAAGATTTAAAATTTTTTTTTCTTTTGAGGAGTTAGATGTCTATCTAGCAGTTGAATTGTTGGGACATATGGCAAGATTATGTTTCGCTTTTTAAGAAACTGCCAAACTGGTTTCCCATCTTTGTTTTACATCCCCACCACTTTCTCCACATCGTCACCAACACTTGGTATAGCCAGTCTTTTTTGTTATAGCTGGGAAATCATTGGTCAGCAGGGACATGAAACCCCTGTGACCCTCACTTTTAAAGAAGGGGTGGTATTACATGCCTCCCTGTCTGACAGGATTGCTCTGAAGATCAAAGGAGATGGAGCTTTATGTGCAAGTGCTTTTTATTCTAGAACTGTTACTGGTGATTATGGGCAGAATCGTTTTTTTTTTGTTTGTTTTTTTGTTTTTTTAGGAGTTAAATTGAACACATATCCGTCTCAGAGACTGAGATGAAAATTTGCCCAAGGTTTAGTAAAACGTGTATGTAATGGTCGAACGTGTTCTACCTGCTTATAGAGACATATTTTACCCAAATGGTGAGCTTTCTCCGCGTTGCCTGCATCGTACATTAAATTATCAGCCTTATTTAACAATGATGAATATAATGGATTGCATGTGGTGGGCAAATTTTTCTTTCCCAGTCAAACTTGGATGGTCTGGTAAATGTCTGCTTGTGACTTCATTTTCAAATGCCCGTGGGTGGCCTCTTTTCTGGACCTAGGTGTCTGTGTTCTATTCCAGTGGAGTGGAAGTAGGAAGTTTGGGGGCTCAGAGAAACAACCAAGAAGCAATCTGTATAAAATATCCATTTCAATGATTTTAGTTTACAATTCTGAGTCTATAAAAATCGCCAGGTGAAACTTTTTCAAACAACTGAGGGAGTTTTGAATGCATTTCCCTTCCTCCCCTGGAAGCCAGGGCTGTGGGCTGTAGACTTGCTATCTGGGCTGGAATTCGCAAACCTTGCTTATCAGCAGCTCTTCACACCTGTCGAGAAAGACCTTTGGACTATGGAAGTTGAACTGTGTGTTTGATCAGGTAAGAGTATGTCAACAAAGCTTTACATACAGTACTTTCAAATGAAAAGGTAGACAAAAACCACCACAAAACTCAGGTAAAAAAGCTGTCTGTCGTGAAGCCTCGGGGCATCTGGAGATTTATATTAATCCTGGTGACAATGTCCATAATAAAATCTTAGTTTAGACAGTTTTAATAAGTGGGAAGCATGTCCATGAAATCCTTTTTGATAAAAATAATGCAGGTGATAGAGCAAACAGAATGCTTTGAACTCAGGATTCTGATGGAGTCCACGTGAGTTGTTATCTTATGGTTTTACTTCATGAGTAAAAGTTCTCACCTTATATGACTGAAAATTTCCGAGGGAGGGAGGGAGGGAGGGAGGGAGGGAGGGAGGGAGGGAGGGAGAGAGGGAGAGAGAGAGAGAGAGAGAGAGAGAGAGAGAGAGATTGAGAGAGATTGAAAGCTTTCAAATGCTGCAGTGTCTGACCTATGGATGAAAAAAGTAGTTGAGACCCTTAGAATTCTTTTTTTCTGGAGCATTACTGATAATGCGGTTTGGAATGGAATATTTGAGAGCCGTCTTGTAGGAGGCCTGAAGTAAATGTTCGTTTTGGAAGGCTGTTTGCTAATAAAGAATCACAACTGACAGGCAGTCAGTTCTCACTGTTTCTGGGGGTTACCAGCATCTCAGCCCCAAGGGGGAATCAGAGGGACATGACCCATTCCTGTGGAGATGGGAACTCACCCTGTTGGGTTATGTGTGTTCTTTAAATAAGCAGACTTCAGGATTTATAGAGAAACACATGCTATTCATTTCTGATGCTCTTTTCCATCTTGATCAAAGGATTTTAACCTTTCTTTGAAGGGATGATGGAAAGAAGGGTGGGGTTAACAACTTAAAGTTCCCATAATAAGGAGAAATTGGGTGCCTGTGGGAAGAGCCTGGCCCAGGGGTATCATAGGGGATGTTAAGAGAGTTGCAGAACTTGCAAGAGTAATTGTGTGAGCCAGTCACAGGGAACAGAAGCTGGTGCCGTTACAACCTTAGGCCTCAGCCACCATGGTCTTCTTGGAAATGTTTGGAGAATCGCATACACATGTAGCTCCTACCTCTGGGTCCCCTTCCTTCCAGAGACCCCGGGTCTAGTTAGCTGGCCCCAAATGCTTTCCTCAAAGTCAAGGTTGACTTACAGGGGATCCTGAGTAACAGTGGTGACAGCTAACGTTTTAGGTCACGGCTCGTGTATTTTAAACAGGATCATCATTGGCACTGAGGGAATGACTTTAAAATCAGATTTTTATCCCTTCTTAAATTTTCCCTCCTAAAAAGTGAGAAAGAGCTGATGGTTGTGTGTGATAAGTGGCCACTGAAAGGGACCTCTCTGTTGTTATATTTGATTGTCAACTGACCTATTAATGCATTTGACTTACTTATGCATTACTTTTAAGGAGACAAATAGAGTTAGTGTGATGTGTGGAAAAAGCACGGGACTAGGAGGCCTGGCTCAGTCACTAACTGTGTGACATTAGGCAAAAATTTATGCTCTGACTTCCGTTTCCTCCTGGAGATACAATTCCTATCTTACCCAGGGTTAGTGTGAGATACAGTATCATTGACCTCTTAGCACGTGACTGTGACACTTCATGGGCATTCTATTACTGGAAGCTACTATTTTTACAATTGATAAACAGAGTTTAAAGTATAGGTTGGTGCAAAAGTAATTGCAGTTTAAACGGTTAAAAATAATTGCAAAAACCGCAGTTACTTTGGCACCAACCTAATAGTATGAGGTGATGAGTTTATTTCTACATTACTTACCCCTGTCAATTCTCTGTTACGAGAGCAGTAGCAGCCCCTTAAACTGGAAGTTGAACATAACCGATATATTGTCAATATTTCACCTATCATTTCAAATCGAAACAGAAATGAAACAGACCAATGAAATGAGGTTGAAAGTTCTAGAAAAAGTTCAATCTAAGTGCTGTTTTAAGTGATAGTTTTGGTATAATACTTCCCACTGTGTCATTTTTGTTGGAGTTGATAAAATTGTTGAATAGAGTAGAAATAACTTAATGAAGTACGAATGCATGGGTATATATCAGATGTCATAAAATTGTACCTTAAAGGTAATTCTTTATAATTTGAATGACCAGTGCATACCCAGTAATTTCTTCAAACTTTTATATCACTCATCCTTGGAAACAAATGGCTTTCATGTTGGGCAATCAAAGGAAGAGGAAATTCAGCATTGAAAAGCTGAATATTGTGGTTATCATTTCATTTGTCCAGTGGGGAAATAAAAAATGGAAGTGAGATCAATGCCCCCAAAATATGCCCGGGTGAAAACAATGCAACCTGGAAGTTGCTATCTTTTAGGCTACAGTCCCAGACTTCGAAGTGCATTTTAGGTGCCTGGTGGAAGATCCTACCACGATTTATTTATACCAGTGGATTGGGTTCTGATATTTACTAAAATGTTAGCCGCTCTCTTGGAGATTCCAGTTGACACATGGATTTGGTACAAGTAGGAAGGCCGTGGAGTGTTCTAATGCCCTCCAGTGGGCAAGTGCAAAGGGCCTGGACCCAGGAATATGGGAGCCCACAGGTCCAAAGAGTTCTCGACTTGGGGTGAAGCAGTGTAGTGACCTGGTCAGACTTGTGGTTTCTGGAGCCTGACGGCGTGGGGTCAAGTTTTCGCTCAGTCTCGTGATGCGGGGCAAGTTACTTTACCTGTAGGCCTCTACTTCACCATCTGTAAAATGGGAATGATAATAGTGCCTGCCTCAGTAGGTGTTTGTGAGTAAAACGAGATAATCCGCAGAAGTCAGTTGCCTTTTAGTAACACAAGCTGCTGTCTTCTTAGTCCCTTCTTTGCTCTCTGTCTAGTGGGACTCTCCCTCGGTCACATTTTTATACAGTAAAGGCTATTGGATGATGCTTTCTGAAGAGTCATTCTTTGCACGTTTGCAAAGAACAGTCTTTTCAAAAAAATATATATTTTTTGGTTTTTAAAGGAATATAGTAGTCATAGTGATTTTGAGGGTGGTGGTTTGCCACAACACGCAATCCAAACTCATTGTTAAATCCTGTTTATTTTGTTTACAGGGAACACGGGTCTGGCTGAGAGAAAATGGCCAGCATTTTCCAAGTACTGTAAATTCCTGTGCAGAGGGCGTTGTCGTCTTCCGGACAGACTATGGTCAGGTGAGCACAGTTCCCTTCTGCGTTGTGACGTCCGTGTTCTGCTTCCTTAGGCAGTCTTACACAAGGCCACGTGTGCTCTCTCCTCCTACCCCCAAACCATCAACATTTTTTCTACGTGGCAAAACAAACTCCCAAACGGCATGTGCAGTGCACACCTGAGTGTGTGAGAGACGCAATACAATTCTCCCAAAGGGAGCACAGAAGGCATTCCAGCCAGTATGGGACAGAAGAACACTCCACTTGTCTGGTTCCATTCTTGGCGATTTTGTCCAGAAATCAGAAGTATAGGATGCAAGCAATTTGAGAAAATGGTTCAGATATGTCGATAGTTGCCAATTGGTTTCGTTACCACTTTCCCTGAAAATTCTTCAACTTTCGTTAAGTGTTGGAAACACCTGCCTGCCCATGAGAATGTAGAATGGCAGCGTCTTGATTTCCTGTGAGAACAAGATCCACGAAACCCCCTCACCTGAGTTTCCTTATCCACTTTGTTAACCAGCTGAAGAAGTTCCTTCTACATGTGGGAATTCTGCTGCTTCTGGTTCCCCATTCTTTAGTGTAAAACAGATGAACAGCCATGTCACTGAAAAACAAACACGTGAATCCAGAAACGGGCTCATTGATTGTACAGTTGACCCTGGATTTGAACTGCGTGGGTCCACTTATACGTGGATTTTTCCAACAAATATTGTAAATGTATTTTCTCTTCCTTATGATTTTCTTAATAATGTTTTCTTTTTTCTAGCTCACTTTATTGTAAGAATATAGTACGTAATACTTACAACATATAACATATGTGGTAATTGACTGTTTATGTTATCAGTAAAGCTTCCGGTCAACAGTAAGCTATTAGTAGTTAAATTTTGGGGGACTTTAAAGTTATTTCAGATTTTCAACTGTGTGTGTGTGGGGGGGGGGGGGGAGGTGTTAGTGCCCTGACCCCTCGTTGTTCAATGGTCAACTATATTTGCACAATTTGTGAAAGGAGCCTGGTTTCTCCGTTTTAGTAAGGAAACAATTTTAATGTTACTACAAGTCCCTCTTTCAGAGGCACATATCAAAGTTTAAGGCACCGAGAAATAAAAGGGTGTCGTGTACCAGTATTTAAAACTCATAGTTTCTGAATCCCATTTGCAAGTTGTGTTGAGAACACAAGCTGAAAGGTCAGTGTTGTGTAGTTTGAGGCAGACTGGACACTTGGATATCAAAACCTCTTAGCTGGGATGGTCCCCTTGGGGTGGTACCTTTGCCATTTCTTGGCTTAATACGCAGTGATGTCACTGGGCTATTTTTCAACTCCTTGGTTTCTTTTTCACCTGTGTCTTGAATGGCTCTTCAGTATTTATCTGGTGGTGAAGATACAGATGTGTTTTGTAGACATAGATTTGAGTGGGGTGGGGAGAGGATGGCAAAGAGATCACATGTGTAACAGCCATCCGCAGTGTGGTCACTACATTGATGCCTGGTCTGGTTTCTTTCTCATCAGGTTCTCAGGTAGTGCTGAGTGATCTATAAATGAAGGACTGACTGAATGATTTGGCTGAACTTTAGGATCAGGCACTGCTTAAATGTTTATGTTCCCATGTGGACTTGCTCAGCATTTTTCTGTCTTGCCTTGATTCTACCAGTCTTCCTTTCTCACTTTCCTCATGAATTCAGTCCCTTTCAGGCCCCGCACATACATCTCATGATGATACAAAAAAGGAAAACAATACTAAAACCGTGTACCTGACTTGACATAACTCTGTTGCTAAAAGTATTGTAAAATAGATTTGTAATGGAATTCTTTTCTTTTTTTGTTGACTTATCTTTTAATCAGTAAGATACTTTTTTTAAAAGTGTGGTAAAAAGCACATAACATTAAATTTACCATCTTAACCATTTTTAAATGTGCAGTTCAGTAGTGTTAAGTGTATTCACATTGTTGTGCAAGAGAGATCTAGAACTTTTTCATCTTGTGGTACTGAAATTCTACACCCACCAAACACTAAGTCCCCATCTCTCCTCCCACCAGCCCTTGTAACCCCTTTTCTACTTTCTAGCTCTCTGATTTTGACTACTCTGGATACTTCATATGAGTGGAATTATATAGTGTTTGCCATTTTTTGTGACTGGCTTATTTTGCTTAACATACTGTGTTTCCCCGAAAATAAGACCTAGCCAGACAATCATCCCTAATGCATCTTTTGGAGCAAAAATTAATATAAGACCTGGTCTTATTTTACTATAATATAAGACTGGGTATAATATAATATATAAATATAATATAATATAATTAATATAATATACAATATAATACCGGGTCTTATATTAAGTTTTGCTCCAAAAGATGCATTAGAGCTGATTGTCCGGCAAGGTCTTATTTTTGGGAAAACATGGTAATGTCCTTGATTTTCTATTCCTGTCTAACTACACTGTACCTGGCAGAGGCTTCTAACATGGCAAGTCCAGCAGCCTTTCAGTACTACTGCTTGTGCCATGAAGACAGCAGCCTGTGTCATGTGAAGCCATTGCCGGCCTCAGTGGTTGGGCGGCTCTCTGTTAGTCGGTGGGGAGGGGGGGAGTGGAATGGTCAGTTCTGTAGTTCTGTTCACTCTTGACAGTATTTATGGATTGTGGGTCTCGAAAGAACTAAGCCAGAGTAACCTGTACTTGAATGTGAAAACAGCTCTCAACTTTGACTTTTCATCTTCATTCAGTCATCAAATACTTGGTCTTATGTTGTCTGCTCTGTCATTCCCAAGTATAACAAGTATAATTAGCTTAGTGATTCGTGCTGGAATTACAGGGTTTAAAATAGGAGAAAAGTGAGGTAAGATCGAAAGAATTGGGCTCACGCAAGAACTGGCAGTGGCCAAAAGACTCTAGTTTCTTAGTTTCTTTCTCTCCTGACCTACTTCTTCCACTCACGTCACAAGTTCACTGTGGAGCTTAGGGGTGTAGCACCAAGGATTAGAAGTTCATTAACTGGTCCTGGCGCCCAGAACAGGAATGCCTGCTTTTTAACTGGGCCAGGATTGACTCTTGAGGGAATCAGGGTCAAAGACGGAGAACATGGCCTTGACCTTGTCAAGCCTATCTATGATAACTTTTCAAGGCATTGGTTCATTTCAACCCAATTTTGTACGTTATTAGAGTGTTAAGAAATTGATGTTTTTGGGGGAGGGGGGAATGGGGAGTTACTGTTTAATGGGCACAGAGTTTCAGTTTGGGAAGATGAAAAAGTTTGAAGAGGGATGGCCGTGACGGTTGCACAACAGTGTGAATGTATTTAATGCCATTGAACTGTGTGCTTAAAGATGGTTAAAATGGTAACTTGTATGTTTGTATGTATATTTTACCCCACAAAAAAAGATGTTAGTGTTTGAGGTCAGATGGTCACTGGTAAAACCTGTCAAATGGGTATTTTTCCGTATCTTTAAAAACAATTTCGGTGAAACTTTTATATAGCCCAAATATGACTTCCCAAGGAACATAAAGAGTTTGAAAAAACTATTAGGTTGGTGCAAAAGTAATTACGATTTTTGCAGTTATTTATAACCTTTTAAACTGCAGTTACTGTTGCACCACCCTAATATTTAATTACCCTTTGGTTTAGAGCAGTGTCCTAAGACTTGACTGTACTTGGACCAGCCACCTGGGGACCTTATTCAGATGCCAATTCTGATTGGCAGGTCTGAGGTGGGGCCTGAGGGTCTGCATTTCTCACTAGTTCCCTGGTGATGTTGAGGCTGCTGGTTCTTGGACCCCGTTGGAGTAGGGAGGATTTAGAAGGCATTCCTGAAAGCCCCCTTAGGGCCATGGTTACCTCCAGTGAAGACAGGGAAGTACTCTCAAACCTCGTACCTGTGCTGCTGTTTGGAGGAAGCGGAGATAAAGGTGAGGAGGAGGAGGGCTTTAGGTAAAGCTGGAAAATATTTCTTTGGCCTTTTGAAACTTCTTTCCTGGTGCCCTCCCTTCAAACAACCATTTCACCCTGAACGTGGCGAGGGTGGTGCTGACTGCAGTGGAATAATCCTCAAGTGGATTAAAAAGCAGTTGTTAGTTTAGTGTTAGAAACCAAGCTGAGCCCTGAGTAACGAAAATCCTAAAACAGAGCCTCAGGAACCCTGGGAGGTGACAGTATGGTTTTTTGGGGGGCACAGCACGAAAGGGCATGTTTTCTTATTTCATTCAGTCTCTGAGAATTTTGCACGTTCACTCAGCTGTTCATTTTCTTCTGCCAGGGAGATAGTTTTAACGTTCATTTAAAATTGCATTCCATGTGAAAATTGAAATTACTGTAGGTTGGTTCTAGGAATACTGAGGACCAACATATTCCCCTCTGACTCATAATTTATGTTACACTCACCGGGAAGTATTTGCAGATGGAAAAAGACATGTGCAAGTGACAGGCTAGCACGCTTTTCTGAGAAATATGCATCGTTGTGGCCTCTGGAGGATGCAGCACATGGGCAGGTCAGCACACATCCTGAAATTTTGAATTACTTATCGTCTTAGATAACAAGTTTTGGACAGAGTTTCAGAAGAGACAGTTTTAAAAGGTACCATGTTCTTCAGGGTGCAGATATGTCTAAAAGATCAACTCTTGTCCGATGCTTCCAGCTTACACTTTCTGTCTTTTCTAGAACATTTACAAGGCACACGGGGCCATCACTGGAGCATCTTTTAGGTGCATTGTAGAATTGAGTAATACGTTCTAAAGTTGATTTCTCACTTTGAGAGTGAACTATTATCTTCTGAAAAAGAACCTAATTTGATTGCTCTGAAATAGCTTAGAGAGATATCAATTTACCTAATTGTATTTTAAAGGGTGGTTATTTAACTTATCCCAGTAAACTTAATCAAGACGATTGTTGTATGCAGTGATTTTGTTGGGTTTTCTGTGTGCATTGTCTCTACATGGGGTCTTCTGAACTATTTTATGATGGAGGATTTAATTACCCCAGTCTACAAAGAGATGCCCTCCTCTTTTTATTTGCAACAAGTATAATTAGACTTTGTTTTAAAAGTTAGTTTTCTCATTTTATTAATCCACAAAAAGGCCATTAGATTGCCTGGTACTTTGAAGTTACCCTCAAGAAAGACTTGCTCAGGCCACATGGGAAACACAATCCTAATTATTTACAATCACGTCTCCCATTTAAAGCGCCTCTAACCTTTTTTGGTTTGACCTTCTGCTTTTGACTTGTTGGAATTAATATACGACAGGCCTAATTTTGTGAAACTTGATAATGGTTTAGTGTAGTGATTTTCATCGCATTTTTTGTCACTTTCTGCCCTGGCCAGCTGCTTTTCTTTTGCTTTTTTTCCCCTCTCAGCTTTGCCTGCATTGGTTCCTTTTTGTGCGCCTTGAATGTCATGTGGACGTGGGTAGCCTTCTGACCTCTCCACACCCTCCCTCTCCGTACACCATATGTGTCCACTCCTGTGTCCCAAGCTGTTGACTGCTGGAAAATTGACAGTGGGACAGTCCAGCACGTCTCTCTCCTGTTTCCGAGCTCTGAAGAACACCGTGACCCACCAATTGTCAGGAATTGAACAATAAAACTCAGAGATTTCAAATTTGAGGGGAACAAATTGGATCTGACTGCTGAAGGGAAGTGGGGGATCCTGGGTATTTTGGCCAAGTGAAAAATGTCATCTGAAAGGAAGCTGCCTGCACACGGTGGTCTGCAAGCCCAGGAATTCCCATGATTGCAGCAGCCACGGGAGCTGCATTCCAAGCTTCACATGCAAAGCCAGCTGTTGGCCGAGGCAGCTGCCCCGGGAGAGGTCTCACCCACCACCTCCGACAGGAGACGAAAGGGGTGAGTGAGCAGCAGTTGGCGCTGCTCCCAAGTGGGGTTGCCAGCAGGAGGCGACCAGCTGGGGTCCGCAGAGCAGCTCACAAGCCAGGAAAAGGTCCCTGGGCTGTGACTGGTGGGGGAAGGGGAGACACCTAAATTGATGACGATGGAGGAAAAGGAATTTGGAGGATAATATTAATGTTGCAGAAGTAGTGTCATTAGGGCACTTTGACTCTCAGAGCCAAACTCTGGGACAACAGGACAGATTCTTTCTAGTCAACTCTCCTGGACATTTTTTAAAAGTATATTTAATCTCCATTCTGAACCTTTTATATCTCCGTTTTTGTGTGTGAAGAAAAACATTTTCATATTAATGCATGTTAATGCATGTATTTGGGGAAATCTTCTCCCATTTTTTTTGAAAAGGAAAGAAACATAAGAATATTTGTGTGTTGGTCCCGGTAGCCTCTCAAGCCTCAGATATCCCATACACTGCAATTGCTGCTTCCAACCAAACTAGCCTGTGTGGTGTGGTTGAACTGTATGAAATGGCCTCTGTCTAGGAGGAGCTGAATATCAGTAGTTTCACGTGATTCCACCTGAGAGCACGTTCACAGCCCTCTATTCTAATTTTGCATTTTAGCTTTGCCATATGTCTATGTTTTAAAGGTAGAATTTTACAGTAAAATTTCAAAAAACTATTGGTTTGGGGGCCAGCCTGGTGGCTCAGGTGGTTGGAGCTTAGTGCTCCCAATGCCAAAGGCTGCTGATTCCATTCCCACATGAGCCAGTGCCAGCTGGCTCAATTGGTTGGAGCGCACCCTCTCAACCACAAGGTTGCCGGTTCGACTCCCCGACTCCCGCAAGGGATGGTGGGCTCTGCCCACTGCAACTAGGATTGAACACAGCACCTGGAGTTGAGCTGCCGCTGAGCTCCCCGATGGCTCAGTTGGTTGGAGTGGGTCCTCTCAACCACAAAGTTGCCGGTTCCACTCCTGCAAGGGATGGTGGGCTGTGCCCCCTGTAATTAACAACGACAACTGGACCTGAAGCTGAATGGCACCCTCCACAACTAAGACTGAAGGGACAACTTTACTTGGAAAAGTCCCGGAAGTACACACTGTTCCCCAATAAAGTCCTGTTCCTCTTCCCTAATAAAAAACAAAAAAAATCTTTAAAAAACAAGAACAAAAAAACAGACAAGCGAAAAACAATTTGTTTGTTTGTTTGTTTTTTACAGTCCAGGTGAAAGGCAAAGAATATCCCTAAAACAATATACAGCACTGGCTTTTGATGTACCACTGCCGTCTTTCATTCTGTTGTTGTGTGTTAACAACTGTGACATTTGTATTTCTTTTGGGGGTTTCAGTTTTTCTGCGGGGTTCTGAAAGATATGCTATGAGTGGTCTCTGCTGCAAATGTCCGAATTGAATTGAAAGAAAAATGAGTGAATGTACAGTTTATTTTTTGGAGTAGAGCTTGGAGCGTGTGTGTGTGTGTGTGTGTGTGTGTGTGTGTGTGTGGTGGTAAATATAAATTACACAAAATTGACCATTTGAACCATTTATAAGTGTATAATTCGGTGGCATTAATTATATTTGTAATGTGTGCAACCATCACCATTATCCATTTTCAAAACTTTTTCATCGCCCCAAAGAGAAACTCTATAATCATTAAGTACTAACTCCCGATACAATTTATTTTTAAATTGCTTTCCTCTTGGATGCCTTCTCTGTGCTGCTTTTAGAAATAAAAGCCCATCAGAAATTCTGGTTTGTATCCTTTCTTACGGAATAGACAACACCAGGAAAGAATCGCTTTGGAGCTAGCTCCAGATTCCTAGAAAGGAGAATTAGATGGTGACTTGGGTCTGCTGACCAGTGCTGAGCATTTGGCACCAGCCGTGTGATGTTTGTGTGGGGGTAGAAAGTACCGTTTCTGTGAAAGGTGGCTGTACAGCCATCCAAAAATTAAGGGGGAAAGAGAGGCATGCTGGTGACAAGTGGCAGTTTTTAAAAATCAGATGCACTTGGCTCCTTTTGTTGAAACTTTAGCGTGGGTCCATCTGTTCCTCTTGGAATTCACTTCATTCAAAACAATGCAGCTCTATTAACGGGACAGCGTTGAGCTGGGAAACTTTTAAATTCTCTGCTCTTTTCCCACACTTTTCTATTTCATCCTGGAAATGGCCATCTCTGAGATGGATCTGAAACACCAGCCCATGGAGTTTCTTAGAATCAGAAGTCTGTCCCCCAGAGACTGGACACCACTGGGGCTTCCAGTCTTGCTTTGAAGACCAAGTAAAATGCATTTTGTCCAGCTTACTTGGTTTTGAGTGGGAAAAACAAATATTTTTATACTCTGAAAACCACGTGATAACTCTCTAGACCTCTTCCAAGAATTTGGCTTGGCACCTTATGGCTCAAAGACGGAAAGTCATGTGTTTCCATTAATTTTCACTCTGGGATGATAGGGGGAAAAAAGTTTGTTTATTAGTGTACTTAGCTCCAAAAAAAAGCATGTATGTATTTGCAAATCATAGCTCTGGGTGGAATACTCACTTACTATAACCTGGAAAGAGATTGTCGCTCAAGCAGTCTGGGCACTTGTCTTTCCCCCTTTTGGGAGCCTGGTTCCTGCAGAGATGTATGTGGCTCTCTCCCCACCTTCATTCAGGAAAGAATTCCCCGGTGAAGACCTTCCCAGAGAGGCTTTCTCGACCTCTCTGTCTGAAAGAGCCACCAGCTTGACATTGTATCAGGTGTGTTTATTTAATTTTTTCTCTCTCTCCTCACCAAGCTCTCTGAGAAGGGGGCTTGTCATTGCTGTATCCTTAGCACCTACGGTGGGAGCAGAGCCTGGCAGGTGGAGACATTCCCTCAACAATGAAGGGCTGAATGCCACTTCATTTGTAATCAGTACGAAGCCAGAATAGTCATTAGAATGCTGTGTGCTCTGTTGAGACTGTTGTATAATGTTTTAATAGAGAATGACAAGTCTTACAGGACCACAGATGACAGTAGCGAAAGCCACGTGTCATAGAGTCGTAGTGGGAGTTTCACTGTGTTATTTCAATCTTATCCGTATATAAACCACCCATGGACCACGGGATAGAGTGAATGAAGATAATCAATAAAGATAATCAGAGGCTTTTTCAAAGGAATTATTTCACTTGCTAAACTCCAAAAATACTATATGAATTGCATTTTCATATGAAGGAGTGGGTGGATATTGAATTTGGTTCAGAATATTTTCCCAAAGTTTGACATTTTGAAACCTGAATTGTTATTCCATATACTTCAACACGTACACTGAAACAGGAAGCAATTTTGCAGTGACAAACGCTATAAGATACGTTGGTGTTCTAAGGAAAGGGGGCTATATCAAGTGTTATAGACCTTAGCTTGCAAGGGTGCAACCATTTCTGTTCTGTTACCTGCCGTATTCCCAACTCCTCTGAAAAATCCATTGGCAAGACCTCAAGAGACCTCTGTCCCTGGTTTCTGGGGTCTGTCTCCCTGTTTCTTTAAGTGAATCCAGTTTAGGTGGATTAGGAATCAGCTTAGTTGTGACCCTTTCCTTCCGAATGTAGCTTTTGCCTTCCAGCCCCAGTCCCCTTGGACTGAACAGCCCAGGCAGGTCACCTCCCTGCATGGCCCTTGCACTGGATGGGTAGGTGGATGGGGAGGGGAATGGATTACTATTAGTGGTGTTTACTGGCCCCTGCAAGGCTATAGCTGAACACACACGCTACACACACATGCACACGTACACAGGCACACACGCAAGAGAGAGCAAATGGCCTGTCCTGGGTCATGATCTTTGACTTCCTGTCCTCCTTTGGGCCAACCTGTTGACTTCCTCCTTCTTCCCAACCCTTAGGCTCAGTCTGTTTATCTGAACTCAAGTCTGGCTCTGGCCTGCCTGTGCCTTGTATCTTTGGTTGACTTCTGGGTTCCAGGCTCCGCGTCTGGGTAGCTCAGCCGACTTGTGCCTGAATATACCATGTTTCCCTGAAAATGAGACCTAGCCGGACAATCAACTCTAATCCATCTTTTGGCGCAAACATTAATATAAGACCCAGCCTTATTTTACTATAATATAAGACTGGGTCTTATATAACATAATACTATATAATATAATATAATAATATAATATAATACCAGGTCTTATATTAATTTTTGTCCTAAAAGATGCATTAGAGCTGATTGTCAGGCTAGGTCTTATTTTCAGGGAAACACGGTAATCAGACCCTTCCTGAAACCAGCAAGAATCCTGGTCCTGCAATGTTAATGTACAGGCACGAAAAAAAGGGCTGACATTTTGGGCCATCAGACCCTATTGTTGCGTTCAGTTTTGCGGTTAGTTTAGCAAATTAAATTGCTCATATTTGAAGGTAAGCAGGATAGTATCTTGCAGCCTTGGTACCCATGAATACGGAAAATAGATAATTAATACTGAATGCTAAGCTCAGGTTAAACCAAGACTTGATTTTTTTTTTGAGGCTTTATTTAAGTATCATTTTGTGAAAAATGTATGTGTAGACCTTGTTTGGAAACAAAAACAATTCCAGAAATTATCTATAGGAATCAGATATGGCATCATTTAACGCTGAGTGTAATTTCAGTAGAAAAAGGAGAGGCAATTTGTTTAAACAAAGTCAGGCAGTTGTTGGTTTGTGACTGAGTTGCCCTCCATTTCAAAAACACATTTATAGGCCTGTTAACTTGCAACCAGTTTTCCCAGTGACTCAGTGACACATGTGGGGATTGGTTATCCAGTGCATCTACAGAGACCTATGCGGGTACCCTCAATGCATGACTGGGGATCTTGCGAAAGTTCTCGATTGCCTGATTCCAACTTTAAACATGTGTTTAGAATTCCAACCCAGCATGCCATGATGGTGAGATTCGGGAATCACATTCTTCCATAATTGTCCTGCGAGGTGAGCGGTGAGCAGAGAGGTCACCCTGCTTCTAAGCCCTGTCTTCCTCAGTGGGGCTGGCATTCAGGATGGGTCAAGGGAAGAGGATGACGTTCGCTGGGTGACCTCTCCCTACCGGGCGCCATGCTGGTGCGTTCCATCTGTTTGTCCTGTTTAATCCTCACAGCAACCCTCTAAGGAAGGCACGATTAGCCATATTTTAATGATACGGAAATGGAGCACCCATGAAATATCATGTCCAAGAGTCCACACTTGGTCAGTGAGCAGTGATAGAGCTGGGGTTTGGATCCAGAGTTCATCATCTTTCCACTTTATCACCTCGCTTTTTTTTTTTTTTTTTTTTTTTTTTTGTATTGTCAGTCTTTAATTTTAGCCATTATACTGGGTGTGTACTGGTAATGCATTTTAATTGGCATTTCTTTAATGTCTAATGATGTTGAACATCTTTTCGTGTAATTATTTGTATGCCTTTTTTTTTAATTCAAGTTTATTGGGATGACAATGGTTAGTAAAGTTACGTAGGTTTCAAGTGTACAATTCTGTAATACAACATCTATCACATTGTATGTTTACCACCTAGAGTCAGTTCTCCTTCCATCACCATATATTTGATCCCGTTTATCCCCCTCCCACTTACTTTCTGGTAACCACCAAACTTGTCTGTGTCTATCAGTTTTTGTTTCTTTGTTTGTCTTGTTCTTTTGTTACTTTCAGTTTTATATGCCACATATCAGTGAAATCATATGGTTCTTGACTTTGTCTGACTTATTTCGCTTAGCATAATAACTCAAGACCCATCCATGTTGTCGCAAATGGCACTATTTCGTCTTTTCTTATGGCAGAATAGTAATCCATTGTGTAGTCACCTCACTTCTTAAGGAGGATGTGAAGTAGGACGGGGTGGGACTGGTGATGGGGGTTTGTTGACCATTTCACTTCTCAAGCCCTGTTGCTCCCCATCCTGGCTGCTTCGCTGTGTTCATCTCTTTTCTCTCTCTAGGCCCCAGGGGTTTAGCGTCCCTGTCGTCTTTCCTGTCATGTGCTTTCTCTTTGAAGTCAGTCTTCAAGATTGGTGGGTTCTCATGCCACCTTCCTACCCTCCTCCTCCTCCTTTATGGTGGCTGTTTTTCTTTACTTTGTTTTATTGCTCCAGGGGAATAAAAGGGTCAGCAAAAATCACGTTTTGTTTTTTAATGTTTCATCATCTTATGTTCACGATCTTCTTGCTGCTGCTTCTGATAGAGTCATTCTCACGCTGGCCACATATTACAACTCACTGAACAGCGTTTACCAAGAGCATTGGCCCTGCCCCAAAACAACGAAATCCGAATCTCAGTTGGGACTCGGGCCAGGGTATGTTTTTTTAAAAGCTTCTTGGGTGCCCTTTAGTGAGCAGCCAAGTTCAGAACTATTTCATAAACAGAATGAGCCTAATATCAAAATATTACCTTAAAAGTTGTAAAAGCACAGGTTTTGAATACTGCGCTTAGAAACGTTACCTTGATTTTCCCATTCAGCCCCTTTTCTGGATCTCTTCTCTTAGATGGTTCTGTGAAATGTCTCCTGTGCCCATATTGTCTCTGTGACTGCAGGTCCCTCTGTCTGTCTGTCTGTCTGTCCGTCCGTCCATCTGTCCATCCATCCCTCTTTGTCTTCAGGGAATTGTACCTGCTCCTGATCTTCCCATCTCTGCCTCTCGACTCCCATCCTCTCATGTTAGCTACTCTGTTAGAGTGGGGCATTCGGGTTTAAATGTTTCTCCATGCACGATAATCACTGGGGCCCTTGTGGGAAATGCAGACTCAGATGTGGAGTCCACTTCTCTATGAATGTGGTTCTGGGATCTGTATTTTAACAAGGTTCCCAGACGAATCTGTTCACACTAAATTGGAGAACCGTGAACTCGGTGGATATTTTGATCATTTGCTGTTTACTGCAAACGGGGCTATTCTCTGTGCTGGAGAGGGGGCGGAGCTTCCTGATGGCTGACAACCCCACTCCTCCAGTGATGCACCTGCCCGACCTGGGCTGGACGAGATTCAGGGTAAAGAAGGGGTAGGTAACGCCTAAGGGGCTGCCCACGTTGGAGAGGACGGGGGGCTCATGCCCAGTTGGTGCCAGTTGGTTACTCCACTTGAGGCGTGTATGTTACTTAAAACTGCAGTGACAGCATGAACTTCCTGCTTATTTCAAACTCTGACTGTGCTGCCATTTTAAAGGTGACAAACATCTAAGAAATCAAACTAAATGGTTACTTCTGAGGAATGTTGATTGGGAAGGGAAGGCCAACAAACTCTAATAAGGCCAAGGAAGCTGTACACAAATTAAACCTCAGTTTTGAAAAAGGCCGCTGTTTATATTGAAGTTACCTGTGTCCTGAACACAGCGCTACTGAACCCAATCAAGTGTACGTGGTTATTCTGGGGTTTAACTAAAATAGCCGTGGCAAACCACAGCCCACACCCACTGCCTGTGCTTGTAGCTCACCTACCAGCTAACAATGGTTTTTACGTTTTGAAATGTGTGGGGAAATAGCAAAAGAAGAGTATTTGATGACACATGAAAATGATAAGAAATTCAGATTTAATGAAGTTGTACTGGAACACAGCCATGTCCATTCATTGACTTGTCATCTAAGACTGCGTTCCAGCCACAGCACAGTGAGGAGATGGAAAGTCTAAAGTATTTACCATCTGGCCCTTTGCAGAAAAAGTTTGCAGACCCTGATTTAAAGGATCATTTTCCCCAATTACTTCTGATGGGATATTTAGTGCTGCAGCAGACCTTCTAATGGTTCCCAGTCCTGGCTACACATTGGAATCCCTCGAACGGCTCCTGACGGAGAGTCCTGGGCCCCTACCTGGTACCCAGTAGTCCAGCGTCTCTGGAGGTGGGCCCAGGAATCTGTATTTGCAACCAGCCAGCAGGAGTCTGCCATGATCCTGGCTAGTAGAGCGATTAGTCCAGCCCCATCATTTTGTCTCCCCTGTGAGAAGAAAAGCCTTGCCCAAGAGGGTGAAGCTCCTTAGGACACACCCGTGTTTCCTGCTACTTGTAGGGCAGTGGCTCTCCGAATTGAACAGGCATCAGAACCCTTTAGAGGGCTTGGTAAGCCTCTGAATCCCGGGCCCCAGTCCAGAGTATCTGATTCAGCGGCTCAGGTGGGGCCTGAAAATTTGCATTTCTGCTCCCAGGTGCTGCTGTAGAAGCCACACTTTGAGAACTAGTTTGTAGGGCTTGGCAGGCTGTGTGAGTGTGTGTGTGTGTGTGTGTGTGTGAGAGAGAGACAGAGAGACAGAGAGACAGAGAGACAGAGAGAGACAGAGACTCACACCATCTGAGTACCTTTTGACCACAACAGCCATAAAGGAATTATTTTTCGAACAGTGTCCTGTCAGAAACAGGACATACTCTAGTGAGCTTCGTTTTAAATACTAACACCTGTTGATGGTTTAGTATGTTACCGGGTTATTTTTTTCTAGCTTAATGGAGAGCCACTCCCAGGCACAGCAAAAATAAGAAAAACCTGTGTGTTACGTGTTCATTCCATCTCAACATATTTCCAAGGAAGTATTTCCCAAAGTGAACTGATTGTGCTTATACACTTTCAGAAGTTGTTGTAAAAATTTTGACACCTCGTGCTTATTTTCAGTATTGAAAGGCAGTTACATTGTTAACTTGCCATGTGCGGTGTAGAAAAATACGTAACCTTCTGTGGAGACAGAGTCCCAGAAAGCAGTTTCCAGGCTCTCAGCCTCCCGTGGAAAGGTGCTGGCTCAGGTAGTAGATGGCCATCAGCTGTGATCAGATGACCATCAGCTGTAACCAGTCAGCCATTAGCCACTAATCTAACTGCCATGGGTACGCTAGCAAGCATGGATTGCGGCTAGCAAGTGCGGTTAGCAAGTGGACAGCGGATTGCGGACAGTGTGGATCCTGTTTCCTGTGTCTCCAACCCAGCCGCCAGCGAGAATATAGTGGTGTGACTCCCCTACCTATGGCTCCGTTGGTGTTCCTTTTGGCCTCACCGTATCCTGCGTTCTTCTGCGGGGAGTGGGAGCTGAGTCCCTGCATTACACCCTCATTTTCTAAGTGAGATGCCAAAGCCAGAGAAAGGAAGGGAATGATTCTGTGCCTTTGGAAACTGCTGCTCAGAATCCCAAGCTTTCGATAGTTAGCCTTAGATTAATATGTGCTTTTATCCCATTGTCCATGCCACCCTGGCATAGAGAAGATAGCCAGAGAAGGGGCCAGAAGTAGGGTAAGGCTAGTGGAGTGTGTAAGGTACAAAGTGTGAAGAAGCACTTACTCAGGGTCACGTAGGTGCCGAAGCACCCCAGAATTGTGCCTGGTCATCTGCCTTACCCCTCATCCTGGTCCTGATCGGTACCTAGAAGTTTAGTCAGCTCTCCCTAGGACAAGACGTGGAGCCATCTGTGGAACCAAACACCCCGCTCCCCCTCACTTTGATAGAATGACTCATTGAGATCTTAAAAATACTCCGAGAAACGACTCATTTTAAACAATTGTATCTTTGACATTTGTTCCCCAATATCTGTGTCAATACATTTTATTAGGTTGGTGCAAAAGTAAATGTGGTTTTAAAGGTTAAAAGTAGTTGCAAAAACTGCAGTTACTTTTGCACCAACCTAATACTGAAGGTGATCGTAGTAGGCACTGCATGCAGTGTGTAATAAAATGGTTTGGATTCTTCACATGAGTGTTTGAGGGAAAAGAAAATGTCCCCCAGAGGGTTTCCTAGATGAAGGCTTTCTAGCAGGCTTGCGCAATTGCCCTTAAAACTATAACATTACATCTGTCAATTCAGCACATGAACTGTATTAGAAGTTCCAAATGCAGTGATTTCATTTCAGAGGTTCAAGTCGGTCTTTAATCTAGCTGCTGTTTGGGTGTTCCAAATGGTTCTTGCAATTATATTTGAATTAATTATCAATATTTCTAAGTCTTCCAGTGAGGGTAACCGAGTAGCTAACCCTGGAGAATTCAAGTATTTTTGTCTTCTGGAATGATCTTCTGTTCTGAAATGTATCCATCTTCCTGCCGGGTCAGAGTTCACAGTGGCTTGCTCCAAGCATCTGCTTTCGCTCTTGCAAAGGGAGCTAATGACAGATGTTTACTGGGCAATGTGAAGACCTACTCACTTCTGGGACAATGGGCTGGAACATATGCTGTCCCCAGTTTCAGGAAGCTTTTGTAACAAAGGACTCAAAAGAGATCAGGCCTCCAGGGAATGTTGCCAGCAGGCCTTTGTAGGGGGCAAATCCTGTCCGATTAACCTGATTTCCTTCCTGGGGCAGTGATAAACCAGGGAGATTAAAATTGCACATCTTTCAAGTTTAGCATTCTTTTTTCTGATTCAAAAAATGTTCATAATCAAAATTTGAAGATGGTTCATTGAAGAAGTTTATTGTGCTTTATTTTTTTCCCCTCTTCAACAGGATTTAACTTGTCCTAGAAAATGGTACATGGGCCTCATAAACTTTCACTGGAAGTGGCATTGGTGACAGTAAATGTCAACCTCCAAGCCCCACACTCATTTTGGATGTTCCCTGTTTGGGACATTCTCTGCAATGGTGGTGATGTACATGCCAGGGAGAAAAGAATGCCTGCCTGTTGAGGAAAGTCATACTCGGAAGTATCCATTGTTGGCCTGTTGCTATCTTTGATGGAGATTTTAAAATAGTTTGCAGATGTTACTTTTAGCTAAAAGAGCAAAAGAGGCTGTAGCCACATTTTAGCAGCTAGGATATGATTAGTTAATAACTTTCATAAGTTTGAGCCATGGTCTGAAATGAAAAGGAATATTTTTTTCTTTTAATTTAACAGCTGTATTTTAATATCATCCATATCCCATACAGTTCACTCATTTTAAGTACACAACTCAGTGGCTTTTATTATATTCACAGAGTTGAGCAATCATCACCACAATCAATTTTGGAACATTTTCATTACCCAAAAAAGAAGCCTTCTACCCCTTAACTGCCATTCCTAAACCTTCCCACCCCTTCAGCCCCAACCCCCAGCCACAGACAACTATTTTCTGTCACTATGGATCTGCCTATTCTGGACATTTCATATAAATGGAATCATACACTATGTAAAGTTTTGTGTCAGGCTTCTTACACTTAGCATATGGTCTTCAAGGTTCATCCAGGTTGTAGCATACATTAGTACTGCATTCCTTTTTATTGATGAATAATATTCCATTGTATAGATAGGCCACATTTTGTTTAAAAGGAATAGTCATTTAACGCTAAGTAGAAAAGAAAAATGTAAAAGGTAGGAAAAGAGTGGTTAGTCATATACAGCCACTTTTTAAAGGTTTATGATGGGTCACAGTTAATATTTCTAAAAACAAGGGTGATGTTTTGATGTGTAGGCTCGAGAGCAGGATAACAGTTAAGAGCAGTGAGATAATTATTATATGCATTAAAAAACAGTTTAGACTTTCTCTTAGGCACTATTTCTAGTTATGGTCTCACATCTGGAAATGGGCACATTTATTTTGTAGTTCTGAGAAGATGGAAAGATCAAAGGCTTAGAAACTGAGTTCCCCAGAAGCAGCCCAGGAAGTGGTCTGTTTAGCCAGGAGCAGGCTACCATGTTTCCCCGAAAATAAGACCTAGCCAGACCATCAACTCTAATGCGTCTTGGAGCAAAAATTAATATGAGACCCGGTCTTATTTTACTATAATATAAGATTGGGTATAATATAATATAATATAATATAATATAATATAATATAATATAATAATATAACACCAAGTATTTTACTATAAGACCGGGTATAATAATAATTATTATTATTATTATAATATAATATAATATAATATAATATAATGTAATATAACAACTGGTCTTATTTCACTATAAGACCAGGTATAATATAATACAATACAATACAATACAATATAATATAATAGTGGTTCTTATTTTACTATAAGACTGGGTCTTATATATTATAAGACCGGGTCCTGTATTAATTTTTGCTCCAAAAGATGCATTAGAGCTGACAATCTGGCCAGGTCTTAGTTTTGGGGAAACACGGTCGGAGGTTAATTTAAGCAGATAGGATACTCGCATAGATAGTGCAGACCAGCTCTTCCCTCCCACTGGGAAGAATGGATGTCAGCTAGGGTAGGAGAGCTGGTAGCCCAGGGAAGGGATATCCTGACACTGAGGACCTCCAGGACAAGATGGGAGCACAGCAGAGAGGCCGGCTTACTTAGCCTTTGAGAATAAAATAGTTGGCCTCTCATCTGCCTGGGAAAACGGTAACGCCATAGATTTTAGAACTGAGGATTGTCAGGGGTCATTTTCCTCCTGCCTCTTCTGTCCAAGGAAGTGAGAGAGTGTCATAAACATTTTCTTGATCAAGGTCACCTGAGAGAGAAAACAAACGTTGGGAGCAGAGGGCTTCTCATTAATGGATCAGCCCCCATTTGGTTCTGAGAGCCAGCGAGGCCAGGCCTGGAGAGTGGCACAGATGAACCGAAAGGCCGGATGGACGGTCACCATTCTGTAATCCACCAGCTGGTGAGGGAATCACGACAGGAAATCACAACCGTTAAGAAATTCAATTAATGTCTCAAAGCCAGAGGCAAAGGAGTGAGTTAATTTTTTTAGTACCTGCTGCCCAATAAACCCCTGTGAATGAATGCATTTGGGATAACACTGAAAATAAGACCCTGACTGATGAATGACTTAATTTACATATGCATGGAGAGGAGAACTGTTTCTATGCTTCCACGATTCAGCCATTGTACAAAATCACTCATGGACGGCAATAAATGTCACGGCTGACTTAGAATCTGGACTTTTTGTTACTGTGTCTTTTTTTTTTTTTTTTTTTAACCAGTACCCTCACTGTCTTACCTTTTTAATGTGCCTACAGTTATATGCAGACTTGGTTTTTATAGCGCTTGGTCACTACATCTGTAGCTGTGCCTGTCGGTAGTTGTTCGTCTCATCCCTCATAACCTGTGGTTAGCAAATCGATTCTGATTTCCTTAGCTAAATTAACTAGTAAGATCATATGTGTGTATATGAACTGATACTTCTAGTTTTATTTAAGTTTACATTATTTGGTTTGATCTTCCGGGAGGACCCAGTTTGGCAAATAAAAGGGAAATCACGGTCACAGTTTTGCAAATCTGAATCTCAAAAGGTCACTACGTGTGGAAGTGCTACAGAAGCCTGGCATTGAATTCTCCACAGTTCGAAAGATACTTTCATTTGATTGGTCTCATTTTGATCCCTGTAACAACCCTATCACCCAATTTGCCGATTTTTTAAATGTCATATATAAAGATCTTTTGATTACCACTTCCCTGTGACATAGACGGAAGCAATTTCGGGGTCCATCAGTACTGGGACCTGACTTTCCTGTATTAAACAGATAGCTGGGGTGAGAATCCTAAGGCCACCTCTCCAGAGAGGACAAAAAACAAAAATCACCAGAATATAATAGCCACTTTTTCATTCTCTCCCTGAAAGACTTGAGGTTCAGAACTGTAAAATTGACCATAGTGTAGACTTGAAGTTAATAGGCTGTCTACTTTTTCAGTTAAAAGGCATTTTACATGGCAGGAAAAACCCAGAGTGAGGTATTGACGCCTCCCCCACCTCTCCATCTCCCGCCAGGGTTTTGGACAGTGAGCTTTCAGGTGTCAGGATGGCCTTGAGCTTGAGCGTGCCTGTGTACATGGCCTTCTCCTCATCTCCGTCTCACTGCCAATGTCCATTCCAGTTCTTAGGCTGCTTAACTGAGAATTCATTTTAGTTTGCTTTCTAAAACTCTTTTTTTAAAGAATGTGTAAGCCGCTGGAGGTTGGAGTGTTGGATTTAATATGTCAAGCCAGTATAAGCAAGAAATAACTGAATGAATTGATGGTGCTTTATTGATAAAAAACATCTTTCCTACTATTGCTGTGCTTGGCAGAATGGACTGGTATGCTGAGAGGTATCAGTGGACACCAGTTAATTTTTTACTCACCTAAAAGCATTCCTCTTTGTCTCATAGAAATGCCGGGTCTAAAATTGCCATTAGAATCAGACTTGCTGAATAAATAGTTCAGACGTCCATCTTTTCAGTTTTTTCGTGTGTAGAAAGTCTAAGCCATCTGGACTTTACGTGCTTTTATTATGCTGGCTCGAAAGACAGAGCACGACGCCTTTTGTTTTTAGGTTAAAGCAGATGTATGCAGCCTGCCATCTTAATTTCTTTTGTATGGGTTGGTATGAATGTTAGCTGCTTTGAAATGTTGGAAAGATTTCAAACCAAGTTAGGGAAGAACAAAATAAGTTGGGGTTTTTTTTTCATAATCAAGTTTACTGATTCAAATATATTGTGAACAAGTGTTCTTTGAAATAAGTACATTTATTTAACACCATTGAATGCTTCTCTAAATTTGTTAATTTTTTTTGGCCAGATGTTTAACTTATGTCTGAATCATGCAACTATGACTTGGTTTCAGTGTATATAGGAAAAGAATGTCAGGTCCTGAAATATTTTTGTGTCAATGCATTGTGGATAATGCTTTCTCCTCCCAACCACAAACTGTGCAACAATCTCTAAGGTCAAATCAGGAGGATAAATTTAGAGATTGTTGCAGAGTTAGACCTTACCTTTTTTCTTTGCTAATTTGTGATTTTTTTAAGTGGGTACTTTACTTGGATGGCGTAGATAAAGAGTCTGTTGTTAAAAAAAATTTAGTCATAACTGACTTTTATGTGAATCAGTTACACTTAAGATTATGCCTGGAAGTCACCTTTTGAATTTAGTTACCTGTGGAAAAATCATTATATATATTTTTTAAAGGTGAGGGAGGGGATTAAATCTCTACTGCTGTCTAGCTGCAGGTTAGGTGGGAGCAATCAGGTAAATGCACGTCACATGCATATGGGCTGAAGGTATTTTTCAGTTATCCAAACGGAAGGAGAAAAATGCTTTAAAAAGAATTCAAAAAAAGAATTTAAGGGCTTCTCTTTTCTAATTGCTGTTATTCTAACCTTTCTGAGTAATATCCATTTTCTAAATGCAGTTGAAAAAACTCGTATGCTCATGAGGCATGCTGATGCCCTAGGCAGTACTGAAGGCGAGCCATACTCTCGACCCTCTAGGACTTACGCTAAGCAGTGTTACCAGTTACATCAACCCGGACCACTAATACGTTGGTGGTGATGCTGACGTGGATACTGGCCTCTTGAGTCATGTGACAGACTAGACTGGTCCTTCTGTATGTAGCTGGTCGCTGTCAACTTCAGATATTTCACTAGTGGCAGTAGTAGCTACCAGTGTTTTCCAAAGACAACTGATGTTGGGAGAAACACGTGCGTGGGTTAAGTCAAGTTTGGGAAAGACTACAGTATTTTTCAGAAATTAAGAGCACCCCTTTAATCTTAATTTCTGCAGTAAAGAAATGTGTCTCATGCTCTACTTAATAATGCTTCCCAACAGCAAGAGAAGCTGTTCATAAAATAAACGCCCATTAACACGCATTCGCCTTGGGAAATGCTGAGCCAAGCGATGCTTCCTTTTTTGTGGTTGCTCTTTCATTCGTGTTCTTATAATCAATGTTACTCAGCTAACACCAACATGGTCTTCTCTAGGATATGAGTCTGATATGAGTACCATTTGGGTGTTTTACTATTTTTAAGTAACATAAAAAGTATATATGATTATTGCGTGTCTCCCTTCCTGGACTTTGAGCTCCATGAGAGTGGACACTATGTTTGTTTTGTTCCCCAGCACATTCCAGAATATTGTCATGGATGAAGGAACGGAGATGAATTGTGTCCTCTATATCCATTTCAAATTGCGTCATACTGAAATGGATTTAGTTACAGTTGTGTTGAGGGCACAGGGAAGTGATTTTTCTTAAATGGCTTGAGAGGTGTATCGTAGAGGTTAACAACGACTTGGTAACAGAGAGCAGAGTCACAGCTATGACTCGGCCACCAACCAGGTAACTTTGGACAATTATGTAGCGTTAATCTTCTGCTTTCTTATCTGTGAAATGGTGATGGTAATACTTACCTTTCAGGGTTGGTTTGAGGACTAGGAAGGGAGTGCGTGAGAGTTTTAGGGATGTGCTGACATATACAAAGAGCCCCTGCCAGGTATTGTGAGGCGTCATCCCAAAGCAAGGCCCTGTACAGTGATGACCTTCCCCACCTTTTAATAACAGCTGGCTAGTTAGGGACTGTTTGTGGCCCCCCAGCTTCTCTTCACACTCTTTTAGCTACAGGCGTATCTGTATTGTAGGTTCAGTTCCAGACCTCTATAATTAGGCTAGTATTGCAATAAAGCGAGCAGTTAATCTTTTTGCTGATAGAGGGTCTTGCCTTCAATTTGTGTAAAAATAATAATAATAATAAAAATGGAACATCTGTGAAGTTCGATAAAACAAGGTATGCCTATACTCTTGACAACAAAAAACCGAGATAATAAAGACATTGGGAACATGATCAGTGAAAATCTGTGCTTCCTGATGACCAAAACCTGGGAGAATTGCCTTGTATGGTAACGGACTCTCTGAAGCCAGGTGTTGGTCTTTACACTTGGGTGTGGAAAGGGAGGAAGAAAAGGGACTTGGCAAGTCCATTCTAGAACATTCCGTCTCACACCCAGAAATGGCTGTCACCCTTCAATGACTTCCACGTGTTTTTTCAATGTTGCGAAAAGCTTGGTGTGAAGGAAACGTCATCCAAATTTTGTTTAGTCTTATGACACTTAAAGGTAGTAATGTTAGAGTTAGTCTTCCAATAGCTTACCTTTCTGTTTGGCCTCATTTTAGTTTGAAAACAAAATCAGTAATACAACCCATGAAAACAGCCTGCGTTTGATGTTCCTCAGTGCCTGGATGCTGTAGCTCGTTGGTTCCCAGGCCTTTGGATTTCTGCATCCAGAAATTCTAGACCAGCGGAGAATTACCCCATCTTTAATATTGTCAGATGAAGGCATTTAATAACTATTGGGCCGTCATTTTAATTTTAAAGATAATTTTAACACATTGAAAGTGGGAAGGACATAATCTCAGCATAAAGGACAGCCTTTTAAATTGAAGAAATTAAGCTTTAGGAAAAATTTATTCCATTGTTGTATGTCTCTCGTTTGACTATTGAAAATTAGCAGCCTTACCTAAGTATTTGGAAGTCCCTGCTACAGTTAATTGAACAGTAGGGATCTTTTACGTAAGAGCAGAAAATGCCCTCCCAACTCCAGGCTTATAATTCTTGGGCCTTGTCTCAGCAAGGTTCAGTTCTGTAGCAAGCACGTTAAATTATTGTCATTCATTTTGCTTAAAGATAAGATTTTTGATCAGCTAGTTATGGCTTCAGTTATAGGTTTTGGTAGGATAATTAAGATCGTCATAATTCAAAAAAGGAAATGGAATTCTTTTGAAATAAAATCTTACTGGAGGGTTTTCAAATTTTAGACTGTATAAGGAGGAGTGGGCAGAAATAAGCGCCTCCTTTTTTAACGATGGTTTCTGTGAAACTTTCAGAGTTGTGTAGACCTTGGTTTAAACACCATTGACTGAGAATTATTTAGTCAATATAACGTGTGTTCCTAATGCTGTAATTTTCACCTCGTTTCACAGTTGGGTTGACATACTTTTAAGGACAAAAATTAGTATATAAGGTGAAACTTGGCATTTGTGGGTGAGCATACATTAGGTTCTAGAATCCTGTTTATGCCAGTTTTATGTTCTGGTATGCTATAAGACCACTCATCCTTTGCTTTTCAAAAAAACAACCATTCAGTTCTGGTAGATTAATTTGACTAGCAAAATGATACGTTTTCTTGTTTCGTTTTTTAATATTCCTCTTTTCTTACCATAAATACTTTCATAGCTACACATTTGCCCTTTTTGATGGCAACTACATAAAAAAGAGAAGAGCATTTACCCAAATTGTTAGAGAAAGTGCAGTGGATAAATCTTAGAGCCGTTGAATATCATCTTTACTTTCAGGAATCATTGTTCTCTGCTCCACTTACCTCACTAAGGTGCTCTGAGAATGAAAACACATTAAAGGTCTGTCTTAATATGTGATACGGATCTGATGGTAGCGAAACGTATTTTTCTTCTGTGAATTACGTAAAATACTTAGAGCCCAAGTGATCAACTCTGAGTTGAATGAGGAATTCATTATTCTAAGAAAACTACATGGACAAAGTTAGTTGGGACATATTTGTTTCCAGTTATATGATTAGAAAGAATCATTTTAAGGGTATACAGAAACAACTAACTGATGGAAACATGGAACAGAGTTCTCCAGGTTTGTTGAGGGGAGGCGAGAACAGGGAAAGTAAGTTGATGATATTTGTGACTAGTTCAGCGGCTGGTTCGTTTGAGTTAGGACAACCCACTTTTCTTGTTTTGCCCACTTTTCCCTCTTGTGTGCCAGTGCTCTTGTTTGTTGGGATAAATTACGAAGTAATATGGGTTAATTATTTGAAGTTCTTATGTAACTATGTAATTATGATTTATTGCTGTCCTCACTTAACCTCCTAGCCTGACTTGTGCAAGCGAGTTTTGATGTTATTAATGAACTTCAGAAGACCTAACAGCTTGTTGGTTAAGCGTTAACTACCCATTCCCCATGACTGTGTTTCACTCCTTTAAAAAAAAAAAAAAATCTGTAATTTTACCCATCACTGTACGTTTGCAGGGCTCTACGAGATCCCAGGTACTGAGCATAGATGCAGCTTTAAAACACTCTTCTGTTTTAACTTGATTTTTAGCAAGGGGCAGGCAAGAGTGACTGTTTTGTTAAAGTGAAGTAAGTCAGACTGAGAATGACAAATACCATATGAACTCACTTATATATGGAATCTAAAGGACAAAATAAACGAACAAACAAAACAGAAACAGACTCATAGATACAGTGAACACACTGATGGATGCCAGATGGGAGGGGGGTTGGGGAACTGGGAGAAAAAGGTGAAGGGATTAAGAAGTACAAATTGGTAGTTACAAAACAGTCATGGAGATACAGAGTACAGCACAGGGAATATAGTCAATAATGTTGCAACAACTACTATGTAATATATAGTGCCAGGTGGGTACTAGGCTAATTGGGGGATCACTGTATAAGTTATATAAATGTCTAACCACTGTGATATACACCTGAAACTAATATAAAACAATATTGAATGTCAACTGTAACTGAAAAAAAAATTAAAAAAAAAGAAAGATAAGGATGCTCTAGGACCTTATGGAAAGAAACGAAACGACCTATTTTGAAATGAGAAAGTGTCACATACACTGTTGGTGCACAAGCCTGCACTTCGGGCAATAGCCTGGTATATACTCTGACAGATGGACCTTTGGCTGCCAGCCCTGCCTGCCACATACAAACCTTGGGCAAGTTATTTAAGCTCTCTGGGCCTCAGTTTTCTCATTTATAAAATTGGGATTAGAGTAGCACCTTCCCAAAGGGCTGATTGCCAGATAGAACACAGGATTTGCCAGGTCATACAGAGGTCGTAACTGTGTGTGCGTGTGTATTTAGGAATATATGTCTATCGTTATGCACACACATACAAGTTACAAAAGTAATTGGAAGTAGGTCATTGCCACAGACATGTGAAAGGTGAGGATGGCTTGGAGAGCACATTTGAAGCTGAGCTTGTGGAAGGTTTTATGACGTGTGGGGGCTGGTGCGAACTGGTCTCGCTGGGTGTGGTTTCGGCTGGCTGCCAGGACGGCTGTGAATGGCCTCGTGAATGTGTGTTCATGGGCCCAGAGTACAAGGGGAGTGAGACGAAACACGGCACATGGAACCAGAATCCATAGCAGGATTTCCAAGGAAACAAGCCTTTGACAGCTTCACCATTGAGCCAATGGGCCAGCTGCCAGATGGGAGCACCTTATCTTGGCAGTAACAGTACCCACACTTCCAGGTTCCTTAAACCTGTGCAGTGTAACCACCTGTCCAATGCTCACAACAGCCTCCTAGCTGGGGAGGGAGGTATTTTTACCGCCTTTGGACGGGTAAGGAAGGTTCTGAGAAGTGAGTGGACTGACTCCCGTCAAGTCACACCACTGCAGTAACGGAACCGCTGTAAGGAGGTGATTTCCCCGAGGGAGCTGGTCTCCCTCTGCCTGCAGCCCCTGCAGCTTTATCATAGCACCTTTTGAGGCACTTTCAGGGTCTGTTTCCCTGTCCGCTCTTCTCTTGCCTGGCTTTCAGGACCCTTTCTCATCTGTCTTTATTTCCTCAGCTTCTTGCACACGGTGATGGGCATGGAGTTAATACATTTTGATCAAAAGAGCTTTTGGCAAAAGGTAGGCGTGCAGACTTAAGCCTCTACCTCAGTCAACACATGCATCAGAAATTACACAGTTATTTAAACTTCGGCAGGTGTGCAGACACGTTTTTGAAGTGTGCATATATATGTGCAAAGAGTTTTCTATCAGGTGCTATGTTCTAAGGCCCTGCTTTATCCTGCCACTTGATTTTCTGTTTATTATGTAATGCTAAGGCCCACTTCTGACAATCCTCCCCAAACATTAGTCTCATGGCTTCTAGGATTCAGTCCTCTTTGTCTATTTATCAGATATTGTGCTAATCTCAGCTGGAAATGGGGCTGTGCCTGGGCGTGGGTTACTATGTGCCCAGCCGGTTAAACACACTCCAGGCCTCAGACCCGCCTGAGTTTGGAATAATGAGGCCAGGACAAAGAGACCATGCGCTTATTATTAGACACACTTACCAAAAAGCTTATTGATGAAAAGCAGTTTGCAAGAAGAGTTGGCATAGGAGTCAGCTTCCATTGTTGCAAGTTCCAATAGAACTTGGCTTTGGTGACGGAGAGGCTGAATTAGTTCTTAGTGTCTCAGACCACAATGCTGCTCCGTTTTGATGGTCTGTGGAGCTCATGAAACATAACCAACCTTTCTGTCTCAGAGAAATTTGAAAACTGAAAAAATTTCAAATGAACGTTCATCTTGAGCTCTGCTGTTTCATGCTTGCTCATGCGTAATTTAAAGAGTGTTAAATTCTTGGAGGCAAGTGTTGGTGTCAGTACAAAATAAAGCCATTTTAAGCCATTTTTCTAAAATCTGACAAATCTGTCAACTATTGAGTTTTAGCCTGATTAATAGAATTGTTTGTGTTGATAACAATTTGTCCTGACTTTTTGTACAGAAATATTGTCTCCATTTTAATAGGCGTAGCTCTATCAACAAAATAATGACCCATAATATTTCAATTCTTCTAATACACAGCACAATAAAACCTTTAAAACCGAATTCACTTGAGAAACGTGCATTTTTTTCCTGAATAACACTTTTTTCTGGGTCTGTCTTTAGGATTATGTAAGCAGCTTCTAAACATTTTAAATCACCTCTTTTTCAGTTTTGAAACAAAGATAGCGCTCGCTGTGTTGAATCCCTCCACCACTACCACATGCACACACACACACACACACACACACACACACACACACACCGCATTGTTTTTAACTTTATTTGTAGCAGCCAGATATTTTAATAAGGGCTTACGGCTTATTTTTTGTTGTACCATGTTGGCACTTATTACACCTCCTCTGAAGACGTGTAAACACTTTATATATTTGATATATTTACAGTGTGTGAGTAGCAGCCCCTTGTTCCTTTAGTGGTGATTACTAGACCATAGTACTTTTCACAGGGGCTTCTAAGAGTAGAAAGAATCAAATGTGGCTAGTAAAACGTAAAGCACAGAGTCTCTTAGGGCAGGTATGCTAAAGCTCTTCAGTGTTATTTTTTTCTTTTAATTGCTGTGTTACAGTCTCTTAGTAGAAAACCTGGCCAGGGATTGTCAGAAGCTGCTGCATTGTGTTCATCCCATTTTCTTCTCATCTCCTTTCATACACAGGTCTGTCCATCTTTCTCTTGGATGCCTAGACTCCTACTTCCTTCCTTTTCCATTGAACTTGGAATTAAAGCCCATAGCCTCTTATAACTAAACAACGTGGTTTGCCAAAGTATAGGGCGTGGGGGACCTGGAACCTGAACCCTGGTCTTACAGGCAATGTTGAATGTGAGGGGTTTTGTTTGTTCATTTGTTTTGTTTTACTACCTAGGCCCTGAATTGCTACCAAATCCTCTGAAATCTTCCTCCTCCTGGTTTTTCCCTGACTTGTACCGCGAAGTCACCCTGGCACATAAATCCTGAAAGCCTTCTTCCCTGCTATTCAATTGGTTACTATCCTATAGATTCTGTCTTGGGATCCTGACAAGTGCCTGAATTCAGATCCACATCTGTTCGTATTTTTTATAGACCCATTTCCAGGATTCTTTCTCCATCTAGTGACACTGGGATACATAAGTACAACATCAGTAATAGGCCGTGGTCTTAGATGCTGTTCATTGGTTCCCATTTGTCACCGGCATCGTCTTCTTAGCTGATTGCAAAAACCCCAAACTTCTACCCAGTCAGACCCTTTGGGGGAGGGGCCTCGGTGGCATCATTGCCCCCCCAATTCTGCTGGTCATTCCTAGACACACTAAAGCTGGAGGATGGTCCCCACCATATCTGGTCTCAGCCTGGCCTCTGTTCAGTGTCTTACACTCTGACCCCAGGTCTCTTCCTCTGGTTCTGCACAACTGCTCCCCGATTTTGTTAGGTGTTCAGTGAAATTTCAGAAATCAATTCAAAAAGCAAGGTAATGATCCTGATTTTGTTTGTAAGTCATAATGATGATCCTGCTGAAATGCATTGTGGGGTGTCTCATGCTCAGATACAATGTGAGCATTAAACAGATGCCCTTTCTCTGAGCTTTCGTGGGGCACACTGCCACCATCGCACTGATGGGTATTTACAGTGCGAGTGGAGAAAAGTTACCGACTCTGTCTGCTGTGCGTACCAGTGTTTGTCTTCATGTTTTGAAGGAGGATTTTTTTTTTTAAATAAAAACCCATTCAACATATCACTGATGCTATTTGGTGCTCTCACAGTTACTCATTTGGAGTAGCATAGCCTTTTTTTTGTTTTGTTTTTAAGATTTTGTTGGGGAAGGGGAACCGGACTTCATTGGGGAACAGTGTGTATTTCCAGGACTTTATTAGGGAGCATTGTGTTTTTCCCAGGACCCATCAGCTCCAAGTCAAGTTGTTGTTGTTCAGTCTTAGTTGTGAACAACTAAGCTCAACTCCAAATCCATTTGCCATTTTCAGCCTAGTTACCGGGGGCGCAGCCCACCATCCCATGTGGGAATCGAACCGGCAACCCTGTTGCTCAGAGCTCGAGTTCTAACCACCTGAGCCACCCAGCTGCCCGCATAGCCTCTTACAGAAGTTAGGAGTCCCAAATAGGGTTCTTCACCTGGGTGTTAGTTGGGAATTCTGTAATCCTTTGCAGAGTTAACAAAAACAGTGTGAAAGTCTCTGAAAGTTCTGCTTTTACCTCATTTCTGCCCAAATAAATGGTGTACTTGAGAGATTGGCTCTGTACTATTCAGTTCATGTAACATCTGTTCACAACCATCATAGAGAGAAAATGTCTATGGAGATAGTCATGAGGGAAGGACTATTGGCACATATTTCTGAAATAAAACTCTCGGTTAATCCCATTTAATGACTTTTGAGGGCTTTTCTATTAAGTGTGCATTAGTCATATCTACACTAATAGATTAAAGAAAGATCTTTTTCCATATTAAAGAAAATACTTCCTGGGTGGATGGTTAGCTCAGTTGGTTAGAGCATGGTACTAATAACACCAAGGTTGCTGGTTCAGTCCCCGCATGGGCCACTGTGAGCTGCGCCCTCCTTAAAAGAAAAAGAAAAAGGAAAAGAAAATACTTCCCACAGATTAAAGAAAATGTTGATCCTACCGTGTTTCCCTGAAAATAAGACCTAACCGGAAAATAAGCCCTAGCATGATTTTTCAGGATGACATCCCCTGAACATAAGCCCTACTGCCTCTTTTGGAGCAAAAATTAATATAAGGCTCGGTCTTATTTTCCGGGAAACACGGTATTTTCAGGTGCTTTGCAAGCAAAGGAATTGCATTTCTTTGCATGGCGCCTTCTTGCCATCTCCACATGGTAGGAGTATAGAAAGTGAGAATCCAGACGGTTGGGGAGATTTGAAAGGAGGCCTTGGCCACCTGTCACCTGATGGCTGGGACCTTGCACGTAGAGTGGAAAGTGGCAGAGGATCGTCGTGGCTTCATGTCTAGGTGACGCTGGGACAGCAGAAACCTGCACTAATTCGCACTTGTATGAAATCCCGGCCTGAATTAATAGAGCGGTTTTCCTTTGCTAAAAGGAGTATTGCATTGTTTGGCTATTGTTAATGACATAAAACATCTTGTTTTGAGATATTCCAGTCCCCCGAAATAATGGTTAATAAAGTGATTTCGAGCAGAGGCCTCCTGAGCCAGCGTTTGTTGAATGGAACAAACTCCCAGCCGAGGGAGCTCCTGCAGACTTTTGCACAGGCCTGAGGAGCTTGACGTCAAGAAAAGCAGGTGTTTCTGAGCATTTACTCTGAGGCAAGGATTGTGCTAAGTGCTTTACACGACTTAGCTCGCAGCAACCATGTGAGGCAGGCCCTCTTATTTCCCAGTTCCTAGTTGTGGAAACTGAGGCATCGTGTAGGGAGGTGTGATTCCCACAGCCGCGCAGCCTCGATCGGATGTGGCAAGGATGTGAGCTGGGGTTTCACCTGGGGTCGGTGGGATGTCAGACACTGGTCCTGTGCCAGACGCCACAGTGGCTCGTCGCAGTGACTGTGTACATTGGAGATGAAGCAAGTGACTCGGTGACTTCTCGTGGCGTAGCTTTCTACTTAACCCCAGGTGTAGCTTTGGGTGTCTGTATCCACCTTTTTCAGCCACTCTGGAGATGCCATGCTTTAAGCAACCCTCCTTCACTGAGCTATAATTCCCACCCCCTGGAATTCACCCACTGAAAGTGTACAGTTCAGTGGTTTTTAGTTTATCCACGGAATTGTGCAATTGTCACCACAATCAGTTTTAGAACATTTTTATCACCTCAGAAGGAAACCTCACACCCATTAGCAATCACTCCCATTTCCCCCTTCCCATGTCCCCAACCTCTGGCAACCACTGGTCTACTTTCTCTCTCTGGATTTGTTTATTCTGGATGTTTGATAGAAGAGGAATCATAATGTGTGGCCTTTTTCACTTGGCATAATGCTTTCAGGGCTCATCCATGTTGTTGCAGGTCCCAGTGTCTCATTCCTTTTTAGTGCTGAATAATAGTCCGCGGTATAGGTTTATCCATTCATCTGTTGATGAATGTTTATCCACACGTTTATGTATTCATCTGTTGATGGACATTTGAGTGGTTTCCACTTTTTGGCTAATGGCAATAGTGCTGCTATGAACTATTATGTCTTCCTTTTTCTTAGGTATATACCTGGGAGTGGAATTGCCGGGACATATGGTAACTACGTTTACCCTTTGCAGGAATTGCCAAACTGTTTTTCAAAGCAGCAAGCACCATTTTACATTCTCTCCAGCAGTGTAGTCACTCACATGTTCTTAACAGGAGCATATATAGCTATCAAGAGATGAAGAGAGTAGAGAATTTAAAAAAAAAAATTTTAATATAGTGATTTCAAATAATATGGATGTATTTATTCATTTCTAATGCACATCTTAAGGTCTCTGAGGGAATTGACTGCTCTGAGCTTGACGCAACTGCTCTGTTTTCAGATGTCCACGAGGTGGGAGGCTGTCGCTTGGTGCGTTCTCACCATCCGGTTCTTTACCAGCTTCCATCTGCCCATCTTGTGCACATGTGGGGTCATTGAGTGTCTGATTTCGGCCTTCTCCATTTTCTCTGCCCCTGGAAAGCAGCTAAAGGTGGAGTGGCCTTGCTGGATGAAGAGTGAGAGCATAGGTGGAAGTGTTACAGTGAAGTAGGAATGGGGAGTAGAGCTCAGTGTTGGGGTCCCATCCAGGCCCAAGGAGCCATTCTATGATTGGGTTGTTGACCACTTGGTGGGGAGTGACAGCGTGTGGGGTCCCTTTGTCTTTATGCCATGTTTTGATTCTGTAACATTCTGAAATGAAAATTGGAAGAGAGGCAAGCTTATACGAGTATGGCCAGAAAGGAAGAATCTCCAGACTCCCCTTTTGGGAAAGCTTAGTGGGGTGTGGAAAGCTGGGCAAAGGATGATATTGCCTAAAACGAGGCCATGTTTATCTCTCATAATCTTTGCTCTCAAGATTAAAATTTCAACCAGATTCCCACGAGTTTCTCTGAACCTCAGGTACTTGGACCAGATTTCTTGCAGCAGGTATACAAGGCTTTTACAGCCTTTGCGTTCAGACATTTATAGAGAATAATTCCTTATTAACTCTTTCCCGGCAGAGACCAAACAAACAGTATTCTTCTTAGCCCCCTTATTTTATCCGTGTACTAGGAAAAATATCTCAGTACGTAGTAATAATTTTTCTTAGAAAATAGGCTTTTGGAAAGAGAGCTTTGTCATGTTCATTTAGTGACCTATATATATATTTTTCAGTCTTGCCTCTTTCTGGCCTTCTGCCTCTTCCTGAGCCTTTCAGTAATTCAGGTAGCGTTCTCCTGACATTTCTAGAGATTTCCTTGGCAGTGGGGCTGGGGTTGGCACACAGGGAAAGTCTGGGAGCTCATCATTGCATGTTCCAAGCTGCTGTGCTTCGTTTCTGCCCCCTTCCTGTTATCTTCTGGATGGTGTGTTTTCTCCCAGTTCTTGTACTGTGAGTGTAAGCCAAGCTGCAAGCTGTCCTCCTGCCTCCTTTGTAGATACTTAACTAAGCTAGCAGCCAAAAAAGACTTTTGGTTTCTGTCTGGAATCTGGAATCACTCCGATTCTATTTTTGTTCACTGGATTAATCATACCTTGCGTGATATCTCTTAATTCTTACTTGACACTTGGAAATTAGTAGCATGCAGAAAACATAGTGCTTGAAGCTAGGGCTCATAAAATTGATTTCAATTCTGTTTTAAACTCCAAGATGTATGCATATTTGGCTCAGATATGCCTTTTTCTTTTTACTTAAGAGCAGCCAAGGAATTACTGTCACATTACTCAGTTTTAGGCAGTTTCAAGGCAGCCAGTAAATGAAAAATGTTGATTGACAGCCCAGCCTTGAGAGTTACATATTAGATGACAAATTCAAGTGCTTGTTAGTGCTCTTAGCTCTGCAGATGGACAGCTGGTACACATCCCTTTAGCACACGGTTAGCAAGCAGCCACTGGTGCCAGACAGGTGACTAGGCACCTAGACCCAGAGGTTTCCGCGAGACACCATCCAGGTCCTCCCAGATTGGTCTGGCACATGGCGGCAGCATGCCCCTGACTGCTGCAGATGTCACAATTTGTGGTCTTTTCCTCCTTCCCACTGGCCCATCTGGAATCCCAGATCCTCATCCCGCTGCCTCAGGAAATCAGCCACTTCCAAGCAGGAGGTGAAAGGTCTGCCATCTCTGGTTCCTAGGCAGAGATAATACAGAGATTACGGTTGTCCTGTGTTAAGTGACAGGACAGGTTCTGTCCAAGGTGCTGTGGGAGAGACCGGCACTCAGCTCAGGCTGGGAGCGGTGGCTGAGGCTTGGAAGAAGGGTGACCAGGAGGAGTGAAGGGCGGCCCGCAGGAGAGCTCCCCACAGTGTGGAACGCAGGGTGGGTAGGAGAGAAGGCAAGAGACTCTCAGTGCTTTTGACACGGCAGGCAGACAGGCCGGAGTCAGCCTGGTGGGAGAAGCAGCAGGGCCCTCAGGAAAGACTTTGTAAGACACCACCTTAGGGAGATTATTCTAGGTCCTGGGAGTGATTGGGAACAAACGGAGAGAATTCCAGTCAGGGCAGGATCAGATTACATCACTGATAACTGTAACCACGAACAGCAGAAATATTTGAGTTGCTTATTCAGTACCAAGAACTGGGCTGAATCCTTTACGCGAGTTTTCTTACTCCATTCTCCCTACCACTCTATGAGGTGCTGGTGTTATTCCCTCCTTATTTTATAGATAAACCGAGGATGAGAGAGCAGAGTATGGAGTGCTCAGCCAATGGGGAGCAGAGTGGGGCTTCACACTTATCCAAGTCCATGCTGGTCAGACTTGAGCTGTGTCCCCTGCAAGATCCTAGTTGATTCCAGATTGGGAAACACGAGCCAAAGAAATGCAAAGTTTTATCTCTGGAAAACGTCTTTCAATTCTTAAGTTATCAGTGCCAAGAAAATTTGTCATTAAAACTAGTAAAAAAAAAAAAAATCTTTTTAATCATTAAAACTCAAAATGAACAAATGTTTCTTGGAGTCCCAGGTTGAGTATCATTGGATTCATGCCACGGACACTGGAGGCAGAGGCATTAATTAGGAAGCGGTTGTAGGGTCTGGATGGAAAATGTCAGGAGTGACCATGGCCGAGGCGGGAGATGGGACGGGAGAGAAGATGGATTCCAGGCGGTGTCCATCATCCAGTCACCAGGACTTGGAATGTGGATGTGGTGGCCGGCAAAGGGGGTTCGGTTGTGCTGATGCTGGTTTCTGACTTGGGCAGCTGGTACTGAAAGTGTCATTCTCTGAGAAGGCGATAAGGACGTAGGCACAGCGTGAAGAGATGTGGGATTCTAGGTTTGGGTTTTTTTGTTTCTCTGTTGGGTGTTTTGTTGTCGTTGTTTTGAGATGCTTGTGAAACAGCAATGTGGTTCAGAATGGTAGGCATGGAGGTTCTGTACCAGAGTTCAAGTTCATGCTCTAAGGGTCCAGGCTTGTGACTGGGAAGAAAGGGCTCCAAAAAGGGCCCTTAAAATTAGAACGAGGGCCAGGATATTCGGATGGGAGCGAAGGAGCCTCAGAAGCAAGAGCTCGTCGACCAGTTGTTGAAGGACGTTCAGGCCAAGAATTGGGGTTCCTGGGTTTCACCCCATCCCTGCTTCTTGCTTTGTAGTTTCTCTGGGCTGAAACTTAAAACAAGCGGATTAGAACAGAAGCCGTTTTTGCTACTAATTCTTCGTGACTCTTGGTGGGGAATTCTTATTTCATTTTGTTTTGTTTTTGTTTATTTGTTTTGTTTTTTTGTGTGTGAAAGCAGTTCTACAATTAAAACAATTTAATTGAACCAGTTATATGTATGCAGATACGTTCATTGATAGCGATATTGATTGGACTGATTTCTCTTTGTAAGCCTAGAAATGTTGAACATTTTTAGAAAACGGGGAAAGAGTCCTAGAAAAGTATGAAAAAACAAAATTAAAAATGCCTACAAACATGCAACCCATTATTGGAGCTCTGATGTATTCTGTTACCGTCTTTTTGCCGGTATGTCTTAAACTTTTTGTGTGTTGAGATCATTGTAGACCCACAAGCACTTGTAAGCAGTGCTACAGAAAGATGCCCTGTGCCCTTTCCCCAGGGTAGCATCTTGCAGCATCACGACGGTGTTTCAGCACTGCTACAGTCGAGACCCAGGAGCGTCCTGCCCCACAAGGATCCCGCAGGTTGCACTTTTACAGCCCTCCCGCCTCCACCCCTCCCCCAGCCTCTGGCAAACACCAGTCTGTCTCCCATTCTCTATAACTTTGTTACTTCAGAAATATCACATAAAGGGAACTGTACAGCATGGAATCTTCTGGGACTGGCTTTTTCAGCTTGGCCTGTTACAGGTAAAGCTCCTATTGAATATTCACCTGCAAGGTTATGTCGAGTGAATGCCCAAGAGGACAGCTGCTGGTGTGTGTGTGTGTGTGTGTGTGTGTGTGTGTGTGTGTGTGTGTGCGCTTTAAAAAAACAAAAAACCTAGGATGCTACTGTGTGCGCAGAATAGTTTTATCAGAGATTTATTTTACTATAACTCTATAATGAAAAACCATTTGTATATTGTGATCTTTTCCCTCACACTGAATTCTTCAGCGTGGGAAGCCTGGCTGAAGGGGCGTGGGCATCGTCTTTTTCTGGGTAGGCTCGGCCTGCGCGGTGGTGTAAGCAACGGGAAAGCATTGAGACATATCCTAGCACAGCTGGAACAGCAAGGGGGACGTTCCTTGTGCAAATATTCCCCCAGAATTACACATACAATTTTCTTTAATGAATAAAAGTAATGTCGTTTAGCATTTAAAAGAAGTCTGTACATTCTTCAATAAAACCACAATTCCTAATGTTACGTATAATTCAGATTTGAGGTCTTAATTTCCTTTATTTGCAAATACTCTAATATGTTCCTTAATGTGTGGGTGTGTGTGGGGTGTGGGTGTGTGGTGTGTGAGTGACGTGTGTGCGGTGTGTCCGTGGTGTGTGTGTGTGTGGTGTGTGTGTGTGTGTGTGTGTGAGCCTTTCCTTCCAACTACGCCAGCTCACTCTAACAGTGAGCTTTCCTCTCTGGAGTCCTGAGGAGGGGTCAGGGCCGCTGTGTCACCCAGGCCTTCCAGTGGTGGGCGGGTGCCGGTGCAGGTGAGTTACCTGCCTTCAGTGCTGTTTGCCGTGTGGCACAGCTCAGCATCTCCACCAGACGATGTGTTGGCCACAGATTAGCTTCTTGGGTGTTTCAGATTTCTCGGACTCTTAATCTCGTTGGTCTGTCTGCAGACTCTGCAGTGTCATCAGAAAGACTCCTGCTCAGTGGTTAACATTTACTGTTCAGGGACTCAGCTGCCAGAACTTCCGTCCTTCTTGGCTTGTGCATGTCATCACTGGTGCTTTGGTGGTGCGTTCTTGTGCACGTGAGAGCAGGAAGAAACCCTCCATTTGGGGAACAACAGTGCTTGCAGTGATCTCACCTAGAAGTGATTCAAACATTGCTTACCTGTGGGTTTTCTACAAAGTTGGTCTCATCTCACTGAATTGCATTTCTGGTGCAATTTCTTCTTTGCATCTTGTCTCTAGCAAAACAGTGTCATTGTCACATGAGATGTTAGAGTTGTCCATAATGATGAGTAGGTAGAGAAATGTCTGCCCCCACTTAGCTGCTTACATGGCCCTCAGTTCCTTCAGGCCAGGCGCCACTGCAGGGCACAGGGGCCCCCACACCCTGCCCCAGCCGCACTACCCAGCAGATGCCTTGCCCTGCCTGGCCTCTGTATCTGCTCTTCCCTGGTGGCTGCCCTCCAGCCCTCATGGTTAGTTCCCATTGAACCTTGGGAGTTTGCTGTGTTACAGCCCCCACCGCATGGTTAGGATTGCCTGGGGTTTTTTTGTTTTGTTTTGTTTTTGTTTTCTGATTCCTCAGTGGACGGTAAGCTCTTTTTTATTCCCAGCGTCCAGCTCACAGCATGGCACTAATGACAGGGGGATCCAGAGAGAGTAAATGAAAAATAATGGCATAAATGAGAGATTAAACCCAACATGCTGGGGAGGCCGTGCACTGTGTGTTCCCCCCACCCTCTGTACCCCAGCTCTGGACTTCAAAGGGCCAGGGGGCTCTTTCCTATTTACTCCATCAATGTACCCCACAATTCACAGCCAGTCAGTGGCAGAGCTGGAATTCAAAAGGCCGTCTTTGAACTAGTGACCCCTCCGGTCTGATTCTGACATGCACGCTCTTCCATGATCCCAAGGAATTAAAGGTTAGCTGTGCTCTGTGCTGTCAGGCAGGTTTCCCAACTTCTCTGATCCTTTGTGAATTCATCCTTTAAAAAATGAGCAACAGTATTTCCTCCCCTGCTGAGCAACAAATGAGGTTAAATAATCAGGGTGCCCGGTGCTTGCAGCCAGCTCTCAGTAAGTACAGCTCCCTCTGCCCGGGCCGCTCCCTTATTTTGGTTCTGTACCCAAATGTCATGCATGCTGCTGCACTAGGCATTGAAAACCTGATGACAATTTAAATGGCTTAATCTCACAAACTAGCCTGAGTCTTTGAAAAAGAAAATATCAACCTTTGTTTTATCTATACTTAATAGTCGGTTATCTAACAAACTCACCCAAGGGAGTTTAAAGGAACAGAACATTTATTTGTATAAAGATAATTTTAACATCCTGTGCCCTGCTTAGTAGGATGCCGAGTCTCTGACAAATGGGATCTGAAAGCACCCGTTTTTTCCCATTAGACATGTCTAATTTTGTTTTTGATTAGATTCCAGTGGAACTTTCTAGTGGACTTTACATTTTCGTGCCCCAAATATTTCTGTAGTCTCCGGAGGCAGCAGCAAGATAACAGGCCAAGACAGACTTTTCAGTTCAGTGGACGTGTTTAAGAGCAGAGCCGAGTCGCTGAAGCTTGGCGTGAGGAGGCTCAGGTTTCACTGACATGACTGCGCATTGTAGCCACATGTCAGGAGCAAGCATCTTAACCTTTGTCACCGATCATACTTTCATTCATGAATTAATGAGTCAATAAACAAAAGAAAGAAGGAAAAGACATTGAGAGGCATCTCCAGACACAAAGTGGAATTCCAGGGAAGACCTACGCAAGGCAGTGGGATTTCTGCAAAGGGATTGAAATGGAAGAACAAAGGGTTATGTCAAGTAGTTTTTCATCGGCACACAGGTCAGGATCCTCATAAAAAAGGGAGAACCACGTGTGCATCCCTCCCTTTTGCTGCATCTCTTCTCCCGCACAGCTGGTGTCCTGGCCCTTACCTAAAGAGCATGAGCTCCCCCATCTGTGCTGACTCTGATTTCCATATAGAACGTTCTGCGTTGTCCCTTGCGTTGTGTCCCCCTCCCAGGACCAGCTCCTTTCGTTGAGCTCTCCTTACTTCCAATCAATATGACTTTACCCACATTATTTTCTTTTGTTTTCACAATAATGCTATGAGTTAGATGTTAGTACCATCATTCTTATTTCACAGATGGGGAAAATCGTGGACCAGAGAAGTGACCTTGCTGATTGTCCCTGTGCTACTGGTCGCATAGATCTAGGAGAAACGAGTCACCCAGATCTGACTCGAAGGGCCTGTTTTGGTCATTACCCCACTCTGCCTCTCCTTACATTTTATACCCATTGGGAGGCCAGGAGCACGTGTTCGGTCCTTACTGGGTCTGTATCGTGGGCCAAGGCTGGGGAGCAAGGTCTCCATGCTTCCTGCCCTCACGGTTTTCAAACTGGTTTGTGACCTGTAATAGTGAGGTGTGAAATCAGTTTAGAGGGTCACAGCCAGCATTTAAGAGAAATAGAATGGAAATATTGGGGTGCATCGAATATTATGATAAGTGTTTTATGAAGCTGATGAAACTGTGAGCAGTAGTTTTACAGTATGAAACATTTCTTACTGTAGGCTGTGGTCCAAAGAGTTGAAAGTTATTGACCAGAGGCTCCAGAGTGGGGGTGAGACGGCTATAAGTAAGAGAATAGATGAGATAAGTGACTACAAACTGTCATAGGAGCTATGAAGACAGCACATGTGACAGAATAAGGAGGAGGGTGGCAGGGTGCCTTCTGAGAGGGTAACACTGGGGCTGAGACCTCCAGGAAGAGAGTAGTAGGGTGTCAGTGACCCAGACACAGGTGTGAGGACCCTGGGCCAGGGAGACAAAAGTAGAAACAGTATGGACCCTGTTGCCTGACCATAATACAGTACAATTAGAAAATAGTAACAAAAATATAAGCAGACCCCAACGCCTGGTAATGATCTTTCCCACTGTTGTCACCGTCACCCTTAAGTTGGGTCAAATGAGGAAGAATCAAAAACTCAATTCCATAATGTTGTCATTCTGACCTTTGATTTACCTCTACTCTATTCATCGTTTTTCGTTCTTTGTTTCTCTGTTTCATGAAAGGTTTTGCTTATAGGTAGGTGTTGGCTCATTCTCATCACTTTTTCTAGACTCTGTGTTGACATCTGGTTGGTTGGCATGTCATGGGATTTCTAGACCAGGGCATTGCATCCTTGGCACTTTTGGCATTCGGGCTGGATAATTCTTTGACATTTAGCAGCATTCCTGGCCTTCTCCGACTTGATGTCAGTAGCACCCTCCCCTCCTCCCCCAGTTGTGAGACATCTTTACAGATGTTGCCAGATGTTCCTTGGGGGACACCATTGAGAACCGCTGTAGAGAAAATTCCAGGCTAGCATGAGATGACGTTACCCAGACTGAGAATATTCTCTAGCCCATCCATTCATCGAGAGGACAAAGTAAGATTTCCTTTTCTTTCTCTTCAATTGAAAAAGTCAAGTATTATGACTGGGGGTTCCTGACAACTTGTAATAAAGGAAAATCTGTGTGTATCACTCTAGGCTCTAGAAATTATTGCGTAAGCTTGGTGGTGGTTTCCTTGCACTGTATGTCCTATCCTAAGGTTCGAAATAAAAGGGGATTGATAATGGCTCAGCTGTTTTTATCTAATTAATGGACTACATGTCTTTTCATTCTTCGCACAGAAGTGGACCCAGCCTTGGGCAAGCAAGCCTTCACTGAGTTGTTTTTCCAGTAGTGTTGATTGGTTTCCTGTGTTCTGTTCCCATGCTTAACACAGATCGTCTTGTGACCAACGGCTTATATTTCTATAACAGGAGCTATTTGTTCTGAGGGCCCATTTTCTCTGAATTGATTCCCTCTTATGAATTTTGCACGTTTTGCTTCATTTCTTAACTGTACCACTTTTCTCTTAGTATGAGCTCCATTAAAGTAACTCAGTTTATTCTGAGTTGGGCTTTTAGGAATACATTTTGTCACCGTATTTTGACTATTGTCTATTCCCGAAAAGTTCCTATAAAAAGAATTCCATTTCTTCAACCTAGGATTTCCTTTTCCTCTGTTTGGGAGGAATCTTGCACAACTAGTACCCTGTTAGTTGTTACACATAGATATGACTTGAGTGTACGAAGGGCTCTTCTTAAAAATTCTTAAATAAGATGGTGGGTCTTACTAATCCTTGGACATCTTTGAAAATTCCATCAGCTGTTTGTCCAGACAGTATGCATTGACACCCTGAATGCAGGGGGCTGGTTCTATTCCTTACTTAGGGTTTTTCCTTCCTGCCAGTGAGGCTGTCCCCAAATACCTAATATAAAGTAACCCCTTTTGGTACTTAGTCCCCTTACCCTCTTCATATGTCTTCATAGACATTCATTACCATCGGCAATGCTCTATATTTACTTGTATATTTGGAGTATTTTCCCTTCCCTTTATTGGAATGTGAACTGTGTTCCCAGTGCTTAGAATACAACCAGTAAATATTTGGTTGAATGAATGGATTTTCTTAATTTATCAGACATTTATTTCGTGCCTTCAATGTACCAAATATTTAAGATCTTTATAAATATTAACCCATCTTTGAATGAATGGATGGTGCTCCTTACATTTCCTTCACAAGTATGTTTTCTCTATTATTCCATTTTTCTTGGAAATAGTCACTGTTTTGAGCAGCTGCAGTCCTATATCTTGGCAGAATGTTTCTATCTTTTTTTTTCTGTTTGTAGCCTCTTGTTTATTAACTGTTATATTCCATCATGATTCTGTCTCCTTGAGGTCATGAGAAGGATTGTTCTAGTTCTTTTGATTTCTCCTCTCCTGGCTGGGTATAGGTCCACATTTGATACACAGTATGGTCCTGAAAATATACGAGCAAGTCAGATGTACGAAGGTGGGGAACTCTATTTACAATTCATAGCCATTTTTTCCAGTGGCCATATGACCAGCTTTGAGCTGTTTACTCGGGATCACATATTGTCTTGCTGTTCCCAGTGCACTAAAAAAGACAACGAAATGTTTACATACGATGTAAATAAATACACATATATATGTACACTTATATCACACACATGTATATTAGTGTCTAAGTGTTGCACTGTGTGGAAGATTATTTGCAAACAGCAGAATCAACGTAAATACAGGCAACATTTTTAATATTCTAAATTATTTCTGTCCTCAAATTCTGGAAATCTCCATATATTCAGACAATTAGTGCAAAAAGTTGTTTGTTTTCATGTTGGGAAGGATTTGCTGAGGGTGAGTTTGCAGGGGTTGAGCTCCTATAGCTGTGCTGGCTTTGGTGTCATGTCTTCGTTCCTACAGGAAAAATTCCCCGGGGAACTTAAGTACTGTGCCTGCCCGTTGTGTTGGCAGGAGCTTTGAGTGGGCAGCCTGAGGCGTGACCTTCCCCGTGTGTGCTGGGAGTGGAGAGGGGACCCAGAGTGCTGCTTTGCCCTCAGCTGGCCAGAAGTTCCCTGGGCCAAATTCTCTTCTGCCCCTACTCTCACCGTCGCTTTTGATGGAAGACCAACTACCCTGCCCAACTGCCGTAGTTTTGGAAAACCTCCCTGGGTTGGCATCATAGGCATGTAGCAAGCTGGGGAAGGCAGAGTTCCAGCTGTTCGCTTCTGGGATTTTCCAGGACAGCCTAGAACTGCTTCTCCTCTTAAATCTCTCTGTTTAACTTTCTTCCATGGTGTTTGTGAGTTAAAAGGAAAGCTTGGGTGTCTTAAGTGTTTGTACACTCTGGAATGTTTCTGTGCGTTTTTCTGTAATACTTTGTTACCCTTGCTGTGGCTTACTCCACCCTACATGCCCCAGCCTGTGGGTGCCCACGTGGCGGGGCTGGTCACCTTGCTGTGAGCCAGGGCTGCCGGGGCTGGTGCACCTCCTGGTGGGTGTGTATGCACAGGAAACGGCTGGGGAGAGAGGCTGGTCCTCCGAAGAGATGGCTGGGTGTCTGCCCTGGCCTTGAGCAGTTTCTCAGGACTGGTTTTGACCAACTCTTGTGGTTCATCTGGCAGAAATGCCACTGCTGAGTTTTAATTTTTCTCTAGAAAAATAAAACATGCCATTTTCCATGGCTTATGAAAACCATTGGATTGGTACTTTTGCTTTCCCCGGTGTGTCATTCTCTTTTTGCAATAACATACCATTTGTTGCCATGTAGGCAACTGGTCGATATTTAAAAATAGAATCCCTAGGATGGCCCGGTGGCTCAGGCAGTTGGAGCTCCATGCTCCTAACTCCAAAGGCTGCCAGCTTGATTCCCACATGGGCCAGTGGGCTCTCAACCACAAGGTTGCCGGTTCAACAAATCGAGTCCCACGAGGGATGGTGGGCAGCGCCACCTGCAACTAAGATTGAACATGGCACCTTGAGCTGAGCTGCTGCTGAGCTCCCAGATGGCTCAGTTGGTTGGAGTGCGTCCTCTCCAACCACAAGGTTGCCAGTTCGACTCCCGCAAGGGATGGTGGGTTGTGCCCCCTGCAACTGGCAACGGGAACTGGACCTGGAGATGAGCTGCGCCCTCCACAACTAAGACTGAAAGGACAACAACTTGACTTGGAAAAAAGTCCTGGAAGTACACATTGTTCCCCAATAAAGTCCTGTTCCTCTTCCCCAATTAAAAAAAAAAAAGTACTGCTTGCATTATTTAAATATATATATATATAGAATCCCCAATCAGAAAGTCCTGCAAATATTCCAGAATGTTGTTTGTTTGTGTACAGGCCCACGTGAGGGTGTGTGCCTCTGAAGACTACCTATTTTTCATGTTACATAGGTTCTTGCTTTTTACATTTTAGTGTTTTGTGTTAAGGGCGAATATAATAAAAGTGTAAAATGAATAAATATGGAGGAGACGCTATAACTGAGTGACGTTGTTAGTACGACACGAGTTTGTACAGAAAGCTGGTCAAACTTTGGTCAACAAATGGAGCTGACTGGACATGGTTAATCCTAAACCAAATCAGTGGTAGTAAATAGAACGCTGAGTAGAGCTGAGACATAAATGCAAATTCAGTAATCAGTCGCACAATATCGGAGTTGTCTCGTGTGCGTGCTATACAGCATGCATGCCACCTCGTCTCGAGTGTTGGAATCTTAAGGAAGACAGGCTGTCAAGCAAAGAGACGAATTTGATTTTAAATTTGAGAGAGGATTTGTTTTGCCCAGAGTTCACATGAATGCTGTATATCCCGATTGTGCGAGGACAGTGTCCAAAGATGTTTTTTTCCAACATTACTGTGCCAACGTGTTCCAGTCGTTGAAGAAGTGTTTGGACATGTGGTGAATTTATGTTAACACTTAAACGGAGGAACGTTATTATGAAGCTTTGAAATATATGATCCCGTGTGAAACATTATGTAGTGACACCGAGTTACTTTCTAGAAGCTTGGTTAGCCAGTTTCTTTACTGATTTGTATCAGTTGGAGAGATAGGCAGAGACATGAATGGTAAATTTATAATTTCTGTGGTTCCCAAAGGATGGTGAGCCCTTGAACTAATGTCTTTTAGGAATACCAAATAGCAATTGTCAAAATAATTGGTTCCCTTAAACAGAGGTAGGTGGCACAAAGAAAATGAAAAAGTTCTCTGCTGTGTATTTTTTATTGGCCAATTCAGGATCTTGCTGCTGAAATTGGACTGAGTTTGTATTGTAAGTCCGGGAAAGTTCTAGAAACTCTTCATTGCTGATAACTAAACAATTGAATTTATTCCCACCCCATCAGGTATTCACATACAAGCAGAGCACAATTACACACCAGAAGGTGACCGCCATGCACCCCACGAATGAGGAGGGCGTGGATGACATGGCCACACTGACAGAACTCCATGGGGGCTCCATCATGCACAACTTACACCAGCGATACAAGAGAAATCAAATATACGTAAGTGCCCCTCTGATGCCCTTTCAGATTCCCTTGTTTGAATTTTTTTCCTTTTTTTCCTTTTTTTGTTTTTGGTTTTCAAATGATTGTTTTCAGTGAGTATTTCCTGCCTTTTGAGACTCTGGTTAATTTAAGTAAAACTGTGTTTTCAGGTGTTTTGCCAAATTAGAAATTTGGCTCGGTAAATCATGTTCTTCGTGTTTATCGCCTTGATTTTATGAGAAGAATTACTTAAATTGAAGGGTAATTTGGCCTCTTTCTTGTTGTGAATGCATTCTGTTTGTAAGTGCTCTGTTGTCATAAAGAAGGCGTGAGCAGTGATTTGACTTCCTCTATTAAGGGCGAGGGGGCATGTGGTGTGCAAACCAATGTATCTGAGCTTAAGCTTTTTTCTCATTTTCTTGTTTTTCCTCCTTTTATGGATTTTTTCCCTTTATTTCTGGTTCTGGAGCCCACCCAGGGGGATATTTGGATTCAAGGGAACCCATCTTCCTTATTTGTGGGCTCTGTTTGGAATGGAGACACGGCATAACAAGCAGACGTTTTTCTCTCAACATTTATGAAACGTGACTGTTTCTATATTATAAAGTAATGTTTAAAGTCCACTCCTAAAATAACCAACCACTTTTTGACGTTCCAGTACTTATATTACATTATCTGTCAAGATGGATTGGCCTGCAGATTTTATTTCTTTTTGTCTGCCTGTTTGCAAGTCTTCACAGTAAACTGGGGCGACTGCTTATACGTGTTTATTTTTCATGTCAAGTTCAAATTCATAGTTTTCAAAAAAAACAACAACGTTTACTATTGCAAAACCCTTCATCTTTGAATAATTGTTGTTCTTTCGGAGTTACATGTTGCCAGTACATTGGTGATTATCAGCCTTTACACAGCTCGAGGTGCTAACTGAAACTCAAGGCCTGCCTAGTGTTAAGGTTCCTCCAGTTTATCTACCTCAGACCGAAAGAAGAGCTGGGAAAGAGGAGGAATGAGAGCTTTGTGGGTTTAATGCTTAATTCTATTCATTTTTCTTAAGTATGTATATTTGCCTTCGTTTTACATTGTGAAAGTGTTATTTTTGCCAGATTGACCTAATGTTTGCCAAATGTTTCCAAACAGCCCTGTCTAGAGAAATTCAATCGTGTTGTAGTTCTCTGACTTGCTGAGTGTGCTTACATTAAGTCTTTAGATGTAAAATGTTTCCCATATGTTCTGCAGAAAAGGTAACGTTCATACATGTTTATGTACAAGTGGCTGTGTATTCTGGGCCATCCATGCGCTGGCAGAACGTGCATGGATTCCTCTCTTCCCATCTCAGAAATCTCCTTGTCGGTGGCAGTGAGCTCCCGCCGTCTCATGGAATGCTCCACACCTGTGTTTTTATTATTAAGTATTTGACACTGTCTTGTAACTGTTTACATAGCACGGTCCTTCCTGGGTTTGTCGAGGACTTATTTTGTCTTTCTTGAGCCAAGGACACAGCCTGGTGCCTGGTAGTTGTGCAATAAGTGTTTGTAAAATAAATGCCATGCATATTAGAAATAACCTGTTCTAGTGGAGAATAAAATGTGAGGCTCGATTTAGAATTTTTGTCTTGGTGTTTGTCTCTTGTAGGTGAGTGTTTCAGCACTCATATCCTTACACACAAGTTCTCATTACACATTTAATAGTCGAGAAAATGCAAGTCAATTTGGAGGAAAACAAACAAACTATGGATTTAAAAGGCAGAGCCTTTTAAAAGATTTTTTTCCCCCCATTCCACGATGATGACATAAACCTGACAGCTAAATTGCCCCAGAAACCCTGTGAGTGCAATCTTGTCCTTTTTTCTCTGAAATGAAGATCACTTCCCTCCACTTTGGGAGAAAACCATAGGATTTTTGTACATCCAACTTGCAGTTTAATTCAGTGAATTTTGCCTTTATGTACCTTCCTTTGGAGATTTGCATAATTGTATTATTATCCATAATGCAGCCATAATGCAGCCACCATGATTTTCTTTTTTTTTTTTTTAATTCTACTTTATTGGGGAAGGGGAACAGGACTTTATTGGGGAACAGTGTGTACTTCCAGGCCCTTTTTCCAAGTCAATTTGTTGTCCTTTCAATCTTAGTTGTGGAAGGTGCCGTTCAGCTTCAAGTTGTCCTTTCAGTCTTAGTTGTGGAGGGCGCAGCTCAGCTCCAGGTCCAGTTGCTGCTGCTAGTTGCAGGGGGCACAGCCCACTATCCCTTGCGGGAGTCAAACCGGCAACCTTGTGGTTGAGAGCCCGCACTCCAACCAACTGAGCCATCCGGGAGCTCAGCGACAGCTCAGCTCAAGGTGCTGTGCCCAATCCTAGTTGCAGTGGGTGCTGCCCACCATCCCCTGCAGGACTGGAGGAGCTGAACTGGGTACCTTGTGGTTGAGCCCACTGGCCCATGTGGGAATCGAACCAGCAGCCTTAGGAGTCAGGAGCATGGAGCTCCAACCACCTGAGCCACTGGGCCGTCCCCACCATGATTTTCTTATCGCTGAAGCTGTTTGCAGTGGGTGCCAGTACCTGTCAGACTGTCCCATCAAGATAAGGCCACCGCTTGTCAGAAAAACACAGCTTTGCCGCCTCTTATCCTAGTGCGGAATGATGCCTGTATATTTTTAAAAGACAAACAATGGTACAGGTGCTACATTCGTTCCGCCTTTCTGCAGGCTCTAGGGGAGGTCCATTTCGCTCTCGTTCCTGGTGCTGGCACAGTTCAGTTATTTGCAGTTGTAGGACTGAGGTCCTCGTTTTCTTGCTGACTGTCAGCTGAGGCCTGTTCCCAGCTTCTAGACGCCCCCTTCCTTCACCTTCAACGCCAGCAATGGTGAATCGATTCCCTCCATGTTTCAAACCTCTCCTCCCTCATCTCTCTTTCCGACTGCAGCCAGGAAAGGTTCCCAGCTTTTAAGGGTTCATGTGGTTAGACTGGGCCCACTATCTCAGAGTTTAATCACATCTTCAGAATCCTTTGGCTGTGCAAAGGACTGTCACGTCGTCACATGTTCTGGAAGTAAGGCGTGGACATCTGGGGAGTGAAGGGTGCGTTTTTCTGCCTGCTGTGGCTGCCCTCCTTTGAGTCATGTTATTGAGAAGGAACTGTGGGTCTGTCCCCCACTCTGGGTCTTGCATTTGTTGGCTTTCTGGTCCGAGTTGGCAGGGTACACAGGTCACTGGTGAGCAGACTCATCTCCAGGTGAAGAGGTCTGTTATTTTGTGCTAAAAAGGACCATTAACTTTTCTCTCTTTGGGGAATCCCCATATTACCTGACGACTTGACCAGACCCCAATAAAATATTTTTTTTCCAGCCTCTGAACTCCTACATTAAAGTTGGGGTACAGAGCGATGAAGGGATAAAGCACTCAACAGACAAAACTTTAGTCTGTGTTCTAAAGCAGAAGAGCATTCCAGATGAGCAAGGAGGGTTCTTTGTGCCCCCACCAGACAGCCTTCCTGATAGCAGGCTCCCTTACAACACCTCTATGAAGAATTCTTGGCTGTTTACCACAGCCTGGGCTGGAAGATTCCATTAATGAGCCTTCAAGACATACAGAAAACTTCCAGCTTGTGAAAATTTCAGGGGAATTACACAGTAGCACAAGCAGTGTTTTCATACACAGAATTGTGATTCGTTTATATCAAGACGACCTAATGAGAATTTTTTTCTTAAGACATAGATGTAATTAAAAGTGTTCATTACTCACCAGACTTGAACTACTCAACTTTTAGATATTAGGGTCTATGAGGACTTAATAAAAATCTCTAATTCCTATTATTAAGGCATTTCTGTTTTTATAAAACAATAAATGAAAACTAAACTCTGAGCACATGCTCTCAGGATGTATTCCGTAGCCATTTAACTCTTCAGGAGAGAACATTGACAGAAAGCCAACACTCTAATTCTCATTTATCAACCAGGAAACTAGGTCTCTAAATCGTTTGTCCAAGATCCCTACAAATGTATACATTCTTTTAAAGACATGTAAGAATAAATCATTTTTGCTTTTCTCCTCCAAGGTAGAATAATCTAGAAGATGTGTTCATTGATTCATATCGAGCAATTACTGTGGGCTACCTACTGCCTGAAGTTCTAGGAGAAACGACAGTCAAGCAGAGAGGACTCCTATGTCCAAGGCATTTCCCTGTGGGGTTGAGAAGTAATCAGTTGTCAATCAGTCATTACAGATGACAGGTCGTACAAACCAGACTAGAAGGTGAAGGCTAGAGGAATAAGAGATTGGTTAACAGCCTTGCCAAGTGTGTTGAGAGACTTCAATTAAAAAAAAAAAGTCATTTTCAAGCATCGCAGCTACCACTGTAAGCGATTTGCAATTCAGGAGTCAAGAGAAACCATCACTTTAGGGCAAAAAAGGACTAGATACGTAGGGAAATATAATTCCTGTGACACAACATTAACAGCAAAATGATCTGTCAACTTTAGCACTGCATACTTACCCCAAAGAAACTCTGGAATTAACATCTTCCAAAGTAGCTTTTATCAAAATAAAGTGTTTTCTTTGTGTAAGACACTCTCTTTCGTCATATGTCACATGCAATTTCAGAGTCATTTCCGTGCACCCTCAACTTGTGTCCCTGTTCTCCACTCACCTCTTCTTGGACTTTGTAGTAATCATTTAATCTTTGTGTTAGTTTTTTAATTTATGATTTGTGAAAGGTCAGATGTCATAACCCCCATTCCTGACAGGGCTATTTTAAAATGAAAAGTGGCAGCTCTAGAAGCTTTGTTAACTTTTGTGTCTTTCTCCCCGTCTTACTCAGCTGATACCACCGAGTCTTTCTTGAGAAAGCTCCTGCCTGGCACTTGGCACCCTGTCCTTCTGGGCATAGAGGCTGTACAGACTTGGCGTCAGAAGGTCTGTGTCACTCCAGCTTTGCCGCTGGTCCTGTTGGGCTCTGCCTCCTGATGGGCGGCAGCTCTGCTCCTTCCGTAATCGCTTGTGGGGGCCCCTGCCTGATGCCCTAATGCTGAATTCTCTTTCTGGAACTCCAGGTTCTCCATGCCTAAGGCTCCACCTTGCCAGCTTTTCCCATCCTCTGGGGACTTCCAGGTAGGAGCCCTGCTCAGCACGTCAGCTCCCCACCTGGGAGCCCAGCCCAAACTTCCACCTTGAACCTCCTGCACGGAGGCTTGCCCCTGATTGTCTCACCCCTTGGAGACGGTCTGATAAGGGTCCCACCCTGCTCTGTCTCTTCCCCACCACTGGTGAGACCTGGTGAGGACAACTACCCACATCTGTAAGCTTGTAAAGACTCACGGAGTGGCAAGGCAGGTATGTGTCTGGTACAAAGAGACTAGGTGGGTGAGAAAGCCAGAGCTGGCCGTGAAAAGCCCTATGGAGCAGCTGGCCGTAATGACACTACAAAAGAGGGATAAGAGTTGGTTAGAAGGCAAGGCTAGAGACCACACATGAAGATGGAGGAATGAGGGTGTATCTGGTGTGTGCCCTCCCTGAATTGGGGTGAGGTCCCTTTACTGACGGCTCTGGTGTTTGTGGGGGAGCTGTGAGCAGTAAGATGTAAAGGCAGGCTGCGGTCAGGACACCCTTACAGCAATGGTTCTCACCCAGGTGATGCTGGCCCCAGGGGATATTTGGCGATATCCAGAGGCATTTTTGGTTGTCATAGCCAGGGCAGAGAATGATAATGGTGTCTGGTCATGGAGGCCAGGAATGCTGCTAATTGTTCCACAATGCAAGTGACAGCCCCACAACAGAGAACCACCTGGCCCAAGGTGTCAGAAGTAGAAGTGCGAGGTTGAGAAACCCTGCCTCATAGCTAGTCAGTGACATTTGGGCTCGGTGGTATGCAGACTAACTGTCTTTGTTAAAGGTTTTTGAAGAGAGAATTTCCTTGAGAAAAATTTTAGAAGATTTGATAGGAAAGTGATGTGAGGTCAGACGAGAGAGAGCAGAGTCTGAGGGAGAGTTGCAGTAATTCAAGGGTGAAAAGACGAGGGTTTTAGAGCAGCGTACAGATGGTACAGAGCGAGGAAAGAATGGAGGGGAAGGAGGATGGCTTTAATGACTCCCAGCCTTTTCCAGCCCAGATGGCCCCGAGAACATGGCGCTGACAGCCTTGGCAGCACCTCCAGGAGAGGAGAGTGGGAAAGATGAGTTGGGTTTTTGATGCCTGACATACTGTATTCTCTGGAGCCCGGATCATTTCAGACTGTTAGGTACGCAGGCTCTAAACATGGTGTTGACAAGAGCAGATGAGGTTTCTGTTGCATGGAAGGTAAGCCCCGTGTCCAGAGTGGAGGGGTTGGCAAGCAAGGCCTGCCGTGTGGCAGTTCTGTTTTCTGCCGCATGGAAGAGAAGCACATTCTCTCCGTGACAGGGTTGGTCGCGCTCTGGTTCGATGGCATGGAGGAGTCTTCTCTCCCAGCCTGGGAGGGAGGCTCAAAACCACATCAGGAAGAGAGCTGCAGGGAATGTCAGAGCTGGCCTGCAATTATGGTGTTGGAGATGGCTCCAGAGGAAGCCGTGCTCTGTTCCACCCAGCCCTTTGGTTAGTTTGTCGGGCTTGTTGAACAAACAGTGCAGGGATCAGAAGCAAACGAGCCCATTTTAAGAAGCGGAGCCGTGTCTAAAGATAAATGCTCACGTCAGCACAAAAGATGCTTCACAGCTCTGGTATTTATAGGTGTTTCAAAAATACCCTCCTTTGGTGAGGTGGCATTCCAGACCGAATCTGTAAATGTGTTTGATGTGATTCCTGAATTAACTTCGAGCCAAGCGTGTTGTTAGCATTTTTAAAATGCAACCGCCAGTGAAAGACCTGTTGCTTGCAGGAGGCGAGTTCTGTCCTGGTTGCCTGTGGTGTTGGAGCGGACGTACCGTGCCATGGAGTTGACTGTTGAGGACGTGCAAATCAAAATCTGCATTTCATTTCCTTGAGCTGGGTTTTCCCAAAGTAGACTTTTTTTCGGTTTGTTTCCGTTCCTTGCCAAAGCTGGTGTCAAGTAACAGTGTGCCTCTCACGGATTCGGGGATGGCCTGAAGTTCGAAGGTTAGCAATCTTGGCTTGTGTCTCAACCCCGGGAACAGCTGAATTCAGTGTGGTTTGTGAAGGTTTTTTTTGTGTGTTTTTTTTCACATGAAATGAAGAACTGGTGTTGCCAAAAGATGATTGTAACCATCTGTCTGACTATATATGTGTTTTTAAACTTTACCAACCATTTGTGCTCCTGAGTGCCCACTTCCACATCAGCACATGCTGAGGGCAGTTTTGTTTCTGTGATTTTCTTTCTATTCTTTCTTGCCTCTCTTTTGGGTCAGATCCCTTTTGACAAGGAGGGAATTTTAGTCAGAAATTCACTCATTCAACAGAAATGTCACTTCTGAATTTCAGAGCTTGACTTCAGTAACAACTTGAGTTATCTGTTGTGATCTGGTTTCCAGCCAACTTCAGTGCTGAACGGGTTTTCTGAATTGTTGACAAAGGTTTTAATTGTGGTGGCAAAGGATTTTGTTACCGTGTTTCCCCCAAAATAAGACCTAGCCAGACAATCAGGTCTAATGCATCTTTTGGAGCAAAAATTAATATAAGACCCAGTCTTATTTTACTGTAAGACCAGGTATAATGTAATATAATGTAATGTAATAATATAATATAACACCGGGTCTTATATAACTTTTTGCTCCAAAAGACGCGTTAGAGCTGATTGTCTGGCTAGGTCTTATTTCGGGGAAACACGGTATGTAGAAAGTAGTGGCCTAAAGCCTAGGACTCAGTTACGATGTGAGTTTATTTAGTGGGTTAGTGGTCACCTCATGGGACCCCAGCATATCTACATCGATTCAGCCCTGCCCCTGTGTCAGGGTGGGTGCTAGGCCCCAAGGATGCAAAATCACTCTTGTTCACAGTAATCATTTCTTGAAAGATTGGAGAGATGAAACAGGACCTCCCAGTTTACTGGCAAAGGCAGACCCAGCACAGCATTGACAGTAGCTCAGGGTGACAAGTGAATGTGATAAAAGTACTTATGAGGAACTCAGAATGAGCCTCAGAAGGAGAAGATGAGGAGAGGGTCAGAAGAATGACTCCCACCAGAGGCATGAGTCGTGCCGAGTTTTAAAGCATTCCTTGGGGAATTTGGTCAAGAGGAGGGTGGCTCCTTCCTGGCAGAAGAGCAGCATGTGCAAAGACATAACGTCCTGTGACGGGATGCGTGTGTCCAACTGCAGGACATTGGAGATGCTGAAATGAAGGTTGTGTGCAGCTGGCTGGCAAGGTGGTCAGGAGCAGGTGAGGAAGGGCTCTGCGTGCAAGTTAATGACCTTGAATATACTTGTAAAGGCTGTAGGGAACAACTCTAAGCATGAGTTCTGGGAAAACCCACTCTGGCTGCAGGGTGATGGATCAGTGCAGGAGGCATCCAGTCCAGGAGGAGAGGTGCCTGGCAAGCCAGATAGGAAATGATGGCGTCCTGAATCAATCCTGGGAGTGTTTGTACTCCGAAGATACTGGAAGGTAGAATCTAAGTGTTCGATTGAGTTTGGGGGCAAGTAGGCTGCATTGCCATAGGATGATTCCTAGATTTCTGGATCAACTATTTGGGTAGACGGTGGTGCCTTTGTCATGATGGGATTGTGAGGAGAAACATGTTTTGGAGCGCTCACGCTTGTCCACATGGCGTTCAAGCTAAGGGGCATCCAAGTGAAGACACCCGGTGTACAGATCTGTGATTTTAAACTGAAGCTGCATTCACGGCAAAGATTCCGGAAGTGATTCCTTGCCACATTTTGCCAAGATGATGGTAAGAGAAGGAAAGACGGGAGTGGTGGGTGGGAAATGAACCTGGCTAACGGTTCCACTTCTTAACAAGTTCTTCCCTTTAGGAAAGTATGCCGTGGAACCAACTTGAATCAATTTCCCGAGTGCGTTTCACATTACTTGGTCGACATCCAGCTTTTCAGGACCACATGATGAAAAGCAGTTGTGGCTTTATTTTCATTAACAAAAACAATAACCCCCTCCGATTTTTGTAGCCCTTTCACCCACCGTGTTTCCCCGAAAATAAGACCGGGTCTTATACTAAGGTTTGCTCCAAAAGACGCATTAGGGCTTATGTTCGGGGGATGTCATCCTGAAAAATCATGCTAGGGCTTATTTTCCGGTTAGGTCTTATTTTCGGGGAAACAGTAGCAGTTGTGTGAGATAACAGAGGATGTTGTTGTTGATGATGAGAATCGTGGGCCCAGAGGGGTTAAGCAGTGTCCCAGGGACGGGCGCTCCAGGCTGAGGATTTCCAGGTTTGTGACTTGGCTGACCCTTGCTGTCCAGACCATTTGTTCCTGTCGGAATAGCGACTTCCCAACAGTAGCACAGATCCCGCCATATCTACAAGCCACTCAGCATCTGAGGCCACTGGGTCACTTTGTTTTCTTAGTTATACTTGAGTTTTCTTTTTTTTAATTTTTTTTTTATGGAGAGTTAAGAGACTAGGTATTAGAAAACTTTGAATTGATAGATTTTTGGGTTGAAGAAATGCAGTGAGTTTCTCCCAACATTTTTAAGCAGGGGGTGCAGCAGCTGTTCCAGATTATTAACATGGGCAAGGAAATGTATTATTTGGTGAGTTATGAGGAACTTTTCTGACTAGAAAAAAAATTTTTTTATGTGCTTCAAAATAGAATGTACTTGCTATTTCTGAAAAGCCGTTACAACCACCAGGCTATTTATTCTTGTGGAATTTGGAATCCCATATGAAGAAACCAGTAAGTACCTGGTCCCACCTCGTGTTTGAGAGTGGCGTGTGTCCAGAATCTTAACTGCGTGGCGTTATCGTGACCGTTTTTAGAGCGGTAATAATACCTTTTTATAGAGTGATAAATGGTCCAGGCATGCAACAAATGTCTCATAGCTCTTAGGATTTCTTACTATATTTTATTTTGGCTTCACTTGGTGCTTAATTTACAAGTGGGGCCTTCTCCTGCCCCCTCCATTCCCTAGTCACCATTTTTTAATTTACGTTACCTGTTGAACTTGCCTTATTATTCAATGCATCTGTTATTCGTTTAGTGACAAAATCATTCGTGCAAACTGGTGTGTTGAAGGTAGTGGGGGAGGAAAAAAGATGTCTTTGGCAGTAATTATTTTTTGCTGGACCGCTAACATTTCACACTGTGTCTTTCTTTGAATAAACCATTAGGAACTATTGTTGCCGTGTTATTTTACATTTCTGTTTTCGGGAGGTTCAAAGTGCTATTTGGTGTGTGCGTGGGCACAAGCAATAAAAACTCTACGACTACATGAAGACCCTTCAGAGTGCTGAAGGCCCCCCTCTTCTGTAACTGTTATGAGAATAATTCATTAGGTCTTGGGGTGTCCTATCACCTTTTTGCGAGCCACTCAAAGTCTCTTTTCAGATATCCCTGTGGTTGATCCTATAGTTCATGGGAGCTGTTGAGTTTTGAGCTGGAGAGTTAGTTCCGTTTTCTGAAGGTCATCTGTCAAGTGTGGAGCTTGGGCTGAGCATGCGGGACTCTGGGATGTCTGTGAGGAAGGAAATGGAAATCTTCAGCAAGTGAGGCCAAGGCAGCAGAGATGGAGGGAAAGAAGATAGATTCTAGGTTCGTGGAAAGCAGCGCTTACAGGACATGGAGACACTGGCCGCTGATGACAAGGCTGGACGGAGTCTGGCATGATTCCCATTTTGTACATGGTGAGTGGTGAAGGGGTCACGGCAGACCCGCAGTGTGATGTATGGGCGCTACGACCCGAGGGGCCGCACTTACCAGCCTTCACCCGTTTCCTCATCTGTCAGAGGACGCAGAGCCAGGGGCTCTGCCCTGCCCACATCTCAAGGTTATAATGGAGCCAATGAAGGCCTGTGACAGTGTGACTCCGGAGGTAGTATTGTCCTCTGTGCCCCATAATTCTGAAACACCAGGTAAAGTTGTTGTGGAAACATGTAGTCTTAATTGTCATTTCAAATCGGTGACAAGCCTTTTAAAGAAATGACTCAGGTCATTAGTGAGAAGGTGAAATTGTAAAACTTGTGCCTTCATGTTTTAAGAGCCTAGTGTACCCAACTGCTAAAGGGGCGTGTCTTCACAATACAGAGACACTTTATGTGAGGCAAGGTTTCCGATCATCTTAAAAAGTAACAATAAAAAATTGGGTTGTTTCTCTGTACCAGCCAGGCACATGTTTTACACATTGTTTCCTTCTTCTTTTTTTAAATAAGGGATTTCAGATTACTGTGTTTTGGCCCAAATTCAGTCTGGTCGTTTGCTATCCCTGTTGGTTCATGGGAGTCCGTTTACTGAATTTCCTGTCAACCACAACATATGTACTTATTATTTGAACTCTAACGAAGTTATTTCATCCCTGAAAATCTAAATGCCTTCTCTCCTTTCCTAAATGGTCTATAATTTGTCACCAGAGCATTTTTGTTTCTCAATTTGGGTTACAATATGAAGGTGTGTATTCTAAACATCTGATGGAAGTGAAGGACCATGCTGCTCGCTCCTTGTTACTTCGGGATGTGTGCACGTGTGTATCTGGCTTCTTTAAGGTGGTGTGATGTTTTCAAGGTTCGTCTACGTTGTAGCATGTATCAGGACTTCATTTTGTGGTTGTTTTGCGGAGGAATGTTCCATTGTATCTCTATGCCCCATCTCGTTTACCCGTCTATCTGATGATCGACGTTTGGGCTCTTCCCACCTTGAGGCTCTCATGAATAATAACGCTGCTCTATCTTTGTTGGAGTACCTGTTTTTAATTCTTTGGGGCATATACCTAAGTGGAATCGTTGGGTCATATGGTAATGCGTCTTTTATGTTTTTAACCTTTTTTGGTTCAGTATATTTCCAGAACTCATTACAGACCCCCTTCCATTTGAAAACAGTTACATGGAACATACGATACTTTGCCTGATGTGCCTGGCAGTCACTGTGAATATAAATGACGACAAATTGCTGTAATAGGGTACAGATGCTCTCAGGATGTTTGGACTCTCTGTCTCGTGGTCCTGCTTTGCTTTTTCTCTGCTGCATTGCCAAGCCTTGCCAGTGAATGGGAGAAGAGGAGGCTCTGGAATGAGGTTGTCTGGGTTCACATCTCAACTCTGCCACTTCCTGGCTTTGTGACCGTACACAGAGTTGTCTCTCTGTGCCTCAGTTTCCCCATCTGAAAAGCATGGCTAGGAATACTTGGAACCTCCCAGGGTTATTGTGAGTGTTAAAGAGGCCAGGCCCTCTGTATTAGGCCGCTTGCGCGGCCATAGCAGAATATCACTGACTGGGTGGCTTAAAGGACAGGAATTAAGTTTTTCACAGTTCTGAAGGCTAGAAGTCCAAGATCAAGATACCCGGTAGGGTTGCTTCCTCCTGAGGCATCTCTCCTTGGCTTGCCAGTGGCCACTTGCTTGCTGTGTCCTCACATGGTCTTATCTGTGCGCACAATCTGTGGTGTCTCTCTGTGTGTCCACATTTCTTCTTACGAGAACACTAGTCAGATTGGATTAGGACCCATCCTAATGGTTAATTTAAATACCTTTGAAGGCCCTACCTCCAATCCAGAATAATCCTATTCTAAGGGACTGGGGATTTAGGGCTTCAACATGGGAATTGGGGGTGGTGGGAGCACGGTTTAGCCCACAGCGCTCCTGAAGCCCTTGCACAGCACATGCACCTAAAAGCTGGCCGGTGGGTGGTGGTGGTTACCGGACTCTACTTCTGCCCCATGAATTGGCCTCGTCAGCTGTGTCTGAGCCTGGGAACCTGATAACCAAACGTGGCTAGCATTTCTCACAGAAGTACGAGTGAAGACTTATGTCCCTATGGAGGGGACAAAGGGCATTCCACGTTCATAACTCAGTAGCCACTGTTTCGCTGCTCTGAAGATTTTGCTTAATTTCTGGCCTGGCTTGTGTTCCAGAAAGGTAAGCGTGTCAGTCAGCCAAGTTCCAGATGAGCAATGGGGCACTTCAGGAGGCATTTGAGATGACTGAATACCTAGTACTTTCAAAATGGTTAAATATGCATAACATAAACTTTACCATTTTGACTATTTTGAAGTGTTACAATTCAGGCATTAAATACATTCACAATGGTATGCAACTATAACATGCCTCCAGAATGTTCTCACCGATCCAAACAGAAACCGTGTACCTGTTCAACAGTAACTCTCCTTCCTCCCTCCCCTTAGCCCCTCTGCTCTGCTTCTCTTGTTGTTTCTTGAATCCTGCCAGTTCATAATAAACACCTGCCAAGGACGCGGTGACAGGGATTTGGGCCTGGCCTGCTTCAGCATCTTCTGTACCTTTCACTGTAAGCTGTGTTTGAAATGGCTTCCTTCACTCGTACGGAATGACGATCCTGTGCCGAAAAGATACGGGAACAGTGTGTGCCGTGGGACACAAAAGTCATCTTCCCCCTTAGCTTACACTCAGGTGGATTCTGTTTAAAGCCTGGGCGTCAGTGAGATCCAGACTCTCTCTGTCCCTGTCCCAGCGTGGGTGGAGGTGCAAAGCTCTTGCCCACGGACACCCCCACCCCCCCAGTGCTGTGTGTGACCCGCTGCCCCTGTGCTTGCAGACCTACATCGGCTCCATCATCGCCTCCGTGAACCCCTACAAGACCATCAGCGGCCTGTACGAGCGCACCACCATGGAGCGCTACAGCAAGTGTCACCTGGGGGAGCTCCCCCCCCACATCTTCGCCATCGCCAACGAGTGCTACCGCTGCCTATGGAAGCGCCACGACAACCAGTGCATCCTCATCAGGTAACCGGCACCCACAAGGCTGGCGGAGGGCTGCCCTGGGGACACTGCAGAGCCAGCGTCCGAGCCCACCTGCTGGTGCTGTCTCCACGAGCAGTGCCTTCCCAGCCAGCCAAACACCTGCATCTAGATTATTCGAGATGGAATCGCCCGCATTGAAGAATTTTTTTTTTTTAAGATTTTATTGGGGAAGGGGAACAGGACTTTATGGGGAACAGTGTGTACTTCCAGGCCTTTTTTTCCAAGTCAAGTTGTTGTCCTTTCAATCTTAGTTGTGGAGGGTGCCGTTCAGCTTCAAGTTGTTGTCCTTTCAGTCTTAGCTGTGGAGGGCGCAGCTCAGCTCCAGGTCCAGTTGCCATTTTCTAGTTGCAGGGGGCATAGCCCACCATCCCTTGCAGGAGTCGAACCGGCAACCTTGTGGTTGAGAGGACGTACTCCAACCAACTGAGCCATCCGGGAGCTCAGCGGCAGCTCAGCTCAAGGTGCCGTGTTCAATCTTAGTTGCAGGGGGCGCTGCCCACCATCCCTTGCAGGAGTCGAGGAATCGAACTGGCAACCTTGTGGTTGAGAGCCCACTGTCCCATGTGGGAATCGAACTGGCAACCTTCGGAGTTAGGAGCATGGAGCTCTAACCGCCTGAGCCACCGGGCCGGCCCCTGAAGAATTTTTAATGCTTTTAATTGGATGCTCCTAAAGCGTACATTTGAATTGGCTATAGAAAAGGGACTGCTAGGCATACGCGTGTGTTAAGGGAATGGTAAAAGGGAATGCTTATTTTATTTTTTTGGTGACAGAGAAGGGTCTTAGCATACATATTTCAGCTCAGTCTTCTTTATTAAAATAAATGACCAGAAGCCCCACGATCAAACATGTATTACTAGGAACGGTCTAAAAAGGAAATAGAATCTAGTTTTCTTTAAAAATAGTTCTTAATTTTTATTAAGTAATTCAAATTGGCCTCATCCCCTATATTCTAGTGACGTCTTACTGGATCTACTTACTTATTAATTATTTATATTGGAATCCCAGTCTCCTGACGCTCAGAACACCCCTGGATGGTCTCCAAGGCAGGCGTGCGCTGAAGGTCACTCTCAGTGAGGTTGCCATGGAGTCGCCAGGCACTCCATTCAGTGGTCCTGCAGGCACTCACTCACGGAGGTGGCTGTCACTGAGAACCAACATCGCACTCGACAGAACTGCCGGAGTGAAAGGAGATTTTGACGTCTGTTTTAGTTGACTTTCTAGTCCCAACTTGTGGCAAGATAATGATATTATTTCAAGAGGCAAGGGGTGTTTGGATTTGGGGAGGGTGACAACTGAGACTCCACCACCCCCTCCAGGTTTCCGATTCAATGGAAGTCAGGCCCAGGAGACAGATGGACAGCCATATGGCAGCTTTAGACCTCCAGCCAATCAGGTTTGCCGAAATTGCAGCCCCCAAATTAGACCCACCTGGTCATAGGTACAGGCAGGTAACTGGTGGCCACAGTCACTGTGGGAAACCGCTTCCTAGATGAGCACCCCAGCCCTTCCCCCTGTGTCACCTGTCAGATAAGCCACTCCTGTGGGAGTGTGGGGGTGGGCAGGCATGCCAGAGGACACCCCTCATTGAAACCCCAGGGAAGGAAAATGGAGGCACCCCCAGCCGAGGATATTTGGGAGATGCTCACACTGCCTGGTGTGGTAGCTGATTGGAGATGGGTAAGAAATAACGGCTAACCTGGTTTTGAAGGGTTGACTGTGTCATGGACTCCGTGCCAAGAACTTTTCAGGCATCAGCTCATGGAAACCTTCCAACAGCCCTTTGCTCTGTGTGATACCTACAGGTGCCGTACACAGAAACCTGCTGTCAGGGACTGTGTTCTGACCCGCTGTCTTAACCCATAACTCTCGTGGTCCTTGCTTTGTATTATAGCAAATCAGAATTACATGAATAAGACAGAGCAGTGCCTTTCTCATTCCTGTTTCCTTCTTCCCCACCCCTACCTCTCAGCCTACCCCTGTCTGCCTCTCTCTTTAAAGGGAGGGAAGCATCTGGGCTGGTATGGTCTCTTCTCTCTGTCACCTTAACGGTGCTAATGAGCTGGGCAGTGGAAACCGCTTGAGGGACTGTCGATTTATTCAATTAAGTAAATGTGAATGATTATAACTCGCAGTTCATCAAAATGAAGCTACTTGCTTAATATGTAAACAGAGCCTTGGGAGTCACATTCCCGATAAAGTAACTTGCCTTGTGACTAGAAGCACTATTTGTGGGTTCATTCAGATGATGTCACTGAAATTCAAACGTTAGAACTTCGATCACTATTTCAGCATGCAGAATCTAATTTAATAAGCTGAACAGAAAGAGAACTTAATCTATTTTAAGAAGATCAAATTGTTTTCTACACTGAGGTGCCTAAATATTTGCCATTGACAATTGTGCGTATTATTGTACTTTGAGTGGAAAGAATGAGAGCGTGGTTAGTGTACCAGTCGCTAGACAGGGCAGCTTAGGGAGAAAGTAAAAAAATCAAATGAGGTCATGTATGTGTGTGCATGTACATGTGCGTGTGTGTAATAAAACGGAAAGGGGTTGGCATTTTCACGCCAAAGACTGTGGTCTTTAAAAGTCAGGTGGAACGGGTGGGGAAGGGAGGGGGCGTGGATCCCAAGCAGAAAGCCCCCATTGTGTAATGCTGACGTGAAAAGAGTAACTGTATTTATCTAAATTAACTCAGGAAACAGAGTATTTAAGAATAGATGTCTCATTAAAATGTGTTTTGGTTTTTAATAGCTCTTTCCAGCAGTTTTTTTAGTGGGGGAGGGGGCTGTGGGAATTAAGAGAAAATTGATTATAAAAATTGCAGGGTCCTGGAGCCCTATTTAGATTTCCTCAGGTATGGTCTGCCCCCTGGTGGCTACAACGTGTTTTACTGCTTTGTAAACCTCTCATGCTGATGCATTTTAAATCAGGAAACGAGCCTGTTTGGAAGGAGACAGGACTTCCTAGATCAGTTTTTCTCTCACTTTATGAGCCCACATCTCTTGGCCAAGGTCCCCGGCTAGTTGGTGGCAATGCCACGTCTCCAGGCTTCTAGTCCAACCCTCTTTCGTTGGTCTCACTTTCAAGTTGTTATCTCTCTGAAGCTCTAGTTTTATTTTAACTTTCTGTGCACGTTTAAATGAATGCTTATGCTATTATAGTTTCTAAAATATAAATATGTAAGTTTAAAACTTCCTGGAATATTTTTTTCTTCTAACTGACCTGGTCAGCCTTTGATCTTGGGTGAGCTAGTGCATTTCGCATTGACTTCAGTTTTTCATACATTGTATTGGACAGACAGTGGTTAGCTGATGATGGCCTTTTAGTACATATGATCTTTTAAACTATATAGGGCAGGTGAGGCCTCTGGCTAATTCGCCTTTGCCCAGGACAGTGTCTGGTGGAAGACCAGTCTTCAATCAGAGGACGGATAGAGGAGCAACTGTTGGTTTAGGACCTCTGCTTGCTTTGCACGTTTTGGTTTTCCAAAACGGGAGCTATTTCTATTTCTGGTAATATATTGAGAAATGATTGGATTGGAATAGTGAGCAGAACTCGCGTCCTGGATCAGAAAGCTACCAACCAGAATAAGGCGAGGGGCATGTCTTAAGCTCATGTGATAAGGCAGGTGACCGTGCTAAGCTTTGGGGATTAAAAACATCAAAGAGAATAAGACCCAATCACTGCCCTTCAGGAACTTCTGCTCTGATGGGAAGAAACTGATATAAATAAGTGATTTCGCTGCAGCTTGCCACATGGTACCGTGGAAATACGTGTGTGTGGCTGCTCAGAGGAGGTGGTGGTGGTTGACCAAGAAAGAACCAAGACAGTATTTCATAGAGAACGTGACGTGTGACTGTGAGTTCAACAATACGTAGGAATGCCGCTGGCATGGGGCGGGGGGACGGCACAGAGAAACAGAGATGTTTGGAAAAACAACGGTAAGTACGAAACGGAAGGTATGCTTCCAAGGCAATGGGGTTTGCTAAGGGACATGAAGGAGCTGGAGAAAGACCACGGACGGGAACTGACATTTATTGAGAAAGACTGATTGGTGTGTGATCCTCGGAGAAGCCCAAGGCGCATTTTCTGTGGGGAAGCTGAGGCTCAGAGCTGTTGAGTGACTTGCCAAAGAGACTTCAGCTCTGAACAACAGACAGGAATGGAACTTGAGTCTCCCTGGGTTCACTTCAGGACAGAATCCGAATGCCTGGTACAGGGTTGCACCTTAAGGGCTTTGTCCTGCGTGCGAAGAAGACCTTTGGACTCAGTCCTGCATGCAGTAGAGAAGTCTTCTGCAGGCAGCAGAGGGACTGATGTGTGCTTTGAGAAAATCATGTGACTCAGGGGGATTTGATTCACGGTATGGCGGTGTCTGTCAGGTGTCAGAAAGCGTATTCTGTAAAGGGCCAGGGAGTACATTCGTCAGCCTTTGTGGGTGAGACCGTCTCTGTAACAACCACTCAACTCAGCCCTTGGCGTGCAGACACGCTCATGATGCGCAAACGAGCCGCTGGGCTGAGTTCCAATAAAACTTTATTTACAAACACAGGCAGCAGGGAAGATGAGGGGGCCGTAGTTTGCTGACACCTGCCCTGGACTGAGAGGCTGGCCTGGGGGTGGATGAAGGGCGCTGTTCACATTAGAGGCCCTCCTTCCTTTGTGTCCTCTTCCACTGTCCTGGGGACGTTGCTCTATCTTTGAGTTTCCCTGCCCCTGATTCTTTGACCTCTTCCTTTCTCCTGGATCATTGGCGTTCTCATTCAAAAATTTTCAGTATGTCCCATCTTTAAAAAAAAAAGAGAAAAGCAGCTTTGGTTCCACACACCCCCTTACTTACCCCACACGATCCCCCCCGCCCCCCGTCTCCACGATGCTCCATCACTCTGGATTTCTTCCTCGTCCTCTGGGCACCTCCTCCTCTCCTAACCAACCTGCCTTTCCTTCTCGGGTCTTCATCACCTCCCAGACTTAAGCGCTTCCCCACCATTTCTCCTCTGAGTTCCACACGTCCATCCACGTTCCCCTCAGGTGTCCTCACAGAGATGTCTCCTGGGCATCTCAGGGGTGGCATGTCCTAAATTCATTCTCATATTCTCCCAGAAGTGGGCCCCTCCTCACGCTCCTCATTCTCAGCAAGTGGACTCGCCCTCTTCTGCGGTCCCAAGCCTGCCTGAGATCAACGTGTCATTCTTGGATCTAGAAAGCATCTCCCCGAAATTAAGGGAAAAGTACATGAAGTAAAGTGTACTGACCTGACCTATGCAGCTTGTTGAGTCTTGACAAATGTGTACACCTGTGGAGCAACACCCAGCTCATCGTGCTCACAAGCTGCCCAGCCCTCTGGAGTCATTCCCCACGGTCCCTGTCACGTGTCAGCCGCCCTCCTGACCGGGCCATTAGCTGTCCCTTCCTTTCTCCGTCCACAGGCTGTGCTGAGGCTTCTCACCTCTCACCTCTGCTGCCCTCTCTCTCATTACTCTTCTTCCCTCACAGCTCGTCTCCCCGCTTTCTCGCTCGCCTCCCTCCATCCTTTCTCCACGCTCCATACTCCACCCAGAGCAGTTCCTTAAAGCCTTGAACCTGATCATGCCACCTTCTTGCTTAAAAGTGGTCTTAGGACTTCCATTCTATCTACAAAAAATTCTCCAAACTTTTAATATGGCCTACGGAACCCCACATCAGTGCTTTGGGTTCGTTTTCTTTCCTTCGTTTTCACCACGGTCTTTATGAAGCTTTTTTAACAGTATACGCTCATTTCAGTTCATCTGGCTGAACATGTTTTCTCCGAAGCCCTTGTTTGTGTTTGCAATCGTGTTGGCGCCAAGGGTTAAGGCTGTAATTGCCCTCGGCTAATGAGAAAAATGTAGGACTGTATCTGTAAGTGATGTGTTTGCTCTAAGTGACGGTGAAATAACATCGTAATTGCGGCACGAGTTACTGTTTTACAGGGACTGGAGTAAGGCAGGAGGTGGAATAAATGAGTCACCACACTGCCCATGGTAGAGTAGGAGGGCCAGGCTCACGGGAGAAGCAGGAAGGCTGTCGCGGTGCAAAGAGCTCTTCAGTTTGAGTAAAACGCCATCAGTCAGAGACCTACATGAGTCTTGGTAACTTGGCTTTTATTGGTGGTGTATTTTCTTTGTCTTTAATTCTTAAATTTATTTTGGCTTTATAGTTCTATAATTATGATAAAAGAAGTATATACCTAGTGTTATATATATAAATATATTAAAAATGTTATATATGCTACATATTATATTGCATATATTATTTAATCCACCAAGCAGTTAATTCTGACACTATCTACCTGGAGAGCACATCAAATCCCACAGGTTAAGGGCTCAGCCCTACAAGCCTTCCCCCCACCACCACCCCCCACTTCAGATGCCAATCGCAAGCATATCCACGTTGTCACCTGTGCATGTAATTGACCAGCCATAGATTGGCGGTTCCAAGCACCGTCTCCTTGGGTGCCATTAATTTGCTAGAGCAGCTCCCAGAACTCAAAGAAACAGTTTACTTTCCTGATTGCCAGAGAGCAGAGGCATAGGAGGAGGTATGGGGGAGGGGCTCGAGCTTCCACGCCCTCTCCAGGCGGCTGCTCCCAGCACCTCCTGTGGTCACCAACCTGGAAGCTCTCCGAACCCCATCCTTTTGGGATTTTATGGAGACTTTATTACATAGGCACCACTGATTAAATTCTTGGCCATTGGAGACTGAACTCAATCTCTAACCCTTCTCCGCTCCCCAGAGGGAGTGGGAGAAACTGGAAGTTCCAACTCACTAATCAGCGGTTGGTTCCTCTTGCAACCAACCCCCCAATCCTGGGGGGGGGGGGGCGGTAGGCGAGGAACTTTCCAAAAGTCACCTCATTAATAGAAGAGACCTTTATTGCTGTCGTCACTAAGGAAATCTGAAGGGTTTTAGGAGCTCTGCCAAGACGAAGACCAAGAATATATTTCTTCTTCTTATATAAACCACAATATCACTCGTGTATAACATGCAGCATATAATGTATTATAGATGTCATATATGTCATTATAATGATAGTTAATTTGAAAGTGTTGGGGGGGGCACATTGTGATTCATGATCTTCCCCACCCCCCCACTTCCCTATTTAAAGGACCAGTTCCATTCTTCACTGGAAAACAGTGGCCCCCCCATTCCCATGGGACCCCATTCCTGGGCTGTGTCTGTACAGGCTGCTTTTCCTTCTTCCAAGGCAGCCAGGAGTTTTCCTCTTGCAGCGTCTCCCTCCCCTCCCCTCCAGTTTTCACCCAGTTAACTCCCATGCATGTCTTTATATTTCAGTCTAAATGTCTGAATGTTTTCCCGGAGCAATCTCTACTTGAACCCTTACCACTATCTAAAGTATCTCCTGAGATCTATATTTGACAGCATTAACCATCATGTGTGACTCTGTGTGATGCCTCTTTCTGCTGTGAGGTCACAGACAAATGCCATCCGTGGCCACTTTGCTCACGACTTAGTGTAGCCGGATGCATAGTAGGCACACGATTATTTAGGGAGGGAAGGAATCCCGGCAGAGATGCTCTTTGTCTATGGCTTCAAAGGTCACATTGCTTTGACCCTCAATAAATTGTCTTTGTGGGGAATATTAAAGTCACAGGCGGATGGGGGAGGAAGACAGTGTTAGGTAAAAGCCTATGACCTGGATATCAATGTCTGGGGACATCGGCATAGTTCTGCATTTTAACAACTTGTGAGTTATTTGCTTTTACTCTTTGCCTTGTTCATGTAACATTTCCATGGCCCCAGATACAGTAGCTGCCACTTCTTATCTCCTGGTGCAGTCCTGTCCGAATTACGTGAAACTGCCTTCAAGAGTGGTAGTTCCCAAAGCTGGCTTCAGGGTAGAATCATCTGGAAAATTTTAAAAAATACTGATGACTGAGTTCTCCCCTTGTAGGACTCAGATCAGGGACCTGTTAGGTGGCTTTGCCGTGCAGCCGAGGCTGAGAACTACTGTTCTCAGAGCGCTGCAAATCTGAGTATTATTTTTGTTTCAAGTTTTACTAATATATCAAAAAAGACATACTTAAAGGACGTGCTTGAAGACGGGCTGCTCCAATGAGAAAAACTGTGTCTGAAGGGTCATACAGATCGAGGGCCATGACGGATTAATGACAATGAGTCCTGCGTTTTCCTCTCCTCGACCCAGTCTTTGCTGTTCAGTTTGACCGGTGTCTTCTCCGAGACTATATTTTTGTCGTGTTGTGCTGGCTCATTGCTATAAAACAGCCCCCACATCTCAGGGTGTAACACAGGCATGTGTATTTCTTGCTCATTTCTCAGCACCCCCTGGGAAGCTGAGAGACTTGACTCCACAGGTTACTTGTTTTGGAGATGAGTCATCCATAAGGTACCCAGATGGCAAGCATGGCAGATAGAGCCCACAGGACCAAGAAGGGGCATTTTAGCCACCAGATGTGGACATGGCACGTGTCTGGCTCAGTTGTTCAACTGCTCTCTTGTTCAGTTGGCCACATGCAGTCCCTGTACTGTGGCTGTCCCACTATAAAGGAGGGTGAAATGTCGTCTGCTTCTGTGTGCCTGAGGGTAAAGAGGTGGGATGGGGGACCCATGATGTTATTTCTGCCTCACATGTTTTAACCACAGAACTTATCCCTTTAAGTGCTGTTTGCTTTAACATAATTCAATCAACAACTGCTAGGTAGATGTATATAATTTTTAAATATCAACAATTACTTACATCTCTTCTTGCAATTTTATCTTAGTTTCTATGTTCCTCATGCAATGCATCCTTACTGAATACCTCCTGTGTGCCAGCCACTGGGCTAGGCAGGTGCCCGTTAGGCAGAGATGAATGCTAACTCTCTGCTGGGAAGATTCTGGTTACTGATAACAGAAAACCCAGCCAAAGTTGGCCTAACTTGCATAGGCCTTTATTATCTCAGACAACATGAGACAGGGCAATTTCAGGGCTATGGATTCAGACACTCCCGCTGGATGCTTCTCTGATTTTCTTGGCTCTCACTTTCTGATCTCAAGATAGGTGTGGATTCCCAGGTATTTGTTGTCTGCAGGAAGGGGGTGCGTTTCTGCCTGTTTTCTTGTGTGCGTGCAAACCTCCCCAGGACTCCTCAGCACACTTGACTTTAAGTCTCTGGATGAAAGCCTGACACCGGCCCACAGCCAACCCTATCACTTGCAAAAGGAATGGAATTACTGCCCTTGGCCCACACCGATGGAGATTCCCCCTGGGCCTGGGTACCCCGCAGGGCGCGGAAGGTGTCACTTCTTGTCCTTTATTACATGTGCTTAAAAAGAGGGATTTTAAAGCACCAAGGTTGCTGGTTCAATCCCCGCATGGGCCACTGTGAGCTGCGCCCTCCTTAAAAAAAAGGAGGGGGATTTTGCTGATAACATGGTGAATGATTAAATACACCATGTTTTCAGAAAAATTCCTCTTTCATAGTAACTTTCCAGATCTTGGCACTCAATGAGGTCTTCTTTACAACCTGTGTGGAGCTCACCTGTTTCTCTCACACATTTAGCGATGATTAACTTGCTGCCTTGTGATATTGTTGGTATTGCTGTGCGGTTCCTATGTCCTTGGTTTACTTTTCTTCTAAGTTCCCTGCCTTTTTTACTACCTCTATTCTCCCCTAGTACCACGCACGCCGCCTCACACAATACTGGTTTTTCTCCTTCCAAATCTCTCCCATCTTCATGCCTTGCTCTCCATCACCAGCCCATTTGTACTTGTCCAGGACCTACCATCACGCGCCTGGATTGGAACAACAGCTGTCTCCAGAGGGACCCCTCACTCCTGGAGCATGACCTCCAGAGCTGTGTTCTTTCCAGGCGACCTTGATGAGCTGTCTTTGCCTCTGAACCATGAAACGCGGTCTGTTAGCCCTTTCTTCTCTACCGCCTCTACTCTCAGTCCCACTGGCCTAACCAGAATCCTCCTCCCTTACTCAACTTCCCAAGCAACTCTGGCTTCTGCGCTGTCACTCACACTGTCATCTTACCCCCAGTCCTTCCCCAGCCTTCCTTTTTACCTGGCTAGTGTTTGCCAGTCCTGTAAGTCCCAGCTGTGCCTTCTTTCCTTCTCGCGTTGCCCACCCCCCTGTGTTGCTTTGTTGGCTTTTCCTTAGACGTCGCCCCCAAAGCCACCAAAGCGGGGTCTCTGCAGGATTGTGGATTCAGACAGACCTGGTGTTACATTCTGACTCAGAAGCTGAGCCGCTGCCTCCTCCTCACGGGACTGTCATGCGAAAAAAACGACTCAGTGATAGCTGAGTGCCCGCAAGTTCTTCCCTCGTCCCTCAGTATTTATAAACGATTGAATTTATGTGCACATGTACCAGCTTTTCGTTTCCCACGTCCTGCCGACATGTTTCTTCATGTAACACATTTTGCCTGCGTGCCTGCCTCCAGCCCGGCGCAGTTCGGGTACCTGGGATACTCCTCGTGAGCAAAACGAAGGTCCCAGCTCTTGTAGACCTTCATCTCACAAAGACACCATCCACCTGATGACCTTAGCTTCATAAAGATAGTTCTGTGTACCAAGAAGGGGCATTCGTGACACCAGAAACACAGTGGCCAGCGAACAAAGGATTTCTGCTTCCCTCAAACACAGCTCTTGAAACAGGCATTTTGAGCTCCGTTTTCCTCACCTTTCAACAGTTGTGTAGTGGATGCATTGCAGTGACCTTGGCCAAGCTGGGTTTCGTTTTGTTTTTTTTCATTATACTTAGAAGCACAAACGTCTGCATTTTTGTCTTTCAGTGGCGAAAGCGGGGCAGGTAAAACCGAAAGCACTAAATTGATCCTCAAGTTTTTATCCGTCATCAGTCAACAGTCTTTGGAACTGTCTTTGAAGGAGAAGACATCCTGTGTTGAACAAGCCATTCTTGAAAGCAGGTATTTCTTTATCGTGTTTCTTGTTTCCAACTAATAAGATTCACTTTCCTCTCCACGTGGCTTATTGGAGGAAGAGTTAAAATTAGTGTTTTCTTTTTTTCTTGGCTTCTCTTTTACCATTAAGGAAAAGTCTTGACATGCAGATAGCAATTTCTAATAACACTCTGACCCTGGGCCAGGTTTGAGTTGGCGAGGGAGTGGCTCCGAGGACCATTCTGCAGCCTTCTCCTTCCCGAGAATCCTTGGCTAGCTTTTTGGATGCCTTGTTATCGGCAGAAATTTCAGCCTCCAGCCACCTGTAACAGTGGGCTTAGCACGGAGATGGGCAAGGCTCTGTTCAGCCCTTTGGAAACACCATAAAGCAAACAGCATTTTTGTAGCCTCATGTGGCAGAGGATCAATGATGCGTTCGATGGCAGTGAAGCCTCGGGACTTTGAAAGAGGGCTGTGTGGTCAGGTATCTGAAGTTTTATTTAAAATATGCGGTTAGTTGCCCAGTGTCTGCCTCGTGCCTTATAAGATTTTAGAACTGATAAGAACTTTACAGATCCTACTGTGTGGAAATTAGTCTAGGGGTCTGCAGGCTACAATCTGATACCTATATATATCCTGCAGCCTGTTTTTGGTGGTGTTTTTGATGTTGTGTTTTTTTAAATATGTATTATTCAAACTTTATTTTTTTAATTGTAATAAAATATACATAACATAAAATTGATAACTTTAAACATTTTTCAGTGCACAGCTTAGTGGCATTAAGTACATCCACACTGTTATGCGACTGTTTCCACCATTTGTCTCCAGGATGTTTTCATCTTCCTCCGGCAGCCTGTTTTTATAAATAAAATTATATTGGAACGTAGACACTCATTTGTTTACATATCATTTATAGCTGCTTCAAGCTTTAGCAGCAGATCTGAGTAGTTGCAACAGAGACACCCCCACACACACACCCCATTGCCCACAAAGCCAAAAATATTTAGTATTTGTTCCTTTACAGAAAAAGGTTGCTGACCTCTGATCTAGTCTGACAGCGTGGTAGAGTTGGAGAAGACCCAAAGAAGTTAAAAGAGCTGCTCCCAGGACGTACTACAAATGGGTGGCTTTTCCATGACTGGAACTTCTTCTGTTCCTAGAATTAAAATGGGGGCTTTTTCTGTGTGATCCTGGCTCATGTGCACAAACCCAAGCGAAGTTGCACAGGGACGATCCACCACCGTGGTCTCCTCAACTGTCACCTCCTGTGCCTGCACAACCAGCTGTGCGATGGATCTCTCCTTCAGAGTGGATGGCCGTGCGCGATAAACCCATTGCACAAGTGCTTTGGAGATCTGGCTCATCCTTATAGAAACATTATCACCCTAAGTCCTTTCGATTTCAGGTTGTTCTTGCAATCGTATGTTTTGACATTTGTGAGGAACATTCTTGCCGTTTTTAGATCTACCCTGATTCACACTCGCCACTGTCGTCCCTTCTTTCACAGCCCCATCATGGAAGCTTTTGGCAACGCGAAGACAGTGTACAACAGCAATTCCAGTCGCTTTGGGAAGTTTGTTCAGCTGAACATCTGTCGGAATGGGAATATTCAGGGCGGAAGAATTGTAGATTGTATCCTGTTTCGTTTAGTTTTTATCCGTTGTATTTGACTCAGTACGTAGACACTGTTCTCATCAGGACAGATGAAGAATACAAAACATTTCTGTCTGGTTCTACCTAGTTATTGTTCTCCTATTACTATGTTTGCAGTTCGTTATTCTATGAGACAAAGAACTGTTTTTCTTTTGGAAAGCGCTGCTAATTATTCTATGAGATTAAGAACCGTTTTTCTTTTGGAAAGCTCTGCTGCCATGCCCCTAATCTGAAAAACTGGATTTATCATCAAACATCAGGTGTTTGTTGTTTGAAATCAGCTCTGTCAACTAGTTTGGTACCTCCTAGGGCACCACTGTGTGTCATGTTTGAAATTGGATTTAAATGAAATAGTCCTTTTGGGCTTATCTTTTAGTACCAGAAGTCTCGATGTCAAAGGAACAGGGAATTATAATTATTTCGGTAACAAAGAATAGAAAATTAAAGACTAATTAAGCGGGTTATATCCTGGTTTTGTTCCTTGACTCACCATTGCTTTTCATGTGAAGATTTATTAGAAAAAGTAAGTAAACGTGATTTACTTCACATTTTCTTCCACAATAATAATTTTTGGAAATTATCGGTGTGTGTTAGTTAAGCAGGGGAAACACCTCTGATTAGAGATCTGATTTATGTCCACAGAACCGAGTAGTGAGGCAAAATCCGGGGGAAAGGAATTACCACATATTCTATGCACTACTGGCGGGGCGAGGTCATGAGCAGAGAGGTGAGTGAATGGTACCACAGCCCAGAAATGCGTGTTAGCAATCAACTCATTTTTCCTTTAAAAACCACTAGGATGTGAGAAGACATCTGCTTGGACTCTGTTGATTTTCCACCAATCAAAACAACATGTACAAGAGTACCAGAAAATGTTGAGTTCATTTTAGGGGCAAATAATGTAAAGGGAAAATCATCAATAGAGAAATCTTCAATTTTGGTTTGGTTGGAATCTTCGTACTTTCCTGATTTAAAGGATACTTATTAAAATACTTTCAATGTATTACTACTTTTGGTTTTACTTTTAAACCACAACCGAATAAAGCTAATTTCTGAACGTTTGATTTTTAAGAGAAAACAATCAAAACAAGACCCTCATTGATTATTTTTTTCAGTAACATTCTCTACCATCCTATTTTGTTTAATCAAATTCTGTTTTCCCTGAATTAATTGAGAACTCTATAGGGCACTATTAGCACAGAATTATTTATGTACTTTATTTTAACGTCACAAAGTGAAAACTCAGATTCGGTTTTATCCTGGCCCGTCAAGTATTGATGTTGTTTTTCTTTTCATTTTTGTAGAAGAATTTTATTTATCTGTGCCAGAAAACTACCACTACTTGAATCAGTCTGGATGTGTAGAAGACAAGACAATCAATGATCAGGAATCCTTTAGGGAAGTTATTGTAAGTTACTTTCTTATTTTTCCTTATCTTGAGTGCCCCCCCCCCAAAAAAAAAAAGTGACTGGTTTCATTTTTTGTTTCGAAATTTTATAAAAATAAAAACAAAAGTGGTTACATTTGCACCACTGTGTGAGAACAGCATTTTAAATGTTCTTTCCCAATTTTATTATGGCTTCTTAGACTTCTCTCACAACTCAGACTTTCTCCATTCACTATTTATTTATTACCCTCTTTGCTGAAAGATTGTGTGTGAGAATAAGGATGAAAACTCATTCTTCTTTTTGATGAGTTGTGGAAAAGAAGACTTGTCTCGGGATGGTGGTGTTTTTTTTTCCTACCTTGTTTTCTTTTTGCTTCTTTCTTGAAGCTGGAGCACACTGCTTTGTGACAGAAAGAAGGACGTTGTTCCTGGTGACAGACTCCTAATGATCTAAGTCGTGGTTTCACTGTGGTGAAACCCATTAGCGGGCTGGCCACTAGGGTGCAGTGGACATCAAGGCCTCCCTTTTCACCCTGGTGCTTGGAGAGGGTACCCTGGTGGCTTTCCTCTGCTTTCTTGCTGGGGCATCATTTTCTGATTCAGAATTGTTCTTGTTGTTAGCTACAAGTTAACTTTTGGAGCTCAGCCTAGTTTCAGTGATTCTAGGTTTTATTTTTAGATTGAAATGATAGGTTTGGCATTTGAAATTTGGTCTTATGATAAAAGGCTATATTGTCAGAAAGGAAGAAAAATTTATACATAACATTGACATAACCAATATAGACAAAGGACATATAAGTATCCTATTTATAGATCCTTAATATTTGCTTTGCAGTTACTTTTTAGTGTTCACCCATCAGAAATGTCAATGACAACTAAGCTGAAGTTTATTGTAATCAGGAACACATAATTTTTGTTGTTATTTAACCTTCTTCTGGAAGTTCTAAATAGTATAGTCAAAAAAGAAACAAAAATAAATGTGCAACTTGTCAGAAAGGAGGGAAAATACTGTTTTCTGTAAAAAATAATATCCTTTCCCCCTAAACCTACAAAATCATGATTGGGGAATGTCTTAAATAATTTTTTATATCCATAAAATAAGAACCATTTACAGCAAGCAAAATACATGCTCAATTGTATTTAATAATATGGAAAAACTTGCTTATTACCCAAGTAAGGAAGCAGAACAAGGCGTTGTAATCTTTTTATTTAAAAAATAAGGTGTGTGTGTGTGTGTGTGTGTGTGCACGTGTGCACGCGCACATATATATGTATGTGTGGCAGAAAAATATTGGAACAAAATATACCAAAAAATGTTACCTCATGAGGCAGAATTCTAGAATCTTATTCTTTATCATTCTCTCTGTTATATTTTTACAACAAATATGTCAACTTTGATGATTATCGTATGATTATATGCCTGTAGACGTAATTTCTATAATGTAGGCATTTAACCGTAAGTGCCATTGTCAATACCACCCAGCCCATCTTTCTGCCTTACGCAGGCAGCATTCTGTAACCAGGAGTGACACGGAAAGGGTTAAAAAGAAACACTAAACTCTTCTGACTGAAGTTGGTTTTATGTATGGAACATGTGTTTGAGCGCCTGTGGAGCCGGCAGGGAGCAAACCACATCGTTTCTGCCTTCTGCTGAAGTGACAAGGACTGACAGATTACGCTGTTGTTTTGTATGTAATGTGTCTCAATACATCCTTCCAACAGCAAATACAGTTTCAATTTGTATCTTCATACTTGAATTCCATGACGTTCCTTTTCCCAGAGGTCCGGGGATTGAAGGGAAAAGAGCAGCATTCTGTTGGGGCTAACGGACAGACGTTTGTTTGCAGAATGGGTCAAAATGTTAATGGAGAGAAATTATTTCTATGAACATGTATGAACATGTCACCTCTGGTGGTCATTTCTAGCGACTGAAAAAAAATCATTCTTCTTTTTGTCAATTTTAATGTCAGTATACTCTGGCAGTTGGACTTTTTAAGAATTTTGCTTATTTCATTGAAAATGTATGTGTTTTTTGAATCCATCATTGGCATCGACTGACATCAATAAAAATAAGTACCTGTGAGGTATCCTGAACAGGTTCCAGGGGACAGTGACAATATCCTAAATGTCATAGCCATTTTTTATGCAGCCTCCCAAGTTGCACTATTAATTCTGCAGTCAGAACGAAATACTATTCCAAGTCAATAGTAACAACTGAGTCATTCCATTGCCTGCATTGACCTACCAGGATGGTGGCTGATGAGTGTGTGTGTGAGGTGAGGTGAGTCTTGGAGCCACAATCTCATCGTTCTCTTACTCCGCAAATATTGAATGTTTACTGCATGCCTGGCTTTCCTCACCCTATCGGCCTTACTGGGCATACCCATGGGTTTTTAATGGTGTGAGCCCATGTATATGGATGCATAAATTCATTCTTCGTGAGTCAGATTTTATGAAGATTTCAAGGCCTGACTTTGCACCTCAGTTTTGCCAAGTTTGGAAACATCAGTCTCTTTCAGTGTTGGAAAACATGAGAGTATAAACAAAATTTGTTATAAAATAACATACTATGGCCTAATATAGCATATTTCATAATAAATTATCAGATTACTTCCTTAGAGTGTGCTATGCCCAAGTAGCCTCCCCTTCCAGCATTTCAGAAATGCCATTTCTTCAAGGTTGACCTGCAGTCCCTTTGCTTCCTTGAATGGCTCCTCCACCGCACTGCTGATATCTGAGGCCCTGAGCAGATGTCCCTTTTGGCAGTAAAACTACCCTAAATTCACCCCCTCATCTTTCTAGTGGGAGGAGCCTAGCTTCCTTTGCTCCTTGATGTTTGGGACTGTATCACATACTGAGGGTGCCAAAAAAATGTATGCACGTGACTTGTATTCATCTTTTGTTATTGGTATATGTTGAGTATTACAATTTTAATACAGTTTTTTCCTTTCTTAAAATGTATATGCAAAAAAAAATGTGTATACATTTTTTTGGCACCCTCTGTATTTGTTACCACCCCACATGCACTTTCACAAACACTTTTCATGTGTTTAATATGGACTTGATTGAAAATATTTGGTATAACTTTGTGCCGGTTTTATAACTAAATTGCCTTTGATTGCTTCTGAACTATATTGAGTATTTCCCATGTTTTGTTTTTTCAGTCTTGAGCCGTACTGTTGAGAAAAATAATTATAATTGTAATCAGCCTTACAGTGGCTACTTTTGCCAAAAAGGTGGAGATTGCTACTAAGAAAATCATAAATAGGACAGTAAGAGGTGATGGATGAATGGAGGGTCTGGCTAGCAGTCTTAGCACCCACACCCACACCTAATTGGTTGCAGCCATTAAATTACCCCATGGTATGATTAGTGAAATTACCACTATCACCACAGTCTTAACTAATTAATTCACTTGGGGTTAAACTTGAAAGTGAAGAAGTCACAAATTTACTAATGTAGTAAACACGTTTTATTTGTTTGCTTTCAGTCCATATATAATCTTTGTAGGTATTCTCGAAACTTAACCAAGAATTTTTTCATGGGGCATCTTTGGGTATTTTTCATTTGACTATAAACTTATTTTTTTTAAATCATTTATTTTAATGTTGTATAAAGTCCACGTTGATGACTTAAACAGTGAAGATTTTCATTTCTGTGTTCACTCTAAGATAAGTTTAGAAAATTTTTATAAATTAGTATTGAATATGTCGTATTATATGAGGAAAACTTGAATCATAAGAAGGGACGATATTAACTTTTGTATGGCGTAACGCATAGGTGCCTATAATTATTTTGCTGATGTCTGCTTTGCTCCTTACCACTGTTTTAAAAATCTTTAGCAATATAAATTATTCTGTAGTTCTTAGCCATATTTCTTTCCTCATAGAATAAGTAAATTTAAATAATTGTTTTTCCACAGGCCTTTTTCATTTATTGACACTTGACTAATAGTTCTTATTCTTTGCATCAGTTTCTGTTTGTACCCATGAAATGAGAGTCTTCTCACCCTGATGACATAATTCATGGTCTTTTTATTTTTTGTAGTCAACTTTGAGACATCATGTGCATAAAGTAAAATGCTCCCATTTAAAGTATATCATTTTGATGAATTTTGAATTTATGTGCCCATGCATCCACTACAATCAAAATAAAGGGCAGTTCTATACCTCAGAAGCTCTCTGCGCCCCTTCTCAGACAATCTCAGCCACCCCACCCCACCCCACGCCCTAGGAGACCACTGGTCTGCCTTCATTCACTATACGTAGTATATAGATTTGACTTTTTAGAGTTTCGTGTAAATGAAATTATACAGACCACATTCTCTTGTGTCGACCTCCTTGTCACCCATCCACATCACACACGACACAGTTCATTCCTTTTTTATGGTGTGTGGTATTCCATTGAATAGACAGCAGTCTGTGTAGCCATTCACCCATTAGTAGTCTGATTTGTTATTGGAAAAATACGTCAACATTAAAAGCCATGATAGAAGGTAATGAGCCTACTGACACTAACATTGCAACTATTTTCGATTTTGTAAATTTTCTTCCCGGCCTGATTTTCTAATAGTTACAAAAATAGAATTTTCAGTTTTTACGTAAAACATTCACAAATATCTGTTTCTGTATAATGTTTATAATTTCCTTTAAAAACTACACACTATTCTAACAACCTTATTTACTATATTTGACTTGTCTAATTGTAGGATAGTTAGAATGGTTTTTTTTCCTCTGAAAAAGATAACACTGTAGTGAATATTTCACAAAACTTTCTTTTCTGTTGAAATTTTCCTTGGAACAAACTTTCAGCATTAAAATGGGAGATTACACAGGAGATTCTTTTTCTTTTTTTAAAATATCCTTGGAAAGTAATAGAGTTGGATGAGTAATAAGTTCCTAGACTTTGGGCTCGTTGGGCCTGACTTTAAATCTTGGTTGTGCAACCCTGAGAAAGTTACTTAACCTCTCTGAACATTATAAGACTGTACATATGTGGCCCAGCACAGTGTTGCCACATAATGTTCTCTTCCAAAAAGATTGTAGTAATTTATAGTACCAATGACCAGTGCCTAAATATCCCCGTTTCACCAATTTTAAGTTTATCCTTCAGAAATTTTTTTGCTGATTTAATTAAAGCAATCTCAGATTTTCTTTAATGTGTGTATGTTTCATTTCTAGCAGGGAGAAGGTTTCTCTGTAGATTTACGCTTCCTCCTGTAAGAAAGGCCTGTTTTATTTTTGTGGCTCACGGATCTCCTAGTCGAGTTCTTGCTCTTTTCCTTACAATTATTTCTTTTAATTCTGTTTCCCTGCCTATTGTTTTTGCCCTTTGTTTCAACTTTGTTTTATTTCCTTGTAAAGAAATTACACGTTTCACGTTTTAAAATCTCCAGTTGTTTCCCTTTGCAATTTCTGTTGCTTCAGAGTGGTACGTGATTTCCTTCTTCCCAGTCTCCCATGGACTTTGTAGTGATTTGGGGTCCAGGTTCTCTTTGTGGGTCATTTTCAGCAGTACTGTCAACGATTCTGCCCTCAGTTGTGTGTTGGGGGAAGGGGTGGCTTTTTCCCTGACAAGAATATGGCTTCTAAATCACATTAGAAATTGAGTAAACCTTAGCTATGATTCTAAAGACACCTGACTACAGTTATTTGTATACATATTGTTGGGATCAGCTCCTGTAGGTGTCTGCTTATTTTTTCCCAAAACAGCGTTATGTTAACTTCCATTTACTATCCAGAGGCCAAGACCATAAAGATTCTTTGGAAAAATGAAAAGCGGACATGTGATGAATGTGTGGGGAAGACAGGTGTAGACGCATTCATATGTTCCATCAATATCTATTATAAAAGGAGCAAAATGCTCTCCTGTCTATAAAGTTCCCGACAGAGAATTTCATTCCACCTTTTGGATCCTGGCTGCCTTTCACCGTGAAAACAAAGCCCCAGAGTTTACCCTGCAGGATGTTCATGAAGTCTTACCCCACCCCCAAGTTTTCCCCCTCCCAGTTTTTTATGTGTAAGAAAATAATAAATGTTCCATTATGCTTTGGTATCTGTAGAAAAAAAGTATTTCTTTATCACCATCATTACTGTGAGTCTCTTAGGTAATTCTTTTGTGGTGTAACTAGGAGGCTTATACATTAGGCCGATATTTACTCGTGTTTTTATTTCCTCAATTGGGTTCTCTCTCAGCATTCTACTGTTCTTTCTTAGTATCACGCTCTTTTATGTGTACCTGTGTAAGGCCTTTATCATGTAAAAGTGAGTGGTCATGCGTCTATTTCTTGTTTCCTTGCCTTTTACAACAATATCTAATAATTTTACTGAGTGGTTTTGCATTTTCTTTAGTGTGAAGAAAAATGGCATAAAAAAACTTAAACGCGCGTGTTTTCTTCCAGACGGCAATGGAAGTCATGCAGTTTAGCAAGGAGGAAGTGCGGGAGGTTCTGAGGTTGCTCGCTGGTATATTGCATCTTGGGAACATAGAATTCATCACTGCTGGCGGGGCGCAGGTTTCCTTCAAAACGGGTAAGACGGCCCTTTCTTTCCTTGGCTTTTTCCTCATAGGAAATGTAGACCTAAAATATTTACTGTCTGACCTTTTACACAGAGGGGTTTCTGATCCCTGGAATAGAGAGCTACAGAACTTTGTATCTGATGTGAACTGTTAATAAAGGGTAAAATCGTTTAAGACGTTATTACAGAATGGGATGGGGGGCTGTGTTCTCGTTCTTGCTAAGAAAGCAGGAAAGTGGGCCAGATGAGAGAGACGAGGAACAAGGATGAAATGCAGGAAAAATATTCTGAGTCGGGGTATAGTGTCACCATAGCTTTTCATAGTTACTGAGTGGTGGCACAGTGTAATGGTTAAGACCGTTAGTTTTCAAGCCAGAATGCCTCATTTATAGCCCAGTTCTGCCATAAACTGCTTCCTTGGATTATTTACCACCTCAACTTGTGGTCTGTAAAGTAAGTACCTCAGCGATGTGGGTCATATGTGTTGATGTTTACCGCACTAGGAATTAAAACTGAGGCATTTAGAAAAATTCATTCCAAAATAACCATAATAAACCCATTGCATATTAAAATAAATATCATATTTTTATTTAAAAGACTGTTTTTTAAAAAAATCAGTGAGGAGTGACATTGTCTGACATTCTTACAAATTTCTTTGATAGCTAATGTAATGGAGGACAGCTAGATTCTCATATCTGCTTTTGCATTTGTTTTGTTGAGATACCTCATGTCACGTAGCCACTGGAAAATATCATCTGTATACAGATTGAGGGTATGACAGTAAAAAAGCAAATAACATCCTAGTATTATTATTATTAAAAATAGTTACGATCTCGCAAACTTCTGACAGGGTCTGAGGGACCCCCTTACCTTTGGGGTGTCTGGACTACACTTGGTCCAAACACAGGGTTCTCTGCAATTAACCTAGAACTCGATAAAAGAGGGACTAACTTACTAATGAAATGTGTGTTCCATAAATTCTGCCTGAAAGATTCAGGAAATGTTCTCTGCTGTAATGTGTCACTGTGTATGGTTAGCTTTCAGCCCGCTTGGGGTCCCATGGCCTGTCCCTTCTCGGGGTCCCATGGCCTGTCCCTTCTCGGGGTCCCATGGCCTGTACCTTCTCGGGGCTGTGCTCTCACTTGTGCCTCGCTCTTCATTTCCAGCCTTGGGCAGGTCTGCAGAGTTACTTGGGCTGGACCCAGCGCAGCTCACGGACGCTCTGACCCAGAGATCAATGTTCCTCAGGGGGGAGGAGATCCTCACGCCGCTCAACATCCAACAGGTACATGCATTTTGCCAGCGAAGCTTGTTTTCACATCCATGGCTTTGATTCAAGCAGGTAACCACAGCGAACCGTTTCAGTGAGTTTGGTGCGTGATCAAAATAAAGGTATCCACATTGAGAGGAGGAGATAAAGTTGTCGGATTATTTTCTAAGACACAGTGTAGCTGAGTCTTTAAGAAGATGGGGTCTGGTGCAGATGGCCTGGTTTTGAGGCCTGACTCCACTTATTACTGTCTGTTCCCGGGAAATTTCTTCCCTGTGCCTCAGTTTCCTCCTCTGTACAGCAAGGATAATTATCATACCTAATTGTACGATCTTGTAAGGATAAGAAAAAAAATTTATGCTAAGTGCTTAATGATTGGCACAGAATAAAAGCTAAGTAAACATTCACTATAATAATAATTATAATATTATACAGAAAATAGTGCAACAGTATGTTAGATTACTTACTTTTGCCTCTGCCACTGCCTTGAGCCAATTACATGCTCTACCCCATCTAATATGTTTCTTGATTGGGTAAGTAAAAAAATGCTAACCATGTACCATGAAGAAAACGTTTATGTGTACAAAGTAAAATATGAGAAGATAAAAATGAAAAGCCTCAGTCTTAATTACTGTTTAAACCTGATAAAATCTGTAGCTGTATCTGTTGGGTCAGGTTCTTTCCTATAACGCAACATGTGAGGTTGACTTCTGGGCCTGATATTTAAAGGCCTTCTTGGTAAATCTCACTGTAAAGTAAGTAAGTGAGCTCCAGTTGATCCTTTCTTTCAAGTCTGTGTTTTCCTAGATGGTACTGATTCATGTAACATTGGGTGCACAGCTGCTATGCCTGTTTAGCGTTTGTGTCTCCCGAGCAGGATAGGGATGGACTCACCTGTCTGGGCTGTTTGGGGTCAACTGGAAACAGTGAGCACGTGTCCTTTCCCCTCAGGCAGTAGACAGCAGAGACTCCCTGGCCATGGCACTTTATGCACGCTGCTTCGAGTGGGTCATCAAGAAGATCAACAGCAGAATCAAAGGCAAAGATGACTTTAAGTCGATTGGCATTCTTGACATCTTTGGATTTGAAAATTTCGAGGTATGACTTCTGACGAGTGGGACGCGTGAATTCTTTTCGGCCCCCTTCTTGGGTGGCCTTAAATCTCTTGTTCACAGACATTGATATTTTTCTCTGCAGATTTTGTTGTTGTTTTTCTTCATCTTTATATGTTAATAGTGAGAGCTTTATATATAATAGTAAAGATACTTGTTGAATGGTTTCTCCCCTTAGGTTAATCACTTCGAGCAGTTCAACATAAACTATGCAAATGAGAAACTTCAGGAATATTTCAACAAGCATATTTTTTCTTTAGAACAACTGGAATATAGCAGGTAAGCATTCATAGAATTCTATTTCAAAAAAAAAAATTTTTTTTAATCAGCCACTAAATTAGATAGTTTTACAACTGTGTGTTGCTATAACCCAGCCCTTTTTCATCTTTCTACAGAGAAGGATTAGTGTGGGAAGATATTGACTGGATAGACAACGGAGAATGCCTGGACTTGATCGAGAAGGTAATATGTGGTTGAAGGGCTGCTTCATGTTTATGGGAACAAAATCGCTTGTGCGAACATGCCCATCTAAGATGTGAATGTTTAGAACACAGTGGACCATTTAGAAACATAAATGTCGGTGTGCAAGGTTGAAGTCAAATACTTGGCTGCTTTAAGACTATTGTCTCACTGAACTCGGTAGTTTAGAATCAACATTGTACAAATCGGCTTCACCTGGATGTCAAGTCAGCCTCAAAAGCCTGGCCAGTACCAAGAGTAGATGGGCCAATTATAAAAGTTTTGTCCAAAAAATTGCAGTAGGTTCAATTTTTTAAAAAAATATTTATGTGGAATTTAAATTTACTGGATTCCCTCATAGTATTGCTCTAAATTATTTCAATCTAAGAAATTACTGTGCCTTGTCTTTTTTAACCACTTATTTGATAGAGAGGTGAGGGGAAAGGAGTTCTCAAATATGTTGAGGGACACATTCAGCTTTAAATTCATGCAACCTTTTTTCTCTCTTCTAGAAACTCGGTCTCCTAGCCCTTATCAATGAAGAAAGCCATTTTCCTCAAGCCACAGACAGCACCTTACTGGAGAAGTTACACAATCAACACGCTGTATGTCGAGACCTGCCAATTCTTAATTGTGTCTGAATAGCAAATCTGTGCATTGAGATTACACACGAGATAGTTCAGGGCTGCTGGCCCCACTATGACTCCCACGTTAAAATTTTGTTTTCTCAACCCAGTGGAGCTCTTCCCTGATTGCTAGAACTAAATTAAAATAAACCAAAGGGATAGATTTGGGTTCCTTGTCAGAATATACTCATGTTTAGTTTATGAGGATAGCACTTAACATTTTTAGCCTGTTGTAATGACACAGACAAGAGTTCCGTGGTTTGATGAAGTACATCACATGCTGTGTACTGTAAACCTCTGATACGTGGTGGGTTTCAAAATTGTTTTCACCATTGTAGTTAGTTTTCTCTGGAAATCGATGGAAATCCGTAAGTGAAACGAGGCGTTTGTATGTGTTTTTTTTTGTTTTTTAATTAGAATAACCACTTTTACGTGAAGCCCAGAGTTGCCGTCAACAATTTTGGAGTGAAACACTACGCTGGAGAGGTAAGTGCTTAATTAAGGTTCTTGTTGATCTTGGCCCATTTGGTATTTAGATAAATAGTCATTTCAGAAGGCAATCATAAAACTATTGACATGACATCCTGGGGCTAGCTTTTAAAGGAGATGCTGGTGACCTGAAATGATGCTTTCGATCAATTCTACCTTCTCTCATTTCTTTTTTTAAAACCAGGTGCAATATGATGTCCGAGGCATCTTGGAGAAGAACAGAGACACCTTCAGAGACGACCTTCTGAACTTGCTGAGAGAAAGCCGGTATGTCGCTCTCCTGCCCGAGGTATCTTCAGCAAGCCGAGTACTGTCTGCGCAGATGCTTTTAATTCACAAACATAGAAAACACTAATATGGAAACAACTTGATTTACTACCTTATTCCCTGGGCCACATGTCACCAATACGATGACCAAGAGTTATAAAATAATGCTAGTAGTGGTGACTTCCAGTTTGTAAGGTACCAGAAGAACAGCAAATCCATGCGTTAGAAACGATTCTTAATCCTGCTACGTGGATGAGGAAGCCGAGACTTGGAGCAGTTAAGTGACTTGCCCAAGATCCCACAACTGGTTTTGATCTGGTCTGCTTGGCCCAGGAACCTAAATCTTACCCACTGTGATGTATGTTCTTCACCACAAGCTTAGAACTATGTGTCAAATTGATTTCAGCCTTGGGTTTATAGAACCCCTGTGTCTCTCATTAGTGGGAAGGATGTCAAGAAAAATAAACAGGTATTAATTCAGCTAAAATTATAAATATTGCACATTCATTTGTCCATGAATTGTAAATTCCCACCATTAAATCAATAGTTGATTAGTTTCGCTATTTGTATATATTAAACCAAGAGGCTTTGTGACAGAGAAAAGGGGGGGAAAGAACCCTGTGTTAGAGCTTTCAATACCTGTGTGAGACCCAGAGTGAATCTATAACAGAAACAAATTTGTAATATCTAAGGAAGGAAAGTAGCACAATTATTAAAAAGCATAATACTTTTAGGAAAGTCAGTGCCAGGTGGCCACCCTGTCATTTAGATAGTTGTGAACTGCAGAGAAGGGAACCCATGTAAAGGGGCAGCTTAGAAGCTCAGAATTGGAAGTGGTAGATCTTTAAATGTGTTTTAACTCTCTTATCTGAAGATCCCCTATTTATAACATCGCCAGTTGTTTTTATGTTTAGATGAGTTTCCAGAACTGTAAAAGTGGCAGTGTTTTAAAAACACCATAGCATGTTATGTAGCAGAGCAGTTTCTTAGGTACTAGATACATTGAAATAAAAGCAATCTTGATGTTAAACAGAAGCATTTTGTTGTAGTGAAAAGATCACAGGCGCTTCTGTCATAATGTAAAGTGGTTTTGTGATTGCAGTAAAGAACTTTCTGTTTCAGCCCCAGGTTTCTCTCTGCAGGCTGAGGGGCTTGCGCTGTTTGCTCACTCTGCTCTTTCACCTCTGACATCTGTGACATTTTAATGGAACCAAAGCTTTTGTACAAAGTGCTCAAAGCACTGTTGGCAGACTTCAAAGAGTGAGCGTGAAATAGCACCCTAGAACAAAACTGCAAAAGGGCTGGGGCAAAGGGAGAAGTGACAGGGGAAGTACTGACCCTGCTGGGAGGTGTGGATGCCCAGAAGTTGTCCCCACCTTTCCTGGTCTCAATGAAACCTCCGACACCCCACCCCCACCCCCAACTTGACAGCACATAACCTCTTCCCTGCAAGGAAGACAAAGAGAAGTTATTGAGAAGCCTTTCGTTTTACTAGGAGTGGCAACGAATTCTATAGAACTTGTTAGGAATGGGAGCAGCCACCAACATCAGCCTCTCCGATGTACCAGGCACCATGCTCATCTTGTTGCCTACGTTTTCTCATTTCATCCTCACCCCAGGATTACGAGATAAAGTAAAAAACGGCCCCATTTTCCCGATGAAGACAAGCGTCCCGCCCGAATCATGCAGCCAGGAACTGGGGGAGGCAGGATTTGAACCCCAGTGCCTCTCACTCCAGAGTTAGCTCCTTTCCATCTGTTAACTGGTTGGATTTTGCAACACTGAGCTGTGCAAAGCAAATAGCTCCCTTCCACAGGCAGGGAGATCAGGGCCGCGGTAGCTTGGGTGGTGCTCGGGAAAGCATGGCACTCCTAAGCGGCTTGTCCCTGGGTCACTTTCATCCCTCGTCACTTCTGCAAGTCTCTAGTGCTTTGAAGGCAACCACATTTTTTTTTGTTTTCAATGCCTAAAGCTCTTTGGCAATGGTTGGCTTAAGATGTTTGGAAGCTGTCTTAGCTCTTCCAGGGCTCGGTGTGTTACTGTCAGTGGGAAAACGCATTATAATTACAGTAATCCAGCACCTAATAACTGGGTGTGTGCCCTCATCGCCCTCTGCTCTCTGCTCTCACAGATTCGACTTCATCTATGACCTCTTTGAACACGTTTCCAGCCGCAATAACCAGGATACCTTGAAATGTGGAAGCAAACATCGGCGGCCCACGGTCAGCTCCCAGTTCAAGGTTAGTCAGTCTGCGCTGCTGGCTTTGAGGGGTCGGTCGTCACCGTGACTTAAAACTTGAAAATAGGAATTAGGGACATGAGCTAGGTCTATGAGAGTGTTTTGTTTTTGTTTTCCATTTATATCGTCCTTTTAAAACAGACTGCATTAGATAAAATATACTTTTTTTCTGAGTCAGATGAAAACATGTAGGTCTTTTCTTGTTAATGATAAATCACTACTTAGGCTAAGCTTAGGAAGTAGCAGTTCTTCTTAAGAAGGACTGTTGGGCCATGTGGGATCACTCTGATTTATATTTAGATGATCACGTGACAATAGAGTATATTTCTTCCCATGTCTGGGTTTTTGTATTTTTCCTACGTATGTTTACAGTATCGCAACTAGCAATAATGACCAAATGCATATTTACATTAGGTCAATGTCAGTTGCCTTGTCCAAATGTTCAGAATTCAGAGAAAATCAGGAACATTGTCATTTTCATTTTAAAGGTGGAAGGATTTTATGTAGTTTCGAGGAGAACGTGATGCCCATTTCCCTAACTTAATCCTAATCTGAAGGGAAATGAGTCAACAGACACTCAGTAAATGTGCTCTCGATGTATCATTTACTCACAGGTGGATACATTGGGCGGGGGTCTGTGTGAGGTCTGTTGTGCTGTGTGGCTGGGTAAGGTGATTACATGAAGGGCAGGTTTGGCCCCGATGGGATGTGAGAATAATCGCTACCATTTGTTAGAAACTTACTATGTGCCCCTCATTGGACTAATGGCTTTATATACGGTATCTTATTGATTCCTCCCATAATCGTATAAGTACATGCTGTTGTCCCCATTTTATAGATGAGGTAACTGAGGTTTAGAAAACGGAAACCCATTGAGTCCCTCCGAAGACTGAAGCTAGGATTTGAATTAAACCTGGGTCTGTCTGGTTCTAAAACCTATGTATGCTCTTAATCTTCCAGTGCAGTTTTCTTTTTCTTAGGGCAGTACTGTCTGGGGTTGTCTCGGAAGGCTTTGTACGTACTTGGGAATTAAAGTGGACTAGGAACCAAGGAAATGGAAAAGAGTGGGTGGACCTTCCTGGTAGAGACGAGGGCAAGAGAAGGAAGTGAGACAGGAATCTGAGGCCTAGCCCTGGAAGGTGTGAGTAGATGGGGGCTCGCTGACCAGACGCCTGGTGTGAAGTCCACTTGGTACCAGGGCCATATGAAGCTGAAGGGCCAGGACATTTTGTCATCTGTGAAAAAAACCTAAGGCTTTCTAAGCAGAGAAGTAACTAGTCAATGTAGTGATGTAGACCACCCAGTTTCTTCAGCAAAATTATAAGAAGAAAAAAAGAGACAGATGGAGGAGGGGAAACCAATCGATTAAAAGAAACTTCAAAGATGTATCAACCAACTACAAAATGTGAACCTTATTTCCATTCTGATTTCAAAGAACAAAGCACTTAAAAATTAGGACATTTGTGACAGTTGCGTGTTTTAATATGCAACTTGAGACAGTTGCACTTTTTAATATTAACATGAAGGAATTGAGGTTAAATCTTTTCAGGGTGATGATACGGATATGGTCACCTATATATGTTTTAAAGTGATTATCCTTTAATAATACATATTGAAATATTGAGGGATGAAATAATATGATGTCTGGGATTTTTCTTTTCTACACGGGATGGGGAAAAGAAAAGTATGTACTGAGACAGGGATCAGATGAAATAAGATGAGCCATGAGCTGAAGCTGAGTAGTCATTACATGCTGGCTGCTTTGGTAAATGTTAAAAATTCTTCACAATAAAAAAAGAAAAAGCAGTATTACGGAAGATTGATCTGCCTGGTGATTTGAAGGTGAGAATGAGAGACTGTGGCTCAAAGACCTGTGAAGTATTGGTGTAGACTGTCATTTTGATGGAAATAATGAATTAGGAGGAAGAATGCCAATGGGAAAGTGCTTACTTCTCAGGTTTTCTATATGAAACATTGAAATATCCTAGGGTTGTTTTTTGCTGGTTAACAGAATGTTTTTGTCGTTATTGTTCTGTTGTTGTGTTTTTGTTTTTCTTAGCGGTGCTGTTTCAAGGCAATGACAGATGAGTTCTGTATACTGTATTGTGAAATAATTTCAGTGACAATGAATTGTAGTATCTTTGCTTTATTTTATATTAGAATGACATCATTAAAAATGAAAACTTATCATTGCTATGATTTATATTTTTTTTTATTATTATTTCTGATAAGTGCCTAGGGTGCTGAGAAATTTAAAGAATGACATACTAAGAGACTAAATCAACATATCCTTTTTTCTTTCTAATAGGACTCCCTGCATTCCTTAATGGCAACGCTAAGCTCCTCTAATCCTTTCTTTGTTCGCTGTGTCAAGCCAAACATGCAGAAGGTAAGATTGAGGACAGTTCTAGCTGAGACCACGTCTTTCAGGAGACCGCCTCCTGGGTGGTTACTCACAGATTTGGTTTCTCCAACGTCCTTTCATTTTAGATGGGTTGGCAGTGTATATGGCGTTATTATAACTTAACGTTACTAAATGGAAACATTCCCTTTGTCTCTTTGGGCCTGTTTGTTGGCTTTTGAATGATACCCTTACGCTTTAAAGAAATCCAGTTGAAAAGTTAACACTATGAAGCCTTCACTTTTTTTTTAAGCACTTGGTGTGAAATTCTTGGGCAAGCTTCCATTTTCAAAGAAATTGTTGGTGTATTTTTTGTGGTTGGTATTTTGTTTGTTTTCTTTTGCTTCTTTTGTTAAACGTGATGAGTCTGTGTTCTCGGTGGTAGTGCTGAATTTTATGAACTTGGATGTGGTGGTCATAACTAATTTGAAAACTCCTGGAAGCTGGTCATCATGAGCTTTCAAGTCTAGGCTCCAGGATGTTAGCTTTGTTAATACCACGTCCTGATCAGAAACAGTGTGAGTTTTAAAAGGAAAAGCTATCTAAACAAAGAAAACTTGATATTAGATATATAGTCAGCTGCTGAGTCCAAGACTAAAATGGGCAACTTGCCTTATAGTGTTGTTAGAAAAGTGGAAATTATCTTGATTGGCAAAGATCAGCTCTTAGTAACCCCCCCTGAAGAGAGGAAAGCACCCACAAGGCAGACATGTCAAGGGCCCCTCGTGTTGAAAAACTAGATGTCATCCTCACAAGGGCTAAAATAAGGAATATGACCTGAACTGTTTCCCGTGAGACTTGTGTTATATTCTGATATCTTGGCTGAGGCTAGGTCTTTTCATATTGATTGCTGATTGTCTTTGACGTAATATGGCAGTGATTCCTGATTTATAGTTTAAAGATGTTTATTTATGAGAACCACAATATTGAATTCTCGGTCTTCTAGGAAAGCACAGCTGAACATTCTCTTTAATGAAGAACAAGCTGTTCAGTTTGTTACCTTGCTGTGAGGCGTGATGGTGACAGTTTGGCGCTTGTACGGCACAAAGTGGCCGAGTCTGGTCTCGTATAGGAGGTCTGTGATGGCTTCATTTAATGTGCATCTGTTTTGGTAGTTAAAAAGTAACTCGTCTTTCCATTTTTGAAATTGATATTACAGTGTTTTAGGTTATCACAAAAATATGGCAACGTAAACAATGCATAGTTTTTTTTGACATAATGTGGGAAATTAATAGTTAAGACATAACCATATACCATGTCAGCTGGTTTATATTCCATTTTATAACCCCAATGGGCAGTATTTACAAGGCAGTAGAAATGGGCTTTGCGTTTGGATCTACAGTCACAGGAGCTGTCTCACTTCTGTCAGTGTTTCTTTTCTCTTTTTACCACAGAGATAATAACACCATATTTCATCCCAAACATGCATGTTTTTCCCCAACTTAAGGCCTTGCATACTGGGATGGATTTACAGCTTTTGGTGAGCCGTAGTTTAAATGGGAGCTGTTTCTCTTTCTCAGCTGTATATCACATAATCATACAGTGTTCCAGCCATTGCCATCAAAGATTCAATGACATGGGGGAGGGAACCTGCTGTGCCAGCACTGTTACAAGGACAGAAATTTTAATTTGAAAAACCCGGCCCCACGTGTTTTTATTTTCTTTCTCAGATGGAGTGGAGTTTGGTTTTTCTCCTTCAAACTGTAATAGCTTTTGATATTAGACTGGCTTGAATTGAAAACTCTTTTTAGTAGCCTGAATAATAAAGAAGTTACTCTCCTTTTGATGTTCTCTTGTCCTTGCTGAGATTTGATTGTGCCCAATTGCCTTGGGTTTTGCATTTTAAAACTGATGCAGCCCAACCTCGTGTTTCCATTTGTGTTGGCTCAGAGCACTTTTCCTCTCCCGACCTGGGGCAGACACTAATTCATACCGAGAGATGGGCTGCAAAGACTTTGAAATGTCTCTGTAGCATTTGAAAGATACCCAACTAATAAAGGCACAGACACAAGACCTGACTTGTCTGAGACCTTAAGAGGTAGATGTGATTTTAAGTATGAAGATGCTGATTAGAATATGGAGATCTTAAACTATGACCCACTTAGTCTTCCACTGAACACACTGGCGTGTTGCTGGTGACTGTGTTATATAATATGTATGTAAACAACCCTCATTTAGAGTTCCTTATGAATATTGTTTTGTCCAAAGGTAGATGCTTCTGGAAATCTCACAGGGAAAATCTTGCTTTCTTTCAGCTCAGAGATGGGGAATGTATATTTCCAGTGTGGAAGGACGAGGCCGACTGCCGTCACCTCCTTCCCTTCTCAAGTCAGTAGTACATCAGGGGAGCTTGAGGCATGTATTCAAATATATGGATATGTAGGTGTCTGTGCATTATTCAGGAACATAGATCATTGGTCTTGGCAGACTCGACAGGTTTTTTTTTCTCTTCTGGCAATTCTGTGACCAGAAAGGGATAAATAAGAACAGTGGCTGTAAGGCCTGTGGCCTAGAGACCTGGCCTTAGCAAAAGTGCCGTGGCTGCCTTTGTGCTGTTAGGAGCAGATCCAGCACCCCCAAGACGCCGACCTGGCCCCGCGGTGAGTGTGCATGCGCACATGGCTCGTGGGCCCCAGGCTTGTAGGACAGGCTGCTTCCCCTCCTGGGTGAGTGAGTGACAGAATGGCCACTTGCGCCTCAGGCATCTAGAAATCCTTGGAGGGAGGGTTACGGTGTTTTTGTTATTTGGGGTTTTTGTGTTTTGCTTTGAAAAGCAGATACAAGCAGGGACCATATTACTGAAATGCTGGAACAACTAGAGTGACGTGTGGACTCGGTTCTTTGTTGTAGACAACTTGGAGCTAGCTAATCTTGGGTGGTTTTCATAAAAGATACTTTGCTGGCGTCATTCGGAAGTCCTCCTGGCTCTAAGTGATGAGGCGAATGCGAAAAGCACACCTCTTGATGCAGCTCCTTAGATGGCACTCGAGGCTGTAATCCTCCACTCGGCTTAGAATTGTCAGTTTACCAAGGGCAGACGTCTCCATTAGACAATTTTTAGTTGGTGATGTGGCCTGTTAGCGTTTTCTCTCTCCTATTGGCTTAGGCAACAGTAATTTCTGGTCCAAAGTGTCCTAACCAAGCCCAGGAGGTTTCTGTCTGAAAGGAAACCTCCTCTGCCGCCTCCGAATGTCTCCGCAAGGCTGTTCCACAGCCTATGAGGTCTCCCTTCCCTCCTTGCCTGTCACTTTAACAAAAAAGTTCCAGTCTGAAAAGACTGTCATTAGCATCCCTCAAAAAAAACCCAGAGGACGTGCTGGACAGAATTCAAGAAGGGAACAGACGGATAAATATCAGGGAAACCTTCCCAGCGTGAGAAGTGGTTGTCTGTGGCTCCCCAATGAGGCAGGGCCCATTTCCCGCAGAAGCAATCAGGGCTGTCGCTTGGAGCTGCACTGGCTGGCTCGCACTGTTCCTTCTGAACGGCACTCACGTTCTAGAAGGAAACAGCCTTGATTCCAGCAACGCCACCTCCAGATTTGTAACCTGACGTATCCTCAAAGATTCTGTCAGGTCTTCTCCACAAAGGCAGGACTTGAGTTGCCTGGCACTGCCCCCGGTCTGGGGGCTGGTGGAGGAAGGCTTCCAGCAGAGGGGGCTGTGTGGAGTGAAGTTTATTTAAGAAAGGAGGGGAAGAGAGGAGACGGAGGCGGGACACTAGAACGCAGAAGAGGGAAACTGTGAGGCTGTGAGAGTGGACTGCAGTCATATTTGCTGGAAAATGGACTATCAAGCAGGAGAACAAAGCTGGAGGCATAAGCGTGGTCCTTGTCTTGAAACACTGTTCCTGCGAGACAGGAGGACGCATCTGCCATCTCACACGGAAACTTCAGAGGATGCCGATGCTTTGCCCATCAATGAATCCCCATGACCTGTATCCCTCTCTTTCATGCCACTGTTTATGTCAGACCAGGTCGCTTATTTGGACACCACCCTAGACGGCCCGCGACCACACATGAAGTGAGACCACTGTGTGGGCCTTATGGAAACATGAGCCTTTTGTTTCCAGAGACATTATGATTTGATGACTGAAGTAATGAATCGTGCACATTTAATTCCCAGGATTTGTATTTCTCACTTTAACATAAGTGTGATCCAGGGGCTGCCTGCTGCTGTTTTTGTAGGTTTTTATTTTTATTTTTATTTTTTTATCTTAAACAGAGACCAAAAAGTTCTGGTGATAATGTGGCACTTTAACTACCTTGAATGGTTGTCCAGTTTTATCCTTCCTGTATTGTTTTCTCTCTCTTTGTATTCGTCTTACATCTCATTAGCCCTACTGAACTTTATTCCAGCAACCTTTTACATTTCTTTTCAGGCTTTGGTTTCTCTACCTTTATCCTTTTATCTGCATAATCTATTCCATAAATATAGAAGGCCTGGACCAGCACTGCTTTGCAGGCTGTGCCTGGTGCATCTTCGCACCTGCCGTGTGGCTCAGTGGCCAGGCTGTTGTGTGCTCAGTAAATGTTGGGCTGAATTTGTTCATAAAAGGATGTTGGAGAGATGCTCATGATATATGAGTGTGTAAGTTTGCCGAAGATAAACTCTCATGTGCTGTCTTTAGTTCTTATTGCCACAGGCGCCATTCTCGTTAATTTATTTTATTTTTCACATGTTTTTCGCTGCTGGGTTATCTCATCATCTGTGTCGTTGGAAGTTATGCTGGGGATATTCCAATAGGTCAGTATTAGGTGATGTCCTTAACATGAGCCAGTCTTTCTGTGTTAACACGGTGCTTCTCCCTGTCCCCCTCTCGCAGCTGGCCCCTTCTCGGATGTAGCCCCGCCTAGGATTCAAGGCCCTTTTGGAACAGCCAAGCACAGCACCAGAGGCTCATTCACAAACACTTCTTCAAGTTGGGGCCCGTTTCATACTCCTTCAGATATCTAAATGGGGGTCCCCCAGGGCATTTGTTATCTGCCATGATGGGGCAGAAAAGTCTGGATGTGTGAACCTGTCAAACAACGAGGGTTTAAACTGAAAGGTTAAACACTGGATTTTAGCATTTTGATTGAACTTTCTGGAAGTTTACATCATTCGTTTCAAGCATTGTCTATTACCGTATTTTACTGAATCTGAGACTTCCATGATTGTAAAATGCATGATTATTTACATATCACTGTGGAAGCAAAAGCTCTGCCTGCTGGATGAGGGCAGGATGCTGTCTTACTGCTCAGCTCCTGGTTGTGGCTTTGCAAAAAGTAGGAAAGGGAGGTGCAGGACAGGGGGGAAATTTCCCTTTCTCTTCTCGGGTTCTTTTGGCTGGCCAAATGATCAAATCAACAGGAGGCAGATTGACAAGAGAAAATCAAATTTAATCTCGTGCTCACGGGAACCCCACATGGATGAGAGAGTCAGAGACTCCACATGTGTGAGAGGTTCTGAGATAGAAAGGGGGTTGCGGTACCTGAGTTGTCCTGAGCTCAGGATGAGGTAAAGTGCCTGGGGGGCTTTGAAGGGTTCTTGAAGGATGGTAAGAAGAGCAGAGGTTTAGTAAATAGAAGTTGGCCCTGCTCTATAGATAGGTCTGAAGAAGTTATCTCTACTAATCTCTATGGGCAAGGCCTCTAATTCAAGTTCTGCTAGATAGGTAAAGGGAGGGACAGAAGTTTCTCTTGAGCCTAAAGCTAAGACTGCCTTCAGCTCAAAGGAATCCGCACACCCCTGAGGCACATCATGGGGTGGCTAGTTCTGAACCCCCACAGAGGTCTTTCCACCACCGCAAATATTTGTTTGACTAATAACACAGTTTACACTTTGCCACTCTGTTTCCAGGCCTTTCTGCAGATAAAATAACTTTCCAGTTTCACAGATGAATTTGTAATGTAATATTTTGACTACATTTAAAGGAGGGCTGGATTCAGTGCGAATAATTCCAAAAGTGCCTAGACTTTGCTAAGATGGAATGAAAGGCTGTGACCAAGTTCACACACATGCAGGTGTTGAAAAGTACATGCGTCAGGATGGCTGATGGGATGTCAGCGAGTCATAGATGCGTTTGGGCAGGTCAAGCTGGGAACATACCTGCATTAAGAATTGATGAGATATGATCTGTTTATCCTCTTTAAATATGACACAGAAGAAGCGGCCTCCTCCTAAATAACCACCAGGCACAGGGAATTGACTCTTATACCTAAAGGCAGCCTGTTGTGATTTTTTTTTAAATTCCCCTCCACCCTCCGGATTTTTTTTTTTTTTTTTAAGCCCTTACTATTTACGGAAAGGTCTTTCTGGTACGGAAGGAGAAATCTGCATTTCTGCATCTTACCTTCACTGATTTTCATCTGGTCATGTGAGAGTAAAGTGAAATGTCAGAAGAGTAGAGTGCAATGTCAGATACATATTCATTCCTAAGAGGGTGTCAGATATTTTTAAGCTCTTCATAAGTGTACCTTGCCCTGCTCTAATAAACGGTCTCCTGAGCATAGCTTCTCTCCTATTTTCCCTGCAGACCTCAGCACGTGACGGTACAGTATCTCAGGCTCTTGCTGGTGCAAAGGTTTTGTAGAGCCTTGCTGGCCTTAGTACTGTGACTTGGGTATTTTTCTGTTCCTTCTTCTGCAACTGTTTCCCCATGGCGCCCCCCTGCCCCCAGGCCCTGTCCCTCCACGCACTGTCGGGGTTACTTGCCAAAACTGATCACTAGGTCATTCACTTGTGCTCCAGACTGAGGACATAGGTGGCTCTGCTCCATACCCGCCAAGGCACACGGAGTGTGCGGAGGTGCCCTGGGTCTAGCAGGTTACGATGCACTGTGCTCCTGTGAGTGTGGAAAGGGCCCCCGCAGAGCCGCACAGGTGCAGGGGCCCATGAAGCAGTGGGATGAGATAGAAATAGATCAAAGGTGTGCGCCTGAGTTTCTGTCCGGCCTCTTGTCACTAAGCAGTTGGGTGGCCTTGGGATTGTTTTCCTTGTCTCTCAAGTGTATATAATGGCAGTGTCTGCTTAGCAGAGTGGTGTACGGATTCAGTGATGTGACGTGGACATGCAGCAGCTGCACTTGACGGTGTGAAATAATTCATACTCGCGTTCTATGTTTGAATGTGGAGAATATGCTCCACAGTCTTACAGCTCACTTCAGCCTCACAGGTTTAACCCTCAATTTAAGCTGAATCACAGGAAAATCTTTCTAAGACCATTGCCAGATCTATTCCTCTTTGGGTTTAGTTTTTAAATCACATACGTTTGACAGATTGTTGTAATTAGCTTCTTTTAAAAAAAGTTCCTTTAATCCTTGACATATGACATGAACATTTTTATTTCAATTTAAAAAAATAAATACTGTATTTTTGAGAACATTTTTAAGTTTACAGAAAATCTGAGCGTATAATACAGAGTTCCTGTATTACTCTCCCCTTTAGCACGCACACACAGACACACACACGCTCACTCACTCTCTTTCCCCTATTATTAACATCTTGCATCCGTGTGGTTCATTTGTTTTAATTAATGAATCAGTATTAAAGCACAAAGGTAACATTCAGCTTCCCTGTGTCGAATGGTTCTTTGGGTTTTGAGAAATGCACACCATCACCTGTCAAATGCACAATGTTTATACTCTGTTCACAGTGCGATGAATACTTTTTTCAAGTAATATTTTTATAAGAATAGGATAGTTTCTGATTGCCTGGCCAAAGAGGAAACATTGAGAATGAAGCTTTAGTGCACACAATAAAAAGTGAGTAATAACTGTCCAACTTCCTAGAAGAGACTTACCCGAAAAAGTGGGGAGGGCATATGCGTTAGGAATATGTGGATTACCAGCCCCTTTGACCCCTCCCTCCATTCAGTTAGTCTGACAGCCTTTTGAAATGGTCCCATTTCCTCTATTTACTTCCTAGAAAATGCCCCCTTGGCATTCCCTAACCTCCCATAATTCTCCTGCCTTTCTGTCCGCCATTCATGTCGCCTGTGCTCCTGTAACTGGCAACAACCGTAGGCCTTTGACTTTTGAGAACATCCCATGTATGTATCTGACAACCTGTAAAACGGCAGCTGTACCGTTTCAGGAAATTTTAGTAAAGGAAGCATTAAAGCTACCATTCTTCTCCTTAAAGAAAACAATGCCACTAAACCCCTGAGTAGTCCCTTGAATCCTGTTTACCAAGTTGTCATGGCAACTGCTCAGTAGCGGTATGTAAAGACCAGGATAAATAGCCATAAATGAAGCTCTGCTCAATTGAAGAGTGTTCTCAGGGTAGACTTTCGAGGTCACAACTTGCTTGGTTTTGTCCCGGGCATTTTTTATGTTATTTTTTAAATAATAATAAGTCCTCTTTTCAAATCAAGAGTCTTTGGGCTTTCAAATGTCTTTGCACATTTGTTGGTTCATGGGAGGCGGTTGTTTTGCTCTCAAGTCGAAAGTATCTTCAGCTGCTATCCCGCGGGCCTCGCCAGGCTGGGCTTCCTTTCAGTAGAATCAGGAATGAATTAAGCAAGCAGAGCCCAGGACAACACATAAAAGACTGGGAACAGCAGCCAGCCGAAGAAAGCCCGTTTTTGTATCTGTGGGTTTAGGTGCTCCTAGTCCAGACTGCTAAAGATGCAGCCATTTGCACTGGACAAAAACTGAAGGGGGGACAAGAAACCCAAGGTAGGGGTTTTTCTCTTATTTACACTGCTTTAAAGTTATGTGTACCTTGCAATGATCGTGGTAGTGTAAAATTTTGCAGAGGAATGTTTTAAATCCCAGAGGGAACAGGTTTTGCGGTCTCTGTGAGCACCAGAAGTGTTTAGTTTCTAAGGGTAAGTGCTGGTTTTGATTGCATGTACTACAAGTTTGAACTACTAATGCTTTATAGAAATGAAGGCCATAACGCACTTACCAGACAAGGCATTGATCATGCAATGTTTTTGAGAGGGAATTCACCTCTTCTAGGAAAAAGCATTTTGAGTGTTAGATTGCAGAGGACATCGTGAGTGGTGGTTTCTTTTGTTTGAATTTGTTATTCCAAACAATTTCTTTTTAAAAGTTGATACACTCTAGTCATGCAGCTTTTCCTTGCCTTGTGCTTTATATGACGCTTTAAAGAAATCTTTAGAATAACCATCTCTGTTTAAATTGTATTATAAACTGGTTTCTGCACAAGTAAGGGGAAGTTACTGGAGCTGAGTGGTCACCTGTTGAATATTATGTGCTTGTTTCACACAAGCTCACACGCGCTGGAATTTTGTAATTGGCCTGGAGAAACCTGATAAGGCACATTTCGTTGGGATTCTTTTATTCCCCAAAGTGGATGCCCCAAGAAAAGAAAGAACACAATAAAGGGAGACTGAAATGCTAATCTCTTCCTCTCCCAGACAAATGAATGTGTTCACTTTCTATTCAGTTGCTAAAAGTGCCTTTTAAGGGAGTAACTGTTTTAAATGTGAAGGTGGTCTTTCATATTAAATTGAGTTACGTTTTAAAAGAAATGAATAATAATGTGTTTCCCCCTTGCTAAATCGGCTTTCGCTGAGGCTAGTCCTAGTGCCAAGGAAAAAGTTAGTTAGAATGCTTTATTTTTACCATCGGTTTTTAAAATCTTGAGGGTGATCAATCTGACATAAAATTAATTACCGTAAGAGAAAGGCAGAGCGGAAGTCATCTAGGAGAAAATAGCACATAGTTCTGCCTCTGTTTTCTCGCATTTCTGTGTTTATCGAATCCGCAGTTCCCTAATCCCATTGCTATTTGCAAGAAGGCTTGAGCAATGGAATAAATCCACTCTCTCTGGTGAGAACCTTCGCATGTTAAAGAGCACGGTCAAGGAAACGGCAGTTAGGGACACCACTTCCGCCTGTGCTGCGTGCTTCCCACTTGGGAGGTGCCAACTGGCAAAATGGGGTGAACCTGCTCCCCTGTGCCCGCCGTGATGAGCGCCGTGACCTCCTCGCTGCAGCCCACCCTCCGGCTGTGCCTTTTCCCTTTGGCTGCCCCTGGGACTTGTGAATGGTGCCTGATTAGAATTCAAGCCCAATTGGGCGGTCTTTCACATATTGCGACTTGTTCTCTAGTATAAGTGGCCCCCCCATTAGCATTTTCACAGGCAGCCCTCTTGACCCCTTAAGGTGCGGTTTCTCTGTGATTTTATTCTAGAACTCACCACTGCTCACCCAGCAGCTTTACAAAGGTCGGATTCCAAAAGCTGTGGTTCCCCTCGATGACTCTGGGACAAAGGGCTGGGGTTTGAGATTAGAGACCAGAGGGTACAACCAGGGTAGAGTGTGGAACTATGCTGGGGCTTAGAGTGCAACCCTCCCTGGGTCTTCTCACAGCCTCGGAGAAGGCCCTCCCCGGCCCTCCCCTCTGCTCAGCATTTCACTGTGTTGGCCTGTGACCCTGCGGGAGTTCCCCTGTTCCTTCCTCTGGCCAGCTGTTTCCCTGATACTCAAAAATACTACTACAACAAATAGTGACAATACTAAAAACACCACTGCTAGACTGGGTTTTGCCTCCATCCCTCCTGAATCAAAAGGCAGTACTTATTGATTATAAAATATTTGGAAAACAGGCAAAATATCAAAAACCTTAAAATTACAATTAGCCATAATTTCACCACCCAGAGATAATCCTATTTACATTGTGTTGTATATGTGCTTTTTCCCCTCTTTAAATTTGGGTCATAGTCTATCTTAATTTTTGTAACTTAACTTTTTTTTTTTTTTGTAACTGAACTTTTTTTAAACTTTATCCTCAGATGTTTCTGTGCTTTTTTTCATGACAGTAGAATTCTGCCAGTAATTACGCGTTAAGTCAAATTTCTATTATTGGATTATTTTATGTGTTGTTGTGAATAGTGCTTCTATATTTTCCATGTGTATAAATATCTGCACGTTCAAGACTGTTAAGGTGAATTCTCAGAAGTTTACTTGCTAAATCAGAGCGTGCATTGTTACGACTTTGATGTCTACATATACAGATGGCCAAACTGCTTTTCATTGAGACCAACAACAGACAGGAAACATTTTTGGCAACATGTGTAACAGTGAATTTATAACCTGAATAAATAAAGAGCCTTTGCAAATCAATAAGAAAATAACCAATGTGTTAGTAGGAAAATGAGTGAAGCACACGGATGAGAAATTTCCAAATGGTGAAATACAGATGGAAAATAACCTGACAACTTCAATGTATAATCAAAGAAACAAAACTTGAATTAGTGGGATAACTTTGCCATTGTGAAGACTGAATGAGTTGTTTGGTTTTGTGTTGCTTTTTAATAGGACGTCCCGGGGTCTGTGAATATTTGAAGAAACCACCATTAATGTATTCTGCTGCTGGGAGTTTAAATTTTCTCAGCCTTTCTGAGAGAATCTCATTCTGTCTGCTTGATGTAACTTTTTCTTGCCTACCTGGGACCATATTCCATCAAATTTTTCTCTCTTGTGCTGTCAAGAGTTCCTTCTACCAGGATTCCATCTCCTTGCTTACACGCTCTTTGTATTAAGTATAGCTAAATGTTTTAATACAATATAATATATGGGGGGGGATGGGAGTGAATAAGCCTCTCCTTTGGGCAGTCTTCTTTTCACTGCTAAACATTTCTAAAAAGTGATGCTATGCCATCAAAACTGCCCTTGACTCTTATGCTGAAAGCTTCCAGGTACAGTTTTCTCTGCGGGGCCTCCTGATACACACACCCCTCCTCCAGGCCTGTGACACAACCAGTCCCCGCCTCCTTCCTGCACCTCTCTGCCCAGCTTCTCTCCCTCCCTCTCCTGCTCTTGACTGGTTCCCTGGATGGAGGCATGGCCTTAGGGCCTTCCCTCACCTCCTCACCTGTTCCCTTCCTAAAGGAATGCTCACTTCTTCCGCTCCCAGCCTAGGTGAGTACCATTCCACTGTCTTCTTCCAGCCCCAACGCCGCCTCTAAGCTTTGGCCTCATAGTCTAATTCTGTAACCTAGTTTATTTCTAGTTCTCTCAAGTTTCTCCTTTTGTGCTGGTCTACATCACCTGACCAGCATTTCAAATGCAAATGTCTCCATAGTTAAATTTCACATTTTCCCCTCCGTCCTCCTTATTTGACCATTTTCTTATTGATTAGGTCACAGAGTGTCTCAGCTGTGGCATCAATGTCATTTTGGACGGGACGATTCTTGGCTGTGGAGCGCGTCCTGTGCCTTGTAGGATGTGTAGCAGCCTGATGCCAGTAACAGGCGTCCCCAATATCCAGACATGACCAAACATGCCCCAGGGGACAAAATTGCCCTTTGTTGAAAATCACTGAGTTAAGGTGTCAGTACTGGTTATTTGTTGGTTTTTATCCTTATTTTTCTTTTGCTCTCAGTAAAAGTGACATCTATGTACAATTTAATTTTTATTATAGCGCTTGTATGGCTTTGAATCTTGCTTTACTATTGAATACATGGTGAAAAGAAAATTGCATAACATTTAACAGATATATTGAGTCATTAAGTTAAACATTATTGTTTCCTTTCCTCTTAAGCAGTATTAGAAATTTTTCATTGGGGTGGGGGTTGGGGCTGGGCGCCCTTACCATCAGTGTCTGTCTTGCAGGATTACGTAATTGCTCTGTGCTATCCACTTTCTCAAATGAATGGTTGTCCTAGTTTCAGCCACTGTGAAAGGGTAAAACCACCCATTAATGTGTGCCAGATGCTTCATTTGTCAGTATTTCACTTAAGAGGGAATACTGTTTAGCTTTGGACTTATACTGTGATAGGCTCAAAGTTTGCCTTTATGAAATGAGAGAAAAGTGTCCCTGTGAAAAACCCTGTAGCATCTCCCCCCTCCTCTGCTGGTTTAGCATAGTGAACTAGCAAACAAATGTTGTAGAGACTGTTTAGTGAAGCTTTTTAAAGTCTCTTTAGATATACAAGAAAAGAAGTTTGAATATGCAAAGCAAATTTGGATCACTGATTTTTCGGCTTTGAGCCGATAAACCAAGGACAAGGGTTTAAATATGAAATCTTTCAAGCATACCTTGTTATTGTTTTCAGTGGGACAGTTTAAGGTTATTACAATCCATAAGTATAGGACTAAGGCACATTTTGCTGACCCGAATAAATAAATCCCACAAAATTATTAGAGCCAAACATAAAGCATCTTTAATATGTTAATGGTGGCTTGAGAAAGGGCAGCTGGAAAGCTGGCCTGGCTCCTTTTCTTTTCAGCTTCTTCTTTGTTGGTTTGTTTCGGTATTAACTCTGAAACATTGGCCTGTATATTTGATTCATTGACTTCATTACATCAGTTCCCGCAAGGCTTGGACTATTCAGTTTATACTGGACCACACAGTTGCAGCTCTTAGAGCCTTTTAATTGGAGGTGCCCTTGCAAGTTAGGGAAATGAGGTCCTGTGTGGAGGTGGGCAGGCAGGTTGAACCTGGTCAGGATGTCAGTCACTTGATTTGGATTTCTAGGATTCTGGACACAGCCTGTTATTAGTCTTCAGAGTCAGGTGCCCTGTTTCCCCAAAAATAGACCTAGCCAGACCGTCAGCTCTAATGCGTTTTTTGGAGCAAAAATTAATATAAGACTGGGTCTCATATTACAGTAAAATAAGACCAGGTCTTATATTAATTTTTGCTCCAAAAGGTACATTAGAGCTGACGGTCCGGCTAGGTCTCATTTTGGGGGAAACACGGTATCAGGTGCAGGAAGGCTCAAGAAACTGCAAAACTCCATGTAACTGACCATCTCTAGACCAGCCATTACTTGTAACCTCCTTACATCAGCAAACAAGCCACTTCTACTCAGGAGCTCCTGAGTCTGCTGCGGGCATTTCCTGGTTTACACAAACTTTGGGCTCGGCCAGTGTCGACTGAGTTAAAGCCTTACCCTTCTCAAGCTCTGTTAGAAAAAAAAGGACTACAATACAATTGCCACTTGTTCTCCATTGCTCACCTTGCCTGCTCATGGCACATCCACTTTCCTTGTTACAACATGTTGATTTAAAGTATTTAAATGATTGAGAGGGTGGTTGGGGAATATTTGAAGGGCCTTTAGCAACTGGCCTGGGTGCATAGGCTTTTTTGTTCCTTGTTCAGGTCGTTTTGGTAAACATGCCTGAGACACAGATTGTACTCTGTTGGGTGCTGTGGGGACTGTGAAAGGCTAAGGACGCAGCCTCAGAGGGCACTGATGTGTATAGGTATGAACGCATCGACCCTTGTATGCTGAATATTAGCAGTATTGGGTGGGCGCAAAAATCTAGGAAGGAGTGAGGAGATGACCAGATCGTGTCAGACTCCTGTCTGTTTCTGTCCATACATCGCTGACCCGCCAGAACATTGATGGGCGGGGCCGGGGGGGCGCACGCGGATACAGGGCAAGGATTTTTTTAGAGTGTTCACCAACGTTTTAAACAACACTGATCCCAGGTGGCCTGGTCCCATGATTTTGTTGCCTCAATCACAGAATTTAAACTAATTCAACATTCATCCTGCCCAGCCCAGTGATGCTGTAGCAGTCATTTAACTTGAACCTGTTTTTCTACATAGTCTGGGGCTAATGAGCTAAGCCTTTCACAGTTCTCAGAGAACAGGCTGATTCTGTGGCTGTTTGCTAGTGAATAAGCCAATGTGTGCTTTAGGCAACATGTGGTTAACAGGATGATAAAAACAGGTCTAGGTTAAAATGATGGATGCAGCTGTACTGGAAGGCAGTGTATCATGGTTGACTGGGTGAAGTTTTACAGGAAATGCTGTCCTCGCCGCCTTTCACCAGCACAGGTCTGTCTATCATTGGTCTATCGTTTAAGTACTGAGTTTTCTCATCCATAGCATGAGGACAGAACTCACCCATCTTTAGGGTGGTTTACAAGGATTAACTATGTATGAAGCTCCTAGTTCAGACGCTGGCACCCAATGGCCACTGTTGGTCATGGAGGCTAATAAATAATAATTGTCATATTTGTCATTTTGGAAAGAGGCAACGTTTGGGTCATGGTAGAAACCAGTGATGCTAATTGTGTAGCTGTCCCAGCCCCCAAAAAAACACCAAAGTTTGTTTCCTCTTATGGTTTGTAATTTGCACTTACTCACGGCAGACTGAACTCAGTACCACATCCTCAAATAGAATTTATGAAGGATGTAACGTTCATTTTAGGGTTCGTGTAGAGAGAAACAAGTTCATGGGAAAATTATTATCAGAACCCTGAAACTATGCCTTCAATCCAAGAACGGGGTGTCATGCGGGAGACCCTGCGGGGTCTCTGCTCCCGCTCCCCACACAAGAACGCAGGATATGGTGAGGCCAAAAAGGAACACCCACAGAGCCATAGGTAGGGGAGTCATACCACTATATTCTCGCTGGCGGCACTATACTCTCACTGGAGGCTGGATCCACACTGTCCGCAAACCGCCATCCACACTTGCCAGCCCAGCCACCATCTTCTTGCTAGCCCCCATTTTTCCTCTCTCTTCCTCTCTGCTAGCGTAGCCACAGCAGTTATATTAGTGGCCAATGGCTCACTGGTTACAGCTGACGGCCAACTAGCCACAGCTGATGGCCATGCAATCACAGTTGGCCATTTACTACCCGAGCCAGCACCTGTCCACGTGAGGCTGAGAGCCTGGAAACTACTTTCTGGGGCTCTGCCCCCACACGGGGTATGTGGTAAATGTTAGATAAAGTCAATTGGGTCACTAAAGGATGTGGATGAAACATGCTATTCTAAGGGGAAAGAACCATATATGTGTGATACGTGTGTTTCCTGTTTTCCTGTGTCTTGGACAGGCGAGCATGTTTGTTGTCTCTCTCTATATACATCATTTTTATTTTTTTTTTTACCATTTGCTTTGTCAGTTGCACTAGTCTTCAACTTAAAACTTGTCCTGTCATACTAATTCTCAGGCATCCGTGTCGTAAAGAAAAGTGCCAGGTTGCAGATGAACAGGCGGGGCACGTCGCACTTTGGCACCTTCCGCCACGGTGGGGGCAAAGCGGACAGGCGGATTCGAGCAGCTTGGCTCGCGCAGCTCAGAAGCCTGGCCTCGCTGTCTGGCTGCTGGGAGGCTGAGCGCCTGCCTGAACGAGCCCTGTTGAGGCTCTGGGATGGGAATAACCTGGCCTTTGAGCATCGCGTGACCTCCCGTTTCCTAGCAACTCCCAAGGGCTCAGCGAATATGTTGTGTTCCTAATTTATACTTAACAGATATTAGCTGTGTCTCAGGCTGGCTAATTTCCCAGTATGACACGCCGTCCTGGACAAGCAAGAGGAAGGGGTCCCAAGACGCTGCATTCACCAACACCTGCTTTCCACCAGGCTTTCGTTTTCCTTCTGGAAAGTAGTGTTCACCAAGGACTTGCCAACCTCAGGGCAGGCCTCGTGGAACAGTTTTCAAATAAAATTATCCATTTGATTTTTTTCTGATATTCCCAACTTATGGTCACGAATATTTGTAAATCAGCTGCATCTATTATCAAAGAGGTAGTTCTTTCCTTGGCTTTGTTTGTTTGTGTAAGCAAATGGGGGGTGGTCACTTCATCTCAGTTTCTTCCTGTACACATGGGGTGACGGGGTGGCATCGTTTCTCAAGTCCCTTCTGCTGTCAACTAACATGAATCCGGTGAACTCCTTTGTTTCTTTTTTTTTTTTTTTTTTTTTTAATTTTATTGGGGACTATTGGGAAACAGTGTGTTTGTCCAGGGCCCATTAGCTCCAAGTCCAGTTGCCGTTTTCAATCCTTAGTTGCAGGGAGCGCAGCCCACCATCCCCTGTGGGACTCTAACCGCCAACCCAGTTGTTCAGGGTTAGTGTTCTAACCTACTGAGCCTTCTGGCCGCCCTTCCTCCTCTTTCTAATAATTGACATCTCTGGGTTTGGGCTCAAATTTATCTGAGTTGCTATTTTTATTTCCACACTTTTCATATCCGTTCAAGCTCCTCTTTCCTAATTTTTGGCCTTTTACTTATTTGTCTGTGAGAACCATTGTTTTCCTCTGTATTCCAACTTAATTTTTTTTTTTTTAAACTAAGTGTGGTAAATGAGCTCCATCTTCCAGTGGATGGGAAGATTTTTGTCTCCCAGGTTCAAACACCTTAAAGGAAGAAACCACACGAGTTCTCCTGATGGCATCTGTGAACTGATTTATGCTGCCATGGCGCCATGTCTTAGTACTTACTGGAGTAGTAGAATAAAAACTATAACTGGCCGAGAATTCCAGATCTCAGTTTGACAACGTTTCCTGGCTGTGGACAGTGAAGAATGTTTGGGCAGGCGTTTCTCTTATTTTCTTCCTCGTCCCCCTGCTCAATTTTCTACCTCAGCATCCTTATCTCTTGACATACCTTGGTGATTGTCTAAATGACTCGGCAAGTGCCACAGCTGTGCTAGCGTTTCAGTGACTGCTGTGAGCCTCCTTGCCAACATCTACAGAGGGACACCGCTGCCCTCCTAACTTGTGTTTCTCAGCATGATTTTTCAGAGCGAGTCTGAATAAAGGGGACTCTTACCTCTTCAGTGTGTGGGACAGAGAAACACAAATATAACAATGATGAAGAGAGCGAGAATGGGGTTTAGTTTAGCAAGATAAACAGGGTTTAATTACGTTCATTAGATAAAATGGCAACAGATTTATCCCCAAGAGGGAGGCAGCTCTGTGAGGATTGCCAGATGGGGTTTATGCCAAGGGTTAGACCTTCTCTTGTCTTTACCTGGGCTTTTGGTTTGATTTGGAACTAATCTTCAGTCCCTTCCTCCTTTCTCCCTCCATCCCTTTCTGCCTCCCTTTCCCTGCCCCGTTTCTCTGGTTTTTTTTTAACCTTTCAACACATACTAATTGACTCTCAGGATTGATTTTTTTAAAAGTATCTCTTGAACTACACCCTGATTGTAAATTTACATGACCTCTTCAAAATGCAAATCTGTCTCCCCAACCCAGCTTCTCATCCTTCCATTGTTTTTCCTCCCTCATTGGCGTTGGCACGAACTTGTTCCTTTTCACCGCACAGACCTCTCCGTCCCTTAGTTTCTCTTGGTCTCCCTATGAACCCTTTTTGGAATTTCATTATTTTTTTGCCTCAGTTGGATTCATTGATGGGCTTTTAAAAAAAATTTTTTTTTTCAGTTGGAACATAGCATACACATTTTTTAAAATGCTCAAATATTTATGTGTCCAGCTTCGAATGGACCCAAAGGTAGCCCAGACATAAAGCAACATCCTAGGTCAGGGAAGAGGTAGTGAGCCACTTGGTCATGAACTTGCAGCTTCCGTAAGATCCCGTGGCTCACTGACCTCTCCTCCCTCCAGGTAGCCAGCCTCACCTGCCCACGTTCCCTCTGTGTGTGTGGCACAGATTCCGTGGGGTTATGACAGTCATCGGGAGATTTGCTTTGATTGGTTCTAGTGCACATTTGTGCCAGCCTTGGAGGAGGAGACCTCCCTGCTCTCCCCTCCCCACCCACCCATGTTTTCCCACACTCTTGAACCTGACATCAGCCTTCCTACTCTGGCACTTGACCTCACTTTGTAATCCACCAAAGGACTGAGAACATCTGTCATTAGCCAATTCACCTGCCCTCCTCCACAGCATCCTGTTTCTCCTCGGCCTCCTCTGTCAGGTCCTCACTATATTTTGAGGGCTGTTTTCCTAAAACTACCCCATCCGAGGCCACCTAGCTATTTGGCTGTTTCAGGTGAGGCCACAGCCGAATGGATCTCACCATGGCCACAGAACCTGAGTCCAAGCATTCTGTCTTTGATTCTGACCTCTCTGACCTTGATTTGAACTTGACGACCACGCTGTGATGTCCATCTGACTTTGACATAATATCTGTCAGCACATGTTGCTACTGCTGACCTCTGCTCCATTGTGGATTTGCCTTGTGGATATTTTTGAGACTTATAGTATTAACCACTATAGAGTTTTAAGCTATACACCAACCTTGTGTTATCACCGTGGATCTTGATCTTTCTGAAGTCTAAGCCCATTCCCCACTGGCACCCCTCCTTCCCAGGGGCATTCCTTCCCGTTCCTCCACAAGGTGTGTGTCTTCCATCGTATGCCACACACACTTGTACCCCCCTCAGTCTCCTTCTGGGCAGACTGACTCCTCAGCAACAAGACAGGGAATAACTTGGCCATCAGTGACTTACACAGTTTATGCACGTAAGTATATAATAAGTTTATACATTTAATAATAAGTACTTGCTTAACAGGCTCCGCAGTGTTGGGGCTTTGCATCCATTCCTCTGTGACTCTCTCGGTCCTTCCTCCAGGTTGCAAAATGGCTGCCATAATGGCCACCGTCACATCCTCACAGAACAGCAATATGCAATGCTTTTAACATATAGTTTTTGAGTTCCTGTTGTGCCCCTGGGATGCATCTCTGAATAAAGCAAACAAAGAGTTTGTCCTCTTAGAGTAAACATTAACCCCTGAAAGGAATCTGGGCTGTGCCCAAAGGGGCTGTTCTTTTATTAAAAAGGAAATAAAATTTCCCAGGAGCACCTCGGGAGGTTTGCCTCACCTTTCCCTGGTTCTCGGGCCAGACGGGGGCCTGTGGCCGAGGCTCCCTCCAACGCAAGCTGGGAGAGTGAGTATCGCAGAGGTGAAGGGGTTTGCAGGGTTGGCTTGGATGATCTCGTTCCCAGGACATCTGCCCTGAGTACAGTGGGGGTTCCATTGCCAAGTGAGGGTTGATAGGCTCCGCTGGCAAATAAAACTAGACGAGGAGTGGGGGGGTTGAAAATGGAAAGACGGAAATACAAAAAAGTTTGGATTTTACCTTGTGTACGGTGTGAAGAGCTTGTAACGGATGTGATACCCGATTTTCTGAATCGACGTTTGTATGCTTGTACCAGTTTTGAGTTAGGCGTTAGGTAAATACCCTTTTCTTCTCTATTGAGCCTGATTTGACATGTAACAATAGGAAGGGAAATAAGCCTAGTACTTTATGCAACGTTAATTAATAATGTGGTGATAACAGATTTGTGTCTGCACAAATATCAAGAAAGTTCTTATAAGCAGCCCTCACAATTGACATTGGTACCTCCTGTAACAGTGCTTCTCGAAATTATCTGTGATGAAAGAGCTGTTCTTTTTTATTATTTCCAGTTTGTTGGGGAGTGGCGCTTTTGAAAACAATGCATAAAAATGATGCAAACATAATTGTTGCCAAGTTCCTTAGCGCTTTCTCCCACTGTTGGTATCCGTCTCATCCAGGTCCAGCCCCTGTCACAGGCCTCACCTGGAGCCATGCCATTGGGCTTTTCCTATGAGGTGGAAGAGCACAGACCCTAGATACAGGGCCTGGTGCTTACTAGTCACGTGACCCTGGGCAAGTCACTCAGGTTGTATCCGCTTCACTTCCTCCATGTATACAATGGAATGATATTCATGGCTTGCCCACTTGCCTTGATAGGGTTCTTTGAGATTTAATTAAGATAATGAGAGTCCTTGGTATGGAATAACCCATATTTAAAAATTTGGTACCATTTATTTACTGTTTCCCTTTTAATTCAGTATTGAGAATTACATGCCAGCTCCGTGTGAGCAATCCAGGGGTCTCCTTTTTGTAGGGTCACATTGTGGCAGAGGGTGTCCACAGGAAAGCCCCCGCTATGCCTCATCCTCCAGAGGGGACGTGCAGGCGTGCAGACTGGGAACTTCCTGCAGAGTTTCCTGGCCATTCACAGGTGGGAGGGAGGCAGACTGGGGGCATCTGCATCCGGTGTGTGCAGGAGATGAGGGAAGGGAAGGAAACCCCGCTGTGTTGCAGTATTCTGCACACGGGGCCATCCCAAGGAAGAGAAGTCAGCTGCAGGTGCAAGGGTGGTCCTTAAAAGCAGGAAGCCGGAAAGGAATAAGAATGGAAGAAAGAAGCTATGGAAGAGGGTGGGCTTCCATTCTTCTAACTCAAGGAAGCATTCGACCAAATGTTCAATACTGTGGTTTCTCAGGACATTGTGGGTTTTGGAAACCAGTGTGTGACGTGGGCACAATGATTCAAATGACTACATGGCCCACGGACACAGTTAAAGAGAAAGTGCTTGAACAGAACACTGGGGAGCTGTTCGGCAAAGCCTTTCCAAGAACTTACTCGCCAGTTTTGGGGGGGGAAAGGATCAGAGAGTATGTGCCCCTATTTTGGCCTGTTCAGTCTCGCTTTCTTACAGATTCCTCCAGTAATGCTTTTTTAAATCCTTACCATAGGTGCTAAAGAAGCTGGGTTCAGTGGTTTGTTAAAAAGAAAAATATATATATATGTGTGTGTGTGTGTATATATATATATATATATATATATATATATATATATATATATCTTTTGGGGTGCCTTTGAAAATATAAGTTTATTAGGAAAAATAAAATATATATATTTTATTTGAGAATCATGTCTTGATGGGACATTAATGGAAATTCCTGCCTGTTTAGAGTCAGCCTCATGAAAACTATTCATGAGATCTCTTCTGTTCCACATTATTTGCATGTTTTTCATCCTTGAATGATACTGTTTTTAGTAAGCAATACATTTTATTTTAGTCTCTCTATAAGCTTTGTATGAAAAGTCTGACAGTTCATTTACATAAAACATGCTCCAAGTATCAAACATGCCAATAAAATTAGAATGTTAAGCCTTGCTGTTTTTTTGCTTTCTAAGTAGACCACATGCTCAGCCTAATTTATTTATGGCAAAACTGTCTAGTGGAAATATTATGTGAGTCAGGTATATGGGACTTCAATTTTTCAATAGCCATATTTAAAAATGTAAAAAGGAATTCGTTTTGTGAAATTATTTTTAGTAATATATGTTAGCCCTACATAGCCAAAATGGTGTCATTTCAACATAGTAAATTTCAAACTTGTTAATCATATATTTTACATTATTTTTTTCATACTGATTTTTTTGAAATCTGGTGTGTAAGTTACCTTTAGCACACAATTCAGTTTGCACTAGTGAATTCCCTGTTTGTCTGCGTTTCATTCTTTAATTTGGGTCAGTAAATTTTTTCAGTAACTGGCAAAATAGTATTTTAAGCTTTGCCATTGTTGTGTAAAAGCAAACACAGACAATGCGTGGCTGTGTTCCAAGAAAACTTGACAAAAACAGGTGGCAGACTGACGTGGCTCACAGTTGTAGTTTCCAAATCTGGCTCTAAGTAAATTAATTAAATGTATTGTCTTATTTGTGTTTTAATTCTCAGAAGTTAATTTCTGTTTTGACTTCAAGTCCCGCTACCGAGATAGCTATTGTGATGAATTTCATTCAAGAATATTCAGGAAAAATATACTAGGAAACAACCTCCATTGTTAAATAATGAATACTTTGGAACTGCGGGAACTCTCCCACCCCCTCTTCCTGAATGGCACCTTGCAGGACAGCCAGTGTAGCTAGTGGTTCCTCCCTCATTCTGCCTGAATTTGAATGTTGGCTCTGTCAGGCATAAGCTTTGTGACCCTCAGCAAGTTAATTAACCTCTCTGTGCTTCAGGTTATATACATCTGTGAAATGAGGTTGATGATAGACTTGCTGAAATGAAATCAAAGCCAGCATTGTAAAGCTAGCATACTGCCTGGCACATAATCAGTACCGAAGTACATGTTACCTCCATGGTGGCTGCTGCCACAGCTGCTGCAGCTGCTATTACTAGTATTGTTACTCCTGGTAGTAATAGTACTGCTACTACTTAACTACTGTACCGCCTCCATTGAGGTTGATAAATACAAGCCAATCCATGCCCCAGAACAGAAACACTCAGACTTGATAACCACCCACAGATGACTGATCGTCGCAGTGGCTCCCGTGGTGCAATTTTGGACTTGAACTTGTTAATATTTAGAGGAGCTGAGCTACTGCACTGTGGGGAAGCTTTGGCCGCATCTGTAGGGATTCTGATGTCGGAAGTGGGTGCTGGTTGCTCCTCTGTGCTCTCTGCTGTGTGATGTGGCTCAGGTCACTCCCATTCTTTGGACCTGTTTCATGAAAAGACTAGTAGCTGCCCTTCCTCCGGCACAGGCTGGTAGAGACGAGCACATGATACCCTGTATGTGAAGCACTTTGGAAGGTGTGAAGCGCTGAGCCGACGTTAGCTAATGGCATTTCCTGAATGGTTGCTCTCTTGGCCTTCTCGCACATGTTTAATTTATCATCGTGGGCTGGTTTTATTGATAGGGTGGTGGAGGTAAGGATTAAGTGAGAGCACACGGAGTGCTTCGTTCCGCACGAATGGCACTAGTCCCTGTTCAGCAGGGAGAGAGAGCCATTTGTATTTAAACTGTCGGTTTAAGACACACCCTTGTATCGTAACCTATCCCTTTAGATTTCTATCATTTGGACTAGAAATATTATTAAGTGACCGTGTTATATAAAGTGACGGGTAAGCTCCCAAATTTCCATGGTCTGGCACACTGGAACATAATAGAAAATCGGCAGAATTGAATCACTAAAGTCTTCTCGTTGTCAATAATTCCTTTCTAACTGGTGGATTAAAATGTCAAAGTAAAATTGGCACATACGTATGTAAACGGGGGGCTGAGGGAGTCCCCCAGTGTCATCTTTTCTGTGGAACAAAGCCTGTCCGCACATAAGGCAGCTGCTTGGTCATCACATGTCCTTAGAGGCAGAGGTTGGATGGAGACGGAAGATGTTACTGGTGTAGCTTCTCACTGGAGTGATGACCTTCCCGTTGGCCGTACTCCTGACTGTTGGCCCCCAGAAGTGTAGGACTGTGTTTACTGCAAAACAAAGAGGATTCTTGAGGGACCAGGGGTGGAGGTGTTGGCAGGAAACTCTGCTGGGGGACTCTGCCATTCCACATTTTATTTCCTTTCATTCAGTAAAAGTTGAATAGAAAACAAAGAGTAAAACAACCCTAAATGTTCATCAATAGGGAATATCTGGCTAAATACTTTCTCATGATGATGTACCGTGCAGCTGTGAAAAGAATGTGGGAGACCTTTGTGTCCGAACGGGGAACACTCTGAGATCCCATTGGTGAAAAGAGCAAAATGGGGTACATATTTTTATCTGCATTTCTAAAAACTGTGTGTGTGTGTGTGCGTGTGTGTGTACAGGTAAACGTGCACATACATGCACACACACATACACAGTGTTCATACATGATTAGAATACGTCTGGAAGGAAACAAAGGAGACTAGCTAGCAAAAGTGGTTTTCTCCAGGAGAGCTGTGGGATTTTCATTGTATGTATTCTCTGTATTTCTGGTTAAAATAAAAAACCTTTGGAGGCGTTATTCTTCCATTTAATGACAACTCAGTGGCTACAATGAGGCTTTACTTTTATCTCCCAATTCTTTTTCATCCATCCTCATTAAACTCTATATTGAAAAGTTACATCTCGCAAGTGAAGTGTTTCCCATAGAAACACATTCCAATTATGGCGTATAAGTAGTGGGGAAAATAACTGGGTATTGCGCTGTGTTTGGGGCGTGTTCTCTAGAAACACCTTTTTAAGGACTGCTTGGACCTTGCCTCTGGCATCCTTTTGAATGACAGTTAAGCCAGCATCAGAACTGAGTTTTTCTGCTGCTGCCTGCATGAAAGTATTATAAATCAAAATCGTTGCATCGAATTCGTTTCATTAAGGTTTCCTTGCAAAATTCTCACTCCAACAGTGAGAAACCTGGCTCCCACCATCCGCCCTCCATTTAGTTAGTTGTGCGGTAGTGTCAGAATGCTTACCCCTGGCCCCCAGGGGAAACAGCTGTCAGCTACAGTACAGGGCTTATATGCAGCTGCTTTTATCTTAAGTCATATAGACTCCGTTTCCAAAATTATTAAGTCAGCCCCTTCTCCCCTCCTCCCAACCCGCCAGTCCTTCAGTGAGGTTGTTTCATCTATTTGTAATGCATTTAGATTCTTTTTGACAACCTGCGTTGTTTTCTGGGATGATCCTCTAGGGTTCACTCTTGTGCTCTGAAGTTCGAAATGCGTCCTGTCATTACAGTAGCGTACGGAATAATTTCAGCCACCTAAAATTTCCCTGCACTCTGCCTCTTCTTCATCCCTCCCCGCGAGCCCTTGGCTACCACTCATCTTTCTATTGTCTTTTTAGCTTTGCCTTTTTCAGAATGTCATGTGATTGGAATCAAATAGTATATGCCCACTTCTTACACCTAGCACTGTGTATCTAAGGTTCTTCTACATCTTTGGGAGACTTGAGAGCTCTTTCTTTAAAAAAGAAAAAATCTGGATAATATTTCTTCGTAAGGATGGAGCACAGTTTCTTTGTCCATTCGCCATCTTGGTTGCTTCCACTGTGACGGTTATGAATAAGGCTTTTATAAGCACTCATGTGCATGTTTTTGCGTGGATGTAAGTGTTCAGCTCAGTTGGGGAAATACCTAAGAGTGTGATTGCTGGGTCACACGTTAAGACTCTGTGGCTTTGTATGAAACTGTCTCCCAAATTGGCTGTATTGTTTTGCACTCAGCTAGCTATAAATGAAAGTTCCTGTCTCTCCCCATCCTTGTCAGCATTTAGTATTTTCAGTTTTCAGGTTTTACGCATTTTTAATAGGTGTGTAGTGGCATGTCACTGCTGTTTTAAGTTGCAGTTTTCTAGGGCAACTAATATTGAGCCTCTTTCCATGCTTCTTGGCCACCCCTATACATTCTTTGGAGATTTAGCGGCTCAGATCTTTTGCCTATTTTTAAAAATTCGGTTGTTGTTTTCATATTGTTGAGTTTTAAGTGTTTTGGTGTTTTGTGGGGTTTTTTTGTTTGTTTTTTGGTATTTTGAATACAGTCTTTCAGATACGTATTTTTCAAATATTTTTCCAGTGTGTTGCTTGTCTTTTCATTGTGTTAATAGTGTCTTTCCAAGAGGAGAAATTGTTCCTTTTAATGAAATCCAACTTATGATTTTTTTCCTTGCATGTACTGTGCTTTTGATATTGTTTCTAAGTCATCCCCATACGAGTACGTTAGAACAGCTTTAAGCCATCACAGTTCTATTTCTGCAATACAGTAGTATAAGTCTGTGTGTATCTATAATAATATGTTAGGTCCAGGGCTAGGCAATCGAATGAGAAATTCATAAAGTTCAGCTCCTCCCCTGAAAGGATTTGTGATCTAAGGGGGAGCTCACGGGCATATGTCTAATGGATATACAAACACATGTGACATGAGAAAGAACATGGTCAAGGTCACATCTACTAGTACAACGTGTGCTAATAGGAACCCAGGGAAGGAGGAGGTCGCAGATGGCACCAGGTGGATGCATTGTGGACAGTTTATTGGAAAGGGAACATAGGAGAGATTCATGAAATGCAACAGTTAAAGACAAGAGAGAACATTTCAGGTGGAGAGGCTAGTTCAGCTGAGGTAAGACAGGAAGCAAAGGTTTTAGTCAAGAAACAGCGAGTCATCTATAGTTTGGTTTAAGTGTAGGGGTGTATTGGTGCGAAGGTCTATGGGGGCCGTCTTGTGGGGACCTGTGTTGTGCAATTGAAGCCTTTATCTTAATTTGGCGTGGGCTGGAAATTTGTGAACGGGTATGACACGGCTAAAATTAGGCCTTAGAAAGATTTGGGGTGTGTGTTATTTATGTTCAAATTTTTCCTTTCCTGTTAAGTAGTTGGGGTTCACGTGGGTCTGAGGTGAGCACAGCAGCTTCCAGCTGCAACAGAGCTGGGGTTTTCCTTGCTCGGGGTGATAACTGTACTGGGCCAGGCGGGGTGGGGTGAGACGGCTGTTCTTGGTGAGGGAGAAATTTCCATACTCTGACCTCTAGGACTGACTCACAGCATTTGCCAGGCATGTAACCCTGTTGCTTCCTGGTCCTCACCTGGGAGGGGATGGCTTCTTCTCTAGAGAAAATTCGTGTCTGCCTCTTTTCTCCAAATGCGAAAGTTACAGCAAGTGGCAACAACTGTGTAAAATGTTGCCCAGTCCAAGAGAGAAATGACTGACGTAAGTACAAGGAAGCTCTGTCACTAGTTTCGTTGTCTGTTGTTTGCTGTCTGTTCAAGGTCAGGAAAATTATTGCTGCGTTAGTAGCTGTGCTTTTGAAAACTGTTCAAAGCCTGATAAATTTCTTAGCCATTATTTACTCACTGCTTTTGGGAGTGTGATGTAGCAGAGAAAGCAAATTAAGAATGAAAGGCCTTGCATTTTCTTTGATTAATTTTTTTGTTAATTAGTAAGAGGTGAAGACAGGAATTCTCTCACGACTTTCTCAGTCAGGTTAGGTCTGGGAATGATATTTTATTAGTGGAACATAAGCGACTTCTGGTAACTCTTCTGGAATCTTTGACTTCTTAAAGTTGAAGAAGGGTTATCAAAGGTAGGATTGGTTGGTTGGTTTGTGTCTAAATTTGAATTAGGGTAGAGATATATCACATAATGGTAATGCCAATACAATAGACCTAATGATTTCAGCCTTCTCTAAACAATCATGTAATGGTTCTTTTTACTAAATAATCAACGTGTTTTCTATTTCTTAGGGTGAGGTGGACTGAGCTTCCATAATATGCACTGTGTCATAAGTCCCTCAGTCGCAGGTCTAATATGTATCTAAATAAAGTTCACAATATTTCACATGGAGAAAGTAGGACAGGATCCATTTAAAAACTCGAGAAAACTAATTAATTTTAGAATGTTATACTACTCACTTCGAGATCAAGGTGGTGGGTTTTAAGTCTTATAAAGATACAAAGTTTAAAAAATGTGTTTATTAAGCTACTAAGTTAGGGCACTAAGACAAGTGTGGTGTAATCCTCAGATCCCACGTTCGGTTTCTCTGCTTTGCGCTCCCGTGTTGCCAGTCCCGGGCTCGCTGCCATGTTTCTCAGCAGATTGGAGCCCCAGCAAAGGCTGCACTTGTCGTGTCCAAGCGGGCACTAGGTTTGTTCGGGTGTGTCCTGTGCAGTTACCTGTATGATTGGGTGGTTCTTCATAAATACTTCGGATTACAATAAGTACTGTGTACTTTTACCTGATCTCCAAGACATTGTGATCATATGAGGGGGTTGCTTTTTAGATTTTGAATAAACTGTCTCCGAAAAAGGGAGGGAAGGACCCATTCCAGAAATAAATTGTCACCTGTCACTATTAAATGTGTTGTCATATGTGGGCTGGTTCCACAGCATACGTGTGTCCCTGTGTACATTGGTGTGTATCACATTTTCTTGAACACCCGCCCTTGGCAGGTACCCAGGGACGAGGGAAGAGAGGCAAGTGGGCTTGCAGCCACAGATGGGTCAATGAACATTTTGAATTCTCTGTCAGTTATCTGAGGCTGGGACGGACGGAAAGGGAGGGTGTCTGTCATCGGCCTTTCGTTGCATTAATGGGACCACAGCTCCCAGAGATGGGCTTGCTGAATTTACAATCTGACTTTCCAAAAGTATTGCTCTCTGTTCACTAGTTATTTCCATATACAGATATTTAGCCGAACTCAGTGTAGCGAATCAGTTTCGCACCCCCACTGCCATGGCCCTTAAAATTGTGACTTTTATATCCCTCGTATTTTGACCAAGGCCCCTCCTCATGCTGAAATCAGAGGTGTCCCTGGGTTCCCAGAAGACCGAGGGCTACTGGGAATGCCACAGTATAAGCACGTTTTCTGCCTGGATTCCAGCAAATCTTTTCCCCAAGGAAGTTTCCAACTCATTCCTTTGAGAATTATATCCTAAGGAAATATGATGTTATATCCCCGTTGTATAACATCAGTAGGAAAATAAGGTTTGAAGTGTACAAGTTGGATTCACATCTACTTTACAGGAATGTAAAGCTCTTGGAGACTTAAATTTCCTAATTGTTTGATTTAAGCAAATATTAAACCTGGTTTGAACAGGTCATTGAGCCTTGCTCACGTCCAGTTTCCTCATCTACAAAATGGAATCACATTACACATCTAACCCACCCCATTGGGGTTTCTGTGGTCAGATGCTATATGAACTGAAGGATCGCTATTTGTACCTCACACACAGAAACAAGAGTGTGTGGTTCATGCAAGGCTGCTAACCATGAATTTGCAATTTTGTGTATAATCAACAGCAGATCGTGGAAGGCTGAATAATAGAATTATTCTTTTTAAAAAATTACTAATGTTTTAACAGTTTTATGGTAATTGTGGACTTTAAAAACAATTCATGTTTCTAAAAGGAATTGACATCTGTTGATTAATACCAATGAAGAGTCATTCAAAAATTAAGGCACTGTAAAATAAAACACCTGGTTAGTGACAGTTACCATTGAGAATGAAATTGAACTTTGGGGTTCCTGACAGCCAAGATAAAAGGGGGAATACAATGAATTTGCTACGCTGTTTTCTCTTTTAATCACTGCCTTTTCCGTTAATTTTATCTTTGGCACAAGATAGGGCATAAGTGAATTACAGGGAGTTACATCATTGTCAGTTTATAAATTTATAGTCAGATAAAGCATGCCGTTTCTTCTAGAGAGATTCATTTTTCCCCCTCAAACCAAGTTTTTCTTAAAAAATCGACCTCATTGATCCAGGTTAAGTGATACTGCATAGCAGTGGATGATGGCAGAGTGAGAAAAAGAACCAGCCTGTGCCCACCCCACCTCCTTGCTTTAGCTTGTCCTTCCCTCTCAGTGGAGTGACACGTAGTGTGGATTCTCTGCAGGACACAGAGGGTTTCCCCCTTGCCCTGGTGCTGATTTTCCCACCTACACCCAATTGGATGTCTTGCAGATGTGGCGGAGCTTCTTTAATATGTGTGTCTTGCTGTCAGAGTAGAGAGAAGTACCTTCTCCCTAAAAGCCGACCCCCACCGAACCCCATGGGGCCTTGTGTCACAGCGCACCCCCCCCCCCAGCCCTCTTCCTGGGTCCTCACTTGGTGTCTGTGTGATCTCTCAACTAGGAAAGAGCATTAGAACTTCAAGGGTCCATAGATAATAAACGCACTCTATTTTCTTTAAATAAGCACAGCTTGAATGACCCCTTGCTGTAGACAGGTGACAGTGTCTAAGTCTGCTGTCACACCTCTTATTTATTTATCAACTTATGGAAGGTGAGGTAATGTTCTGGGTAATCACATTCGTTAAGGCAGAAATGAATTTCTTTTTGCCTTTTTGTTGCAAATCACCTCCCCTGCCCTGTTGCCCTTTCTTTAGATTTTAAGCTGCAGAAGGTAGGGCTTGCCCCTAATTGAGTTTTGTGGAGGGCTTAGCATGCTCCGTCAGGCATTTGTTTTGTCTAGGCATTCTGAAATCTTATTTTTTCAGGTTGTAGGGGGGAAAAGGTTTCTTTGCTTTTCTTTTTTTTTTTTGTAGAATTAAATTACCTGAAACTAAATATATTTAATCCTGTCTCCAGGATGCAAACTTTCTCTCTTATCCATCCCTTCTTTTCCATTTTAAATGCCTCCATGTCTGGCTTTTAAAATACTTCGTTGTTAAAAAAAAAAAAAAAAAGAAGAAGAAAGAAAAGAAAATCACAAAAAAGTAGCTGTATTGAGATATAATTCCCCTGCCGTCCAACTGACTCCTTTAGAGTGTACAATTCAGTGGGTTTTGTGTGTATATTCACAGATATGTACAGTCATCACCAGTCATTTTTAGAACATTATCATCACCTCAAAAAGAAACCCCAGTCCATTTTTGCTCTCCACTCCTCTCTATCCCCCGTCCCTCCCACCAGCTCTAACAACCACCGCTGTACTTTGTGTCTATAGGTTTCCCTATTCTGGAGGTTCCCTGTGAGTTGAATCGGATCATATGTGGTCTTCGGAGATTGGCTGCTTTCACGAAGTATAATGTGTGTCCCCGTTGTCGTGTGTACCAGTGCTTTGTTCGTTTTTATGGCCAAATGCTATTGTATTGTATGGCGCTCCCAAAGTGTGTTTATCCGTTTATTATGGGCGTTTGGGTGGTTTCCTGAAAGTACCCTTACAGCAGCTTCTTGCCTGGTCTCCCTGTTCTCTTAGCCTTTCACCTCATTCCATGCAGGACCTCTGGAATCCGTCCTGTATCTGATTTTTACCTTGTAAAAAAGTAATATTTTTTGTACGTCTTCAAAGGTATATAGCCATATAGAAATGGTCCATATTATATATGTGGGATTATTTCCTTCTTCTAATGCAGCCTAATTTTTTTCTTTACCTTGTTTCTTAGCTGTCTCTCCTTCCCCACACACAGTAACACCTTTCTGTGCTTTCCTGCACCTGCATACTTCGGCATACATAATCACTCACATATACATAAATAGAGGAGAGTTTTGTTTCTTGGTGGGGGTCACTGTACAAACATGAGGTTATTACGCATACTTTTCTATATCTTGCTTTTTCAGCTTGCGGAAAGCCTGAGTGAGAGTCAACTGGTGCAGCTTTAATTTGGTCTTATTTTGTAGTGGCTGTGTAACATTTCGTGATGTGCACGGTATCAAAATACACCCAGTTTCCAGTTTTGCCGTTGCCAACAAGGGGATTCTTCTGTGGCACAGGCCTCACCACGCTCAGCTTATCTCCCACCCCGAGCTCTTATCTTGGAAACAGTGGCCATCAAGGAAGAGCTCTGTCCACCGGCCGGCTAGGCCGCTCCCTCCTCCCTCTCTTCTGCCTCAGACTAACTGCAGAACATGTCAGGTTCTTTCAGCCTCTTAGGTGTTCATGCTGTGTTCTCTGTGTGGAATGGCCCATCACTCCAGCATTCAGTAGGGCTTGTAAGAGCCCAAACTCTAGGTCAGGCCTGGGTTCAAATTCATGAGCCGCCCATACCCTCCTCAGTGCTTGTCTCTCTCCTGTGTTCCCAAGGAAATTAATTTTAATCCTTAATATGGTTTTGGATTAGGTTTTCTACTATATAAGTAGTGACGTATGGCACGCCTGTCACTCTAAATTTCAGGGTCCTTTGAAGCAACATCTAGCCCCTCTGAGGCTATGCAGTGGATGGGGGCTTATGTGAACTCTCTGTACCATCCTGTCAATTTTGCTCTGAACCTAAGACGGCTATGGAAAAAAAATTATCTTAAAAAAATAAACTATGGCAACAACAAAGAGATTACTGGTGGGAGGGAGGGAGAAATGAATAGGCAGAGCACAGAGGGTTTTTAGGGCAGTGAAACTACTCTGTGTAACACCGTAATGGTGGATCCACATCATTTTACCTTCGTCAAAACCCAGAATGTCCAAGAGTGAACCCTAATGTAAACTACGGACTTTTGTACCACTCTGGTGGGGAGTGTTGGAAAAAAATAAATCGAGCCCACACCTTTTTTTTAATCCTCCCACAGAACCTTGTACATTGGGGTGTTGATTAATTTAATACTCAGAAAATGGATTACGACCCGACTCCTGTGACTATAATTGCCCGGGTTTATGGCTGTTACTCCCAAAATTTACCCTATTGTTGCGATCAAAACTTCCCTGTTAGTACACGGCAGGCAGTCTTTTGTGGGAGTGAACTCCTGTTCTGGAAAACGAGTTATTGGTGAAACCTGGAGTGCGTTAGCCAAGTTTTAAGGGCAGCGTGCCTTTAAGTTTGTGACTTGTCCAGCCTCCAGCTGTGTCATCTTTGAACATTAAGTTCCCCAGAAAAGGAAGTGGAAACTCCAGAGACAACCACCAGTGGAAATACAGGTTTCCCCCGGCAGGATTGCAACGTGGGTTGCCCCTGGCGACAATCTGCCTATAGATCCCCCCTTCTCCTGGTTAAATTTCTGTGAAGGGGCAGAAACACAATCGCAGTGGGCGCCTGGAAAGAGTGGCCACTCCTGGTGGCTCTCCCTCCCCTCCGTTGTCCCCTCCCTGGGCTGTATGAAATCCTACAACCACACCACACTAATTAGCCCGAGAATGGAAGGGGTTGCCATGGCGACCGAGCACTTTTTAAAGCACAGGAATGGTGTTCATTATTGTTCAGTGTCTTTAGCTGTGGCGAAAAGGTCAGTGTGGCAGTTGTTTTCCATATGAATTTTGGCCCTAGAGCCAAACTGAAGGTGGAATGTTCCTCGGAGAGACTGGAAGATGGTAAGTGTGGCTGAACTTTTGGGGAGGGGCGCCCCTTTAGTAATATTTTTTAGAATGTTGTAATAACTAGGGCCAAACTATGGAATTGTATGGACTTTGCTAAGTAGAGATTGGCAGTCAAGTAGCAAGGAAAAACAGGATGGGTCAGGAATGGTGAAAGTTTGCGAGAGATTTAGAGAGTTTTTTTAATTTAAAAAGTTTACAGCATCAAATGATTACATATTAAATTAGTGGGTTTCTATGATGATGAGTTTAACATAGTTGACTAAGTCTGATGCGTTGGTTATTTGGTATTTGTTTTATGTTAGCTCTGTATTAGTCTTTGTAGATTGCTGCTGGTCAGATTATATTCCCAGATACATATAACAGAAGCATTTTAACCAACTACCTTAAGAACAGTTGCTACTGTCCATGTGTTACTCCAAATATTAAGGTAGCAGAGTAACCAAGGGTAATTTTGTTTTTATACTTTTACGTTCTCCCTACTTTTCTAAGGATATATAAAATAATCAAGACTGAAAACCTGGGAGCCACAACTCTTGGAATATTTGCCCTAATTTATTGGCTATACTCAGGTAGAATACTGCTGAGTAAGGACAATTTAACCAGTGTTTGTAGAAGAAATTATATGTAAGTCAGCTTCCTGAAGATGATGGCAACCAGTGCATTGAAAGCTGTAAGGGAGATATGCAGAGCATTCCTTAAATTTACTTTTTGCTAGTTTGGAAAGCGTGCAGAATACCATGGATTTCAGCCTAATTTTGTGTTAGTGACCAGTTGCATTTTTATGGCTTGCAAATTGAAGCTACTCTCCATTTTTGGTACTTTTTAACGATGTACTTATATGTATCCTATGGCACTATTTTTTCAGCCACTTTATACACAGTTGTGTAGGATAACAAAATAAAAATAAATACAAAGGAGTGGGTATTGAATTAAAAACCAAATCACTGCCCAAAGAGCCGTGAGTGGAAATGGCCTACTTTTGGGCTCTGCTCTGAAAGACTTACTGTCCTGTCAGCAATGGCAGTTTGTTTGGCAACTGAGTGGATAATACATTTCAGAATGTTAAGTCTTGGTTTGAATTCCTTGGTCCTTAATTTGCATGTGCTGGGATTAATTTATTTAGTGATCATGGTTTGGAGCACTCCATAAATGGGGTATTTGACTAGAAATGGAGAAAAGGAAAATTCTTCTTTTTGTCTCTTTTCCTCCACTTGCGAGCTCTCTCTCCACCCTTCCAATCCCCTCCCCCGGCTCTCCCTGGGTCACTGTATTCTTTAGCCAAAAACTGTCTTTACTTGCCTTGGAATTGAAGGTTAAAAAGAAAGTGATATTTTTGTGATGTTTTAGATTCTTTGATGGTACATTTATGGGATTTGTAAAACAATAAAAAATTTGACCATGAATATTAATATCAAAGCATTATTGGTATCTTTTGCAATAAGATAACGGTGTTGCGGTTATGTTTTTTAAAGTGATACTGATATAATTTACAAATAAGGTGGTGTGATATCTGGGGCTTGTTTCCCAAAACTCCGAGGGTAGGGAAGTAGGCTTATAGATGGGCATGGTTGACAGGGTGACGGTTGTTGAAGCCAGGTGGTGGGTACATGGGGTGGGCTCATTTTTTTATTGTGTAGGTTTTTTGTGTGTAGGTTCAGTGCATGCACGCCTGCGTGTTTGCAGAACGGTGGTGGGGTGGCCGTGTTAACGTCTCTCCTTCCGGCGCCTTGCAGATGCCAGACCACTTTGACCAGGCGGTGGTGCTGAACCAGCTGCGCTACTCGGGAATGCTGGAGACGGTGCGGATCCGCAAAGCTGGCTATGCCGTCCGAAGGCCCTTTCAGGACTTTTACAAAAGGCAAGACAGAAGGGAACCCATCTTCTTTCAGTGCAAAGGGATTGGGAAAGGGAGTTAGCGCAGAAGGTGACGCGGGCGCCATTCTGTTGCAGGTATAACGTGCTGATGAGAAACGTGGCCCTGCCGGAGGACCTCAAGGGGAAGTGCTCGGCCCTGCTGCAGCTGTACGACGCCTCCCGCAGCGAGTGGCAGCTGGGGAAGACGAAGGTACAGTACGGGGCCGAGCTGGGAGACGTGTTCGCTGTGCTCCTGCTGACCAGTGCTTTTTAACACTGGAAAGATACTCGTGGGATCACGCCCACTGTCATCGTCTGTCCTCCATCCAAACAGTTCATGTTTTACTTGGAGGCCTTGACTTTTCAGGGACTCGATTTTCATTGGGGGACACATTGAAACATCGGATCCTAAGGGTTTCCGTGTGCGTATTCATTCAGGCAGCCAACAAATATTTGCTGATGAGCAGCATGGAGCCCGGGGAGTGCCAGGCAGCCTCCTGTGTCCAAGAAGATGCATGGCTTCCTGCTACGGCCTCACATGGTGGGGGGCAGGGCGTGAGCTCTGGTTGCTCTTCCTTTTCTCATAAAGGCACTAATCCTGCCTTGGGGCCCCATCCTCACGACCTCATCTTAACCTAATTCTTAAAGGTCCTGCCTCCAAATACCATCACTTTGGGGGTTAGGGCTTCAGCGTAAGGTTTTGGTGGGGACACAGCATTCAGTACGTAACACTGACCGGTGAGGTCAGTGACAAGTATTTAGGCATCACCTCAGGGCCACTCAGCAAGGAAGCATGTGTAATGGACATACTCTTCTGCTCTTGAAGAATTTAAACTGACCAGGAGTTGAAGATACAGACCTCTGATAGAGTAGAGTGGTTGTATTATCTACTTCCATGCAACAAACTACCACAAACTCAGCAGCTTTATAACACACGCTAATATCTCACAGTATCTGTGGGTCAGGGGTCCCCTCCCTGGGTCTCTCAAGGCAACAGTCAGAGTTGTGGCCGGGGCTGCCTTCCCTTCTGGGCCTCGGGGTCCTTTTCCAAAGCTCGTGTGACACCAGCATCCAGTTCTTGCAGTTGTGACTGAGGTTCCTGTTTGCTTGCTGGGTGCCCCATGAGACAGCTCTCAGCTCCTAGAGGCCCACCACCTGCCCCCCCTCCGCCCCTCACCCCAGTTCCATACCATTGGACCCCCTTCCTAGCCGTCCCTCAACATGGCGGCTCACTTCTTCATGGCCAGCAGGAGAATCTCTTGCTCCAGTTTTCTGAGGTGGAGTCTTATATAACATAACGTATTCACAGACGTAACATCTCATCCCTTTTGCCATATTCTGTGGGCCAGAAGGAAGTCACAGGTTCCACCCACACTGGTCAGATTAAATGGGCGTAACTCATTGGGGGTCACCTTACGGTATGTCCTCACAGGTTTATGGGTCTCTCGACTTCCCCCTTCTTATTCAGCTAACTCACCCTTCAAGTCTCAACTTAGATGTGTACTTTGACAGGAATCCTTTTGGACATTCTTCAGTGCACCCCATCCCAAAAGCTCACCCCAAAACTGGGTTAAGTTTCGTCCTCTGTCATCTCACATCATCCTGTTTGGGGCCCCCTTGTAACACTTAACATACTGTCATTGCTTGTTGACTTCTCTACAGTTCCCCAGTGGAGCACGGAGCGTTCACTGTTCTACGCACTGCACGTAATAGGGACTCACTCAGTGGCACAGGATATCACAGGTTGAGTCACTCAAGGAAGACTTTCTACAGAAGATGGCTCAGGTGTAGCTTTTGGCAGTACAGTGTAGTCTGCTCTGATTTTTTTTTTAATCAGATATTGCGTTCTCTCTAAACCAGTAAGCTCCTCCCGTCTCACTGTGTTATACAGCAGAGGAGCATCCAAGGTCGTTTGGATTCACGCAGCCATGAACAGTCCCTTCTGAGCTCTGAGGAACCAGTCCAACTTCACTTCCATTATGGAAACCAGGCCCAAGCCAGGCTGGTACCGGGCGTAGCACAGAGGACACAGAGACATGAAGACATGAGCACTGTCGTCAGTTTAGTGTGTCGCTGGGGGATAAGACATCCACGTACAACTGATAAAGCGTACAGTATCATCTCTTTAAGGAATAAGGACACAGTTTCCCCAGGAGAGAGCTCACCATGGATTGAAATGGTCAGGGACATATTCAAGAAGAGGAAATCTTTCAGGAAGACTTAAACTGTAATTGGTAAACAGGTGGAAGTAGAAGTAGGGTGGGAGCTTATCAGTTCACAGAAACCCTGGGAAGTAAATGTAAACATTAGAGTATTTGAATGATGTCTGCTAAGTAACTCTGACCTTCACCGACCAACGTTTGACTTAATTATCCACTAGCGTGTGTTTAAGTCCGTATTGCCGCCAGAAGGTCTTTGCATTTAAGGCTTGAACCTCTGATGAACATCTGGACCTTCCAGCAAATTAGACATGGCACCAGGTCTGAATTAGCTGGCGTAAATAATATTTAGTCCTTTGAAGGCAAGAATTCCTATCTGCTGAGGAAGCACTTCTGGAGACGGTAGGAGGCCTGTCCAAGCCTCCACGGAACAGCCCTGCAGGAGATTCTGGTCCATTTCCCCACTGAAGAGTTCAGGGTGACCGAGATGAGCAGCTGCTCCGTCCTCTCTGTTCCTGGGATTGATTTTTCCTTCTGACTCGGGCACGTTTCATTTTTCTGATCACCGGGCCTCCATTGCCAGCCCGTTACCCTCTGTTCTATGGACATAAAGTCTGCAAGAGGTATTTTTTATAAAGACATCTCACTAGAATCATCCATAGGCTCTTGAGCTATCTAAGGATGGAAAAAAGGCACATGAAATTGGACCTGTTAGTTCATATTAATAGTTCATGTTGAGACAAGTTCAGAGCAGCCCCTGAAGGGCACCGCTCTTTCCTAAGCCGAAGACGGCACCTCTGTTCACAGCAGCTGCATCATGCAGACTCAATCTTGGCCCATGTCCTGGGAACATGGGGACGTGACAATGGCTCATCGCTGGACTGGGAGAACTGGCATCACTTTTCCGTGTGTCGTTGCATAAATTCAGGGCAGATGTCCTTAATGAAGCTGAGTCGGGTCTCTAAAAGCATTTCCAGTCTCTGAAAGCATTTCACATCAGCCCTTCAGGTTAGTGCAGGAGAAGCTGCATAAAGATGTGGAAGTAAATTTAATAGGCAGAGCAGAGAGCTATCTCTTTAATGGGCATAAAACTAAAGCAGGGATTTCTCTGATTCTAATTCCAACCAAAACGTTCTATAGTCTTCTGAGAAGGTGTAAGATGCTGTTGCTTCATAAAGGTCTCTTTTATTCATCTAATAAATGTATCGCTCCTTAGAATCGACACTTTGTTTCATGTCACCACCAGGCTTCGCCAAGATTTGGTTTCATTACTTTTTCTTTTAAACACTCACCAGAGCACAGGCATTAGAGTAGGATCCTTAGTACCAAAAAGTATTCTCAAAGAGAAGTTTGAATGCTTCTTTAAAGTCCAGCCTTGATGAAAACCTTCTAATCCATGGTTTTAATAACCAGATTCATATTTCTGCAAACTCTTCATCAGACAAACAAGCTTCTCTCTTTTACATTACATTTTTTTCTTTTTGTGTGTGTGCTGAAGACAGTGTCTTCGTGCATCAACAGAGCACGTTAATTGCAATTAGAGGAAGAGGATTGTATGAAAAACTTTTAGGAGAATTATTTGTGGTAGAGTTTTACAAATGCCTGGACACCGAGAGCGGGAATAGGTAAGGCTGTGAGTCAGATGTGGTAGGATTTTTTATTTGCTTATTTTGCCCAAATGTCAAGAGGATAGAGTCCGGGAAAATGTGCCATCAAGAGAACATAATGCATCCTCCTAGGCCAGAGGGACTCACGAGAGCATAAATTAAAACATCGTGGGTGACAGAGGGTGTCATTTAGGCCTCTCCCCAACCAAAATGGCCTCATGCTGACCATTAATAGAAAAGCATAAAAATATTTGGCACTGGTATTTTTAGGGAATAATTCAAAGCTTCTTAATGCGTGTATTAAATCTTAAATTGCATAATTAAATGCTAGCTTGATTGAGGGAGGGTCAAAATTATTATTTCAACAAGATTTTTTCATAAATTAGGAATTCTGATATGAAGTGCCACTTGGCAGACACCCTTATCTTATTTGACAAGCATGGGATTAAGGAGCCTGTTCCCAGAAACAGGCCAGCAAATAGCTATAATCTATTTAGTCCCAATTGTGGTATGCTTGTGATGGCTGAACTGAGATACAGCTTAAGTGATTCAAGCCTGATTTCAAACTCAGTTTTCAGAATTACATTCTTAATGTCAGTTATTTTATGCACATGAAAATTTTTGAAGCCAAGATGCTTTGATCGTAATCACTTAATAGACTTAAAGAGAGTGTTTTTATGTCATAACAAAGTAACATTTTGTACATTTTTTAAGTTTCTTTCCCTCCCCTCCCTTTCTTTCTCCCTTCATTCTTTTTTTTTTTTTTTTTTTTTTAATGTGGTGAGTATCTCTCTGTCTCTAGTTACTTACGCTTTAGGACTGGGGCTAGTCCGTGACCCATGTGTCCTGGCCTGTGATGAAATATGTATTCATGAACTTTGATAGCAATACCACAGTCCTTTTATACCCATTGAATCGAATAATAACCCCAAAATAGGACTTTTATTTTATAAACCTTTTTTTTTCCTGCTAGTAATATATTTTTATTAGATATCTTAGTCTAGGACAGATGGAAAGTTTTTTAAAAAAAATGGTAGGCAATAAAAGCAAAATTAACCAAGTAGAACTACATCAAACCAAAAAGCTTCTGTGCCTCAAAGGAAACTAACAAAATGAAAAGGCAACCTACTGAACGGGAGAAAATATTTACAAATAACATATCTCATAAAGAGTTAATATCCAGAGTTAATCTCAAGGACTCATACAACTCAATAGCAAAAATACAATCCAATTAAAAATAGGCAGAAGATCTGAACAGACGGTTTTCCAAAGAAGACATAACATGAAAAGATGCTGAGCATCACTACGTATCATTAGGGAAATGCAAAAAAAGAAAACAATAAGGTAACCACCTCACACCAGTCAGAATGGCTATTACCAAAAAGACAAGACACAACATGTTGGCAAGGATGTGGAGAAAAGGGAAAGCTCGTGCACTGCTGGTGGGACGGTATATTGGTGCAGCCGCTATGGAAAACAATGTGGAGGTTCCGCAAAAAAAATTAAAAATAGAACTACTATATGATCCAGCAATTCTACTTCTGGCTATTGATCTGAAAAAAGAGAAAAAAAAAAGAAGAAGAAACCACTGACTCGAAAAGACAGCTGTACTCGCGTGTTCACTGCAGCATAGTTTACGATAGCCAAGATAGGGAAACGATCTCTGTCCATCGATGGATGTATGGATAAGGAAATTGTGATACACACACACTCACACACACACTGGAATATTGTTCAGCCATAAGAAAGAATGAAATCTTGCCATTTATGACAATGTGGATGGCCCTTGAGGGCATTATGCTAAGTGAAATAAGAGAAGGACAAATCCTAAGTGATTTCTTACGTGGAATATAAACCAAAGTGGGGAAACTCCCAAGCTCATAGATAAAGAGAGCAGATTGGTGGTTGCCAGAGGCAGGGGGTGGGGGGGATGGGCGAAATAGGTGAAAGTATTCAAAAGGTACAAACTTCTAGTATAAGTAAGTCACAGGGATGTTATGTACAGCATGGCAACTATAGTTAACAATACTGTGTTGCATATTTGAAAGCTGCTAAGACAGGAGATCTTAGAAAATTCCCATCACAAGAAAAATAATTGTATCTATGGTGACAGATGTTAAGTAGACTTATTGTGGTGATCATTTTGCAATAAATACTGAGGCTCAGGGCAGACTACCCCTGCCTAATAATATACAGTAACATATTATTTTGAATTAAAGTTTCTTGAGAAATAGCTGGTACAAAAAGAGACTCCAACCCCCGCCTCCACCCCTGAAAGCAGGAAATGAACCTCCCATGTGAAAGTGTCCTCCCTATACTGGGGGACAGAAAGCAGTCTGATCGTGAGAGACGGGGAGTCAAGGCTGACAAAGCTGCGTTCACAAACTTTGTTACTTCATTAGTTTGCTGCTCCAAACACTAACCCCTTTGTTTTGTCTAATCTTCACAAATACTTGTTAACTGTGTCTAACAGTGGTATATGAGCAGCCTGCTTTGGTCACTTCAGGGGCCCCATTTCGGTGAGCCCTCCATATGTTTGTAATTAAATTTGTTTTCTTTTCCTCCTGTTAATCTGTCTTGTATCGATTTCATTGTTAGACCAGCCAAAAGAACTAAGAAGGGTATCGGCAAATTTTCCCTTCTTGACAATACAAATATCAAATCATTGTGTACAACTGAAACTAATACAATGTTATATGTTATTTATACCGCAATGAAAAAAAACAAGTAAATTCAACAGCCCTTCCCCACATGGAGTTTGAGAAGCGCAGCATGGCTGTGTGTGTTTTGAGCAAACGAGAGAGAAAAATGCCTTATCCCCAAAGATACCTCTGACTCAGAGATGCCTTTCTTCTACCAGCCATTTTCTTTGGTTTTGACATGTCACTCCCTCCTGGGCAGGTCTTCCTTCGAGAATCCTTGGAGCAGAAACTGGAGAAGCGGCGGGAGGAGGAAGTTACGCGGGCAGCCATGGTGATCAGGGCCCACGTCTTAGGTTACTTGGCACGGTAAGGATCGTAGGAGGGGACAAGCCACTGAGCTCTGTGAGGAGGCCTTCCCTAGTGTGAACCATCAGCTGGGCCAGCCCCGTGGTGGCTTTTTCTTAGAATAGACCTGGATGGAGGGTTAGGACCAGGCTAGGGAGAGTCCCACCCAGGTCAGTGCTCTAACTAGCGATGCCAGGTGCCTCGGTAGCTTGCCTGGGCAGAAAGAAGGAAAGGGCCGCCTGACGTCTCAATGAGAACAGTAGTATTAGGGGACTGTGCTGAGATATTTAAATGTGTACCTAGTTCATCTTTGTCCCGTACTGAAGCCAGAGGCAGCCTGGGCTGTTGACGTTGGTGTTTTGTCTGTTGACATTGGGGTTATTTCATTGGGTGCACAGAGGCCCCACTCTCCAGTGTTTGCCGAATGATGCAGCTTCTCCTCATGTGCGTTTGGGTTCTGCCCATCTCCGCGGACCAGCATACCACATGAAACCCCACACCGTTAAATTTTCTGCAGTACAAAGCTGTCCTGCTGTAACGAGATCCCCCCCACCCCCCCATAAGAATAGGAAAATATATCAAATCTCTTTTGGTCCTGTTTACAACCCAGCTTCCTGCCAAAACATTTCCAAGTTAGCATTAGGGGTTAGGTATTTGTTTAGCCAAGATATGATAGGGTTCTTGCTTTAGTTTTGTTTGTTATTATTCTTTTGTTTTTCTTCTGTTTTCTTGCCCAAAGGGGCCTCCTTGCGCTCCCCTCTCTATAAAGAGAGACTTCCAAAGCTAGGTCCTGTTCTTTTGTCTTGTAGCATTAATGTAAACTCATTTGGAGAGCTCGAAGCCTCATTACCTCCACAGTTACTCTGTTGTGCTGTGTTTTGTTTTCGTTTTCAGAAAGCAATACAGGAAGGTGCTTTATTGTGTGGTGATAATACAGAAGAATTACAGAGCATTCCTTCTGAGGAGGAGATTTCTGCACATGAAAAAAGCAGCCATAGTTTTCCAGAAGCAACTCAGAGGTCAGATTGCTCGGAAAGTGTACAGACAGCTGCTGGTGGAAAAACGGGAGGAGGAAGAGAAGAGGAGACGGGAGGAAGAAGAGAAGAGGAGACGGGAGGAAGAGGAAAGGTACAGCACCTCTCTCCAATGAAACAAAAGGACACTTTTTGAGTTTTATGCTAAGTATCCATCCTTACAGCAAGAATTCCCAGGGGTTGCTGCTGAGCCTACTGGTGGCTCAAATATAAAATTCCTTGGCAGCACTGAAGACCCAGTTTTGTGTGTATTTTTATTTTGTGCACAAAGTAGGTATATTCCCAAGAGAAGAGACCCCATCCTTCATGCTTTTAAAGTTGCAAAGCTTCTTTTTATTAATTTTAAAGTTAGCTCTCACTGAAAAGTGGTTCTAAGATTTTTTTTTTCCATTTCATTTATTTTCACGGTCTTTTTTCTTTACCATTTTTAGAGAAAGAGAGAGGGCACGAAGAGAAGCTGAGCTCCACGCCCAACAGGTGAAAAATGCTGTCACTGTGGCATCTCGTTTGTCCGTTTCCTTCCCACTTCAAACACTTTGACTAAAGAGGCAAAATTAAAGTAGAAAGATGCAGGAAGAAGAACATGAGAGGAGATATTTATGATGCATTTTCTTTCTAACTCATCAAAATTGGGTGAAAAAGGAGTGTCTTAAGATTTGAGAGTGAATCGTAACAACCTAATTTCTCTACACCAATACAACGACTGTATTAGTTGGCTCGGGCTGCCATAACAGATTAACACAGCCTGGGTGGATGAAACAAGGAAACTGATATTCTCGCAATTCTGGAGGCTAGTCCGTGATCACGTTGTCGGTCAGTTTGGTTTCCTCTGCAGCCTCCCTCCTGGGCTTGCGGTGGCCACCCTCCTGCTGTGTCCTCACGTGGCCTTGTATCTGTGCACACACATCTCTGGTGTATGTATATGTGTCGGAATCTGCTCTTCTTAGAAGGACCAGTCAGATTGGATTAGGGCCCCACCTCACTGCCTCATTGTAATTTAATCACCACTTTAACGACTCTCTCCAAATACAGACACATTCTGAGGTAGGTACTGAGGGTTAGTTAAGGCTGCAGCATGTCCGTCTGGGGGAAACACAATTGAGCCCCAAACAACCACATCTCGTGGTTTTTCCCTGCAAAGGAGGAGCGATGCTTGTGCCCGCCCTTGGTTGGTAGTGACAACTTCTAACGTCTTCCTTCCTCTTCCGTCCAGGAGGAAGCAGCACGGAAGCAGCAGGCCCTGGAAGCCTTGCAGAAGCGGCAGAGGGAAGCCGAACTGAACCGGGAACTGGAGAAGCAGAAGGAAAACAAACAGGTGGAAGAGATCCTCCGTCTGGAGAAGGAAATCGAGGACCTGCAGCGCATGAAGGAGCGGCAGGAGCTCTCCTTGACCGAGGCCTCCCTGCAGAAGCTGCAGCAGCTGCGGGACGAGGAGCTCAGGAGGCTGGAGGACGAGGCGTGCCGCGCCGCGCACGAGTTCCTGGAGTCGCTCAACTTCGCCGAGATCGACGAGTGTGTGCGCAACATCGAGCGCTCGCTGTCGGTGGGGAGCGAGTTCTCCGGGGAGCTGGGCGCCCTGGCGGAGACCGCGAGCGGGGAGAAGCCCAGCTTCAACTTCAGCCAGCCCTACCCGGAGGAGGAGGTCGACGAGGGCTTTGAGGCGGACGACGACGCCTTCAAGGACTCGCCCAACCCCAGCGAGCACGGCCACTCGGACCAGCGAACCAGTGGCATCCGGACGAGTGACGAGTCCTCGGAGGAGGACCCCTACATGAACGACACGGTGGTGCCCACCAGCCCCAGCGCCGACAGCACCGTGCTGCTGGCCCCGTCCGAGCAGGGCTCCTCGGGCGGGGACCCCGCCTACTGCCGGCCCCAGCACGCCGGGGGCCCGCCCTCCCCGGAGGGCGACTACGACTACGGCCAGGACGAGTACGAGGACGGCGCCATCACCTCGGGCAGCAGCGTGACCTTCTCCAACTCCTGCAGCAGCCAGTGGTCCCCAGACTACCGCTGCTCCGTGGGGACCTACAACAGCTCCGGGGCGTACCGGTTTAGCTCCGAAGGGGCGCAGTCCTCGGTGAGTACCCGCTCCCCCCCATCCCCCGGGGGCCAGGCTCGCCCACGCGAGACGGGCGTTGTTGCTCGCGGTCCGCACCCCTGTGGCGCCATCACTTGCATGAAGGCTCCTTCTGCACACACCACATCGAGATTCCAAAGTCGGGCTCTTAAAGATGACCTCAAACCCCTGGCTCTTCCCACACGCAATCAAAAGCAATCGCATTCAAGAAATGGAACTTCAGTGTGTCTGTTGCAGGTTAAACACAAAGCCCAGAACTGCCATTTTGCCTGAAGCCTAAGAAAACTGGCGTTTTCAATGGAGACTTGGGCTCTGTCTGTTCTGGCTTTGCAGCCCGTTGGGAAATGAGACCCCGCCCTGACTGGAACTAGATAGACCTGCCAAGGGCGTTTTGGAGAACTTTCCTTACAGTAGCTTCACAGTCCACACCGCAGGATGTTCTGTCTTGTCCGGGTTGGAAGGGCTTCACCCGCTCTTGCCAGCTTCTGGATTTACCTATTGTTTACGTTTCTTTTTTTTCCTGTTGGCCCTGCGTTCAGTACTGCCTTGACTTTCTAAGATTTGAAGATATTTTTAGCTTAGTAGTTTAAAGGGAATTAACTTGCATAGTTTGAGTAAAAGTGCACCTTGAAGCAGCAGCGATGTTTTTAGAATAGACAACCTTTGGGTTCAAGTATGTCTGGCGTTTTTGTGTATCTGCGCAACGCACCATTTCTCCTTAAGAGCTGGTGCTTTGTAATTCTGAATTTTTTGCGACCACTCCATTGTCATGAATGGGTGTGTTGCTTCTTTGTCGGTTTTTATTGTTTCAGTGTCAAGCAATGCGTGTTCCTCGCTTGTGCTCTGATTTTCTTGCTCACCATTGGCTGTCTCCTTCTTGTCCAGTTTGAAGACAGTGAAGAGGACTTTGACTCGAGGTTTGACACGGACGATGAACTTTGCTACCGGCGGGACTCTGTGTACAGCTGTGTCACCCTGCCTTACTTCCACAGTTTTCTGTACATGAAAGGTATGACCTGCGACTGCCCTGTCCCCTGGGTTGGGGGAAGAGCGATAGAAAACTGAGATTTCGTTTTCACTGAGGCCGATTGAGCTCCTTGGGAACATTACCCCACCGCGTGTTAGGTTCTCTGGATGCATGGAGGGTGCCATGGTGGTGTGACATAGGTGACACGGTCATACCTGCAAGAACGTTGCCTTGACCCAGTTGGTGCAGTGTTAGGACAAGAGTTTACAACCAGTGTCACCATTTTACAGTCCCTCTCTCCTCTCTGCTGCCTTCCACCCCCCCACATCTTTTTCCTCTCTCACGCTCACTTTTCCTCTCTCTCTCTCTCTCTCTCTCTCTCTCACACACACACACACACACACACACACACAACACAGGTGTACTGCCCCTGGCGTCGGTGCAGTCTGTTACAATGGTCACCTGTACTTTCCCCTCCCATGGGAGTGGTAGAGAACCTAGGACGTTGTGTATGTGGGGAAGGTGAAGCTCTGAGAGAGGGCCACACCTTGCTTAGACAGCTTACGACGCCTCCTGTGATGATGAGAATCACCGCTGCACGTCTTGCTTGCTATTAAACTTGGATGTGCTGTATTGGGCATTCATCTTTGAGGACCTTGGTGCATACTTCTTTTGGAAAGTACTTACTTAGGACTTTGTACCACGTGCTTTATTCATGTTCTTGATCGACTTTGACTTGAATCAGTGAGGGGTCATGCGAAACTATCATCATCAATTTTTTGTAGGAGTTTTAACTTCCCTATGCTCTCACTCTTATTTATAATCTATGGCATTGATTTATTACATCGTTTTCTGATTAAAACAAGTAAGATTAGGAATAATACCTTAAGAAAATACATACTTTACATAAGATTAGTAAAGATACATTCAAAGCATTAAATTTCAAGATTAAAGTTTTAAAAGCTCAAGAAGGTAAGCAAATGAATTTTTGGCAAGCTCATCTCTTAAAAAGAGTTATGGTATAAATGCATCATGTAATCTTTAATAAAGTCAAAGTTGTGAAAAAAAAATTTCAGAGAAACCAATGAATGATGAAGAAAATCCAACCTCCAGATTATATTTTATGAGCATAAATGAGTGTTCACCAGCCTCATAGCCCACTAAAGGTGTTTGTAGTTAGGAAATTAATAGCATTAATCAAATTCTCTAAATGATGAAATATCGAGAGAGAGCACCCAGAATTGGAGAGGGAGGGCTGGAAGCGAGTCCCATTAATAACCTAAGAGCACCAGAGTGAATGAACGGGAGGTGATGGCTGTGGTACACTCTGTGTCTCAGAAACACTTTATTGTTTAAAGACGATACGAGAGAATAATTTTGTATTACAGTTTCCTCTGGGCTTGTTTGGGACACCCAGATGAAAGTCACAAATCAAAAAGGGAAAAAAAGTTTCTGCTAGTTCTTGATGTGTTTGCTGCTTGTGAGGAAACCCGCTCGGGAGCTCGGTGTGATGACAGACTTCTGGGCGAGATGAGCAGGCAGTGCTTTAGACACAAGAAAGGGCGACCAGGTTGTATAGTTCAGAGAAGCAAGAGCACTTTGCACACCACAAACAAATCGGTGTAGTCATTGCTTTGCTTGTTCCATGGTGAGGTTTACATCTGCAGTCATTGAAGCAGTTAATCTGAGAAGGTCTTTTAAAATGTATTTCTAATCGGTAAAAAAAGTGTATTTTCTTTATACTTACTTTCAATATCCTTGTTTAAATGTCCCTTATTTTTATTACTGGCTGATCAAAAAAATAACTTGTGGGCATTTTATAATAAATTATTGAAGTAGATTTTGTTCTTTAGTGGACACATTAAAACAGAATTTTGAATGATGGTAAGATGTCGCTCTTGAGTGTCCTTGAGGAATCTAGAATAAGATAAAATTATCCCGCTAAAAGAGTATTAGAAATATTTTTTATTTTGTAAAAGATAACACTTGAGTATCCTTGTCTCCTTGTTTAATTTCTCTCAACTGAAAAGAAAGGTTTCCCACTAAAATGAATTACAGTTAACTTCTCATTTTTGTTAGGTTTAATCACCATTTAGTTCGGAGTCTTACTTTGTTTCATATTCTAAATCGTGTACCTTATACATATAAACCATTTTCAGATGATGCTTTTCTTTGAAAAGATGCAAAGAAAGTCGTATTTTATTTTCCTGTGTAAGTTAGTTTATTGTTAAACTGCAGAATTGCTGATAAGTCATGTTCCCCACATTGACCAAAGAAGGAATGTGTAAACTTTGACACCATTTTAAAGTAGTTTCCTCTGGGGTGTTTGAAAATACACGTACAGAAATGGCCCTTGACTCACCGTGAGGTTGGTGTCCGTTCATTACTTGTCCTTTCTGTTAACTCCTCACCAAGATTTCTCAGCTAAGTGAGCAGGTGCTGCTCTGGATATAAGGGACCGAATTCTCCTATAATCCAGCCACGCTAGTGTAATGCCCGTCCAGCATCCCCCCTCGCCCCCCCGACACACACACACACACACACGCACACACACACAAACACACAAACAGGCCAGCCGTACCATCATCCTTCACTGAGGGGTGAGGGCGGGGTCACTGGGGGCAAAGTTAAGGATAGGCTGAACCTTAAGACCCTCTACTGATGTTGTCATCTAGTTTGATTGACTTTTCTTAAACCCCTGCCTGCCCAATCTTGGAACAGGTGGCCTGATGAACTCCTGGAAACGCCGCTGGTGTGTCCTCAAGGACGAAACCTTCCTGTGGTTCCGCTCCAAGCAGGAGGCTCTGAAGCAAGGCTGGCTTCACAAGAAAGGCGGTGGCTCCTCCACGCTGTCCAGGAGAAACTGGAAGAAGCGCTGGTTCGTCCTCCGTCAGTCCAAGCTGATGTACTTCGAGAACGACAGTGAGGAGAAGCTCAAGGGCACCGTGGAAGTCCGGACGGCAAAGTACGTGGATGAACCCTGGATGTGGCCCAGGGCGCCGGTGCTCTGGGCGGCTTGATGGTTTATACTGATGCCTGCAGAGCTAGCGGCTGCGAGGCCTTTGAAGCAGGAGACTGTGGTGGGTGCTGAGTGAGTCCCAGGCCTTCATTTCAGGGGACTGAATCACAGTGGTCCCTCGGTTTTCGAATGTCTCCGTTGACGAACATTTCAGTTTACGGACGCCGTAAATTTTATGGATCTATGGTATCATTAGATAGTAAAATTCATGCTAAATTTGCAGTTTTAGGGGTTGATTTTAAAGGTCTGGAATGGATTAATCCATTTTGCATTACTTCCTATGGGGAAACCGTGCCTCGGTTTTCGAATGTTTCAGAACTCGAACAGTCTTCCAGAACAGATTATGTTAGAAACCCAAAGTACCACTGTATTAGGAAACTGGGGAAACAACCTCGTCTCTGAGCAGTTCACCTTCTATGGTTCTGTTCAAACAGTTGGCTCTCGTTTGTAAGATGCCAATTGGACATGCGACTAGGGAATGCGGAGGGTTGTGTGCAGAAATCATGGTGTGAGTGTTGGGTGATTAGTAGAGAATCTTTTTAGCATCTCTATCTGTCAGCATATCACTTTCGGTTCTTCCACAGAATGTTACATTGGGAGCAGATGGCCAGACTGGAGGTGTTTGGTTTTTCTGCTTATCTTTAATTGAAACATAATTGACATGTCACATTATATTAATTTCAGGTATACCACATAAAGATTTGGTAATTGTATGTATTGCAAAATGATCATCACACAGTTACAATTTTTTTTTCTTTTGATGAGAACTTTTAAGATCTATCTACTCTCTTAGCAGCTTTCAAATATGCAATGCAGTATAATTAACTCTAGTCATTATGCTGTACATTACATCCCTGTGACTTACTTACTTTATAATAATTTTTGTACCTGTTGACCACCTTCGACCATTTTTTTTTTTTTTTTTTGGTACTTGCTGATCACTCTTCACCCATGAGGTGTGAATCACTTGAAATGAATAATTTGTGTTGGGTATATATCCATTTTTGTTCCCATCAATGAGAGGAACAAAACTAGTCCTTGAACCCAAAATGACCCCTTTTTGTGCCACCCTCTTTTAGAACCAAACCATTTGAGGGCCTGTTATTTTTGTTAAAAATGAGGTAAAGTTTCCAGAAAGTCGTTGGAGTTGTTGGAGTTAGGGAGTTATCTGGGTAACTCGATACTAAGCATAAAACTTATTTTGGCTTAACCTGTTGTCAGACTCCCCTTCAAACTTCAGCAACCACATATACGGAGGGTGCAAAAAAAAATGTATACACATTTTAAGAAAGGAAAAAAACTGTATTGAAATTGTAATACTCAATATATACCGATAACAAAAGATGAATACAAGTCATGTGTATACATATTTGGGGCACCCCCGGTATTTAGAAAACTGGTAAAATAAGGTTTATAATTTAAATCAGTTGGCCATCTCTCAGGTCTCTTAATGTCCCTTTCACCTTTTCTTTCCCTTGCTATTTATTAGTGAAGATGCTGCCTCATTTATCCTGTAGTTTCCAGACCCCCTCATCTCCAGGGAAGCTTTTTTACAAAGGAAGTCCCTGGGCCCCACCCATTGAGATTCCCCGCCCCAGCCAGTGTTTTCTGAATGTTCCCCAGGACCCAGAACCACAGCCACACGTCATAGTCTCACCCCCGCGTTGTACATGCAAGGCTGCTGAGTTTGCGGGAGGCAAAGTGGCTGGTCCAGCATGACCTGGTCTGGCCAGTTTGACCTGGGGATTATCGTCCTGCGCCAGAGATGCCCTTGCCGTACGCTTGCCTGATCGATCGCCATTGCTCACCTCTCTCCAGCCACTCAGGCGAGGCATCACAGAACACTCGATGAAGTCTCATCTTCTTGGTTTTTTTATTTGATATTTTATCTCATCTCAGTGATTCTGGCTATAAGCTTATATATTTATTTTTCCTAACCAGTTAGACTGCTCAGTTTTGTAGATGTGAGTGAATGTTTTACTGCGAACAGTTGTACCATGTCAGTTGTCAGAACAAGCTGGCTTTATCTCCAAGACCCTTCTTCATCAAATATAGTACGACCTCTGGGTCGATCTTAACATCTGCTTGTCATACCCGGATGTTGTTAACCTGGCCCACCGATTTGAAACCTCTGGGGTTGTTTAAACAGTGCTGGGGTATGAGCAAGATGGTATTGAGATCCAAAGACAGGCCCAAATCCTGCCCTTTACCCCAAAGCCCCCCATGTAAATAATGTACGTCACAGGTGTCAGCCTAGGCTGTAAAGCATGATGGGAAGCTGTGATGAACTGGGGAAGAACTCGCACCATTTTAGTCCCTTTGTGGGGGTCCTTCCACTGAAGAGCAGTGAGAGGCGCCAGGAGAAGGTGCAGGCTGGATGAGGGCTGCCGCCTAAGCCTCCTGGGTCCTGGGGTGGGCCGGTGTGAGAAGAGAAGGGGCCCTCCATGGTAAAGTCAAGGGAACCCCTGGCCTTGCCAGCAGCCCCTCTCTCTCTGGAGCAGAGAGAAGGCTGGCTCCCCCTAGAGGACAAAATGATCTTCATTATTTGTTTTAAAAAAAAAAAAGGCTGAATTAGGTATCTGATTTTTTTCAGTTACAGTTTCCAACTCAAGCATCAGTTTGGTGAAGCTGCTTTTCCCACCTGTTGTTAATTCTGTGTTCCTGATTTGCATTTGGTGCTTTTGTTCCTTTGCAGAGAGATCATAGATAACACCAGCAAAGAGAACGGGATCGATATCATTATGGCCGATAGGACCTTCCACCTGATCGCCGAGTCCCCAGAAGATGCCAGGTGAGGCTCTGTGCTGTCGCCTTTCTCATAACTGCGTCCTCTCTCCTGCATGCCCTCGGAGTCACCCAGACCACTGTCCACTCCCCTGGCTCGGAGAAGATTATAATTGGTTTCCTGGTTGGGTTTTCTGTTAGAATGGCTAAAGGACTGTGAGTGGTAAGAGATTGATGTACTCTTGTCCCGTGGGGAATCTTTCCCTGGGCAGATGTGTCCACCTACGGCTACAGTGGAGGTTTTCTAGCTTCAAATGCCACCCGGCAGACCCCTTGTCACCCCTGCTCAGGATTTTATTATCACCAGCAGCACATGTAAACTGTGACGACACACAGCGGAAGGCCTCCTTCGGGAAGTTTCTGAGCTTTCAAAGGGGACAGCTTGTGTTTGCTGAATGAAGGAGTGAAAAGGCAGGAGCGTGTGCCACTGGCAGTTGAAACCAGTGAGTGCTCTGACTGCTGGTGGGTGTTTCAGGCCTTGATGTTGAAGAGTGTATCAGGGATAGAAGAGAGAGTTGCCACTTAGAGAACTTACTGTGTTTGGCCATGTTCTAAAATGCTTCCTGCTGCTTCGTGCATCTGTTGGGTGATGGTGGGGGTGCCTGTCAGCCACTCAGAGCAACGCCAGAGACACTCTTCCCATTGGTTAGGGTGACACCCTTCCCCTTATGTTTTTACTTTTCACCTCAGACATTAGAATGTTCGAGTGCATTCTCAGGGCCTTTTGTTACCCCTGTCCTCTGAATATTTCTGAGTCGACACAGCACTACGGCAGCAGCATTAAGGGCAAAGAAAATAATTCTTCCCATTGGAACAACCTAAAACCCTGCTTAGATCCATAAATTAGGACACAAACTGGAAAAACAAGCAAACCTGGAATTACAGCCCCATCATTCTGTCTGGGACTCCTAGAGACCACGTGTGGGTTTTTTGTGGTCCAGGGAATGCCCACAGCTTTTCTGCTGAATTATAGGCCCAGAATCTGGCTGCTGTCCTGCCTGTTTTGTGCCATAATGAACCTGCTAAATATAACATTTGGAATATTTTAGGCAAGGACTTTTTCCCCTGACCAGTGGAATACGTTTTTAAAAATTTCCTTTTCAGATTCCAAGTTATTCTTAATTCAGGAGGAAACAAATGTAAATTTAAGGGTGTCACCTGTACAGCAAATTTCATTTCTGTGTGTGTGTGATCAGCTGGGGCCTACATCTCGAATGGAGGCATTTTCCAGTGTTTTATGGGGAAGCTCAAAACTAGCCCAAACCAAGCATTGATTGAAGCCTTGCCTTTGGCTTAACCAGAACTGGTGAAGCCAGTTCATGTTAGGAGATCCTGATGGTCTCCCCTCAGAGTCTATATGTTGCATATTTCAAACTCTTGGTCACATTTTTGGCAGGAATCACAGGAGATATATTTTAGTGCTTTGCTATAAATAACTTACGTGACTTAACCTGTATCGATAGGTATTACTTTTTCATTTAAATGTCTCATTGTGTACCTGCCAAGTACTTTCTCCTCTGCCTTACTTAGTAGGAGTGTGTGTATGTGTCTTATTAGCCGTCTACAGGGGAAGGATGTCCTGGCATCTCTCTCACCTTTGGCACCTCTCACATTGTGTAGTTGCTAATAAATGTTGGCTGGCTGGACGGACAGATGGATATTCACAGTCATGTTCCTACTGAAGTTTCTAGTTACATCATGATGTTTGTTCCGCTTGACTTTTCTGGGGTTGACACGTTTTCCTTTATTATCTGATTCTGATGGAAGAGAGAAAACTCTTTAAAAATGAAGATAGAGGAGTTCTCTGGACAAAGTACTTTTCCACTTTCTACTTCAAGCAGCTGTTTTCTATTTCTAGCTTGCCTGTGGTTTTATTCACTTTAGCAGAAATCCAATCAGGGATGAGTAGGGAAAATAGACATCAAGTGGCCATGCTGAGGTGGTATTCTTACATCATTGGTCTTCTTACCTTGGAATCAAAACTGAAAAGGCACTTGCATGTTCCCTGGGCTGGGAATAATACCTTCGGTATAAGGATCCTTCATGTCGGTAGAACTGAGGATTTCATTTTCGCTGTCAATTTCTCAAGGAACTCATTTTCATTGTTAGGTGTCTGTAGAGGTCTGTAGTGGGACCTGGAGGTCAAGGTCTTCCCAGTGACCTCAAATGTCAACAGATGGTAGGTAAAGGTACTTTGGCTGTTTATTGTAACTTGGCTCCCCAGTAGTAGGAAACCCACCTTTAACCCTAAGAGGTAGGCAAGTTAAAAAGCCAAGTTGCTCAGAGGAAGTGTCATTTTCTGTGTGGAGAAGGGACCCACTGTTTTGCACATCCAGAGGTTGGTCATTTGTTGAAAGTTGCTCTCTCCTTCCCACAGCCAGTGGTTCAGCGTGCTGAGCCAGGTCCACGCATCCACAGACCAGGAGATCCGGGAGATGCACGATGAGCAGGCAAACCCGCAAAATGCTGTGGTACGTGAGCATGGAGGGGGCGGCGTCCTGGGAGGCCAGGCAGCTGGGTGTTTCTAGACAGTCCTTGTTTTCCATAAGTAAAAGTATAATAAAGAGAAAAACAGGAATATTTCAGTTAAAAGTCATGCAGTAAAATGGAATCATTTATAGAAGATTATAAGGAGTAACACATGCCCATTTTCCCACCTCAAATCCTTAAAAGAACAAAAAAAAAAAATCCCATTTTTATGAAATCGTGGCAGCGCCCTACACGTCTCTTCAAAAGACTGAGTGAATGCTAAATTGTATTCTTTCTGTCTTTTCTCAATCCCAGACCCATGCACAGATAAAGTTTAAAGTTTAGAAATAAAGTTTATTTCCTCGTCAGAACTTAACATCCAACAAAGTTTCTTGGCAGAATAAGTAGAAAATTTAATGACAGATCCTGGTGTAAATCAGAACACTTGTATTATTGAAAAAAGTTTGAAAACACTCTTTACTGAAGGTATTTTAAGAAAAAGAAAGATTAATTTACAATTTTTTTTTAATGACTGAACAGTAGCCGTTGCCCTGTGTGTAGGCTGTCTACTCTCAACACAAAGGGGAACCTTTCTTAGAATATTATTTTGCAGTGAACACAGAAAGGAACCTTTTTGTTTGCTTCTTTAGAGGGTTGCGATCTGGGAACATTAAGGTAATGTGCACTGTATCGATGGTTCTCTCACTCGCTCTACTTTTTGCTTTATTCCAGGGCACTTTGGATGTGGGGCTGATTGATTCCGTGTGCGCCTCCGACAGCCCTGATAGGTGAGCCCAGATGTGACTGTTAACAAAAGTAGTTAGTTACCTGCATATGCTCACAGCTCCCTCTGCGTCTGAGCCACTTTCCTCTACACTGGACTGTGAAATGGTTCTGTCCAGGCTGCGTGTTCCCAGCCGGTCAACCCTAGCTCTCCAGTGTCTTCGTTCTTGGTACCCAGTTTTACATCATTGGGAAGTCTTTCTTTTTGGAGTGCTGGGGGGTGGGGGACAGTGGAAACCTAATTTAGACAATTAACAAACATACAGAAGACATTCTTCATTTGGAACAGGACAAACGTGGGATTCATACAGGAGAATACTGTTTTGGAAAATGGTATTCCAGCAAGGGTGTAGTACCCCTTTCTAAACTTAACAATGAATTCAAAAAAGAATTTGATGGCAATTTTTATGTAGCATATTCATAAATTAAACTGCAGACGTTTTCCTTGGCATGTCTACCTTATCTGTGCCCTTAAGATAGAATGCTCTGGGTATTGTTTTTTGAAGGTGCATCTTCTTCCAAGGTGGTCTTAGGACTTCTTGTACCAGTGACTGACCTTTGTGTTTTCATCTGTTTTTCTTTGCTGCTTGTGAGTTCTGAATAAGAATCAAACTGGCTCCTGCCTTTACTAACTGCTTTAGCAAATGACTAGGAATGTATTCAAAGGGACGGCAAAACTAGTATCTACTAGGCAGCTTAGAGTTTAGGAGTCTCCATCACGCACCGTTGGTGATGGCTGTTCTGAACCACAGAGCTTTTGTTTCTGGTAGTCACCCTGCACCATCTTATCCCCGCAGCTCAGGAACCTGCAACACGTGTGTGTTACGTCAGTAATCAAAGCCCAGATGTTTGTTCTGGAAGCCGGTCAGGTTCCTACCTCATCTCTGGCTGTTGTCTCCTAAATCCCTACACACCAGCCCGCTGGGCATGTGATGACCCATGCTTCGAACTTCCCATCCCTGCTCAGGCTTTCCCTCTTCCTCAGGTGCCCACCTTTTCTCGCTTCCCCACGATAGTAACACCTTCCTATCTTTCCCTGTCTATTGCAGTGTGGTTAATCTTCCTTTGCCTTGGAACCCTTAACTACAATGAACATTCGAAATCTTGCAAGAAATGGTTCCCAGTCACTTAGCTTAAGTGTTTAGGTAGAAGAATTAGTATGAGCAAGGGCCTGTGAGAAACTGAGGGCATTACCAGACAAAAGAAGACGATGAGGGGAAAAGTAAATTTCCATGATTGTGTTATGGGAAATGGACCCTTGTTAGACTGTGTTGAAAACATGGGCCCAGGTGGCTTTTTGTACCGGGCATAATCAAGTGTATAAGATATTCCACTTACAGCTGTTTACTGATCAGCTTCTATTACTGGTGTCTGACATTTCATTACCGACCCACAGAAATATTATCCAAGGCAGTACCCAGAGGCAGAAAGAAATTGACTTTGGAGAGGCATCCAAACAGAATTTTCCTCCACCGTCACCTTATTTAGCCTTCCCGGAACCGAGTTTCATCTGGAAAGTTTTGCATGAAGAAAATGTTTCCCCTTCAGAATGTGTCGCTCCAAGTTTAAAGGTTAATGATGCATAAAATCCTGCAGAAAGGAGCAAGGTTTCCCTTACTGTGAAATACAAATAGCAGTGCCATTTTTATCCCCATGACCCACACTCCCGGACGAATGCATCCGGTGTGGTTCACACGGAAGTGATGCTGACAGTAGAGCTAAGAGGCTTTGCTTCCTTCTCGCCCTGTCGCTCAGACCCAATTCATTTGTGATCATCACGGCCAACCGGGTGCTGCACTGTAACGCTGACACGCCGGAGGAGATGCACCACTGGATAACGCTGCTGCAGAGATCCAAGGGCGACACCAGGGTGGAGGGCCAGGAATTCATCGTGAGAGGTGACTGCCACCGAGGCTTCTCTTTGTTCAGGGAACCCTGTTCTCATTTGCATAGATACCTGCAGCATTTCCTTGTTGAACAGCTTTTCCAAGTAATGTTGACCCTCGAAGTTGCCAAAAATATTAACTAGGAAATGATTGTCATGCTCATTTCTAGCAAATCGGCAGGAATACGACCCATTTATAATGAGCGTTATGCAGATTGTTACCTGGTGTTGGGTGTTTCTTTGCCTCCTTGGCAGTTCACACTTCCGTCGTTCTCTCCAGGCTGGTTGCACAAAGAAGTCCAAAACAGCCCCAAGATGTCTTCCCTGAAACTGAAAAAGCGGTGGTTTGTGCTGACCCACAACTCCTTGGATTACTACAAGAGCTCGGAGAAGAATGCACTGAAATTGGGCACCCTGGTTCTCAACAGCCTCTGCTCGGTTGTTCCTCCGGACGAGAAGATTTTCAAGGAGACAGGTAACCAGGGCGGTGTGCTCGGGACTAGCTGTGCCTGAAACATGGCGCATCAAACCAGAAGCGTTGTTCTGGGTTTGCTCAGAGCACAGGAATAAGATCCTTGCCTAGATTCCGGCACTGTTTTCCTCAAGAAGCAGCCCTTTTTCTGGTTGATGTATCTTCTGAGGCTGTCTGTGGTTAGCTGTCTGAGCACTTAGGATTTAAACCACAGTGAAGAGGTCTGGCTTTATTGAGTTGCAGAAAGAGTCTTCTAAGGACAATAAAATGTAAACAGACGAAGATTGTCTTATAGGAAGCTTTATTTTTGTATGCTTGTGTTTCGTCTCCTTTATCGCTGCACCATGAGAGCCATAATGCAACCTAAAAAAGAAATCCTGTCAGTGGACGGAACTTCGTAAAATAAAAAGCAGTCATGTAAGCTCAAGTGTTTTTTTGTTTTTTTGTTTTTTTTCTTCTCACTATTATAAAAATGTTTCTAGGAGGTTTATTTTCACTTTCTGTTGCTAGTTTTGATTTTGTGCTTTTTTTAATGTAGCTACTCCATTCAAAAAATATTTGTGTGTTTTTAATATTGTCACTCCATTCCAAATTACAGCTTTTTTTGAACACATAGACTGCTTGATTAGCTAAGTGTGTTTCCTTTTTAAGGGAGAGTCTAAGAAAGGAACGGGGGCTCTAGAAGAGGGTAAACGGGGTCTAGCATATGGTGATGAAAGGAGAATTGACTGGGTGGTGAACACACAATGCGATATATAGGTGATGTATTACAGAACTGTACACCTGAAACCTATGTAACTTTACTAACCATTGTCACCCCAATAAACTTTAATTTTTAAAAAAAGAAAGGAACAGGAGAAACAGGAAGGGAGAAGGAGAGTCAGAAATCTGCGAAAGTTTTCACTCTTGTTCCAGAACCTTGAAAGGAACTTTAGTTTGTTTTTCTTCCAGAGTAAATGTTACAATGTATACATTTAATTCTGGGTTTATCCTGTTAATGTTTTTCTTCCTCTAATGGAATCTGTTGGTGTCTTTTGAATGCCTCCCAGCGCAGGGTGGGGCACATGTATGGATTCAGCAAGTATCTATTGAACTAAATAACTGTTAAACGGGCTGAGGTACGGATGCCATAGGCTTCTAATGGTGCTGGCTTTCTGGGACTCCAGTGCAAGAATGTCACCTTGCTCACATGTTAACACTGACGTGTGTGCAATGCTGCTGTTGCAGGCTACTGGAACGTCACCGTGTACGGACGGAAACACTGCTATCGGCTCTACACCAAGCTGCTCAACGAGGCCACCAGGTGGTCCAGCGCCATTCAAAATGTGACTGACACCAAGGCCCCGATCGACACCCCCACCCAGCAGCTGATTCAAGACATTAAGGTGAGGTGGATCCGAGCTCATCAGGGTGGTTCCCAGTAGCTCACAGACTCTCACCCTTGGAACATCAAGACATCAGCATTAGTCAAGTTCCGTTTTTAGTCTGTAATCAAAACAAATTCTTGGTTAATTTTGTGTTTGCCTCTCCCTGCCTTGCGGAATCTGAATACAAGATTTTAAGTGAAATGTTACACTAAAAATATTTGGTCTCTAGGGAGGTGTTGGATGTTGCTGCTGAGGCAGACCCAGTTGTTGGGCTTTGTAGACAGAGGAACGATGGTCTGTGGTGTGGAGTTAGGGTTCCCATCACAGGGACGTGGCATGACCTGTGACTATCCAGTTCCTAGACCGCACAAGTGAATGCACAAAAAGCCCAAATTGGTCTAGAAAACTTGGAATCTGTATCACCTGCCTCCAGACGCGCAGAAGCTCTCCCAAGTTTCTGGACCAACACTGACAGTGTTAAATTGAAACTTGCTGTTTGCAACATGTGTTACGCAGTAAGTGTGTGTTGAATGAGTGAACGCACAAGTAAACACACGAGGATTGCTGCACTTATTTTCTGGGAATGGAAACAGAGACGTGGAATGTTCTGGTTGTCTTGCTCGCCTAGCTGGTCAGTCCCTGACGCAGGACTAGGTCTGGGAATTATTATCCCAGGTAGATTCCCAATACAAAGGGAAGAGCTGGAGCTATGACAGCAAAGCTGCCAGAATGATGGTGAGACACACGGGTATTCACTGATGGACGTCAAAGGAAATTAGCTAATTGGGTCCAGGAAGCCAACTCTGCCTTTGCAAAGGTGGGAGAGGGTCTTGTGTGTCAGTGGCGTGTAATTTCCCTCCCAATTCAGATTGGTCTCTTGATGCCAAAATGATATATTTTTCAGGTAATTGGAGCTAAATTCCACTGAGTCAGTTACTCTCTAAGTCTCTGCAAAGCTTTCCTTGGAACCCAGGATGCTGATACTAATAATTTTATTTCTAGCCTCAAAAATACATTTCTTGAAGTTTTCTCTTGAGAAAGGAGTGAAAACACCCATCAGCCAAGCTTTCTCTTCAAAACCATGTCTATTTTTGTATCCTCTAATTAATTTGAAATAAGATATCAAAGGAGTAGTAGAATTTTCCAAATATGAAACAGTGCTTTTTAAGAAACTAGACAAGTTGTCCTCAATGAGGCCGTACAAAATTTTTTAAGTAATTAAAAAAGTTTTTTTCTGGCTTTCAATCCGGTATTATTGAAAATGTTTCATAGAGGGAATGAAATTGCCAGGGTAGAATGATTCATTGCCTCTCCCCCAACTTTTCTGTTTATTTAAAGTTCTAAATTTAAAGTAACTTTGGCGTTTTGTTTGCATCCCAAACGAACAGTTTAGGAGCATAAATACATGATGAATTTCTCTGAGAGGATCTTTTATATTTCAGGAGTGAAAGAGATGGCAGACAATGGAAGGGGACAGTCTTATTAATAACATACTAACATTTGTAGTTTTCAGGTATAGTGAGAATACAAAAGGCCAATTAAAGGACTAGCAAAATGCATTTTTGAATGAATTATAGATAAAGGTACAAGGTTTGGCTAACTGATTGATGGCTAGATAATTAGCAAGAGAACGTTGAAATCATTTCTTTAAGTAAATGTAATTTCAGGGAGAAAAGTTTTAAATAACATGGGGAAATAATACGCACATGAATGCAGAGAATGAGGACGGCCGGATGGCTCAGTTGGTTAGAGCGCGAGCTCTGAACAACAGAATTGCCGATTCGATTCCCACATGGGCCAGTGAGTTGCGCTCTCCACAACTAGATTGAAGGACAACAACTTGGAGATGACGGGCCCTGGAGAGAAACACTCTCCCCCAATATTCCCTAATTAAAAAAAAACAAAATTGCAAATTAAAAAAAAAACACCCAGAGAGAATGATCTAAGAATAACTTGTACTTGCGATTTGTCTTCAGACACAGATTGTGGGTTTCCTTGTGCTGGAAATGATGAATACAGAATTCCCACTGCCATCTGGGCTTGCGGATGTCTTAGACTTTTGAAAACTAGTCACGCGTCGGAGAATACAGGTGCATGTGTGTTTTTCACGCTGCGTCTGCTGGCTTTCTTGAATGGTTCCTTTCTTTTCTAGGAGAACTGCCTGAACTCGGACGTGGTGGAGCAGATTTACAAGCGGAACCCCATCCTTCGCCACACCCACCACCCCCTCCACTCCCCGCTTCTGCCCCTGCCGTACGGAGACATAAACCTCAACTGTAAGCCCGGAATTCTCATGACACTGTGGCTTTGTTTTCCCTGTTTGTTCTTTAGCTCTGGCATGATGGCATTTGTCTTAAACACTCTCTCAGTCATTATAAGGGGGGCGGGGAGGTAAATTATACTCAGATTCGTGACTAAAGCAGGGATTTCAAAATTTGGTTGTAGTGAGGTGAGGATTATTATACTAAAAGGAAAAAGTGTCAAAGGGAGTCGGCAATGCCAGCCCACCCATGCACGCAAGGTGCCTTTCTGTCCTAGAGACCCAGATCCTAAACAGTCTTGGATTCCAACTAGGGAATCCATTTGGCAGCAGACTGGCTTTTCAGTAAGTCTTTTGTACAGTAAAATAGTTCAGTCACGTAACAGAACAGTGTAACGTGCACACCTGTGTTTCGACAGCCTTGTCCAGCTGATTCCCAGGTGCAGGGCCCTGTGTCCTGATGTAGTCCGGCCTGTGCCTGCTCCCTCCTCGGGTCTGCTGCTCAGAGGGTACCTTCCCCGAGCGGCTCGTGTGACTTCCGTGTTGCTCCTGCTTTTCCTAGTGCTCAAGGACAAAGGCTACACCACCCTCCAGGATGAAGCCATCAAGATCTTCAATTCCCTGCAGCAACTGGAATCCATGTCCGACCCCATTCCCATAATCCAGGGCATCCTGCAGACTGGGCATGACCTCCGACCTCTGCGAGACGAGCTGTACTGCCAGCTCATCAAGCAGACCAACAAGGTGCCACATCCGGGCAGCGTGGGCAACCTGTACAGCTGGCAGATCCTGGCCTGCTTGAGCTGCACCTTCCTGCCGAGTCGGGGGATTCTCAAGTACCTCAAGTTCCACCTGAAAAGGTACCAGATGAGGATGGGTACCATATGAGCCCACTCACGTGTGCAATCTAAAACACGGACACGCCAGAGACAAACTCAGATACAAAGAGCAAACTGGTGCTTGCCAGAGGGGCAGGGGAGCTGGGGGTGGGGGAAAGGGGGAAAGGACTCAGAAGTATAAATGAGTTGTTCCACAGTAGTCAAAGGGATGTGAAGTACAGCTTATGGAATATAGTCAGTGATGTTGTGATAACTCGGTATGGTGTCAGGTGGCTGCTAGACTCATCAGGGGTCACTTGGTAACTTACAGAAATGTCTACTCCCTGTGCTGTACACCTGAAACTAATATGGTATCGAATCTACTGTAATTGAAAAAAAAGTTTTAATTTTTTAAAAAGGAAAGGTACGAGATGGCCTGAGTGGTGCTGTGCACACGAGTGGTGTGTTGCATTGTGGTTCAGATAAAGAGTGTCTTGATCGGAGGACGCCTGCTGTGGGCCGAGGATTTCCAGGTCCGACTCACTGGTCACGTGAGCGAGCTTACAGAATGAGTAGACACCCTTTTTCTCTCTAGCCACAGAAGGCTGTTTCAGGGACCAGGTCACTTGTTACAGTGTAGTGTCCTAAAGTGTAGTACATTGGATACATTTAATTACCACTACCTTATGCAAATAGGATAAAACCCCAAAGCTTAGAAATGTATTTGTTCCAGATCAAACAGGTAGAAAGAATCTGATTCAGATTAACTGTGGAACAATTTTCATACGGCAGTATGAGGCGTGACTCTTTCAAGTATAACAACACAGCCAAGGTGACCTGGCAGCAAAAGTCGCTCCCAAACACTGGCTTTTTGGAGTATGTTTTGGTGTTTTAACTCAACCTGCACACGCTGAACTGGGCCCTGCTGGGACGTGGCTGCTGTGTGCACCATGCGCCACTAGAAGAGCCTGCCCACCTCATCGAAGCAGCCCAGCTCCCAGCCATCCTCAGTCTAGCAATTAACATTCGTGTTTGTCTCCTAGGATACGGGAGCAGTTTCCAGGAACCGAGATGGAAAAATACGCCCTCTTCATTTATGAATCTCTGAAGAAAACCAAGTGCAGAGAGTTTGTGCCTTCCCGAGATGAAATAGAAGCCCTGATCCACAGGCAGGAAATGACGTCCATGGTGTACTGCCACGGCGGGGGCTCCTGCAAAATCACCATCACGTCCCACACCACCGCCGGGGAGGTGAGGGTGCGGCCGCGGTGTTGCCCGCTGCTTGATGCCCGCCTACCACTGTGCTTAAGTCAGCACAGTTGTGCACAGTTAGATTGGTTCTCATGCCCAGTTATGATTGGCACAGTCTAGCTGCTTACTCAACACAGAAGCAAATGTAACCTGCAACCAGCCGCGTGTATAAAGAGCTAAAGATATGTATTAAAGATGAGTCGAAACACCAAACCAAATTTATGCCAAAATATCTGAGGCGTACTCCTGCTAATCTGAGAAGCAGCAGAGTGTCTAGTAGAGATTGCAGCCCTGAGCTCACCCACTATAACCGGGGTTTATTATGTCACTTCTGCAACAAGGTGTTTCTATTTGCCACACGGATGTCTAGATTGTTGGGTCAGGTGAATACATTTTCTTTCTTCTTTAAATTTAAACTTCGTATCATAAAGCCAACTGGCTAAAAGTAGAGCAGTGAAACCCAAAAAGCTTCCCGTGTAGATGCAGCATTGGTGGAAGTCACTGTTGTTGGCGTCATGAATTTATCAGATACAACTCAGGGCTCTAGTTTTCATGCAAGTTTCCTACTAGTAGGGATTTGCCAGAAATCGGCCCAACATCTGCCCCAATACCCTGTGTTCTTTTTGGCAAGGAAGAGAGAAAACTGCTGTCAGGAGAATGAGGGGGGAATAGCACCGTTGAAATTCTGGGTGACCCCACACGACAGTTTTAGGAGGCTGCTTGAACCCTCGCGTTCGCTGGCACCTCCCTCTGGGCTCAGAGAGACGCACGTGCTAGAAGCACAGCTTCGGGAGCTGAAGCCCCGCGGTGTGTGTTGCAGGTGGTGGAGAAGCTGGTCAGAGGCCTGGCTATGGAGGACAGCAGGAACATGTTCGCCTTGTTCGAGTCCAATGGACACGCCGACAAAGCCATCGAAAGCCGAACCATCGTAGCCGACGTGTTAGCAAAGTTTGAAAAGTAGGTTCCTTCTTTTTCAATAGAGGTTTGAACCTCCATTGTATTTTTCGCTTGAGTGCATTGGGATTCGTTTTATTTTACCTGCATTCAGCTTATTTAATGTTTCATCTCTCTCTGCTGGCTGTTTGTTTGTTTGTTTATTTGTTGGATTCCTTGATAAAGCCACAGTCAGAAGTATGATTCAGTTTGTCATGGTTCTTTTACCTCTTAGTGGTCTGTTCCACTCATGACCTTGGGATTTCCTGATTCTGATTCTTAGGTTTTCCCTTGTACGTTAGCTTTGAAACTGGGCTAGTAGATGCGAGTCTCTACAAACGGCATTTTATCTCTCTGGGCATTCTGTTATTTGGGACTCTCGTGTCCACCAAGTAGCACAAAAGACATTTCCCGCTCATTATAAACACAGCCTCCATAACATGTCAGTGTTTATACATATCATGGCAGTTTATTTGAGGGTTGGTAAAGGGAATTAAGAAACAGCCTTTGTTTCTTTCTGTGGATTCAGTGTCCCGCTTAGCTAGTACTAACTAGACTGAGCTACTCGGAAAATACTCGTTAGCACAGTGTAGTTGAAGACTGCCTGTTTGTTGTGTTAAAGTGAGGCCAGGATGGTAGGACGGTCCCCACCGCAGGTTAAGTACAATACGGGAGGAACTCCCATAAGGCTCACTCCTGTTCTGTGTTCTCCCTCCAGTCCCATCTCCAGCCACGCTGTCGTCTGAACATGGACACAAGAGTGTCTGCATCCTTAGAACAAACCAGACCAAGTCAACTCCCTATGGGTCACTAAGGCCCATCTCCCGTTTCGCTTTCTGAGTCTCTCTGACTTCTCTCTGTAGGCTGGCTGCTACCTCAGAGGTGGGTGACCTGCCCTGGAAATTCTACTTCAAACTTTACTGCTTCCTGGACACCGACAATGTGCCAAAAGACAGCGTGGAGTTCGCCTTTATGTTTGAACAGGTAAAAGGAACTTTTAGAAGCCGATTCCTTAATCAGAGCAGGAGTGGAACCCATTAATACCCCTCGTAGGTTAACTGTCGGTCCTTAGAAATTATGAGTGGCCGTAGAATTCTCAGCATGGCTGCTTTCATTCGTTTGTAGGATGAAACATTTTATGTGAAATCCTGTGCCAGGAACTGTTCTGATTGGACAGAGAGAGAGAGAATAAGGAATAAAATATACATGTTAGATAGTCTCAGTGCTAGGAAGAAGTTTAGAGCAGCGAAGAGGGGGAAGGCACCATTTTTACGGAAGGTGACATTTGAGAGTGGTCCTGGTGGAGGAAGGGAGTGAGCCAGGTGGGCATTCTGTAGCACAGCTGTCCGCTCCTAAAGCTGTTGCCCGCCTCCTCTTAGGCGCACGAAGCCGTTATCCACGGCCACTACCCGGCCCCTGAAGAAAACCTCCAGGTTCTCGCAGCTCTGCGGCTCCAGTACCTGCAGGGCGACTATGCCTTGCACGCGGCCGTCCCGCCTCTCGAAGACGTTTACTCGCTGGAGAGACTCAAGGCCCGCATCAGCCAGTCGACCAAAAGCTTCACCCCGTGTGAGCGGCTGGAGAAGAGGCGGACGAGCTTCCTGGAGGGCACACTGAGGCGGAGCTTCCGGACCGGCTCTGTGGTTCGGCAGAAGGCAGAGGAAGAGCAGATGCTGGACATGTGGGTCAAGGAAGAAGTCTCCTCCGCTCGAGCCAGTATCATTGACAAGTGGAAGAAATTTCAGGGCATGAGCCAGGAGCAGGCCATGGCCAAGTACATGGCCTTGATCAAGGAGTGGCCTGGTTACGGGTCGACGCTCTTCGATGTGGAGGTGAGACGGGCGGGTGTACGTTGCGGGCGGGCAGGCGGCCGCTTCATCACTGGGTAGCGTTGGAGAACGTAATCCGTGTGGCCATGGCCAAGTTCATACGGAGGGAGGACCGGATGGGACACGGCTCTCTTACCACTTTTGTTAGAGCCCCCCAAATTTTACTCGTAACACACCCACCCACCAGAAGTTGTTTTTTTTCCCCCACCTTTATAGGAAATGCTTTCATAATATTAGGAGTGAGTCGAAAATGAAGATGTCAGCTATTCTGGAAAAACTTCTACCCTTTTATATGGCAGCAATAGATCCAATAAAATGCTAGTAAAAAATCTGCATTAAAATTTTTTATAACCACAAAATTAGGAACTTTGGATGTACAGTTTTGGATTTCACAGTTTTATTTTTTCCCCATGACTATTCGCAGAATTTCTGTTTCACAATTGGAACTTAGCCATTAGCATCAAGCCAGTATTGGTTCATACTTTTTTTTTTTCAGTAGATCATTCATTGAAAGAAAAGCCTCCTAATGGTCTAGAACCAGGCGTGGCCACCTGCAGCTGGAGGGCCAAACCCTGCCTATGTCCTGTTTTATAGATAAGGTTTTATTGGTACAAAGGTGCTCAGTTCTTTACGTATTCTCTCTGGCTGCCTTTTTTTTTTTTTTTTTTTTTTTAAGGCGGGTGCAGCTCACAGTGGCCCATGTAGGGATGGAACCAGCAACCTTGGTGTTATCAGCACCGTGCTCTAACCAACTGAGCTAACCAGCCACCAACTTTAAAGTGGCAGAGCTGAGTCACTGCGGCCAAGACCACGTGGCCCACAAAGCCTAAAATACTTACTGTTTGTCCCTTATCAGATCAACGCACCAGCCCCAGATCTAGATGAGCTTCCATTTTTCTTATCACAATCATTAGCATGTTATCTGATGACCTTTAAATGAGGCCCTATAAAAATCCAAATACTGATTATGTTTTCCAAGATCCCTTCAGGGCTTTCACTAGATGCTGCCTTTGGCTGCTCTGGTTGGTTGGTTGATTCAGTTACATTGGTATGATGCTTTGTCTGGGCACCTCTTCTCTTCATCACTAATGGACCCTCCTGTTTGTGCTGGTTCAGATCAGCTGTGGGTTGCCGTCCTCTACATCGGGGCTCTTATTTTTGTTCACTGATCCGTGCAGGAAAGTCTGTCATTAAAACCAGTGAGATCAACCCCTGCACGCAGCACGTCACTGCTGCTCCTTGTCAAGAGATGTGTTTTTCAGGAAGAGCCAAAACTGCTCAGCACAGAGGAATTTGGAGAATTTTCCTCTGTGATCCTAGATTTTGTATTTGAGGGATAATCATCAAAGACTTGGAGGCAGAACTGGAGCTGGAAGAGCCGACCTGACTCAGGACGTTTGCTAGGGGTCATTGTCAAGTTCTTCGGCTGCGGCCATCGCCATGTAGCTATTATTAATTCACATGACCCACAGAGTGGTGATGTCCAGAGATGGAGAAGTCAGAGGTGTGAGATTTACAGATTAGGTTTTCCCAGATGCAGGGTTGGCTGACCATTCAGAAATCGATTAAGACAGCCAAAGAGGTACCATTTCTCACCTTGCAGTTCCCCAGCATAAACATGCATTGCACATGTTTGGTATTGTGTGATGTGCTCGCCTCAGTGCCTGCCTTCTGTTTTCTGGGTGTTGTGTTTCTAATTGCTTCAGGATCTAACCATTATGCTGCCTCTTGTCCACAGTGCAAGGAGGGCGGCTTTCCCCAGGAACTCTGGTTGGGCGTCAGCGCAGACGCCGTCTCTGTCTACAAGCGTGGGGAGGGGAGACCGTTAGAAGTCTTCCAGTATGAACACATCCTCTCTTTTGGGGCACCCCTGGCAAACACATACAAGATCGTGGTTGATGAGAGGGAGCTGCTTTTTGAAACCAGCGAGGTAAGAGGCAAACCATTTGTGGCTTTGTCAACACAGAAAAATGACACCCCATTTCCTGAGGCCTTTGACCAAGTAATTCTTTCTGAATACTTTGTGTGAACACACAAGAAGGTACAGCGTGGTGGTCCCTCCCCCAGCTGCAGGTTCCTTGCAGGCCAAAATCTGATCATCCCAGATTTCTTCTGTATACCTTTGCAACAGAGAAATGTGGTTCCTTTGTATCGGGGTCTCACCCATGGAGGGAAGGAAGAGAAAGAGAAATGATATAGATGTCTAAGAAAAAAATACATAGTCTGGCAAAGCCGTGTGAAGGTGGGTAGACGATGATGGCAGCGAGACTCAGCTCTGCAGGGTCCGTGGAGCAGGAGCAACCAAGGGATGGGACCACCCTGGGCAGAGCGCATTCTGGCTCACAAAATCACAAGAAATATGCCTCTAAATATGTATGTGATCCGCCCCAAAGCTTAAATGTAACGATCGTAATGATAGCCCAAGAAGCCTGTTGAGGTCTCTGGCAAGCAGAGGTGGGAAAGGGAAATCCATCCACGCTGCCCATTGGGCCGTAAAGTACTGGAGAGGAGGGGCTGGGAGGCAGCGATCAGACCTCGGGTGGGTGCAGAGGTGGAGAGGCTGACTGGAGGTAGGTGTGCAGTGAGATGGAGAGAAGGGGGGCCTCTGACTCTGACGAGGGCCCCACGCGCCAGGCTGCTGGGTTTGGTCGGCTCCAGTGGACAACAGGGAGCTGCACTGGGCTCTGCGTGTGACGGGACGACAGAGCGTTTACAAGCAGTGATGTGGGGTGGGATTGGTGGGGAAGGGCGAACAGGAGATGGAAGCCGGTTATGTCTTAGCAGGGACCCAGCCGTGAGAAGGGGGGTGCAGTGAATGCATCCTCAGAAGGAGCTAACTTGAGATCGCAGCTGGCATGGAGCAGAACGGGGCATCTGCTCCTTTCTGCCTGTCCTCAGAGCCTCAGTTCTGTCTTTAGCTGCACCATAAGGAGTTGACTAGAACCATACGATCCAGTCTCTAAAAGCTGTGATTGTGGGTGCTGTCTTTCACCCTTATTTTAAGTGGGGAGAGTAATCCCAGGCTAAGTGATACCAACACACTTTCGTCTTAAGGGGGTGGGGTTTTGTTTTTAAAGTTTCAAATCCACCAGTTTTACATCAAGCAAAATTGTCACTTTTGCATGCTCACCACTAGGTGGCGCCCACCATTTGGAAAAGCCACACTTCCCCTTCTCCCTCACTAGCAATCAGTAAAAGCTGGTAAACGTTTGGCTTCATGCGAAACTTGAGCCATGGGTTCGCACAGCAGGCCGGTGGCTTTTGCTCGGAGGGCTTCTGGTTGTTAGGCTGGACCTGCTGACCCAGTGCAGAGCAGTGACCACCTGCTGATTCTGCTTCCCCGGGCAGGTGGTGGACGTGGCGAAGCTCATGAAAGCCTACATCAGCATGATTGTGAAGAAGCGCTACAGCACCTCCCGCTCCGTCAGCAGCCAGGGCAGCTCCAGGTGAAGACGAGTCCCTGTGACTTCAGAATCTGATTGCGCCCCCCTGTGGCCTCAGCTGGCTCCTGCGTGCCGAGCCCAAAGCAGAGCTGCCCAGGCTCTCTCTGGAAGCTTCCTGAAACGGAGGGGTCTCTGAGGGACTTTTCACCCTGTCCACTTCAGTGATCAATGTATTAAGCTGTCGACCTTAACCCAATTTCCAAAGCTTTACTACTCTTAGGTGACACATGCCTTAAAAAAGAGAGAGGAGGGAAAAAAAACCCATGCTGCCGCCAAAGCAGCCAGAAGTGCCTTAACTTGTGGAACCAACACTAATGGACCTTAAATGTGCTACTGAAGGGAAATGCTTCCCCCTCCCCTTTGTTGGGGAGACTGACAAAGCTTGAGGGGAGTGGCATTTATCCATCAATTATGCACTAACTTCCCAGCCTGATTTCCCAGCTTCAGGGAAGGTGAGGGAGTGGGGAGAGGGGACAGTGTATTTTAGTGGGAAGGCTGCTGGCAGCCTTCCTCGTGGACACGTATTAACTTTTTTCTTTGTTTCATCTTTTACGTATATGCTTGCCTGTGCATGCATGTGTTCACAAACTCATCACTTTAATCATTGTTTCATGAGCATTAAAAGCAAAGGGAAGAGGATGTGCAATGGTGTAAACAGTCTGTCTGTATATTTTAATATAGTTCGGAGTTATAGTCTCCAATTGTTCCTTTATAAGGCGGTTTTATCAACAAACCGGAAGCCTGGATTTTTCTGTCTTTGCTGTATTTCGAAAGCCACGTTCTGACTCAGTTTCACATGTAGCAGAGTCTGCATTCTGTGTCTGCTGTATTATAAACAGATATGCAGCCTACAGATACCTGTATTTATAAACCACTCTTAAACAGCTCGCGCCAAGGCTGTTTTTAGAACTATATGAAGTCATTTTGGAATCTTTAGTTTCTAAAAGATTTAAGTTAAAAAGACTGTTTCTTTGAAGGTTAGCTTGTATCACTCTGGGTAGACGACAATATAACCATGTTGAGTGTGGGCGAGAGGGGCTGCCAGTCCGTGAGCAAATCTTTAAAGGACCCTGACATTAAATGCTGAGGCTTTAATAAAATGCACGAATTTTATGCCAAGTTTAAAATGGTGGTCGGAAAAAGGGCACCTGTAAATAAATCAGCATTTATGACCGGAAGAAAAATGATCCGGTCTTGGACTTTTATTTTTATATGGAAGAGTTATAAGGACTTAGGCCAGCTAAGTCTGCCCACAAAGGAGAAACAATTGCCTTATCCCTTACGGACAGCCGTGTGGAATCATTGTTTGTTGGCTCAAAAAAGTCTGACAATAAAAGATATTAGTTAACATGCAGTGTATTTTCTTTATCGGGGCAGCTCTAAATACCACATGGGATCTTGTTTGGGTTTTTGTTGGTTTTTGGTTTTAATTCTTTTGGCTTCGGGGAGCTAAGCTGTGTGTTTCATGCACTTAATCACCAGCTCTAAAAACAGACATGTAAACATCTCAGCTGCTCTTGTAGACACAAAGCATGACTCCAAGAAAGCCGAGAAGGCAAAAGACAGAGTTTAAAGAAATCACAGAAATCTAAAGACTTGAAGTGTCTGTTTATATCAAACAGTCTCCTTTTGCCTAGCCCCCAAATGTGCCTCATGGTGCAATCACGACCCTGCAGCCTGCTTGCAGTTCTGCTCACTGGAGCAGAATGCATGGTAGGCCAGCCACCGGTTTACCCAAAGGACCAGCTCAGGCACGGGGGTCTCACCTGCAGAGTCCCCTCAGCCAGACACGGGGCGGGAGCACCACCAGTTACCCGGATGTCCCTTTCTCTTATCACCACATACCCCACCTCGGCTGTGTCCAGGAACAGCCTCGCCCCACTGCCCAGGGACTAGGAAGTAACCTGAAGCCAGGGGCTGCCAAGCACCTGTGGCCTCGCGTGACAAGAAGGAAGGTGAGCTATGACTCGGATGTTTTGTTGTCTTTGTTTTCATTTCAGGCCCAGGGAAAGCCACCCTCACCCCCAGTTACGTGTGAGGAAGTGGTTCAAGCAAGGCACTGTGGCAGCCGCAAAGCTGGGACCTCGGTCTCTACACACAGCCCTTTACATGCCAAGAGCTTCATTTTAACATTTTATTTAGAAGTAATGATAGATTCAGAGACAGTTACAGTAGAAGGTACGGGAGGTCTGTGTACGTGGACCCTTCCCCTGCTCTCCTCAGTGGTGGCATCTTGTGTAACTAGAAAGGGGCACAACTAAGACACGAGAGTTGAGCTTCCTCCATCCACGGAGTCATTTCACCCGATTTACACGCACTCATTTGCATGTCATGTGGCTCGCTCAGAACGTACTCAGTGGAGTGATTTTTAATATCTCTGCTTGTTACAGGGAAAGGTGTCAATATGAAAATGGCACCGCTGCACACTGCAACAACCTGGTTGTATTTTCATATTTTAATTTTTAAGTCTTTTGGAAGAGAATACACATAGGTGGGGCTTATTTTGTTTTTTTTTTTAATTCAAATAGTAAGTGTAGTTCTTTTTCCTCCCAGCCGTGGCGCCCTAGTTACCCAGTTTCCTTCCCCAGAAACAGCTGTTTTTACCATTTTCTTGAATATCCTTAAAAATATTTCAAGCATCCTATACTCACATATATACTCCCTGTCCCCTTCCCTTTTAAAAATACGTAAAAGCATGAATTCTCTTGCACCTTTTTTTCCCCCAGAATAATATTTTAGAAATGATTGCACATAATTGCGTTACTCTTTTTGTATGCAGTGTCCTGAACAGCTCTGGGGGAAAGGACCACCTGTTTCCCCTCTAAATCTAATTCAGAAATTTAAGCATGCAAACAACTTTTTTAATTTACAAGATTTTTTTGTTCAGCACATTGTTGAGGTTACGTACATGCTATAGCAAAATTCTGTATTTATCATGCATTGGGAGCTTTATATGACAAATTCTAGAACTATTTCTGTGTTGGATCTAAAAATAAGTGATTTAAAGAATATAAATATTAATCCTCACCCATTAAAAGCTTATCTAATAGAGAGCAAACAAGTATACGTAAAACTAAGTTTAACTAGTGCACTTATGCCGGTTCCATACAATTGAACAGAGAAGCATACATGATATGCTGGAAAATACTGGGCCTGGGTTCTAGGTTTGGCGTTGCCATTTTCAAAATATACAATTTTAATCTTTTAGGTCAGGGGTCAGCCCAGAGGCCCAATCTAGCCTTCCATCTGCTTTTGTAAAGTTTTATTGGAACAGATCTCTACCCATTGACATGTGTGTTGTTTGTCTATAGGAGTATTTGTCCTACAGTGGCAGAGTTGACTAGTTGTGACAGGGCCCCGTGCAAAACTGAAAGTATTTACTCTCTGCTACTTTATGGAAAGAATTTGCAGACCCCCCTTTTTAGGTAATTATAGAAATAGAACCTTTCCTTTATAACCAAGTGTTGGTTATAGTTAGAATTTTGGTTCCATGCGTTGTGCTAGGAATATAGTGCCCAGTTTTGAGATTGTTGTTTTAAGTGGTTTGTGTCCACTGTGTTGAATGACCTCCCTGCTTTCCATCCCTCCCTGCATTTCCTCATCAGCCCGAACTAGCTCAGCATCACTTCTCATTTCTACCCAGTCACTCAGCAAATTGACTAGAGCCTCTCTAGAAGAGAAACTCTATGTCTTCCCTCCACAAGCCCAAGAAATCCAGCATCGGCGCCTGCTTGAAACGTTGCAGGGACTCGGCTTAGCCAGAGATAGTGAACAAGTCACAGCCCCAACTCTCAAGTTTATTATGGAGATCAGACAAATGCATGTGAAAATGCTAAATGACCACACAGGTGACAGAGTGAGAGCCAGGTGAGTTTCAGAAAGTACTGTTACAGGTCCCCACAGCAGGTAAGTTGATGGGACTGGATGGCCGGGGAGGACTCAAGGTGAAGGTGAGGTGAATCTGAAGTTGGCCTTGCAATGTGGCAGAGGGGCAGGAATTCCTAGAGGAGGGCCAGGGAAGGAGCACACGTATAGGTGTGGAGGTGGAGATGGCATGGAGCAGGTGTCAGGGCAAGGGTCAGAAGCCAAGCTACGGTGCCCTTGCCCTGGCCCCAAATAGCATCTTCACTGGTTTCCACCTTTGGCACCTCTCACCACCCCCTCAGCCGCCACCCTCCACCCCTGACCCCCATAAATGCTGTTCTCCACAGACCAGGGGCCCAGAGAGAGCTTTATAAAACACAAATCGAAATGTATCCCACTCCTACTTGAAACTCGCATAACTTTCTCACCAAAACAGAAATCTCTCCTACAATTCCCCGTGTGTTCTGCCCCCGCCTGCCTCTAACCGTGTCCCAGGCCATTGGACCTCACTCACACTCGAGCCGTCGTGTCTCTGACTCAGTAGCACGTCTCTCGGTCATGCTTTCATTTCATCCCCATTTTATCAGTCCCCCAAACTATTCTGCCCAGCAGTGAGGAAGGTGACTACTGTTTCCTGATGAAAACCAAGGTCTGCACTCAAGACGAGAACTGTAATCGCCAGGAACCAGAGCTCTGGCAGTGGTGTGCTGGTAAGTGTATCACGGGCCGTCCAGGGGCAAACAGTCCTACTTTGTAGTGTTTGCTGATTTTCATGGTGTCAGTGTCCCCACCATGGCTAATTTCAGGCTCCTAGGTGACATCACTGAATGTGGAATTGGAACGCGATGCAGGGTCAGCTCCCAAAAGCTGGTAGGAGCTTGGCCCTGCGCACCACGGAAAGCTCACAACAAATAATTTTGCAATTAAACACTGTCATCTTAGTCGAAAGAAAATTTCTTAAGTAGACAATCTTTGAAGTAGAAAAAAAGACACTTACAAAGTTTTCAGTAGTTTTGAGTGCCGGAAAAGTTATGTGGGAAAATTAAAGAGGTTTTCAAAGTATATAATCTGTTCCTATCTTCAGTTTTCCCAGGGACTTTTATTTTTCTCTTTCAAGTAATAATAAAATCATAGTTGATTAGCAATTTGAGAGGCAAACAGGGTCTGCCACCCCTGAGGCAGCCAGACATTTGGTTGGTGGGAACCAGTTGCCAGATTACAGCTCTCATTGTTCCCTCATGACCTGCCAGGAAAGAAAACGAATAATTCCTATAACTGATCTCGTGGAATTGTTCTCTATAAGTTTACATAGTGACTTGACATTGAAATTTAATAGTCCCCTTGATTAAGGATCAACACCAACCATTACATCATTTTACCGTAATTTACGAAGTATTTACTGAATTCCTACAGTTGGATGAAAAAACAAAACTATCTTAATGGGGTTTGCAAAGGAAACATAAGAGCTGTCTCAGTTGAGTTGCTCAGAGCGTAGTTGGAAGAACAAGATATAAACATATGAAACAAGTAGTTGATTATAGCATAGCAGGAGTATATGAACCTTCTGCATGTGTGTTCGAAGGGTGTCCAGAAAGCAAGCGTGCAAGGAGGAGAGTTTTCAGAGGAGAATATTGAGCCAAAACAATGCAGATTTGTACTGTGTACTGTGAGCACATGCCAGTAGATAAAAAAAAATGGAGAAACTCCATCAGGCAAAAATGAAGAGAATATGGATTTCTAAGTAATTCTTTCTTTCACTTTCACTGTGTTTTTCCTTTGACCATCTCTGATGCGGTCAGTGGCATTAGTGACCGTTTGCTCAGCACATAATATGTTTCAGGCTTGGTGCTGCCAGGTGTATTACCATCATTATCTCATTGTGTCCTCAAAGTAACCATGATGCAGATGCTGGCAAACCAATTTTTCTTTGAGGCTATTGAGATTTAGAAAGCGGTTTACGTAACTGGCTATAATAGCTTTGCTGTATAACAAATCACTCCTAAATTCAGTGGCTAAAACCACAGTTGTTTACTTAGGTCACGATTCTTTAGGTGATCGATTTGAGCTGCGCTCCGCTGGGCAGTCTTCCTGCGCTCCCAACTCTGCAGTTCAGCTGCAGCCAGGTCACCTTCGTTGGTCTGGCCTTGGCTTTCTCTTGTGCCTAGGGCCTCAGATGAGCTGGCTGAGCTCTGTTCCACGTGGTCTCTCATCCTCCAGTTAGCCAGCCCTGGCTGGTTCACAGGGCATTTGGAAGCGTCTCAAGAAAGCAAGTAGGGAGGGGCAAGGCCTCTTGAGGCTTAGGTTCAAAACTGGCACATGGTTAATTCTGCCATATTCTCCTGGCCACAGCAAGACCCAGTACCAGGTAAGAGCCAAGAATTGGGGAAACAGACTCCATATCTTGATGGAAGTTGTGTAAAGTCACTGAACAAGAAGTTGGAGAGGTGGCTATTTTTGTAATCTACCACACTTGCTGAAAAATCACAAAACTACAATGGATGGAGAATTCAAATCCAGGTTCTTCTGACTCTGAAATCTTGCCCGTATCACAAAGCTAGACTGAAATCCAAAGACTTTGTTTCTTTATATGGCTACACCCATTCTATGCAACTAGTTGACCACTAGTTTCCGCCAGTTTCCTCTAATTAGATGCATACTTTTAATGTACACAGACACATATGCCCATCATATTATTCCCGTTTCCAAGTGTCTGCTCATACTCTTCTATTACATGAAATGACCTTTTTCGCTGTTCATATTCTCTCCATCCATGACAACCTGGTTGAGATTTTAATTTCTCCAAAAAGCTGCCTGCTGGAGAGACTGTTGACCATCCCGCAGTGATATGTCCATTCTCTCCTTTGACCTTGTAGTAATAAAATTCCCCTAAGTTTTCGCTCACAGTGGTTGCTAAGCTCCAGAATACATTTCCCAGCCTCCCTTGCAGCTTAGTGTGTGTGGTCATTTTAAAGCATGCTGCAACTTCTCGATACGCCTCACCTAAAAAGGTGAAGACTACTGCCCGTGAATATGGGCCAGCCAGAGTGGCTGTGGTAGAAGTGATCCTGAATGGCTTATGAGACCAGGGTCTAAAAGGTGACACCTCTCTGCCTGCTCTTTCCCTTGGGACACACACCTTAGCAGCTCTGAGCTGACATGAAAGAAATCTCACTAAACTGAAGCTGCCCTGCTAAAAAGACGATGTAAGGGGGCCACAGAGAGACAGTCAAGCTTCAAGCGCTCCATGGCCCAACTGTATGTCTTCTCAGCCTCAGCCATGAGAGACGTCAGTGAGTCTTCATAGTATTTCAGCCGCTGGCATTAAGCCACCCTTCATGCAACGCACACTCCCGCCTTCTTCAGCATCATCCAAGTCTCATCTACTAAGGCATCAGGTTCAGGCGTGAGGCCCAGGTCTTGTCATGTATATCAAGTCCTAGTGTGACTACAGCCCCTTGGGTATAGTTCCTGAAAGTATAGCTCATTGATTTAAGATTCTTCTTGATTGAAAGATCTGGGGACTAAAGAGACAAGTGTTCTGCCCTCCACGTACAGTAGTGGGACTAGCATAAGAAAACTGCTGCATACACCGTCGTCAGAAGAGAGAAAATTAAAAGGACCACACCAGGTGTTGGTGAGGTTGTGGAACAAATGGGGTACCCTTTAATCTTTTTGTGGGGATATAAATTGGTACAACAACCTTGGAAAACTGGCAGTGTCTACTAAACCTAAAATATAAATACCCTGTGATCCAGCAGTGCAATTCTCCTTGACTTAGATGTTCTGTCCCAATAAACCCATTGTAAGTTGAAAATGCATTCACGACACCTCACTTACCAAACACCTTGTCTTAATCTCACCTACCTTCAATGTTGTCATAATACTAAACACTAGCCTACAGTTGGGCAAAATCATCTTGCTACTGCTTCCCAGCATCATAAAAGAATTTCGTACTGCATATTGCTTGCTAGCCCAGGAAAAGATCAAAATTCAGAATTTGAAGAATTGTTTCTACTGAATTCGTATCGCTTTCACACCACTGTAATGTCGAAAATTGTAAGTTGAATTATCCTAAGTCGGACCACCTGTACTACTCTTGGGTATGTATCAAACAGACATAAGTGCTTATACCCACCAAGAGATGGACAAAGACTTTTGAAGCACCTTTATGCATATTAGCCAACAGTAGGAAAACAACTCAAATGTTCATCAAGAGCAGAATGGGTAAATAAACTGCGGTAAATTCACACCATGGGTTTTTCTCCAATTATAAAAAAAAATGTACTATTGCCACACAACAGCATGGATAAATTTGTATAAGCATAAGTGAAAACACCATTAAAAAAAAAAAGAAAACTGCTGTAAATGCTTTAATTCAAAACGGGGGCCAATAGGAGGTACATAACAGTCACTAGTCCATGGCATTTATGAAAAAAGAAGGGAAACTCTTGTTATATCCAAGAACCCATGGAGAATGATTCCCAGTTAGCAGAACTGAGTTCTAACCATGAAACTGGCAACGTGTGCTCAGCTGGATTTCAGAAATGCATGAAAGGAAAATGTAAATAATTAGGGCCAGAGAACCAATTGTGGCGGCTTTATACATGTCCCAAATTCGTTGATAATGCTCCCATGAAAAGGTGGAGTCTAATTATCTCTATCCAACAAACAGAAAGTGACAGAAGGGATGCTGTGCGACTCCCCAAGGTAAGCCATAAAAGGGGACACGGCCTCTTTTGCTTGACTCTTGGGATACGTGCTTTTGGAGCCCTAAAGCTACCATGCTGGAGAGACCATGTGGAGAAGCTATACAGAAAGACGCCTGAGGAACCCCGGCTGCACCTGCCCCCAGGTGTTTAAGTCTTCTGGCATCAACCACTAGATATGCCAATGAGTGAGACTTCGAAAGATTTCAGCCCTCAGCCTGCAAGGTGCCTCAGCTGATGCCAAGGGGACAGTGAGGCGCTGTCCCCACTGAGAGGTGCCAGCCCCTTCAGTCACCCAAAAAGAGGAATAAAAGTATGAGACATGGGAAAGATTTGAAACTCATTATTTACAGCTGGTAGGATGACACATTCAGTTATCAGCTGATTGTGTTGGATTTTCTACAAGAATTAATGAGTGGATATGGCAAGATCATGAGTTAAAAGGTCAGTATTTTAAAACCAACTGCAGTTGTTTATAGCAGCCGCAGCCAATTATAAGATTTCTTAAACAACACCTTTTACAATGGGATCAAAAACGTGTACTAGAAGATCTAAAGAAATATTATATGCTCTGGTGTCCAATCTCATGACATCTCCTTCATGCTACAGTCTGAACTAAGATGTACATTGATCTACCAAAGCATTTGAAATGAGGTGAAACAACGACACAAAACATCGGCTAATTATAAAAATAAAAATATGTGGGGGCTAGAAGGAACTGGGTTAATAACCCAATTTGTTTGTTAGATGAAGCTATGGACTTCTAACTTCTAATTCATGGCCTTTCCTCTTAGATGAGGCTTGAGTGAAAAACATAGTAAAAAAATTTAACGTAGTAAAGACAGGACATTTAACTTCCAAAATAGAACAAAATACCCCCCTTCACAACAAAGAGGCCTGTTTGTTGGTTAGTCGAGAGCTTCTGCTTGAAATGTTTATTTTGTATTTTAAACCATCTGACCTTTGTTGCTTGGTAGAATCATGAATTTTTTAAAAGTAAATTTCTGCTGCTGTTCACGCAGAGCGTGCCCCCGGGAATCCTCCATGTGAGAAGCGCATCGAATGCAAATTGGTACCTGCCATTCAGTGCACCTCCCTCCCCCAATTCTGCACAAGTGACTCCATCATTCAGGTCTCCGCTTAGATGTCACCTCTCCAGAAAGGCCTTTCCTCACCACCAAATATAAAATAGCTTGCATTTATCACATCCCCATGTTTTAAATAGCACTTCCCACTAAACGATCTTTTCTTGTTGTTCAGTTGTCAGTTTCGTGTCTTCCCCAATGAGAATGGAAACCTTGTGAGAGCAGAAAGTTTTTATATTTCCTACTGTCACTGTGTTAACTAGAACTGTGTCTGAACATGGCAGGTACTCAGTAATTATTTCTTAAATGACTGAAGGAATAAATTGTGACTTTTAATTTGGGGGCCACCCCAGCTGAGATTCCTTGGAGAAGAAACAGCCTAAGGCTGAGATGAGCTACTGGTGCTCTGGGAAGTGCAATTCCACGGCTGCAAGGACAGGGGGTTGGGCAGGGGAGCGTGGGAAGTGATGCCAAGTGATGTATTTCCATGCCAGCCACTGCTTCCTGATGGGCCACTGTAGACCTGGCCAGTTGCTCAGCAGGGGCGTGTGTGTGTCCACGTGGGATGTCTCTGCCCAGGCTGTAGAGGGAAACCTCGCTTCGGAGCAGTCATCCAGAGAGAGGAAAGGAAACAAACGTCTCTTCCTGGCTTGGTTCTGTCTACTCTTCCCCGTTGGTTGAATTTCACTGTGTGGGGAGCCAGCTCCCTCACATTTCCTTGCCATCTGGTGTCTTTGAAAGCCATGTAGGAAACCACATTCCACACTATGGCAGGCTGAGTGGTGGCCCCCCAGAAGGTCCACATTTTAATCCCCAGGACCTGTGATGGATACCTGGCTGCCACAAGAGACTTCGCAGATGGGATTAAATTGAGGATTGTGAGATTACTGTGGGTTATTCATGTGGGTTATCCCCTATAATCACATAATTATAAGAGGGAGGTAGGAGATCAGAGTCAGTAGTAGGAAATGTGAGGTTGGAGTGATGCAAAGAAGGGGCCACGAGCCAAGACATGCCGGCAACCTCTGGAAGCTGGGAGAGGCATGGCTAGGATTCTACCTTGGAGCCCTCAGAAGAAAGCAGCCCTGCTGACACCTTGATTTTAGCCCAGGGAGACTCACTGCACACTTCTGACCTCTACAATGGTAAGAAAATGAATTGATGTTTTAAACTACTGAGTTTGTGGTAACTTGTTCCAGAAACACTAGGAAACTAGCACATACACCCTGGAGGGGAGCATTTCCTCTAAACCTGTGGCAGGAGGATCCAGAGAACTCTGAAACACAGCCTGTCGGTCTCAAAGGGTGGAAAGGCCCAAGGCTGCAGGGAGCCTGATGTGCAGCGAGCCGGGGAGAGCCCAGGACAGGCGAGGCTGGGGAACCTGAGGGGGTCCGGAAGATGCGCACAACAGGGCCCGTATTTAAAATGACTGCTTACGTTAAGGAGTCGAGGACAGGAAAATGTGTACGTGTTGATTGCATTAACGTTGCCTTGTAGTATACACTTCGTTCTCAGTTGTTGTGAAGAATAACTGCCTAGCTCTGTAAAACATCCCTGGGCCCCTCAGAGTGGATTTTATACATGTCACACAGTCTACACTGTAAGTCAGACCATCACAAACATACCTTCAAATTGGGTAAAAGTCGATTCGGAGAGAAACAATTTTATGTAGATTTGACGTTGAATTCTATGGAGAACGTGTGTTAGGGTAACTCAAGCTGCTTTTTAGCAAACTCCTACATTTCAACTACTCACACTATTCAAGATGATTTCTTGCTTACGCCACAGTTTGAGATGGTGTAATGAGGAGAGGGTGATGGTGCTCCAATGCCCATCCTCTCATGCCTTCGCTTCCCTCCTCCCCCAGACTAGAATCTCTGGTCCATCACTAGAATCATTCATTTACATAAGTGCTCAGCTCCTGCCTCACCCCTTCCTCTTCTCTACTTGTCTTGAGAAACCCCACCCATAGATAAACCCAACTCTCCAAATCGATCTGAGCAGCTGGAGAAACACACAACCATGCGGACTCTCGCCTTAAGTCGATGACCACAGTCTTTAGAGGCCGGCTCTTCACATTCACTGTCCCATCCTTCCCTAGGAAATTCAGCCCTGCAAGGTATCCTGTGACCCAAGACCACTATCTCAATACTCCTCTCTTTTAAACTTCCTATAGCCATTCCTCCCATCCCTCACTTGTTCATTAGGAAAATCCAAGTAGAAGCAGAGAACACTTGATCTTTCTATCGCATCTTCCAACTTATCCCATATATTCCTGTGGTTTATTGTCATTTAGATGCTAACTTTCTCTCCCCTGAGCTGAAGGTCTTTACATCCAACTTCCTACTTGAATAGGTATTAGGCATATGAAGTGTAGTCTGTCCAAAGGGGAAGGCTTGACTTTTCCATGTCTTCCCTATCTGACTCAGGTGTTAGGCAGCGTCCTTAATTCCTCGCTGCCCCTAACACTCCACATCCGATCTATTCGCAGTCGCTGTTGGCTCAACATCCCAAATGTATTCCAGACCCAACCATCTCCCCTCTCCCCCACAAGCAATATCTCTTTCTGGGACGAGTGCAGTTGCCCCTAACTGATTTCCTTGTTTCCATGCTTGTCGCCTCAGTGACCAGAACGATCTTTGAAAGATGAAAGTGGGATTAAGCCTCCTCTTGCACAAAACCCTTCATTGGTTTATCATCACCCTTTAGAGTAAAATCTAAGCTCCTTGCCATGGTCTGCAGAGCTCTTCATGACCTTTCATTCTGCCTCCTCTCCCACCTGATCTCCCTTCGTTCCTCCACCCCAGCCTGGCTCACTCTGCTCTCCTGTTTTAACCTTCTTCTCGTTTCTTGAGTACTTCAAGCTAGTTCTAGCTTCACGATCCTCACACTTGCCGTTCCTTCTCTCTGGCATGCCCTTGACTCCAGAACTTCATACAACTGGCTGTCTGTATTTAAGTCTCTGCTCAAAAGTCACTTTCCTGACCACTCTGTCTGTTAAAGCCCCCTCTTCCAACGTAATTATCTTTTTACCCTGTTCTGATTTTGTTTTTCATTATTTGTTAGATCGTTTTGCTAATGATCCTTAATGAATTCCATGCTCTCATGTTGTCCCCTCCTATATTGACCCTGGGATTGGCTATCTGATGTGCTTTTGGCCATTGGGACATTAGAAAATGGGACCCAAGCAGATGCCCGATGAGTGATTGCACATCAAGGGCTTGCCTTCATGGAACCCCAGCTTCCAAAGGAGGAAGCCTGAGCTAGCCTGCTGGAGACACCACATGGAGGACAACTGAGACACATCAGCTGACAGCCCCAGCCAGCTGTCACCCAGTATCTGCCAACTGGTGGTAAATGTGTAAGTGAACCCAGCGACACCACGTGGATCTGAGACATGCCATTCCAGTTGATCTGTCCCCAAATGCCAAACCACAGAATCAAAACAAAGCAAAAGTTGTTTTAGGCCACCAAGTGTTGGGATGGTTTGTTATGCAGCAGTAAATGATATACATCACTATCTAAAGTTATATATCTATGTGCATATTTGCTCATTGCCTGCCAACCCTCCCAAATTTAAGCTCTATGAGGATAAGAACTTTATCTTCAGTCACTGTGATTGTCCAGCGTCACTGTCTGGTCCATAGAGGCATGCAGAAAACATTTCTTATTGAATGAATGAACAGTCTCTCATGGAGCAGCCTTAGCTGGTCCTATGGCTTCCACTACGATCGCTAAATTTGGCCCAGTAGGAAGATCTGCCTCCTGAGTCTGTTCCAATTGACCACTGGACACGACCAACTGAATGAAATTTAACATCTTCTAAACTGATGTTATTTTTCTCCCCAAATTTGTCTCCAACTTTTCTCCTCTATTCCATATTTTAGTAATGACACAAAAAATACAACCAATCTTTTAAGGATTTGTGATTGTGGTTAATTTAATGTGTCAACTGGGGTAGTCCCTGGCGCCCAGTTGTTTGGCCAAATACCAGTCTAGCTATAGCTGTGAAGGTATTTTTTTCAGATGTGATTAACATTTAAATCAATAGACTTACAGCAGATGACCCTCCATAATATGAGTGGGCCTCATTCAATCTGTTAAAGGCCTTAAGAGAAAAGACAAGTCCCCTAAAGAGGAAGGAATTCTGTCTCCAGACAGCCTTCAGACTCAAGACTGCAGCCTCAGCTCCTGCCAGAATTCCCAGCTTCCCAGCCGACCCTGCAGGTTTCGGACTTGCCTGTGCTCACGTTGCATGAGCCAATTCCTTAAATCCCTCTCGCTCTCCCTCCCACCCCCACCTCTACACACACACACACACACACACACACACACACACACACACACACACCCTAGTAGTTCCGTTTCTCTGGAGAACCCTAATATAGAGGCTATCTTTGATGATTCCCCTCTCCCTCACTTTCCAACATTCATTTAGTCACTAAAGCCCTACTGATGCATGTACAAAATGTCTCCTGAATCTACCCTTTTCTCTGTCTCCACCTCCCTATCTTGGTTTAGGCTCTTAGCATCTCTCACCTGGACTATCACAAACATCTCTTAACCAGTCTCTCTGCCTCATCTCCTTCTGGTCCACCTGCCACTCCACCACCAGGTTATCTTTTTAAGATAAGAATCTGATTATGTCACTTACCTCCCAAGTCTCCCCATCACCTGTAGGATACAGCTCAGACTCTTCAGTATAACCTGAAAGCTCTTTATCAACTAGCCCAAGTTATACTCCTAGCTCCATCTCTCTTACTCCTCTACAAATACCCAAAATTCTACCTATATTTAACTACTTATAGATTCCCAAATGTGTCATGCTCATTTCCTACCTTCACGCTTTTGCACATTTTGTGCTGTTTGCTTGAAAGGCCTACCAATTTGTCTTGAAAACATTCTGACCTACTCTTCAAGCCTTACCTCAGAGGTACTCTTTGTTCTGAGGCTGTCCCAGGATGCTTGGTCATAATTTTTAGAACATGATAAAGGTCTTTTCATAAATCTTGTCTTATTGTATTGAAATTAATGTATGTGTATTTCCCCAAAGACAGAGGGCTCTTTGATGGCATGTCTTATACATAAGTAGATCCCTACTTGTGATATTTTGTGTAGCTCATAATAGCCTCTCAAAATGTTTGCTGAGTCCATTTTTGTGTTAGGTTTTAAGTCTTTCAAGGCAAAAACCACACTGTTGTTCATCTTTGTATCATTCATGGTAACTCTCATAGGATCTTGTGTATAGTTGACTCTCAGTATAAAAAGACTGAATTAAAGAGATAAGTTTCTGTGCTTTACAGAAAACAGATTTCCCTTCTGTTGCTCCAGTGTTTCAGCTGTCAGTGTATTCCCATGGTAAGTGGTGTCACAGCAATTTTAAGCCAAGTAAGAGTCGCGGAAAGGAGAAATTGCTGAAGGTCACGATCTAGGGGGAAAAGAAATTGAACGGAGCTGTTTGAAAATGTTTTTAATAAGAAATTTCTCTATCTCCTGATTTCTCATACAGTATGCTAAAAACATTTTTTTGTTGTTTTGAAAAATTTCAAACCCAAAGGAAAGTTCAAAGAACAGTACAATAAGCGCCCGGATACCTCTCACTTCGATTCACCAACATCTTGCCACACCCATTTCCTCTATTTATCTGTCTCTGTCTCTCTATATATACACACTTCCCTTTCGCTGAGAGCAAACGGCTGCTGTCATGACATTTCACCCCTAAATGTCTCATTATGCATCACGCAGGACAAGGGCATTCTCTTGCAGCACCGTGACACCATCAACACACTTAAGAAAAGCAATATTAATTCAACCGAATCATCTAACATACAGTGTGGACTCAAATTTCCCTAATTTTCTCTCCAAATGTCCTTGATAGTTATTTTTTTGACCCAGCATCCAATCAAGTTTCACACATTGATTTGGCTGTTATATCTCTTTATTCTCAAACTCTTCCTCTGTTCTTGATATCACATGATATTAAGATCCAGGCCAGTTGACCTGCAGAACGTCCTACATTCTGGATTCCTCTGTTTTGTCAGGATTTGATTCAGGTCAAATATTTCCAGCAAGTTTTATTCTGTGCCTCCCATGGCATCAGTTCAGGGGGTTCACAAGGTCCGATTGTCCCACTACTGGTGATGCAGCGCATGGTGAGATGCAGATAAGGTGGAGACTGAGTCTCTCCAATGCAGACACCCTTTATAATGCATAGTAACCTGTGAGACTGTGTACACGCCCTCGACCTACAGTCTTTTTCCCAGTGAGTCATATTATCCATCGATGATCATTGCCTGAATCAATTATTACAATGAGAGTTACACAATAGTACTTTTCTAAATCTGTAATTTAGTCTATATTTATTAGTTTATAGTCTTTTGTGAAGTAGAGCTTTTCCTCTCTCTTTTGAGGCTCACTATGGAGTCGTGAATTTTTTTTTAACTCAATGTGTTCTAATCATTTACCAGGATTATTCTTTTTGATCCTCAAAGGTTCCCAGAGTTGGTCAGTGGGATCCCTTTCAAGCTGGCTTCTGTGTCCTTTTGACATGGACTATTAATAGTCTTTGAACATGTCTTTGCTTTCTGGCACATAAGATGTTCCCAACTCAGACCTAGTGTCAGCCAATTCTCTAAGAAACCCTGGTTCTTTTTTATAGGAAATAGGAACCAATACCTGGTCCCTAAGTGAGCTTATTGCCGTGGAGTGTCATGGCTTCTAGGCTGTTCCAGTGGACAGAGCTAGAATATCAGATCATCTCCTACTTACTGATGGCTCCGATTCAAATCTTGCCCCACAGGGTTCTTCTTCACCTGCCCCATTCCACGTTCTGTTGCCCTTCACTGACAACCCTCATTAGGTCCAAGAGCGAGAGATAAACACAAGCCATGATGATCCATATTTGGCGTTTCTCACCTGATGTGGTTGGCAGAAAGAGCAGAAGGAAAGACTCCTTGCCAGGCAGCTGGACTGGACCCCTGAGTAGCTGGCTGCCAGGCTTCTTGGAGTGAGCAAAGTTTTATACAGAAAGCAGAAGATTTCTCACAAGGGAGGGGAATTGGCCAATTGAACATTATTAAAACAGCCACCTCTGATCGCAATGCTAAGGAACTTACCTACCTACGACTTTTCACATAAAATCAGCTGTTTTCTACTTAAGGTGAAACGAAGGACAAAGCTGCTTTTGTAGTTTTTTGCACGCAAATACTGTTTCCAACAAAAAGTTCCTTGAGATTTTACCCCTCGAGAAATGGCCCCGTTAGCTATTTCCTCTAAACAGAGCTCTGGGTAGAGTTGTGGTTAAACCACTCCTGAGTGAGACTGGTTTCTCTTTCTGGCTCTGCACACTGCAGAGAGTTTTGTGAAATTCTATTAGTACACAAATGTTGATATCTGCTGCCACAATCCCAAGAGATACTGGGCAATCCTCACAAAATGGCTGGCCTGCGATCCAGATTGTCACGGGGATACTCTTCCCCCTGGGTCTCCCCTGCAGTCTTCTCAAGTAATTCCCACAACAGTCTTGAGAATCAGGTCTTACAAGAACGAGGAAACTAAGACTCAGAAAGACTGTGTTATAACACTAAGTCAGAGAGCTAGTATATTTTCGTGAGTCTAAGATGCCATAGCTTGTAAGTTACATTTCATTCTCAGGTATGTTAACATGCGGAGGACAAAGAAAACGAGTGTCTTAGGATCAATGAAACAGTGGTTGGTGCCTGGACACTAGGATCAAATTCAGGGCTTCGTGACCATGAAACCCATGCTCTTTCCACTTGAGCAAGGGCTAATGGAAAAGGAGCAAGCTGAGCGCAGAGCAAAGCTAGGGCTTGAGGACGATGAGACGATGAGGAAGGTTTCAGAGCGTGAGCAAAGGCATGGACGGGAGAGTGTGCTTGGAGTGTGGACGTAGCGAAGAGCGAATCCGACAGCCGAGTATTCAGGGCGCAGCTCATCTGCCTGAAAAGAAATTTGGCTTTTAGAAAGAGATGCCGCGGGTCTGTAGAAGGTGGTTTATGATTATTTAGGTTTAGCTGCTCTAGGTAACTGGGCATCATAAGCACTTGGGTGGGTGTTCCATGTTGAAAGCTGTGTTTCAGAGGAGGGCTGTGCAAGGCGGGTTGGAAGAGAGAGTTATGGGGCTGCTGCAGTCCAGACAGGCCCCGAGTGATGAAGCTTGAACAGGGCCGGCGGTTTGGAGATTGGGAAACAGAGCTACAGCATGGCAGCATTTAAGAGGACGGATTCTCAGCGGTGCTGACAGATTGGAGACGGATGGGGAGTCCATATAATTTATCATCTACACCAGGACACCTTTGAGAAAGAAAGTGAAGTGCTACTAAGAACCACGCCAGACAGGAGCGTTATGGGCAAACCTGACAGATGGTTACTGCAGACAGAGAGAATGAAGGACAGACCAGAAGCAAAGCATACTCCATATTTCTTGGGGACTGTGGATGACTGTGGATGACAGGGAAGTTGGAAATGCTATAATACGTCTTGTGCAGGAGGGGCTCCTTGTGATCTCCATCCGTCCTCCCCAGCAGGGCTTGTGAGGAACCAGCCTTGCATGGTACGGATTAAGGAACAGGCTTAACTCATAAGGTGTGTGCCAGGGCTGGGGTGCTTTCAGGGACCCACTGGGATGGACATTCCTGGGGATAGAGTCCCTCCCCTCCAACTCTGTCACCTCCATTTCTTAGAGGGCAAGAGTGAGAACAACCTTCAGTGGGAGAACACACTGAGATGAGTACACTGAGATGGGTACACTGATGCCAGCAGTTTGCAGAAGTTGTCCGGGAAATCCAGGTGCCCAGCACCTAGGGAATTGGAGGGCCCATGGGAAGCTGGCTTTGGAAGCAGGAGCCCCTGAGCCTGTGGGACTCTGGGTTCACATGCATCTTCTTCCTGGAGAAAGGAAAAGGCGTTCAGTCCCAGCCAGCCCAGAGTAAGCTCCCAAGGCCATTACTCATTTATTTACTTTGAGGACAGTTCTGCTTGTGGGACCAGAATTCCTTGCTTAGGACAGGGGTGGGGCAGGAAAGAGAGTGTACATAGGGCAGAGAGAAACCATCACTTTTCGATAAATTGACCTACAGGCAAATACAGCAGGTCCTCGAATAAATTGTTTTATTCAATGTTGTTTCATTATAATGTTGAGGAGAAAAAAAAAGATTCCCGTCTGTGTAGAGTTTATATATTCTCCCCGTATCTGCCCTGGTTTTCTCCAGGGATTCTGTTTTCCTTCCACATCCCACAGATGTGCACGTGAGGTCAACTGGCGTGTCCACATGGGCCCAGTGGGAATGTGGGTGTGAGCGGCCCTGCGATGGGAGGGTGTCCTGTCCAGGGTGGGTCCCGCCCTGGCCCCGGAGCTGCCAGGACAGGCTCAGGCCACCTATGACCCTGAACTGGAATAAGCGGGTTGGAAAAGCATTCTTTCTTGTTTTTATTCATTTTCTGAAATGTATAGATAGCTCATATATATTTCAATGTTTAATATTAGAAGTGTTTTGGGTCTTCATTTAGAAGTTTGGTGATGATTTTGTGACCAGAAATATACCGTAGGAACTTAACTCTTGTTTATATCAACTAACCTATGGAAAACTGGTGGTGTTCTATATCATTTCACTTAAAGTTGCAGTTACAAAAACCTAGTGACGATGTTAAGTGAGGACTTATCTGTATACCAAACTTCAAACTATATCAAATATGACCTTAATATTCCTTTGAAGGTTCAGAAGGCACTTGAGTCTTATAAAGCTTAACGGTCCCCATGGTTACCACTAGCTGCCCAGTAAACACCTGGCTGTGTCCATCTGTGCATGGTCTAAGAGGACACCTGTGCCACAGCCTGACTGCGTGTTCTCAGCAGGGCCTGCGGCCACCAGCCCAGCCTACAGGGTCACCGGGTTGTATGCCTAATTTCTAATGAACTGAAATTAGTAAGAGGTGGCAAGCCAAATACACCCTTGGCTGTCTGTGGGATGTAATTCTCATAGCTATTCCATTATATTCCACGAATCTAATTTTAGTTTACAAAATACTCTCGAGACTGGAGGCCTGATTTGGAGACCTTTATTTAGAAACAATCACACCACAATTTCACTTTGGTGATGGAAGTTAAGCTGGAGTTGCTGGGACCTCAGGAGAAGGCGTTTGGGTCTATCGCTTCCTTGGTAAAAACAAACCAACAACAACAAAGAAACCCACGAACTTCAGGAACTCTCAACAGCTCAAAGGATTGTGTCTAACTTGGGGACTGACATGCAAAACCCTCCTCTATCTGCTGTGTTCATGCAGAAGTCTCGTCACCTTCTGTGCCCCGTGCAGTCAACCTGGTCTGGCCAGCGCCTTGGAACTCACCTTGGCCTTACCCTTTGCCAAGTTCTCGTACAGGCCATTTCCTCTGCCTGAATCACAGCTTCTGCTGGTTTCTGAGCCGCAGACCCCGGGCCCAACTGCCTAATTGACATTTCTAAAGATGTCCCGAAGGACACTTGACAGCGTCCCTCCCAAGTCTGCTCCTCCTCTTCACGGTCCTAGTGAATGATAAGGAAAAAGCTCCTCTGGTGTCTCTGCCAGGCTCTACTTAATCCACTGTGCAGGGAAGGCTTTCTGTTATAAAGTACAAACAGGCCCCTTCACTCTCCTGCTGAGAGCCCACCAATGGCCCCAAAGCCCCAAGTCCAAAGCAGCACGTGGAAGGAGCCCTTTCCAGGGCATTCCTGCTCATTCGCCCTGTCCTCTAGCTCATAACTGCTTCCTTTCCTCAAGGGCAGGCTGGCTTCCCTCCACCCCGGCCATGCATGTCACGTGTACCCTCTCCCTTCACCTGGCCACCATGAGGTCCTGTTCCCTTGCCCATGACCGAAGCACCATGAGGACAAGCAGTCCTGCTTTTCTTACTATAAGCCCCAAACCAACCTTTAATGAAGGTTTAATAATCAATGAATGAAGAAATGACGAATGAATGATACCAAAATGCAATGAGGCAGAACCAGGACCATAAAGGAAAAAAAAAAAAAGAAGAGGCTGCAGATGAGGACGTTGGTTTGCAACCTCAGGAAGCCCCTGGGTGAAATTTGACATTGGCCTCTACACAGAGGGCACGGAGAGGCCAAAGAAAGTGGCTGGTAGACCATCAGACTGGTAGGTGGTAGGTTTAATGAGCAATGAATTTACTTAGTAGGCTTGTCTTGGGCAGCTGCAAGATCTCTGCACCTGCCTGCCAGCCTCTTAAGGTTTTACAGAGAGGCCTTCACAAGGTTCATTTCAGTCCAGATGGTCTCCCCAACACCTTACTCTCAGCCTGTGTCCCAGAAATGGCTCCCACTGTCGCAGCGGCAGGCAGACGTACATTCCAAGGACAGGGGCTCAGGAACCTGATTGCCTGGGTAACAGGTGAACCAGCGGTCACATCCTCTATGAACTGCTCCAACACAGGACCAGCACAGCGGCTGGTCGGCTGATTGGAGTGTAACTGGTAGCACGGTGGGAAGGGGCTGGAGTCTGCAGTCACCCTGGCTGAGTGTGTGTGTGTGCGTGTGTGCGCGTGCCTGTGGATAGATAATACATTTTCTCAGGCTATATTCTTATTGTGGTGTGACCTAAGTTCTCTTTCATGAACCATTCGGAAGCCTTAAAGCTCTTGTGTATTATCAGGGAGTGATACCTAAACTGGGAACCCAACTGGCGTGTGGATGGCTGCACCTTGGTGTGAGGTTGCTCATGCCTGGTGAGCGCCTCCCTTACAGAAAACTTGTCAAATGTAGACTATTCTAGTTCGCAGAGTCCAATCCTCATGAGCACAACAGACAGCTGGGCCCAAGCAGAAATCGCCAATTCCTTCTGCGAGCCAGGAGCTAAAAACCAGGAGCAATGTTCCTTTCCATTTCCGCCAGCTGGCTGCTGTTGGGTGATGCTGCTATTTATCTGTATACTTAAAGTGATTATCTAGGTTCTCTTGGCTCAGTGACATGAAAATTAGGGGAAGTCAGGCATAAGGAGGAGAGGCTATGGTAAGAATAGGTGGGTAGAATTGCTTTAATCAAATGATCAGCACAAACATAGTCTACCTAGGACTAATACACACGTATGCACAGCTCCTTCAGTGAAGGTGTCATGGACCTACCGAAGGAGGATTCCAACATAAAACATTTTAGGGAAAAAAAAATACTAGGGCATTGCCTGTGAGGCCTCCTGGAAAGGGAATTAATTATTCATTATTTTTCTCTCCTATTACAAGCTTTCTAGCTACTTTTGGAAGAGAAAGGTGAGTGGCCTCTTTTAAGTTCCTATGTGTATTTTGACTTTCTTTGCTGGAGCTGTGTTATTTTCTAAACTGTCTCCTAGCTTCAGTGGCTACAACTGTTTTTTCTCTCTCTCTCTTTTTCCCCCCCTCTGACACATTCCCAGTTTTCTTGTTTTCCTTGGATATATAATCAAATCATCTAGCTCATTAATGTTAATCACTCTGTTCCCAATATACAGAGATGCAAAATTCAGAAGAGAATCTTAAACACTAAGGTTACCCGCCAGTTTTAAACATGACATGTTCTAAAAACTAGGAGACAAGGTTTATTTTAACCATCATTAGCATTATTTTTATGTAGTCTTCACACTGAATAAATTACTCAAGCATCACAAAGATAATTAGACAAAAACACCCAGTAGCACCCATTTACATGTCTATGCCAACGTCAATTCCTGTGACATTATTCCTTTGTCAGTAATTGTTAGAGGTCAGAGGTGAAAAAGACAGATTAGAGCAATTAGTCCAGCTTTTTATGCAAACCAGTTTAGTGTAGCACTTTCTCCCTAGTCATTTTGAGAGAGAGAAAAGATATCACATAGGGGTGGGTACGGGGATTTATCATTAAACAGAGATAATAAGGAATGCAAACTACATATAGCAAATGGAGTTTAGTTTTTGTGTCTTGGTTGTCAACAGCTTTTGCTACTTCAACAGATCCTGACAATAATTAGAATGGGGGAGGGGGAGGAGAAGCAACCTGAAGAATGTTGTCAACCCTTCTGGAAGCACAACCACACTGGTTTGGACAATGGGGTGTCCGGTTCCTCATCTCCTCTGCATGCCCCCTCCAGCTGCAGAGTCCAGTAACAAATCTTAGAATGCTGCAACCTCTGGGCTGTACCCGTGCTAAACAAAGGCCACATGACATAATAAAGCATCATTTATCTTTTCAAAAGCAAGAGGGGGGATCAACACCTGGGAAGAGATAGTCTTTCAAGTTGTTTCCACATTGTTTTTTCATTGCCTCCCTGACCACTTTCTTTCTGTTGTCAGAGGGGTTGTACTCAAAGGCAAGTCAGAAACGCCAGAGACCCTGCACTGCCATCTCCTTACAACCCAAACTTCCTGCCACTAGTGGCTCATTCAGGGCCTTGGTGATCTGCTGCAAATAGAAGGAACTCTGGGCCTCCACACCTGCACCTCATGTTGCTCTCCCAACAGAGATTACTGCCCCATCCCCCTAACCCCCACTTTACTTCCCTCCTCCGTACAACTCAGGGCAGCTGCCATCTGCTCCAACTTCCTGAAACCCGAGTCTTGCACGCCTTCTCTAATTTTGGGTGCATGATTTAAGTAAGGACTCTTAGCACAGAGCGATTCTTTCCATCACAGCAGTTCTCACAATTGTAATTGGCCGCTCCTTGGACTGCGAGCTTCCTGGGGGAAGAATAGGAGGGTAGACTTGCTTTAATAAAATTATCAGCACAAACATATCCACAGAGCTCAGCAATGCATTGGGCACACAGTAGGTGCTCAATAAACCTTAGAGTTTACATATACCCTTCCTAAAGTATTACACACATACATAAAGTGCACACATCTGCACCGTACAGATCAATGCATTTTTTACATATGTATACACAGAGGGATAAACATATATAATGACCACTCAGATGAGCATTACAGAGCTTTCCCCAGAAGCTCCCTTAAAACAACAGGCTTTAATTGCTCTGGGAGTGAGCCCCACCCATCCTGTAAAAGAAGGCTGAGTGCTGGTAGTGGCTATAAGATGCCCTGATTCATGCCAGGTTGAATGCTCAGGTTGGGGGAAGGGGCATGCTATTCTAGAGGAAAGCAAGAACAGAAGGATTAAAGAACACTTTTTAGAAATGCAAATAGTGAAGAGTATAAACAATCACCCTTCTTTCCTCTCCCCACACGCATCCAGAAGCACCAGAGCCAGTGAGGCCCGGTATGGGAGGTTTCAGGATTCTCTGTCACCTCTCCTCCTCTGCCTTACCCCTGTCCTGATGTCCGCTGGGACAGAGACCAGAGTGACTCTGGAGTAAGGCTTGCCAAACCTCCTTCGACACATGCAAAGCATCCTCTCTCCTCAGGGGTTCCTCCTTCTGAGCTCCTGGTTCACCTGTGCCTCCCACAAACCAACGTGCATTTTGGAGCCAGGTGACTTTGCCCAGAGTGAGAGAGGCAGCGCCTTCCCCCTTCGCTGAGGCCTGGCGTTTCCTCACTTGTAAAAACCGGCCAGAAGCTTAGTAATTGACCCAAATGTTGTTGTTTTTTCCTTCTCAATCCGACATTTATATCATCACGTTATTCCCAGAGTACTACAGACCTCTGCTACGGTTGGGTAGCTTGTCCCTGCGAGGGCACTGGGCATCCGCTCCCAGGGGAAGGGACGCCCCATAAAGCCCTCCAAGGCCGCGGATGGGCGAGTGGTGGCCCTGGCTCTGAGAAAGTGAAGCTGTCCAGCGGATTCTGCCGGTAGTCCTGACTCGCTCTTAGATAAGCACCCCGGCGGCGGTCCTCTGCTTCGCCGCGCTCCAGAACCGGGAGGGAACGGGGATCGCGGTCTCTCGGGCCCCGGGCCCCCGCCCAGCCCCTCGGCGCCCGCCGCCCGCCCCTGCGCGAGCGGGGCCGCACCCACTTCCCCCGGGACGCGCCCCCGCCGCGGCCAGGCTGACGTCACAGGCACCCAGAGCCGGCGCCCCGCGGTGCGCGCCCCGCGCGGGGACCCGCCGCCCTTTCGGCGCCGACAGCCGGGCGCGCCCGCGCGCGTGCCCGTCCCGGCCTGGAAGCGCCGCTGAAGATGGCGAGCGCGGCGCCTCCGGAGCGCGGCGAGGAAGGATGCCCGGCCGGGGCTGCGGAGGAGCCGGCGCCGCTGCCCCGGGGTCCCCCCGAGGAGCAGGAGCAGGACGCGCTGGAGGAAGGGGCGACAGCGGCTGTGGCCGCGGGGCGGCAGGTGGAGGAGGCCGCCGGCGGGGTGGCCGCCGCGGTGACCTGGCTGCTGGGGGAGCCCGTGCTGTGGCTGGGCTGCCGCGCCGACGAGCTCCTGAGCTGGAAGAGGCCGCTGCGCAGCCTGCTGGGCTTCGTCGGGGCCAACCTGCTGTTCTGGTGAGAATTCGGGGCCGGGGTGGGGGTGGGGGACGCCTGGGAGGGCAGGTGACCTTGGGGCGCCCGGGGCCTTGGGTGGGTCGTGCGCGCTGGACACTGCGGAGGAGGAAGTGTGAGCCCTACCCTACTTTCTCGGCCACCTTTCTCTCACAGGTAGACACTCACTTCAACTTTCCTCCACACCACACTTCCCTGTAAACAGTTGTCATCCTCCGTCTGTGTTTCCAGCCTCGCAGGCAAGGTGGTCGGCTGACCCGCCTGCACCTGTACTTACAGGTGTGCCCAGCGTGCTCAGAAACTTCGGCTTTTTGCTTTCTAAAACTCGCAGGTCTTGACCTGCTCCCCCAAAGCATGCCCGAGCAATCGTGCTTGAACTTGTATTGGTTCTTGCACCCCCAGCAGGCATATCTGGACCAGCTTAGGTACACGCTCAAGACTGCACCGCCTTCGTCAGCCACCTGAGACGGCACTGAATGACTTGTTTTTCTGTTCTCTGGAGGATTGGGTTTACTGTCTTGACTGCATGATGAGAAAACAGGCAAACGGTGGATTACGTACAACACCCTGCCCCCTCCCCAGGTGTGCACAGGGTGGAAAACAGTCATATTTTTAGGTGAAATACATAGAGAATACATAGGAATGTTCTCTGACAAGCCCCTGATCAACAGGTTTGTCTCTCCAATGAAAACTCTTCACCTGTAAGGACAGGGGAAGTGTCTGGCTCCTTCATTGAAGGACATGCCCTGTCATCTGCTACCAGTCTGGTGGAGGGCAGAGAAAAGCTGTCTTTGTTTGCAACCGTGTCCTCATAACAAGCATGACCCACACGGTACACATTAAACAGAGCTTAGGCAGCAGATAGCCTGCTGTAGGACAGATTTCTTAACCTTGCAGTTAGGAAACAAATAAATGCACAAGGCATAACACAGCCTACCATTTTCTAGGTGAATCTGAGCAATTCAAGGATTTTTAAAAAAGAAAATCCTAGTCCTGTGCTAGTCCTGGTTTTCTCTAAAAACTGGCTGTGTCTTATTGGGGCCCCTAAATGTCAATTAACTTTATTTTGGGTCTCTTACTTCTGTGTTCCTAAAGATTATTCCAAATTTCTCTATCCTGTTATGAAGTTATGTGAGCATTCAAATAAGGAGGATAGATTTATTGTATTATGCTAGATTGGGCAATAGTTCAGTTGTCTTAGGGCTGTGTCTCACTCATTTCACCAATGAGGGACACATTTTTTAAATTCTCTTTCTTAAGTTTAAATTTTCCTTATTAATGTTACCTGTTTCCTGTATCTTTCCAGGCAGTGCACATTTTAGCAAATACACAATATTCTATGCAAATTGTAAAATACTATAAGGGTCTTTCCTCTTCTTACTGTATCTTAGAAATCACGTCCATGCCTATTTTCAGCTGCATAGAATTCCGTTGTAAGGTTGTCACAAATTATTTAACCTGTGTCCTAGTGATGGACTGTAAGGTTGTTTCGAAATGTTTGTTACTTCAGTGTTACAGCTAATGGCTTCGTACATGCATGCATTATTTTACACACATGCTAGTGTTTCTGTAGAATAAATTCCCAAGAAGTGGAATTGTTGGATCACAGGGGATGTGCACTTGTAATTTTGATGGATCTCACTGAATTATTGCAGTTCCTTGGAGTTCTACCAATTTATACTCCAACCAGCAATGTGTGTGACTGTCTGTTTCTCTATACTCTTGCCACGAGCATTTTATCAAACTTTTTGATCTTGCAAATCTGATAGGTGAAAAAGGGTATCCCACTGGGGTTTTAATTTGTATTTCTCTGGGGTTGAGCATCTTTTCCTGTGTTCAACAGCCATTATAACCATGTTTTCTTTGCATTGTCTGTTTTTATATTTTATCCATGTTTCTAGTTGAACCCTTGGGTTTTTTCCTATTGATTTGTAGGAACTCTTTTTATATTAAGAACTTTAGCCTAATGTCTATACTATGAGTTGCAAACATTTTTCTGTAATGTATTCTTTATAACCTCTATGGAAAAGAATGATTTTTGCATAAAATAATTGAAGGCATATTCGGTAGTGTTCAAGAGTGATGTCTTGTTTGTTTTTAATGAGTCTCATGGAGAGGCACACAATATCAGGTCTTCAGTCCAGTTAGAGCTTTCTTCTTATCTGTTTTATATCTTCTCCCATTTGCAGTGTCTGCATTCCATGTATGTACTTTCTTTGACAGAAAGATAATGGTGTGGCTTTTTAAATTATGAAATATTTGTTAGCTGGAATTTATGACCCATTTATTAATTTCATTAAAAATTTGAACTCCCCCCGCCCCTTTGTTGCTTCGGGGGTTAAAACACTTTTAGAAGACGTGGTTTTCCTTAAATAGTGTATTTCTTAGCATGTAATCTTAAGTTGTGTGATACTCTAACATTCGGTGTCCCAGGACCGCTAACGCTCTGTATTTTTTATGAGAAAAACAAAAAGATTAGTAATGTTAGCAATATGGGGAACCCAGATCTTAAGCAAGAGTGATAACGTGTTCACTTTAATTGATGTTACTTCATGTTTTTTGGAAATTAACTTTTTAAACACATGTTTTCTGAATGACTTAGTATCAGTTACCAGCAGTAGCTTTCAGGATTTTGAGTTCATAAAGCTCTGACATTTCTTGCCCACCCGTTATGTGTAAGATTTTAGTCCTGTGTAATATAAGGACCAACACTGACACGTGGCCATGACAAATAGGTATAACTCAAGGCTGCATGAAGTTAGTGAATCTTGGAAATCACGGCAGAAGAGTCAGAGAAAGGATCGTTTATTTTGATGCGATTTGGGGGGAGTGGTGCCATCGTGGAAGGAGGCGATTGTGCGGTCTTCATAAGGAGATTCTGCTCGGACCAGACCTGGATGGATAGGAATGATTGGGGTACATCTAGTATATCATCAACAGCCTTCCAGCCCAAAGGAGTTGTACTTAATATTTCGACCAGTATATACTAACTAAACTGATGTAATGGCACGTGGTAGAGGGAAGTGGGGAAGAGGAGACTGGCTAGGTGTTTCTGAAGACACATTTGGGGGCAGTGGTTACCTCGAAGGTCATACTGTGTGTTTGGACTTGTTTTTTCTCTCTAGCAAGTGGGAACAAAAAAAAATGCTTTGAACATTTTAAAAATGTCCATGAATATTTTAATGGATAAGTAAATTGTAATACATTTATTCCTACCGTAAAGTACTATATGACAATGAAAATAAACTACATGGATGAGTTTTACAAATGTAATTTTGGTCCAAAGAAGCACACAATATATGCAGATTAATTCAGGTTTTAAAAAGTTTTAAAATGTGCAAAACATTGATTAGAGGTATACACACAGGAGATGAGAAAGATGTTCTTATCCCTGAAATCAAGAGAGTGGTTGTCTGGGAGGAGTGAGAAGGTATGATCACAGAAGGGCACGTGGAAAGTTTTGGGAGGCAGGTTTTCTGATTTGGGTGGTGGTTACATGGTGTTCAGCTTGTAATTATTTAAAAACTGTATGTATGCATTTTTATCTATGTATATATTTTATGAAAAGTACTACAATGCTAAAGTACTAATACTCAAGTACTAAAATACTAAAGAATGCTAATAAAAATGGTATTCACTCAGAGCTCAGGAGGAATTTGGCAAAGCACAGACCACGTATAGTACCTGCCTCAGGAAGCGGGCTTTCCGCAACCTGAACTAGACTAGGCAATAGCTCAATGGTTTTAGGGCTGTATCCTCCTCATTTTCCCAATGAGGGACATATTTTTTTAATTCTTTAAATTTTAAATTTTATTTATTTTAAAAAATAGCTAATACCGCCTCACAGTTCAAAAGTTTAAAAGTACAAAAGAGTAAACAGTTTGAAGATCTCTTTCCCACGCCCGTCCCTGGCTACCCAGTTTCCTACAACATAAAAGAGAATGGACCCAATGAAACAGCAAATGCCCATTTGGTTTCATTTTAAAAGAATTAACTTTTTGTAGTACAGTGTCAATAAAATGCCCACACTCGAAGTGTACAGTCAAATGTACCCACCTGTGTCACCACGGCCATTGGCATTTAGAACATCGCACCACTGCACAAGGTTTCTTTGAGTCCCGTTCCTGTCAGTACTTAACCCTGGGAGTGGATCTGCTTTCCATCACTATAGATTTGATTTGTCTTCGCTAAAGTTTCATATAAAGGATACCACATATTATGATGCCTTTTGTGTCTGGCTTTGTTTACTCCGCATGAAGTTTTGAGGTTCACCACTGTTGTGTATATCGGTTATTTGTTCCTTTTTGTTGTTGACTAGTACACCCCTTCGGGGATATGCCCCAATTTGTTTCTCCATTTGCTAGTTGATGTGCATTTGGGTTGTTTTCAGGGTTGGCTATTATGAATAAAGTTATTGAAAAAATTCAGGCAGAGGCGTGGCAGGCTCTGACTCATGTTTTGTAGGCCACGTGACAGTTGCCTGGGATAGGCCGGGGGATGGAGCAAAATGCCCCTATTCTCAGCCTTCTGGCCCATCCTAATACTGACGCTGGATGCCTTCCAATGCAGCCACCGTCGTGGGGCAGTCAGCCTCTGCAGCCAACAGTGCTCTCTGATGTGATTTGGTTCTGAACCCACCACTGGGGACCCGGCATACAGAAAAGTCTACTCGGGCCGTTCTCCTCAGAGCCGGTGGCATTGCATGACGTTACCCTCCATCTGTGTAAATATTAGGTTGGGGCAAAAGTAAGTGCAGTTTTTGCAATTATTTTTAACTTTTTAAACCGCAATTACTTTTGCACCAACCTAATAGTAAAACTGCAAGGAAGCGATTTGCCTGAGGTGACCCCACAAGGGCAGGAGACCTTGGGTACTGTAACTTTTGTGGTGTCCCAGGCTGGGCATGGGTGCAGTCTGGAATGCCTAGGACCCACTGGGAGTCCTTGGCGTGCTGTCCTCTAGAGCTGGTTTGGAAGGTTGCACTGGGTGCCAAGAGCACCTGTGTAGCCTCGCTGTCACTGACGGTCCCTCCCCTTGCATTAGAGCACTCTCCTCAGAGTGTTCTCTGACCCGCAGTATCGTGGGGTCACCTGGGCGCTTGTGAAGATGCAGATTCTGGGCTCCATGCCACACCTACTGGACCCGAATCCCAGGATCGGGGCCAGATCATCTGACTTTTCTGCGGTTCCCCAGGTGGCTCCGTACCCACTCCAGCTTGAGAAGCACTGCGCTTGAGCACGTTCTGGGGTCCTCTGCTCTCTTCTCTATGAGGCAGCGTGTCCATCGCTAGATAACTCTAAGGAGCAAATATCGTTCTTACACTGAGTTACACCCACCTCTTGGTTATCTCTGCAGTACAATCCCGTGTCTGTTTCAGGATTCATTCTATTCTCTGTTCCTGCTGAGTCTTCTTCCCAACTGAGAGATTCTGGGCTCGTTCCACTCACTGTTTTCCAGAGTCTTCTGAACATGCCTCCATCATCTGTATTCCTCCTTGAATGCAGCATTCCTGAGACAGTCTGACCAGTGTGCATTTTACCACCTCTGCCTGGACAGCACACACAGCCTGCGATAGAATTTCTTTATTCTAATGGCTAGAAACCCCCTCTGCCAGCTGCCACTGTTGACCAATGTTAGACTCTCATCAAACTAGACCTGTATGTATAACTGTACAGGTGTACTTTGTCAAACTACAATTACTAAATTTATTAAGGATGTTCACATTTAGCACCTCATTTAAATCTCACAGCTCAGCGAGGCAGGTATTTGTCATGCGGGAGACCCTGCTCGCTGCACCATTTGTCGTGCGCGGAGGCCTGGGGGTCTCTGCTCCCGCTCCCCACATAAGAACGCAGGATATGGCCAGGCCAAAAAGGAACACCCACGGAGCCATAGATGGGGGAGTCATACCACTATATTCTCGCTGGCGGCATCTGCCTCTCTGCAATCCGCTCTTGCTAGCTCAGCCACCATCTTCTTGCTAGCCCCCATTCTTTCTCTCCTCTCTCTGCTAGCGTAGCCACAGCAGTTATATTAGTGGCCAATGGCTCACTGGTTACGCTGACAGCCAACTAGCCACAGCTGATGGCCATCCAGTCACAGTCGATGGCCATTTACAACCTGAGCCAACACCTTTCTATGTGAGGCCGAGAGCCTGGAAACTACTTTCTGGGGCTCCGTCCCCACAGTATTGTTCTCTTATTACACAACAGGAAACTAAGGCCCCTAGAAATTAATTGAATTATCAAAGATGACGTCGACACTTTGGCCTGTACTGTTTAATGGAGTCTTTGCAGTGATGGAAATAGTTTACATTTGTATTGTCCAGTATGGTAGCCTGTGGCCTCCTGCGCTGTTGAGCATATGCAGTCTGGCTGGTGTGACTCAGGAACTGCATTTTTAATTTTACTTCATTTAAACATAAATAGCCACACATGGCTACTGGCTGCCATATTGGGTAGCGAAGTCCTAGACTACAGTCACGGGGCTGGGTCCTGAAGCCACATTCTCTTTCTGCAAAGTGTATTGTTTTTACTCTGTCTCTCTAAAGAGTAAGAGAACACAGATTATGGGGACCAGCAATCAGCGCGTACATTTACAGAGTTACACTTAATGATTTCAGCATAGGGTAAAAATAATTCTGTTGGGAGAGCATTGCTTCTGCATTAGCAGAACCTTCTCAGCCTGTTAGTCCAGTCCATGCTCCTCACCTGTTTCTACTCCGTCTGGGCGTAGCAGCCGTGGATGAGTATTTCAGCTCCAAGTCTACGTGGTGCTGGGTCTGGGGAGTGGACCAGAAGCCCAAAATCTGAGCTTGTCTTCGAAAGCTTACGCTCTGATTTAGGAGACGTGGCTGTTTCAATGAATTAATTAAAACAATACACCACAGTTCTGAATTGTATGTCACAGTCTCTAGGGCTGTACAGTTTAGGAATAGTGGAGATCGGGGGGATTTGGAATCGTTGATGAAAGCTCTGTGCGATTTATTGAATCGGCTTAAAGAGAAGGTGTAATTGTAAAAGTAAGGTTAACGGTAAGGGCTGTCCATGTAGGACAACCCCAGGAGTAAATGGGGACGGGCACTGGATGCTGTCAGCATGGGAGACTCACCTGCCTCATGCTGAGGGTACATTCTGGGGAGCGGGGAATATAAATTACTCTTCTTGGATGTCTGGAACCAGTGTGGGTTCAGAAACGCTGTCGATGGTCAAAGGTTTTGTGCCCTGAGCTGGGCTGGAGGATACTCCCCTAGCTTGAATAGGGTGGGGCTCGTGTAGGAACGAGTGGTCTTGCACTGTAAAAAGGCTTCATTCAGTTCACTGAGAGTAGTCGTTTTATATCCAGCATTCAGCAAGTGTTTCGGTGGCCCCATGTGCTTTTCATTAGACACAGTGGCTCTTTCACGAGTTCCCACGTAAGGCTCTTCTCTCAGACCTTCGAACCTTAGATCCAGGAGCTGCTGGTTGAGGACCTGAGAAATGCGGCTGTTTTCACCAGATTAACACTCATTCTAGAGCCCCGTCAGGTTTTCCTCACCAATGTAATAACTGCAAAGCTCATCGTTAGTGATTCTGCACAATTTTATGGTTACGCTCTTTGGGTAATAACTTCACCTCAGCTTCTCCTTGCTACTCTTTTTTCTTTTTCTCCTGTCGGTCATGAATGTTTTAAAGCTGCCTGATTGATCGAAATGAGTACAGATAAATGAGGTGTATCATTATCACTAGCTGCTGGGAATACAGTGATGACTAAGACACGTTCTGATCCCTGGTGAGAAACAGATTAATAAGCAAATCGTTCTAATGCAAGGTTAGGCTGTGAGTGCTCAGTTGTCACACACGGGCCAAGGAGAACCACTAAGGTTTTCTTGGTATTGAATGTGGAGGTCTGGTGACTGGGGAAGAGACAGGATGATCAGGGTATAGAAAGGGGAAGAGAACTAATGCATACTGAGGAGCTGGTACGTACTAGGTGCTCAGCTAATTCATGGAAGCTTGGACGGGTACACAGTAGCCCTCGTAAATATTCACTTATATAGATATATAAAGAGAATGAGAGAGAGAGATGGGGAGGGGGAGAGGAGGGAAGGATGGTTTTATGTATTAGGGGGAGTGTCCAGAAGTGAGGTTGGAAAGAGAAACGTTAGGGCCAGGTTATGAAGAGGTTACTGATGGTTACTGTGCTAAGGGACTTGGGCTCTATCAGATAAGCAGTCTCTGTCTATTAGCCTGATACAAATGCCATCATATTACTCCCTTTCAAGACCTCCATTCAAAAATTCAGCCATTATTTATTGTCTACTACATGCCGACACTGTTCTAGGTGTTAGAGGTGTAACAGTAGACAAAAAATATTAGTAAGATCCCCTTTCTCTTAGAACTTCTGTTCTAGTGGTGGAGATGACAGAAAAAGACAATAAATGAATCTACAAAATGCTAGGAGAGTTGATGTTACAGAAAAACTAAAGCAGGGACAAGGGACAGGGAATGACAAGGAGGGCCGACTTCGCTGGGGTGGTCAGTGCCGGTCTCTAAGAGGAGCAGCCTGAAGAGCAAATCAGGGACTGAGCCAAGCAGCTCCCTCTGCGGTGGAATGTTCCAGGCAGAGGGAAGGTGTGTGCAAACATCCTGGGGTGAGTGGGCTTGGGGTGTTTGTGGAACAGCATGAGTCACTGGTTGCAGCTGGGTGAGCAAGGGGAATCACTGGGAGTTTAGCTTAGTACGTCATGCAGCAACTGTGCCAAATTCTGCTTGTTGGCTTTCCTGTGGCCCCAGTGGATGAATTAGGGGAGCATGAGCCTGGAGCCAGAGACCAGTGAGGAGAGGAAGTGGGGATGTGGGAGAGGAGGTGGGTTCAGTGCCGACTGGAGGTAAAATCAGGAGGACTGACTGATTTCATGGGTGGGAGAAGAGGCAGAGGTGGGGTAATGATCCTGCCTACGATGATAAATGGGGAGTGGCTGATGTTAACAATTTTGAGGGTCATTGAGGCTGCAGCACATTGGGGCGGTGGGAGAGGAGGGTGACAAGCCCAATTTGGGGGTGTGGAATTTGATGTGCCTTTGGGCCATCAAGTGCAGAGAAGATACATGGGCTGATGCTCAGGGGACAGGCCGGGTGGGAGTACAGATTTGGGTGTGTTGGGGGTGCAGGCTGCGGGGGTGGGGGGCACGGTTGTTGTGAGATTTACTTGGGAGTACTTGCTGGGTGATGGGAGAAGGGAGCCTGGGGGCGAATGTTGAGGAAACTGGAACTCACTAGGTGAGTGACTACAAAGAGCGCCTTTTGCAGGGGAGTTAGAGCATGGCGGGCCCCAGAGAGAGGTGTTCCGGAGAAACAAGCGAAGTCCTCGGCTGGCATCCGACGGCAAGCGCTCCTTCCTCTCCTTGGGGAGAGCGTGAGGGCCGCAGCCTTCCCAGTCACAGCAGAAGGGGAGGGTTCTCCTCCCCTCCCCACCACCCCCTTCTTGCCCCAGCTGCACAGCTCAGTGTCGGTGGAGGGCAAGACTCCTGCCTGGTCCTCCTGGGTCCCTCTGCGATTGGGTCCTCAGGCCTGTTCCTGACTTGCCCACTTCCGGCAGTTTAGGAAATGCGCGTTCTCTCCGAAGCCTGGCTTTCGCACCTACTGAGATACCCTGTTTGTGATGTCAGAAGCTGCCTTTTGGCTGTTTCCATTGCTTTCCTCCTGTAGAGGCCTAACCTTGCCCCTGCCATTCTCCAGCCACTCTTCAGATGCTTGGAGACACCTGGGTGCGGACTCCGAAGGACCCTGGGATTTGTGGGGATGGAGGCAGTGCCACAGGGGAGGGAGAAGTGGCAGCAGGTGGCTCTGGGGAAGGCTGAAGGGGCTGGGCTCAGGACACCTGCTCTGATACCTGAGGACAGGAGGGGAAAGTGGGCGTGCCTGTGGTGCCACTGGCAGCTAATTTCTCTTTAAAGGAGGAGAATGAACTACTGAGATTGAGGAGGGAGGAGGAGGCTGGCTGTGGCTTTCACAGGGAAGGAAGTCAGGAAGTCGAATGATTGCAGGAAAACGCTGCTTCATGCCATTGTTTTCTTGATTTTATTTATATTTGCCCATTTCTTCAGTGAATACGTTTTCATCAGTTGCCTGTATTTTCATCTTTGCCCTCATAGACCAACTTTTTTTTTTTAAGGTGCATTTTTTTAAATGGGATAGTACTATATTTAGTATTGTGGTCACTCCTGTGCTGTATTACATTAACAGTAAATATTGCATGGGCACTTTCCCATTTGCTAAAGAAGAGAGTTCAAATGTGTCCAGGGTCGCCACGTATCTTTACAGACATGCGTTTCATAGGAGCATAAAGTGCTGAAGTATTTTCAAAGACTCTTTAGAAAGGTTTTCTATAGTGCTTTGTTCTCTGCTTATTTCAGTTTTTTGGGGGGAAGGAAGTATTTTTGTCTTGGGGAATTAAGGTAACACTACCTAAGTGAAAGCACGCGGGGCGAGGTGTGGCCACTGCATACTGCAGATGGAATCTTAGAACTGGGAGAAAGCTGGAGTCACCCGTGGGGCAGCCAGCCTCCCGTCTGTGCCCAGACTCTGACCAGACCTTTCACCGGAAAGACAAATTCAGATGACGGCAAGCACTCCTGTGGCCATGCAGGCCCACTGGGTTTCTGGACCAAGCCAATTTGGCTATTGTATAAAAAGCCAGTTTGAGGGCACACTTTCTGTGGGCTTGTGTGATTCCATTTGGTGATATCTTCAGTGATGATTGATTTTAGCAATGGCCCTTTATGGGGCTCCTCCTTTGCTGGGCTCTTGACATAGTTATTTAATTCTCACACCACCCAGCGAGGGACCATTGCCCCATTTTGCAGAGGGGGAATGATGAGGCTCAGGGCATTTAAGTCGCTTGCCCCAAAATGACAGTATGTGGCAGAGCTGGGATTCCACCCAGGCTTCTGTGTGTTCTGCCCCCATCAACTCGACTCTACTACAAGGGGGGGGGTACAGCAGAAGATGCTGGTGCGAGGTTAGATGGTTTATCCCCTCTGTCTTCTAGAGGACAAAGTTAGTTTACTTCTCAAAACATCAGCTGCCTCTCACATAGCTGCTTACCTCTTATCTGCTTTTGGGAAAGAAGATAATTTATTTTTCCAAGTAAAATTTTGGCATCCACCAGAGCTCCACACTGCCACCTTTGTTTTCCATTTTCAGTGTTAACTACCAAAACCGGGGATGCATTTCTCTTGAGTTGTCAAGTGGTCCAGCTTCGTCATATTTCAGTTCCCTTATGTGTTTGCCCTTTTGACCTGAGGATGGCTCTTTGTCTCCAGATGAAATGTCATGTGGACTTCCTCAACGCTTGGTGGTACCCAAAACATGTACTCTGGGGTGTGAGCCTGCGTGCGTTAGTGTTGGGCAAATGACGTCTTGTCTTTGGGGAGTGTTTCTGCCATACCCTGGTGCGGGGCTGGGCTGTTGGCTGGCACTGATGCTGGTGTCTGTAATTGAAGGGAGCACCGGAGGATATCAGGAGAGCAGATCGATCTGTTCTGCTCCTCTCTGGCCCATCTGCAAAGCCTCCCTGCTCTGCTTGCAGCTCTTGCCAGCTCCTGGGCTCGCTCTTTCAATCTCCAAGGCTCTGCTGTCCCCACCAACTTGTCCACAGCCCCTTCGCTGTCATTAGTCTCATAATCACCTCCTTGGGGTCGTCAACGCCACCCTGTCTGGGTCTTGCCTGTTCATTTCAAGATCTGCTTGTATCTTTCATGACACCTAGTACAATTTGAAGATATTTTACTTTTCTTTGTGTTTGTTTTTCTGATTCTCAGCAACTTACTAAAACTCTGATGAATACCACTTGAGACAAAGAAAAAAATTAAAACTACAGTTACAGAATGTGTGGTAAATGATGTGAAAAATGCTACATATGAAAATCAATCACTCTCTTTTTCTCTACACATACACAAACTCTTTCTGGTTTTCCCTTTCTCTCTTGGATCAATTAATTCTACCCGACTTTTAATAAAAATACTGCAATTTCTTGCTCCTCCACTTCCCAGTTCCGTTTCTCAGAGCAATTATTGTTAATTTTCTATTTTTAGCTCTATTTAGGCTTTCCTAAACAATATTGGTAAATTGCTATTTCTTTGTTTTTACGTTTATAATTTCTTTAACAATATTTTTGAAGCTAATTGAATTATAACATTATATTGTACAATATACAACAGCTTACAGCAACCATACATACAGTGTACAACATAATGATTTGATATTTGTATATATTGCGAAATGATCACCACCATAAGTCTAAGGCCACATCCGTCACCAAACATAGTTACACTTTAAGTGCCAAGTCTTGATTGAGCAATCTGAGACATTGTTTTTTTCCCCTCCTTCCCTAATTCACATACACACCCTTCCCCTCCTCCATCTCCTATAATGATGCCACAATTTGGGGTTTTTATCATTAAGATTGTGTAAGCATTGTTTATATGTGAACTAAGGCGAATGCTACATTTACAGTTCTTGTGCAACTTTATTTTCCTGTTATTCTTAGCATTTCTTTTCTAGTTGATCTTTTTAACTGTCCAACATTTCTGGGAAACTCCTTTTGCTAAAGGTCAAGCATATCAGGCTGACACTTCAGTGTCTTTCTTTTACTCCTTTCCCGTGAGCCAAATCTTCCTGTTCCGGTCCTATGTGATTGTCCCCTGGGCCTGCGGTCCCTTTAGGGCATCCACGTTGTCATCCTGCTCCTTCTGTCCTGTGTTACAGCCTCCGTTACTGGACCCTGGCTGAAAACCGGGTCAGGAGAAAGTCAGCAGCCTCGTTGGGGAGGCCCCCATTGCTTCTCCTGAAGCATATTCATGGTGGTTTAAGGCTCTCTTATGTTTGTTTCGAGTTTCTCATTTCTGTTTGTTTCTTCTGTTACTGGGCTCTTTCTTGGTGAGCTATTCTGTATTGAGAGAGCACATGCTCTTGCTCTGAGACTCAGAGTACAAAGGAAATGCATGTTTTGAGAACTTGTGTGCAGAAACTCTCTTTATCTCACCCAGCTGATTGCTAGTTTGGCTTGGTTTAGAATTCTGGGTTGGAAGTAATTTTCCCTTAGAATTTTGAAGCAGTGCCCTCCCTGTCTTCTCTCTTGTTTCCAGTGTTGCCTTTGAGCAGCTGGACGCCTTTCCAGTGCCTGGTCTCTTATCGATGACCTGGAGCTGGTCCAGCTATTGATTTCAGATCTCTGGTATTTAGGTAAGCAGGAAATTGGCCAGGCTGCTTGCTGTGTGACTATTGCTCATGCTTTAGATTTTCAGGACAAGCTTCAAGCATTTCTTTTTGGCTTTCCTACTTCCCAGATTCAACGTTTGCCATATGAAAGCTGCATATGACTTTGGTGGTCCGTCGTATTAGCGCTGTGGAGTTGAGCACAGGGCTTCTGTGCGCCTCCCAGGAGTACTCACACAGAAAACGGCCTGCGTGGTGCCCCCTGAAGTTGTGCAGGAAGATTGCCCTTGCTCTCTGGATGCTGTGGGCTTTGCTGAGTCATGCCCTGGAGGGTGGGTATCGAGCCTGGCTTTGCGGGAACCCTAGAATAATAGGCTGCACCTAAACGAACCAAAAGGTAGAGAGAATTCATGCCTTGACCTTGTTAGTACAGCGCTCAAAACAAATACCCTAACTTGTCATAGAGCAGGATACAATGAGTTGAGAGAGTCACTGCTATTTACACTTTAGGTGTGGTTTGGAGCTTAATGCCACATGGGTGCCGCTTTCTGCTTGTCAGCCTCTCAAGAACACCGGGTCCCTTTTGTGCACGGTTTGGCATTCTGTGTAGCACTGAAGGAAATACGCATCCAGAGTAGCAGATTTCAGCCGAAGAATCGTAGAATGAATCTATTAAAATCGTCTAGCTCCCCAGTACTTGGAAGGTCCTAACCTGTTTTCCGTATTTCAAACAGCTGATGGAAGATACTCATTTCTGTGCTCCAGTTGCACTAGCTCTGACCTGTAAACCAGGTTATTTGCTTTGTTAGCAGCTAAACCCTTTCAAAAGAAGGCGTCTGTATGATGGAACAAGAGGTAGGGAGTTTTTGCTCCAGTTTAATCATCTCATTTTAGAGATGAAGAAACTGAGGCCCAAGTCCCCACAGTGAGCTGGTGACAACATGACCCATATCAGAGCCTCCTGACCCCTTTTTAAAACTGCGTGCTGCTACGTGTTGAAACAATGAGCGTGATGAAACTTAGGAAGGCAAAATAATAATGTTCCCAAGTGCCAGGATCATTGATCAGAGTTTTCAGGTCAGGCTGGAAAACTTGTTGACCCAGCCACATCTCTGGGGGCCTTGAGAGTCTGGAGTGAGTGTACTGACAGATCTCCCCATGATTTGCTGGGGCCCTCAAAAGCTCCTGTCTGTGAGGTTCAGACTTCATCATCCCTCCTACCCGCTTGTCATAGCGCCAGAGTTTGTGAAAGTTGTTTTGGACCAAAGGAGACAACTGAGGGACTTGCTCTCGCTGTCAGTCATAATGGCTTGACTTGACCACACCTACTTTATACAAGATGTTTGCCATCCAGCTAATGGCAGTACCACCTTTTTTCAAATGATGAGGGTGACGCCATCCTGGAAAACCTTTCGTAGGGAGAGTTCTCGTCACTTGAAAATGCATTTACTAGTCAACGGAAACATTTTTATGTGAACTACAAATTGATAACTTGTGTTTGCTAAAACAACGCCAAGACCTGTTAAAATGGACGCGGTCACTTTAATAGTTAGTTCTCAAATACAACGTAAGGGCTATTTTTGGTTTCGATAATAAAACCTCTTTAAAATAGCTGTTGACCTCTTCTCATCAAAGCTCTCCTGTAACTGGTACACACAATACAGGGTGTTCCCAACCAAAAACCGTACATGCACTCAGTGTTTAAAAAAAAAAAAAATCAAATCAAGCGTTCTTGGGAAATAAAATGTAAAAGCCGGGACCAGAGCTGTCCATTAGAACACAGGTTAGGGACCACAGTGCACAAGACTGCATGTGCTGTCACCAGCACCCAACGAGAATTTCACCACAAGTCAGAAGACGGCCCCGTGGCCTCTCACCTGGGACTCAGTGGCTCATGAGTTGCTAAAATCCCGATCCACCTGTGAATGAGGAAGAACTGGCCCCGTAAGCTGGAGGAAGGACGTTATATGAACCTTCCTGCGGCTCTGCTCTCACTGCGTGGCTATGTTTTAGGGTATTGATAGCATTGAAACCTTACTTTCTCTCTTAATTGACGTTCTTTTAGGAATGAATATATATTTTCTTAGTTTACCTTTTGAATTTCACTTCCAAATATCTTCTGGGTAAATTCAAAACCACAAGTTGCGTTGTTGTGTTGTGTGTAACGTCAGAAAATTTCAGTGAGAGTCTTCAACCAGCCTCTTATCAGGGTTCGTGCAAAATGGTACGTTAAGCTCTTAACCTTTTAAAAATAAATGATGTCTAAATATTTAAAGATATTTAACAATACAATTTCACTTTTGGCTCAAGTTCTAAGTTCCCTAAAATAGATGTTTAACTATAATCCAGTAGAAATGGAAAATATGATTTAAAAATTGATTTTCTGTGTTTTTTCCCCATTTCACGAGTATTAGTGAACACTAGCTTTCATTTGTCAAAATAGAAATTGATCGCTTTCATTTTTAATAATACCACTAAGTAAAGCTGAAAAGTTCAGCATGCTTGTGTATATGTGCCATGTGTGACTAAGACATTGGATTCTGTGTGTGTGCCCACTTTTAGCTCCGCTGTTGCCTGTGGCATCTCTGCTGTGGGTGGGCTTTGCCTGGTGCAGACAGGTGGATATCTTAAGGCTTATGGGCCCATGGTTGCCACGTGCCTATAGCATTCAGAGAGTGGCCATTAGCCAAAGAACCGTTTCTGGGCTACGGCCCCCAGAATGTCAGTTGTGATCTTTGGCGTCTGGCTAGAGGAACTCCCAGATGCCTAAGAGAAGCCCAGACGTGTGTTGTGTAATGGTGTGGCTTTCGCCCACGCATAGCTTCTAACACTTGAGGGAGGCACATGTGCTGCCATGCCCCTGGGGATGAGGGTGCGTGAGTTGGCCAGGGCGCCATCTTCTTTGATGTGACCACCCACACTGTTGGGCTTTAGCACCTGGCAGTTAGGAGAGCCAGACTGACTTCCCAATAGCTAATGAGAAGCCCAGGTCTTTCCTTAAAGAGAGAAAAATTAATCAAAGCCAAGGTCCATCCACGTTCTCAGTCGCTTCCCAAAAGGTGTTGGAAAATTGTACACAAATTTTCATGCTGCCCCCATACATTTTGGCAAGCTGTTACTGTTAATGATTGGGTGCTTCAGGGATTTCACGATGAATGATTATGTTAATGCCACCCCAGCACTAGGTCACTGCCTGTGGGCCAGGCGGTGACCTAGTGCTGGGGTGACATTAGTGAACAGGAGTAAGTGGGCCCTCTCCTTATGGAGCTTGGGGGTCAAGAAATGAACAAGCAAATAAATGAACAAGCAAATAAATACACAAGTAGGAATCAAGATGAGTGCTATGAAAGGGAAAAACGTCACTCTGGGAAAGCAATGGAGCAGTCTAATTTGGTCACAGGCTGCCAAGGAGACTTGTTTTCAATGCCATGTGGCTACTGAATGTGACAGCTGTCCATGGGACATTCTAGTGCCTTTGACAGACTTTGAAAAACAAACGCTTTTTGCCAAAGAGCCCAACTGATCTGAATACCATTTCCTTTTGGGTATTGCAGATTTGAAGGCCCGACGCAGTGGCCTGCACGGTGGGGTATTGGTGAGACCCAGTAAGGACTAATGGAGGGCGCGTCTCTGTCCTTGGTCAGCACGGTTTTGCCTCACTCACGTCTCACCTGGTTGCAGTGGAGGCCTGTGCTATTCCAGGCTCATGGGGCTCGTTGACTGTGTTTGTGGTTGAGCTGAGGCATTCGCTTTCTTGTTTGTGTTTGCCGTCAAAGGTTATAAGCACCGCAGCTGAGTCACTCATTTGGAGAGCTAAGTGAGAGACTGTCATCTTTCCTTATTATGTATTCTTTTATTCTTCTTCCCCACATTGTTTTTCACAGGCGTTGTGTGTCTTGTTTGGACTGTTAATATGGTCCGGGAAATCTCAGGCAGAATTATCAGGAGAGACACATGTTTGCTGTTGGAGCTTGGTGAGGGCTGTGCTAAGGGACGGCTTTGTCTCTCCTGTTTAATTAACGTTGTTAGGGTTGTTTGTATGGCTGAGCACGCCCGTGTGTGCACAGAGGGTGTGGGAACAGACAACCTTTACCTGCTGGTAAAGGTGGCACCTTCCAGCACCACCAGGTGAGTTTTTAAACTGTATGTGTTGAAGGGGGACTTTGTTTCCTCCTGCGACACTTCCAGTCACCATTTTTCTTGTCTTGTTTTGCAGCTCCTTTTTGGCAAACAGTGAAAAGCATTAAAAACAAACAAACATCCCCGTAGAGTCTCTTTGAACAAGTCAGCGTGATCTTGCTGTTCAGATTGCTATTGTGGTTCCCGGGCTCTCCGAGGGGGTTTGGGGTGGTCCTCTGACATTCGCTATTTCACTATTCATTTGCTGTGTTTTACTGATGGATATTTGTCATAGTAAGAAGATATGGAAATGTTCTCTGTGTTAGTCTTCTCTTACTGGAGTCGAAAAAGGGACTCCTCATGATGAAGTAGCCAGCCCTTAGCCTGAACAGTTCCTCTCAGAACCAAATTTGGGGCTGTCTTCTTGCAGCTCAACTTATGGCTTGAATTCTTGTGGGCTAGTCTCAGACATGAATAATCTTTTCTCCTTTGGTTATTTTCCCTCTGCCAATTTCCTTATATTTTTATACTTATTCCGTATTATAGTAGACATTTAAGTTCTCTCCATTGCTTTTTGGACTGCACTACGGTAGAAATAAATACTCATGGAGGCAAGTCTGTGTGTGTGCGTGTGTGTGTGCATGCGTGTACACGCATGTGTGCACGTGTGTGTGCCTGTGGCTGGGGAGGAGGCTTCTGGAATGAGGTGAACAGCTTCTAGCAAGATGAGCCCAGTTAAGTGCCATAGTCGTTCTGAGCTTCAGTCTCCTCATTTGTAGAAAATAGGCGCCTCGCAGAACAGCAGTAAGGTTTTGGAGACAGCAGCCCTTCTTGAGTCTGTGGCCTGCGGGTCATGAATTCACTCAGGCCAGTGCCCTTGCCCTGTGGTTTTTTCCCAGAATCACAGTTTTCCACCCAAAGATGTTCCACTAAATCTCGTCTTGCTACTTGTTTGTGCTATTTTTAAAAAATCACAAAATGTAAAGCACGACATTAAAATATTATCTTAAAAAAATAACTTTATAGCTGAAGGGAGCCCGATTTATAAATTGCCTTGACTTTGGGGTCCAGGTTCAACTAATCCACCTGTGCGTGTTTGACGTGGGAGGACTTTCTCATTATCGTGTCTCGTGCTCTCACGCTGCCCCTGAGTGGACAGGATAACCTGCGTGAGTGAGGGGCTGTGCTCGGCCCGCTCCTCAAACCCTGCTGCGGGTCCTGGAAGTCCCAGGATCAGGGGCTGCATTTGAGGGACTTTGGAAAATTGACAGCCATCGAAAGAGATTCATTCTCATCCCAGGTTCACTCTCAGTTTGGAATGTTCTAGAAACAGAGAGTATAAGACATTTCGAGGACCGAGGTCCGTGAGGCAACCAGCCCTCTCCCATGCTTGTGCACTCAAAGGCATTCTCTCCCTGTCTCCCTCTCTCCATTTCTGTCTTCTTTTTTAATTGGATGCATAGGACAGAATCAGAAAGGGTTTTCCTACCCGGGATGACAGAACGTAGTCTCTGGCCTTGAGGCGGCCCTGCCGTCAAAATCCACTGGACAGTGCCCATCGGTGTGTGGGCCCAGAGTGCACATTACTGATACGTAATATTGGTGCCCAAATACTTACCACTCCTTCCTCCTGTGTCTCCAGGGTGGCCACAGAGCAGCCGAGAGTCGCAACTCTCCACGCACTGGGAATAACGGGCCACATGTTGCCCCGTCCATGCCAGCCATTAGGACATCCATTGCACACACCACAGACTCTCTGGTTGTTGTTTTTTTGACTGAAGTTTTGAAAACATCTGCCACCCTGGGTCAGTCAGGACAGTTGCACCAAGTAGGATTATAATCCTTAGCTTTGACTTCCCTATCCCAGAGTGGCCTTTCATGGGGACAGACGCCCCAGAGTGTCATTACTGTTCTGTCACTGTAATGTATCCAGAAACTACAATGACAAGAGTCCACATCCAGTTCTGGGTATGACGTGGTTTCTTTAACATGTTGGCAGGAATAAGAAATAAAAGTGGCTGATGTGTTCCTGGGTCAACTACTGGATCTTGTGTTCCTGCTATTAAGATCGTGTCTGTGTGGGGCGCTGCTGCCCTGTGTTCTTAGACAAAGTGGGGTGTTCATTAACGGGGTGACCGTGGGCCATCTCGCCTGGGCATGCAGCGCCAGTGATGAAGCTGATAAAGGGCACTTGAATTTGGCCTTGAGATAATGGCCCTCCCAGGAGGACAGAAGACTCATTCAGTGCTCAGTCTAGTTTATGTTTTGGACGTTTGAAACACATCGGACGGTTGCTTCTGTGTCATGTGCTCATTTGGATCTTTATTAGAGTGACCATATAATTTACTGTCCAAACCTAAGTACAAACCTAAGGGCAGCGTGTAAGTCAGGATGCTGTGGACTCTCTGATCTTAAGTCACCTGTTGGTTTTAATCTGCAGTTTCTTATCGTTTGTTCAGATATGTCAGTTGTTCTCTCTTTGTTCACTGAGTGTAGCAGCCTGAGAGCCTTTGTTCAGCCTTTGTAGCAGGAGTTGGGAGGAGATAGGCTGAGTCGTCATCTGCGTGGGGCTGACAGAGCCAACTGCAGGGCTCGTTAACCTTGACGCAGACGGACACTGCAGCAGGCATTTCAGTCTGGACACTTGGCCCATGGGGTATGCAAGCCTCAGTCCTAGTTCTGGAACCTCGTGGTCTCAGACTGGGACAGGGAGGTCTGGGCTGTGTGAGAACTTGTTGCTGAGCCTGGGATGTTGACCAGGAGTGGTCAGTCCAGGAGCCCGTCTGTATGTGGCTGTCATCTTGGACCACGGGGTATTCGGGTAGGATCAAGAGTCATTCCCCTGGAAGGGGCCTGGCAGGAGCTAGGGAAGAAGCGCCCCGGCAGGGCTCCTGTGGGAGGAGAGGAGGGGAGCAGGGTAGGGATGGGCTGGAGAACCAGGCCGACCAACAGGACAGAACCAAGTCTGCTGTCACATGAGGCACGGTGGCTGAAGTCCCTTCCTTGCAAGCTTGGGTTTGCAGAGTGAAGGAGGCGAGGAAGCAGCGCATCACCCACAGCTGTGCCTGTGCCGCTGGTCTCGGAACTGCAGGGCGGCGGAATCCCTTTTCGGGACCCTGGACAGGGCCAGGTACATGGGAACGGGCCCTTGGACAGAATGTGGACGTGAGCCGATGAGTGGTCGGCCAGAACTGGATGGGCAATGACAAGGCAGGAGGAAATATGACAGTGCTCTTTCAGCTCTGCTCTCTGGATCATTCTGGTGCTTTTGATGAGTTGATTCAAGTACATGCCAGGGGCCTCCGTAGAGCAGTGGACTTGGAGTCAAGAAAACCCAACTCTTTCAGTTAGAGGCTGCACGATTTTAGACAAATTGCTCCATCCTAATCTACTTATGAATATATAATTTCCACATATCTGACTTCATTGGGCTGCTGCCTTAAATGAGATGGAGATGTGAAAATACACAGCACATGGTAGGTCCTTAGTACACATTGAATTAAACTTATTGGGGTGACATTTGTTAATACGTGAAGCTTCAAGTGTACAATTCTGTAAGACATCATCGTTATATTGCATTGTGCACTCACCACCCAAAGTCTAGTCTCCTTCCTTCGCTGCATATTTGACCCCTTTACCTTCTTCATCCTCCCGCCAACTCCCTTCCCCTTTGGGAACCACCATACTGTTGTCTGTGTCTATGAGCTTGTTTGCTTTGCTTGTTCATTTGTTGCTTCCTGTTTTATATCCCGCATATGAGTGAGATCACACTTCTTGTCCGTTTCCATTTGACTGACTTCGCTGAGCATGATACTCACAAGATCCAGCCACGTTGTTGCAAATGGCAGGGTGTCGTCCTGTCTTATACCCGCACCAGCTTCTTTCTTTTTGTGTCGGGTGTGCCCATAGGGTTCATTGAATTTATTAGCGTGTGTCTGGCCCCCTTCCCCACCCACAAGCCGTTCTTCACAACCTCCTCAGCGCCTGCCACTGTGCCTTGCTGCCAGTATGTACGTGGATTTATTTATGAAGGGAGCGGCCCCAAAGTGCAGCTTGATGTCTGGGTCAGTCACATAGCCGACCTTTAGTTTGCGGTTTATGGCCTCAGAGAGTGTTTGACTGGCAGTGACCGGAGCGATCGTTGCAGTCCAGTGTTGGCAAAGCTGGCCGTGAACACAGTAAATCCCCAGGCCTCACCCCTGAGGATTCGGACCTCCCAGGTCCAGAGTGGGGCCCAGGAATCTGTGTTTTTAGAAAGTGCTGCAAAGTAATTCCGCTGGCCAGCCAGTTTGGGGAAGGGCGTACCTTGCCGGTGCCTCACTTTACAGACGAAAACACTGAGGCACAGAGAGGAGGACGTGGGGTGTTTCTCACTGGCTGTGCCCCACCAGCTTGCTGGCCTCCCTGTGCAGCTGTGATTTGGGCCAAAATTTAACTATGGCAGGTACCACTGGCCAGGAATACAGTGTATTTCATTGCAATTTGCATAAAAACCCAAACAAACCAACCGGGCTGCTCGTGACAACAGTTTCTTGACCTTCACGTATTTATTTCTTTTTCGCCTCTGTGCTCCTGGATTTCACGTCCCTTTTGCCGTCCCCTCTTTCTTCCCTTTGTCCCTCTTACCCTCCTGCTACAGTGCAATGTCTGACTTTGATCGGATCTCTTCTTCTCTAGCTCCTTTCTGTGACCGAATCTGGTAGTTAAAACCTAACTTACTGGTCACTCAGCTAGAGGGGCTGCAGAGGTACTCTCCCTCCCTCCCGGGGTGGAAGTCCCCTTCTGAGCTGCAGGGATCACCTCTCGTAGCAGGTGCGAGGCTGTGGATGGGACGATGTTGTGCTCTAGGTGGCGCCCAGGGGCCCGCTGCACTGACTTGCTCCTGGCTTGATTTGCCCTTGGCTTTTGTCACAAGTCAATGCAAAGCAGGACTAGAGCAGGCTGATCTCGCTTTGCCTTGACCTTAGGTGGACTTGGTTCCACTCCAGCTGTGCCCTTGGCTTCTCCCACTCTGTGGGTTCAAGCATGCAGACTCCCTGCTGCTCTCCCCGCTGTCTTGTGGGTTCTCCACTGTGCCCTGCTGAGCTGGCACATTCCCCGAATTCACTGGATTATCACCCTGTCCCCCATCTCCACCGCCTGCACACTTTCTGGTTGCTACCACCCAGCGTCTCCCTGCCTGTGGGTGCCTTCCAAAAGTTCTCATCTTCTGTAGAAGGAAGCTCACCCCTTTATTTTTCCTTCATATTTCTCTCCTCTCTTGCTTCTAATTTATTTTTTTGGTCATCACAACTAAAGAAGTACTTCTCTAGGAAAAAAAAAAAGGCTTCTGAGTTTACTCTCCCATTTGTAATTGAGTTATTACTTTACTTCACTCCATTTTGATTACGCTTTTTTTCCAAGTTATTTAAAACTATATATTTTGTTGATTTTTAAGAAATAGAACCCCCCTCCCCAACGTAACACACAGTTAAACAGGTGTGAAACTTGGATGCATTTTACAATTCAGAGGGTCATAGTTTACTTGGCACCCTGTTTTTTTTTGTGTTTTTTTTTGGCTTAATGGTGAATAATTTAGTTTCATGTAGCATCTTCAGACACTAGTTTTGCAGGATCTGCATAAAAGGCCAGGGATATTAAAGCCAACTTTAGTTGAAATTCAGAATTTTGTGATAATAAGGCAGATAGATGACTGCAAGTACGCCGAACTCCTGGGAAGATGACAGAATTATTTTTCAGCAAAATGTGATGATCTGGACTTTGCATGTTGTTGGATAAATCATTATGCCTTAGGAGGCCCTTCTTTTATGATCTAAACCACCGTAATATTAAATAAAGCCAACTACATAAAGGACTCTATCTAGGCAAAGTCTGTGGTTATATATTTCAGTAAAGGAAAACAAAATCCCCTTTTTGGATCTCTGTTTTGAAAGATTTATAAGCAAATGCTATAAATTAATTCCAACATTAGAACTATGGAGGACTCCAGTGCTTTTGTTCATAGATTTTCTTTCTTTGAAGATAAAAAACAAAAATGTGTATTTTAGCTGTTGACACCATTCCTTTCATAGTATAAAACCGGTTATGCTGTTCCCAGAAATGAGGGTTAGGTTTTTACACCTAGAATGGACTAACTATTGTCCTTTTTATCTATTACCAAAGAATTTTTTTGATTCATTTTTGTGAACTATCCCTTTCTTTTCTTTATGAAGATGGATCTTGTTGAGCCATTTAATTTGGCTTTGCAGAACTCATCATAAAGTAATGGAAAATTTAGTTAGGTTTTCCTTGTCAAGTGGATATACAACTATTTGAAACTTTTTAGAGATTTGTAGAAGCGCTGAGTGGCAGTGTCCGGAAGGTAGCGGTAGTGCCTTCGTGTCCGTTTTGTCATGTGACTTGTCCACACAGCCCAGTGCCTGTCCTGGTGCTCTGGCCAGCCCGGTCACTTTGCTGCGACTTCCTGCATTGCCGAGGCTGAGCAGGCATCCTGGGGCCCCTATGCATGCAGAGTGCTTGAAAGTCAGTAAAGGGACAAGGCAAAGCTGTGACCCTGACGGGTGGTACACAGAAAGCCAAGATGGCAGATTACCCGAGAGTAATTTAGTTCGCAGCCTGTCATTTCGTTTTGAACACCTTCATGGGGTTGGTGCCCAACTCTCATGGGTCTGACTCATGAGCCCCGAATGCAGACTGATTTGATATTAGTCAAAGCCCGTGATTTGATAGAAAATTGTTCCTTTAAAATCATGGTGCATTCCACAATGGACATAAATCGGGGATTCCCCAGCCTCCTCTATTTTATTTATTTTTTTAACCTTTTGTAGAGGGTTGACCTTTACAGTCTTTTAGGCTTTCTTGGCATCTCTACCTGTTTTCCTTATTCTCTCCTTTGTCTCTGAGCATACGGATCAAGTCTGATTTTTCAGCTGACCCAGATAACAGAGACTAATCCTGTAAACCATCCCAACAATACCAGGTGGGCTATGGCAGTCGTCTTGAAAACAAGACTAAAATTCAAAATAATATAGCCAAAGCAGAGAATGAAAGAAAGTATAACAAATAAAAAGCAGGAAGAAAAAAACAAATAGACAAACTTTCCAATATAAAAATGAATCAGAAATGATCTGTATAAGCAGGGCTAGAAATCATCTGTGGCCTGTAAAAATCACAAGCTCATCGTGAGTCAGCTGGGTAATGTGGTACTTTTTAAAGCAAACCATCATACTGAGATGTAGAAATTGGACACAGCTTGCTGAAGGAAAGGACATGTAGCGATTTGCAGAACTTCTTTTCTGATAGCAGCGAAACCGTACAGTATGCCTTTGTAAGACAAATGGGTATTCGTATATACATATAATTTTATATACAGTCAGCCCTCCATATCCACGGGTTCCATATCCATGAATTGAACTGACCATGGATGGAAATATTCGAAAAACAATGTTATGTTGTTGCAGACATTTACTGTATAGTTAGGCTTAATGGTTACATCTCTATTGAACATTAATAGACTTTTTTTCTTTTTCTTTTTTTTTAACAAGAAAAAAATGACCAAATTTAATTACAATCTGTTAGAAAACAAAATTCAACTGAATAAATTTGGAAATCTAATTGGTTTTATTAAACGACTGATGAATGGGGCAGCACCCCAACTAGCAACTAGAAAGGTGCTCTAGACTTTTTTCTTCTTATTGCCTAAACAATGCAGTCTAACAACTACGAGTATTTACATAACGTTTACATTGTACTAGGTATTATAAGTAATCTAGAGATGATGTACAGTATACAGGAAGATGTATGTAGGTTATATGCAGATACTACACCATTATATAAAGGACTTGAGGATCCACGGATTTTGTTTTCCATGGGGTCCTGGAACTAATACCCTGCGGATACCGAGAGAAGACTGTATCTATAAAATGTGTATTTGTGTATGATTTTGTATATTTACATATAGCATAAATTGTCATATGTAATGTTTACCTATCATGACATGCGTCTATGTATTATAGTTGTTATATATAATGTTTGCCTGTTTTGGTTTCCAAAATCTGGAATATACTTTGTCAGATAAAAGTTATGCCTTACTCATATGTCAGCGAAAAGAAGTACATGTAACTATTTTAGTAAACAGAAATGATATTTAAAAAGATGGAGTGGTTTTTGTTCTTTAATTGCATATAGAAAGCCCAGCAATCTACAGGAAGATGTTATGACAGCTGGAGACGTAGGGATGCATACTGAGTGGTCTCGGTTCTCGGACCCATCGATGCAGCCAGAGGTCCCGAGGCTAATTTGGATAAAGACAAGGGTCCGTGTGCTGCTTTAAGCCATTTTAAGGAGAAAGAAAGCCTTTATTGGTCAGTAATGGGGACCTCCCCACCAAGATACGATGAGGGTATGGCCGGCTACATGGGCGAGTGGCCTGGATGCTCACACAGAGCCTGGTGTTCAGAAGGCCCGCCCTTGGGGGTTAATGCTCTGAGGTTGCCGTCTTGCAATTCTGACTGAGTTCATCTTTCAGTTTGTATTTTGTGTGTGAAGTCTGACAGGTCAATGAAGCATGTGAGCCTCAGCTCACAAGTGTTTCCATCTCCCCGGGATGGGGTTCTTGCCAGCCCCTCCTTTGCCACTTGGTGCCAGTTCTGCCCAGCCTCGCCCTCCCCACCCTACCCGACTGCCCAGGGTCCTCTGCCCAGCGCCAGGTTGCATCAGTGGAGGGAGGCTTGTGTTCCACTGTGGCCGTCTGCCCTTTGCTGGGGCCTGAGCACAGGTGTGAGAAGGCTTTTCTTAGGGCACATGCCTTGTAGCTGCAAGATAAGGTGGTCACCTGCCTTTGTGCTCATTGGTAGCGCTTTGGTGCATTGAATGGTGACTGGGCAGAGGCCTCAAACCCACCCTGGATCAAGGTCCCGATCCCTGGAATGAAGATTCTAGTTGTCTTGGGGAGCTCCCCTTTCTCATGGGTTGGGGATATAGAATAGTGGGATGGGGATTTTGACTTCTCCACCCCCAGCGAGGTCTCTGCATTTTTGTCTTGCACTGGACTTCAAAAATTAGGCCCTCTGAGAATGGCGCATATCCACAGAACACTCTCCCCCTTCAAAGTCTGCGATGCGATCACTCTGCTTCTCATGGTCTCTTGGGCATCCTGCATTTTGACCACAACCCCTCTCTTAATAATTATTCTGCAGCACTCAAGAATCCTCTGACCACTCTGTGTAACCATCTTTGCCTCCAGATTTCTCCATGGGTGAGGTGGTCACCACAAGTTTCTATGAATTCTGTGACTGGGCCTATAGCAAGGCCATCCCGGGGCTCAAGTCAGGCTGTGCCAGGTGATACCATTTGCCAGGTTCTAGTGGTGTTTGGTTCTTCCACTGAGAACAACTCCTTACCTCAGAGTAATTCTCAGCATCAGCCAAGCCAATCAATACTTCCTGACGCTTAGACCTTAGGAATGCAGTAGATTTTAGCAAGATGTTTAAGAAAATCTCACATTATGTCTTTGTGGACAAGGTGGAATAATATGGACAAGAATACAGTGGCAAACTGGATGACCTGCCATCTTCACAAAGTGCTGATTCATAAATGGAGGTCACTCTGGGTGCAGTTGCTAATGGGCAGTGATGGAAATCCAGTACTGATGGATCCCTTCGATCAGTTGTGTGGACGAGGACTCATGACATTTGGATATCAGATGTGTGGGTGTCGTGAAGCTGGACAAGAGAACGGGTGTGATTAATGGCACCTTTAAGGCTGCAGATTTGAATGCTAGGTTGTGTCAACCAACATCAAATTCAATAGCACATACTTAGATTCAAAAAATTGCATCTGAAAAATAGAATTTTTAGGGGTTTTAACTGCCTGTAAATTCAAAATAAGGCAGCACACTGATCGAGTTGTTGAAAAGAAGTCTGTGACCAAATAAGTTGAAAACTTATGAACACACAAAATCCTACATGTAAATTTTTAGAGCAGTTTTATTCATGATTACCCCAAACTGGAAACAACCATGATATCTTTCAGTAGGTGAATGGATGAACAGTGGCACGTCATCCAATGGAATAGTATTCAGAAATAAAAAGAAATGAGCCACGAAAGACACAGAACAAACTTAAGTAAATCCTGCTCAGGGAAAGAAGCACATCTCAAAAGGCTGGAGAGGGCGGGATAACAGGAAGGGCCAAGGAATTTTCAGGGCAGTGAAAATACTCTGTATGACACGGTGATGGTGGATCCATGTCATTAGACGTTGTCAAAACCCATGGAATGTACAGCACAAAGAGTGGCCCTGATGAGAACTTGGACTTTAGTTACAGCGTGTCAATATTGGTTCATCAATGATAACAGTGATATCACTGATGCAAGATGGTGATACTGGGGAGAGTACACAGGGGAAAAGGGATCCATGGGGACTCTGTACTGGCGGCTTAGTTTTTCAGTAAACCTAAAACTGCTCTAAAACAATAAAGTCTAGTAATTTTTTCAAAAAGCCTGTAGCAGAGCTATGGCGTCCAGAACAAAGGTGCCTCCTAGTCCCCGACTCCGTAGGGACCAGACGCTGTGGGAGCATTTGGTATGAAGAGTTGCCACCTGGAACCTGGCCAGCGGGGGGGTGGGATGCTGGGATGCGTCAGGAAGATGTGTGTCCCGAAGACCACAGCACTTCAGGGAGGCCTGAGCATAATCCCCAGTCCCTGCAACTCTGGAGGGGACTGCTGGTGTCTTTGAGGTGCACTCCCAGCATCTCCGAAGTCCGTTTGGCACACCTGAGCAGACCCACTAACGAATTGGTGACAGTCCTCCCAGCTATTTTCATGCGATAACAGGCAGATGGAGACATTTCGCAGAGTGGTAAGAGCCTGCTTAGAGCCAAGCGTCTGGACTCCCCTCCTGGTCCCACGTCTCCCTGGTCTTGGGCAAGTTGCTTAAACTCTCTTTGCTCACCTGTGAGATGGGGATAATGGCTGTGCCTTCCTCATGGGACTCGTGTAAGTACCGAATGAGTGACTCCATGTGAAGTTCTGAGAGCACTGCTCACACTCACCGAATGTCAGCTGTTTCGCTCATCCACAGTTTGGTCCCGGAGGGCAGAAGCACCACCACTGGGTCGGGAGAGGCACACTCGAAGAGCAGTCTTTCTCACTCTTCTGGCCTGGCCTCCATGCACTCGTGCAGTCCCCTTTGCGCACGCCATTCCCAAACCTGGGATGCATTTGTCTCTACCTGGCAAAGTCCACTTCTCTGGGAAGGCAAAGCTTAAACGCCACCTTCTCTGGAGCACTGGCTCTGACTTCCTTATACGCTTGTCGGCTTCCGTTTCTGCTCCCACAGCATTTTGAATGGTACTAGGGTTAAATATAGTTGTTTACTTGTCTACTTCCGGCTCCGCTGGGCAGGCTGAGGCCTGGTTGTCGGTGTTCTCCCCACGGCTCCTCTAGCGTCTGACCAACACTCATTATGCAATGAAAACAGAATTTGCCCTTCCCCCAATAATCATAGGATGCTGCAGGAAATTGGATGCTGCAAGAACGGCTGAGCTTCCTGATATGAGATGTAGTTCCGCAGTGGTGGGTGATGCTAACCCAGGGAATTCATGAGGCAGCAGAGGAGTGTAGCATTTTCCTGAGTGGTGCTACAGAACGCCAGCGTCAGATCACCGAGGACCAGACGGGCAGTTTTTGGGTGTTCTGTCCTATAAGACAGTTTTCATTGGTTGGAAACTTTAAAAAAAATAAATTTCGATATAGTAAGGTCACACATTCAAAACCCTCATTTGTCTTTGAGCTTGGAATTTTAGCTAACATAACCTATTTTGTTTATAAATCGAGCAGATTTTAACAGCCGTTTCCAAGATAGTCATTGGTGAATGATTGGCTCCATTAAAAGTTTAGTTACACTCCTTTAAACATTTTGAATGCATTTGTAAATTTTATAATTTCTCTGTCCCTTTAAAATACTTAATTATCAAAGATGATGAAGGTTGTTCCAAAGCGGCTTGGGAGCCAACCTGAATGAGCTCCCACCAGCCAGAAGGGGACACTTGAGGATCAGTTGGGACAGTGCCACAGTGGACGGAAGCACAGCAAATATGTTCATAGTAACACTAAACAAACAAAAACATTGAAGAAAACCAACTTCGTAACCTTTGGAGCAGGGGTGTCCAAACTTTTTTCAACGTTTTTCACCAAGGGCCGTATGCAGTAAAATACACAAACAGCCAGGCCACTCACTCGAGGTGAAGTACGTATTGCCTCACCTGGTTTATTTAAGTAAACTAAATATATTTTTGGAATTTGCTGCGGGCCAATTAACAATGGATTGCGGGCCGCAGTTGGCCCGCGGGGCCGCCGTTTGGACACCCCTGCTCTAGAGGATACCAAGGAACAGCCCATTCTCTTGAAAGCTGGTAAAGAGAAAGAATCAAGTCCTGACCCTGCCTCCTCCGAGGTCCGCCTCCCACAGTAATCAAACGTGGAGGACGGGAAGTTTCTCTTTGTAGATGTGATCCAGGTAACACCTGAGGCCAGAATGAAGGGCTGTCACCCCCACGTGTCTCCTGAGGTGTTACTGGCCCGGCAGTCAGCATCAGTGGCTGCTAGTATCACAAAAATAGGGACACCAGGCACCCAGACAGTATGTACCTCTTGATGGAAATACACCTATCCTGTGGTTTTACAGGGGAAAACAGTTGAACCTAAATCTGGTCAAACCTCTAGACCCAGCTACCAGTTTTTATAGTCTGCACAAGGAATAGAGGAAAATGTTAAATGAAACCACAAGGATACAGTGAGCAAGTCTCAGCCTCTGGAAAACTTGACTGGACAAATGAGTCTGTTTCTTCCACAAAAAATTTCAAGCCAAAAAGAAAGAGAGAGTGAGAGATGGGAGGAAACCTGTAAATTACAGGAAACCTAAAACGTGCATCTCTCAATTTCATTGTATGACTTTTTAAAATCCTGTTTCATCCGTTTAGTGTGTGTGTACATGTGTGTGCGTGTGTGCATGTGTGTGCAAAAGATGATTGGGAAAATGGGAATGCTGACAGAATATCTGATGACATTAAGGAATTAAAACAATTTTTAAGGCATGATAGTATTGTTTTTAGGTTATAAAGTCCTTTTTTGAAAGTTAAATGGCAATATTTGCAAATTATATGATATTTTGGATTTGCTTCAGATAATCTCGGGGTGGGGGGTGGGGGATGAGGGGTAGAGCTTAGTGTGCGGGAATATAGATAAAACGAGATTGGCTGTGAATGGACAATTGTGGAGGCTGGGTTTATTTTACCTTAGCCTCCCTTTTTGTATGTGTTTGAAATTTACCAAAGTAGAAGCTTAGAAAAATGACATCTAACAACCCAAGCCCTCCCAAGTATCGGGCAACTTCTATAAAATGAATTCAACTCAAAGTGTGCCTAAGATTTTAATTTCAAATCACAATTCTGAATTATACAACTACATATTTTAAATTGGAGCCATGAGCTGTGAATCATCTTAGATAGTGTAAATAATTAAAACACCAAATGTGCAGGTTTTTCTAGATCCAAATTATTAATATTAGGGATTCATTTCTCGAAACATGTCTGTACTTAATTTTGGGGGTTCAAAGACGCTAACCTACCAAAGAAACCGTCATGTGACCCCATGCAATTTTGGCATTACCGCCCCTTCCCCAGGCAGTTGTTGGGTGGCTTTCTCATGGGGCTGAGGATTCGTAGTAATTATTGAGACCCTTGGCCAACATGCCAGGATACATGGGGGCATCATCTTCAGTGCTCTTTCGAGTTGCTATGGCAGTGGTCTTCAAATGAGGTTTTCTGGAAGCCTGGCTCTGGGGTGAAGTCCTGTCATTACCTAATTTTTCTATTCCTGGAAGATTGCAACTTCCACTAAAAGAGTAACTAATGAGATTCACTGTTTCAGTTGGTTTTGCCCCTTTCTTTCTTTCTTGCTTGCTCTTTCTTTCTTTCTCTCTCTCTCTCTCTCTCTCTCTCTCCCCCCCCCCCCCTTCTCTCTCTTTCTTCATATTTAAATGACTTCTCCCTGGCTAGCTCTAAGGACCTTTACACTTGAGGGAACTTTCTCTCTCTCCTAGGGCTTTGCCTGATTCTGCAAAGAAGGCCAAAACACACTAAGCTAACGTTTGCAGATTCCCTCTGATGCAGTGTGAGTCAAACTGTGAGTGACAACTCGTGTGTGGATCCTGAGTCACTTTAGTGAGTCACAGTCAGCATTTAAAAATAAAGTAGTGCTGAATGGAAAGTACCAGAAGGCATCACAGATTGTGAGGATAAATATTATTTTTTTAAATTTTGGTTTTATTTGTATATATTTAGATGTAAATGAATTTCTTACTGTGGGTCACCATGAAAATTTTTGGAATTATGAGGTGAGGAATACCAAGTGAGCCTGGCACGCAGATGATAGCAAGAATTAATCATAAACCGATAGGGAGGCAGTAGGCCAAAAAGAAAATAAACACACACACACAAAAAAAAATCTTGATTAAAACAAACATGGGAACTCAAAAAATAGAGTAAGCAGTGGTTGGATAGTGGAGGAAAAATTGTTACCAAAGTCATGAATATTGGCATTATGTTTTGTTTTGTTTTGTTTTTTAATGTCTGTTCCTTCCCTCTGTGCTTCTTGTTCACCATTAATTCCCTTTTGGTAGCGCTGTGCCTGGCTCAGTGTAGGCAATCCATAAATACATATTTATTGAATTTAAATACTAGTAATTAGACTACCTGTTTTAGAGGACCGAGAGGAGGACCCTGGGGTCTGGGAATCTGTATTTTAACATGCTTTCCAGGCAGTCAACCTGGTGGCAGTTGCAGACCAATATTTAAGAAGCCCACTGTTCTACCCACTCATTTTACTCATTTTATTCATTTAACTTATGTCATACACAGTTAACATTAGAACCAAACTGGAAACTTGGGCTGCCCACCTCTGGTAGAAGGCTTTACACACAACTTCACCAGTAGCTCATGTTGCCCATTTCTTACCAAACACATTGCATGACCTTCTGGTAAATGTCCTGGACTCCATGCTTCTTGCCTATCCCACCTCGTCCTCTCTGCAGCCTCAAGGCATTTTCCTAAATCACTCAGCATTTCATTTTCCTGTCCTATACCTTTGGCTTTCTCTCTATTGCTGGTATCATTAAGACAAATGCCCTAGTTTATCATTCAGAGCCTGCACAGTGTCTGCCCCCAGACTGTTTCCTCAGTCTGTTCTCCCTTTGCCAGTCTCCCAGCACTCTCCTTTATCTGTCTCCTCCTGCTGGGGCCACTTCAGAACACTTGGCATGCCCCGGGCACATGTCAGCCTTCCCTGACTCTGATCTTCTGTTCATGTTGTATCCTCCAATGGGAGCAGCCTCTGTTTTCCTCTGAATTGCATCCATCCTCCCAGACCAAGTTCATATGCCACTTCTGTAAATTTTCCCCTAACGTAGTTAAGCCACTTCTCTTTGCTTCCTTGTACTCTTTGCTCATGTTCTATTATAGCACCTAAGACTCATTGCCTTGGGTTTTGTTAGCTCAGTCTGTGTTAGTCTCTCTGATGGGGAAGTAAGTTTCTAGAAAGCAGTATTCATGTGTTTTTGAATTCACTATATTCTCTACAGTGCCTTGCAGTTAGCATTGAATGACATTTGTTAAGTTAATTTTTCTATGCGTTATGATTACATCAAAGTTAATATTAATTGGCAACGTAGTCAATTAACTTGTGTAAAATGGGCTTTGACCTCTATATGAAGCCTCAGAGTTCCTTGTGACTTTCCATTTCTTTATAAGTCCAATTAAAAAAAAAAAAAAAGTACTGTAGGGTTTGTGCGCCTCATGATAAAGGATTCTTTGTTTTCCTCTGGAGAGGAGGTGGGCAGATACACAAAAGGGTAGTGATCTTAAAGAGAAA